>NC_141685.1:1494459917-1495659917 GCF_964263255.1 Lissotriton vulgaris
AACAAGTAGTACAAATAGCAGCAGAGTCTCAGAGTAGAACTAGAGTAAAAGTTCAGGTGAATTTAGCCATGAGGATAGCTTTTACTTCTTTCTTGAAAAATACAGTGGAGGAGATAAGTCTGGTTTCTGGAGGGAGTGCATTCCAGATCCTGGGTGCCATTCCTGAGAAGGAGCGTTTGTAAGTTTTTTCCTTCCGGAATCTTCGAGGCTTTAGAAGGAGATTTTTTGTGCTTCTAGTGGCTCTTGAGCCACCTGATATTGTCAGCTTCTGTGTGAGGTAGCTGGGTGAGTTGTGATGTACAGCTATGTGTGCCATGCAGGCGATTTTCAGATGGATTCTAGCTTCAAATGGCAGCCAGTTCAGGGCTTTTAGGTCAGGGGAAATATGCAAGCGTTTTTTTGATCCGGTGATAAGTCTCGCTGCAGCGTTCAAGGAGGCTCTTAGGGGTGCAGTTGTTAATAGGGGGAGTCCGCAGAGAACAACGCTTCCCTAGTCTATGCGAGGAATGACTAGGGCTTGTACTGCAGTTTGGAAATCTTTAGCTGGAAGGAAGGGTTTAAGTTTCCTCAGAGTATTGATTTGAAAATTCGTACCCTTAGTTGCCTTACTGATATGCTGTTGCATATTGAGATTGGTGTCAAGCGTAATGCCTAAGGATTTTGCGGAGTCCCCAATGGTAGTTGGGCATTGAGTGTAGTTAGATGTTTAAGCCATGTTTGAGTGGTGGAGATTTTCGCGGGAGGTGAGATTAAAAGGAATTCAGTTTTCAGAGCATTGAGTTTGAGGTGATTTTCGGCTAGCCATGATTGGGTGTTTCTGTGCGTTGTGTTCAAAAGTTTGATATCTTCGGGGATTGTAGTTTGAGGTAAAGTTGGGTGTTGTCAGCGTACATGTGAAAGTCAACATTGGATGCTTGTAACAAGGTGGTGAGTGGCTCCATAACTAGGTTGAACAACGTTGGGGATAGGCAGGATCCCTGTGGAACGCCTAAAGTTACAGGCATAGGTGGCGACATCAAGTTGTTGCTCTTGAATTTCTGAGACCGGTTATGCAGAAAGGAAGTGAACCACTTGAGTACAGTCCCTGATAGACCCATTCTGATATTTAACAGCTCGAGTAGGTTCTCGTGTTTGACGGTGTCAAATGCTGAGGAGAGATCAAGAAGGATGAGGAGTAAGCATGGGCGAATTTTGCGAATTCGCAAAACGCGAATTTGCGGATTTGCGAATTTGCGATCCACAAAATTCGCGCATTTGTGCGAATTTGCGGATTTTTGTTTTTTTGCGTGTTCGCGGGGTTTTTTGCGTGTTTGTGTGGTTTTTTGCGTGTTCGCGGGGCTTTTTGCATCTTCGCGAACCGCTTGCATGGCGAAGTTACCCATGCAGTCGTTTATGGGCACAGCACACTCTGGTTCATGCGAGACCTATTGCATTGCAAATGCTTGGTTGTACTTTGTCATCTACGAGATCTTTGCAATGTTTCAAAAGAGAGAAAGAGAGAGAGAGATAGAGAGAGAGAGAGGGAGGGAGAGAGAGAGTGAAAGAAAGAAAGAAAGAACGAAAGAAAGAAAGAAACAAAAAAGAAAGAGAGAGAGAAAGAAAGAAAGAGAGAGACAGACAGAGAAAGAGCAAGAAAGTGAAAGTGAAAGGGAGAGAAAGGGAAAGAGAGGGAGAGAAAGAGAGAGTAAGAGAGAGAGGGGGGAGAAAGAAAGAAAGAAAGAAAGAAAGAAAGAAAGAAAGAAAGAAAGAAAGAAAGAAAGAAAGAAAGAAAGAAAGAAAGAAACAGGGAGAGAGAGAATGAGAGAGAAAGAAAGAGAGAGACAGCGAAAGAGCAAGAAAGTGAAAGAGAGAAAGAGAGGGAGAAAGGGAGAGAGAGAGGGGAAGAGGAGAGAGGGATCGAGAAAGAGAGGGAGAGAGAAAGAGAACGAGAGAGAAAGAAAGAGACAGAGAAAGAGCTAGAAAGTAAAGGAGAGAGAGAAAGAGAGAGAGAGACATGGAAAGAGAGAGAGAAAGAGAGAAAGACACACAGAGAGGGAGAGAGAGAGAGAGGATGAGAGAGAGAAAGAGAAAGAGAGAGAGAAAGAGGGAGAGTGAGAGAGAAAGAGAGAGAAAGCGAGAGCGAGAAAGAGAGGATGTGAGAGAGAGAAAGAAAGAGAGGGAGGTAGAGAGAAAGAGAGCAAGAAAGGAGAGGGAGAGAGAGATGGATAGATAGAAAGAGAGAGAAGGAGAGAGAGAGGGAGAGAGAGAACGAGAGAAAGAAAGAGAGGCCGGATCTCTGAAGGGCCAGATTCCTGAGTTGCCCCTACAGAACATACAGCTTTTTATTTTTAGCAAAATGCAAATGAAAATTGTGCTGTAAAGGTCTCTTTTAGTTTAACCCCTCCTGACAACTCAAAATGGGTGTATTTGCCATCCTCTCCCTTCTTCCTGTTTTTTATATCTATAAGTGCTTCCTGATGAGGATGAATTCCTTGGACAAGAGCCTTGTTGCCTACTTGTAACTATTCTCTGACCCTGCTTCAAGGGTCAGAGCAGGGTCAGAGAATAGTTGCAAGTAGGCAACGAGGCGCCAGGAAGCAATTAGCAGCAGGTGCCCACGTTGAAGTTAATTTCTTTGTAACCCTTTTGTAAAAGGTTACAAAGAAATTAGGTTTAACTTTTGCACCTGCTGCTCTAACCCTTGCTTGGCTGAAAATTCGTCCCCGCTGATTCGCGGATTTTACCGCGATTTCGCGAGTTTCGCGGATCGCGAAATCGCGGAAAATCCGCAAATTCACCAGCGAAACGGATTTTACGCCCACCCTTAATGAGGAGACAGGTGTCGTTTTGATCTAGGATTTGGAGGGCGTCATCAATTATGTGTGTCATAGCTGTTTCCGTACTGTGTCCTGCTCAGAAGCCTGATTGATGAGGGTTGAGGAGGTCAAACTGGTCAATGTGTTTTGTCAGTTGGAGTTGTACGCATTTTTCCAACAGTTTGGCCAGGGTGGGGATATTGGTAATAGGGCAATAATTGTTTAGGTCAGTCGAGTCAGCTGTTGGTTTCTTGAGTGTAGGCGTGACTTGTCCCACTTTGAGGGAGTCTGGGATGAGTCCCTGTAGACGTGAGCAGTTAATAATTTTGGTCCAAAGTGGGAGGAGCAGTGGGATGAAGTCCTTTACAACGTTAGCTGGAAGGGGGTCTGTGAGGTGATTGGAAGGTTTCAGTGTGCTGAGCAGTCTGCCAATTGTTTCTTCTGAGTAGGTGTCAAAGGACGACCATGCAGCATTGTTCTTTGGTTCAGTGGGTGTTATGTTGTGGGGGCTGGAGTAAAGGCTTACATCATTCAGGAGATCACTCCTTATGTTATCAGTCTTTAGATTAAAGAAAGCAGAGAAGTCTTCACAAGATGGAATGTTGCCCATTGTGCTATGCTATTGTTGGGGTTGTTCCTTGGATTGTGTTTTGATTAGTTCAAATAGTTTTCTAGGCCGATTTTTTGCTTGGTCGAGCTGGAGGCTGAAGAATTCTGATTTTGAGCGCTTGATTTTCCTAAAGTAGGCATTTCTCTTTTTCTTAAGGGCTTTAAGGTGCAGTGCGGAAGGGGCTGATCTCCAGGTGCGTTCCGCCATTCGCATGGCACGTCTATCTTCGTTGAGTCTACCATCGTACCATGGGTTAGAGATCTTAGTGGAGACTCTTTTCAGTTGCAGGGGGGCAGTCTCATTGATAATTGAGGTCAGAGAGTTGAGGTAGTGGTCGGTAAAAGCTTGGATGTCTGAGGCGCTGGTGGGGGGAAGGAGGAGATTGCAGCTGTCGGAAGGTAAACAGTTGGGGTTGAGTTTCTTCAGGTCCCTTTTCCAGACCTTGGGTTTGGTGGATTGAACCGGGTTAAGTTTAACTCTTTCGTTGATGAAGAATGTGATAATGTGGTGGTCGGACCAGTCACAAGGTTGGATTGACCCAAGATGGGTAGGGTCCACTTTGGAGATGATAAGGTCGAGGAAAGAGCCTTTGTCATGGGTGGGGGTGTTGCATATTTGGGTGAGTTCAAGAGCGGTGAGGGAGCTTTTAATTTCAAATGTGTTTTATTGATTTTAAAAGCAGTAATAGACGTTGTGATACATTGGACTGGCAATAGGCATAAACAGCAGGCGGGACAGACAAGCAGGTCTTCCCTGAAAATGGAAGAAAAGGCGAGGTAGGTATGCCAAAACAAGGATACAATGTCAAGGAGGCAAATTGTAAACAGTGCAAGGAAGCAGAGTAAGAAGAACAAAACCTAAACCCCTCCCCCCATTCCCAATTCACCCCTCCCTCCCCCACCCCAACCAGTGTGCCAATTGTCCGAAAGGAGTCGAGGAGTAGTCCAATAGTGAGCAATGTGAATACAAGAGGGTTCACTGAGGATCATGCAGGGCATCAGTAAGGCGCAGAACGCGAAGGTATCTGGGGCATGTGATCTCATTGAATTCTTTAGACAGGAGGGATAGCAATGGGAGCCATGTCTTTTGAAATGCAGCAGTGGTATGTGTAAGTGTGGCTTGAATGCGTTCCATCCCCAAAGTGAACCAGTGCTTGTGTAGCCATCCCGTGTGTGTGGGCTTAGTGGTCGAGCCCCAGAGTGATAGAACGTGTTGTGTAGCTGCCTGTACAGCAATCCCTATTTGGCGACCGCGCATAGATTTCAAGGGAAAGGTGAGTGCGTTTGGGAGGCCCAGTATATCATAGGCCGGGAACCTTGGGATTTTGGTGTCAAAGGTGGAGTCAAAAGTCATCCAGAACTGTCTTCCAGTAGCTCCGGATCTCTTGACAGATCCAGAGGAGATGGGTCAACGTGCCCCGTTCCCCGCATCCCCTCCAGCACAGTGCGCTGCGCAGTGGATTCCCCTTGTGAAGCCGGGTCGGTATAAGGTGCCAATACATTGCCAATTTTACTGCATTTTCCCTGGCTGCCGTGTTGCGTGTGGTATGTGAGGCCCTGTAGTATATGTAGCTCCATTCTTTAGGTGTTAATGCCCTACACAGCTCAGCTTCCCAGCGTCTTTGACCCGGTGTTTTACCTGCCATGGGTGGTGGCATGAGCATTTTGTAGATATCCGAGATAAGATGTCTGTCCGTGTTCTTGGTCAGTAACCATTTTTCAAAAGCTGTCATTGGCCGTCCTACCATATTGGTGACGGCCGGATTAGTGAGCCAGTGCCGGAGCTGGAAAAATTGGAAGAGGTGGGGATTCTCTATCACATATCCCTGTCTGATTTCTGAGAGGGGAAGGAAGCCTCGCAGGTCGAAAAGGTCGCCGGCGGAACAGCAGGCGGTACCGCGCCACTGCGAAAATGCATACGGATCATTGCCCGGTGGAAACTCCGGGTTGTCCAAGATGGGGGTAAATGGGGAGGGAAAGGTGGTCAAGCCCCTCTTGACTGCTACCGTGTCCCAGACCTTCATGGTTGTACGAGTAATAGGTGAGTGTAAGAGGTAGCGCAGCCGGTGCTGCCGGGCCAGGAAGGGAACCCTCCAAAGAGGCATCTGGGCCATAGCCCTTTCTTGGAAGAGCCATCTCTTCTCGGACTCTGGCCTATACCATTCTACCAGGTAACGAAGTTGAGAGGCCTGGAAATACTGCAGCAGATTGGGGACGCCCAGGCCTCCCTCATCCATTCTTCTGTATGCTATCTGTCTGTGTAAGCGCGCACGTTTCTCCTCCCAGATGAAATGGTGGAGGGCGGTCTGTAGGTCTGTCAGGATGCCTGCGGGGGGTGCGACCGGGTGGGTCTGAAACAGATATAAGATCTTGGACAAGACCGACATCTTCACCGCTGCGACCCTCCCTAGAAGAGAGAGGGGTTGCTTCGACCAGCGCGCGAGGTCCGTCCGGATCTGGGCAGTAAGGAACTTGTAGTTAAGTGTTATCGACGACTCCGTCGAGGAAGTGAGGGTGATTCCCAGGTATGGGAGTTGTGTGGTGAGCTGGAGATCACTTCCGTATACAATGGCAGAGTCACCAGAGAGTGCGTTTTTGCCCAGAGGTAATATCAGGGATTTCCCCCTATTAATTTGAAAGCCCGAGCTGGTACCGAATGAGTCGAGCTCCACCATAAAGGCGGGTATAGAGCGGCCCGGATGGTCAAGAGCAGCTATTACATCATCGGCATATAGGCTTATCTTGTGGGGTCCATGACCAAAAGTGATGCCCTGTATATCAGGGTTGTCCCAGATCTTCTGTGCTAGGGGCTCTATGTACAGGGTGAACATCAGGGGGGAGAGGGTACTCCCCTGTCTCGTGCCACGTTGAATTTCAAACGGGTCTGAGCGAAGGCAACCCAACCGGACCCGGGCTTGGGGGCGGTGGTAACAGCAGGCAATCCAAGACCGAAAGCGGTCACCCAATCGAAAACGCGTCAGGACTCGCTATAAATAGGTCCAGTCTACACTGTCAAATGCTTTTTCAGCGTCGATGGCTACCAATACGGAATCAGAGTCTTGAAAATGGGCCTTGTCTATCAGATGGAGTACTCGCTTGGTGTTATCACTGCATTGACGGTTGGGTACAAATCCCGATTGGTCCGGTTCCAAAATCCCAGGCAGGCAGGGACCAAGACGCGCAGCTAGAATGCCAGTGAAGAGTTTCAGGTCGAGATTCAGTAACGAAATAGGGCGGAACGCGGAGCAATGTGTGGGTTTTTTACCCGGTTTGGGCAACACCACCACTTCGGCTGCTAACATATCTGGGGGGATGGAACTAGGGCCTTCAAAGGAGTTGAAGAGTCGGGTAAGAACGGGAGCTAGCAGCTGGCTAAAGGTTTTGTAGAAACCAGCTGAGAAGCCATCTGGCCCCGGGATTTAAGCGGGCGAAGGCGGGATATAGCTGCCAACATCTCCTCCAGTCGGATGGGGGCGTCTAAGGCATTGGCATTTGCCTGGGAGAATTCGGTGATCGCCGCTGTATTCAAATATGCGTCGATCTCTTCAGGGGACGTCGCTCGGCTCCGTACAATAAGGCATAATAGGACCGAAATGCTTCCGCTATTTGAGTTTCCTCTGTGAGGACAACGCCAGAATTATCCGTAAGGCTGGTGATCTTGGAGCGTTGGGTCTTAGCTTTCAGGGCACTGTCAAGTAAGCGGCCAGTTTTGTTACCCCAACATAATATGTATGGCGAAGGCGGAGTGCAGCAAATTCTGCCCTGTCAGTGTCTAGACTGGCCAGTTGGGCCCTGGTTGCCTTCAGTCGTCTCCAGACTCGTGGAGCGCAGGTGCGACTATGGACCCTTTCCAATTCAGAAACCCGAGCGGTGAGATCGTCCCTCTTCGCCTTTCGATCCTTGGCTTCTGCGGCGGCTATAGCAATGAGTTCGCCGCTGATGACCGATTTCAGGGCCCCCCAGAGAGCTGACATAGATATCCCCGGCGTGTCATTATTAGCTAAGTAATTAATGATACATTCATGAAGTCTTTTAGTGACTGTAGTAGGGTTTCGTGTAGACGCCAAGACCCTCGGGGGCGAGGGGACGTAGAGATTTTGAGCGACAATTCCACAGCGTCGTGATCCGAGATAGCCGCCGGCATTATGCTAACCTCATCAAGGGTTGTAAGCAGCTCAGAGGAGCCTAAGAAGTGGTCTAGCCTGGCATATGTGCGGTGTACGTGTGAGTAGAAGGTGAATTGCGTAACGGTCGGATGTTTGGCCATCCATAGGTCCACAAGACCCCTCTCCTGCAGCCACTCTAGTCCGGTCGCTGAAATAGCGCCCGTCTCGCCGAAGCGGTGCCCTGACCTGTCCTTGTGCGTGTCCATGACTATATTGAGGTCCCCACCCAGGAGCAGAAGTGAATTAGAGGGTTGAAGTGACTCTGAGATTGCGCCTCTCAAAAATGTCTCCTGTCCCGTATTTGGGGCGTAGATAGAACCAACCGTAAGGTGTGTGCCGCCTATCAAGAGTGTATAGGCCAAAAGGCGACCCTTAACCTCACCTGCCTTTTCTCCCACCTTTCCCCGGAAGTGTCTAGATATTAGAACCGCCACCCCGGCTTTCTTCGTAGGGAGAGAAGAGAAGAACTGCTGTGGGAAGGCACGGGAGCGCATTCTATGCCAGTCTCTGGGCAGAAGGTGAGTTTCTTGCAATAAACAAATATGGGCCCCTGAGTTTTCTAGGTAGGAAATGACAGCTCTCCTTTTGATAGGATTATTCAGTCCCTTAACATTAAGAGTCAGGACTTTTAAAGTGGAGTCAGCCATGTCAGGCAGGGCACGTGGGGTAGCAGAGGGTCAGAAGCAAGTGTTCGTGGCTTATAGGAATGTAAGGATCTAGCCAGCCCAAGGAAACCCCGGGGAATCTCGGCCCCGGAAAGGGGCATGTATGAAGCGCTGTGCACAGATAGGGCACCCCCATAAGTGAGCGAGAGAGAGGCACTAGAGGGAAAAGGCAAGCTAAGCAGTGGGGGGCAAGTATGCGGAATGACAATACCATCCCGAAGCATCCCGCAGGGCGCTCCGGATCCCCCTTGATATCTCCCATGAGAGACAATCCCAACTGTGGAAGGCAAATGAAGACATAGCAAACCCATTGTCGACAGATTCTTTTGGCACACTGGTTCCCACCCACAGTCCCTCCCGCAGTTCCCCAGCAACTTCCACTGAGCCCATGTCCCACCCTCCCCTTCCCCGTTCCAACCCCAGGATCCCAAAACGTGAACCCCAATACCCAGGTCCACCCACCCTGCACCCCCTGCCCTCCACCCAGTACCCAACAACCAAACTCCAAGAACATATAGTCCCAGTCCTGTCAGTACACACAGGGCCATGGTAAAGTTACGTAATAGGGTCGTGTCCAGCGGCGCCCTTCGTGGCTCCCCGCCTGGAACCCCCCTGGCCCGTGAGCATGGTATGCGCTATGAGTAACCCCCCAACAATTCTGGGGATCATGTGGAGCTTCGAAGTCTCCCTGGCCACCTCTGCCACTGTGGTAGCCCTTTCCTGTGTGATGATGTGGGCCTCAGGTTTCAATCGGTGCAAGGGGCTCCTTCTGCGTCTCACAGTTTGCCATCCATCTCTATGGGGCCCCTGAGAGAGTGTCACCGGTGATGTGTCCTCCTCCCAATCAAGTTCCAGTAGAGCGCACGTGTCTTTGAGGGAGCGCATTTGATGTAGGGACCCGTTCCATTTAAATATCAGCCGGAATGGATGATCCCAGGAGTACGTAACTCCTTTTTGCCGCAAGAAGTCCGTGGCCACTTTAAATGCCTTCCTCTTTTGCAACGTGATTGCTGAGAGATCTTGGTATAGGGCGACAGAATGCCCCTTGAATTGGAGCGGCTGCACTGTTCTGGCCTCTCGGAGGATCCTCTCTTTGAGCAGGAAGTCGGGAAGGAAGGCCAAGATGTCCGGCGGTGGGGCGGCGGCTCGCCTGGGTAGGCCCACCCTGCGCCCTGTCGATTCTGACGATAAAGTCGGCGGGTTCTCCCAAGATATGTCGAAAGAGGTCCTGCAGGTAGCTAGTGATATCCGCCCCTTCCGCTTTTTGAGGTACTCCCCGGACCCGTATGTTATTGCGCCGGGAGCGGTTTTCCAGGTCCTCTGCATGGGCCTGGAGGTCCAGTTGTTGATCTGTAAGTCGCAGAACTTCCTGCTGTAACTGTACAATTTTGCCGCTTCTGGCCTGGTCAGCCTCCTCGATGGCAACTACACGTTCTCCTAGACCCTCCACCTCTCTCTGGAGTTCCCTCACCTCTCCGGTCACCTCTTGCTTCAGGGATTTGAAATCTTCCCGGAGGGAGTTGAACAGCGTCTCTAGGAAAGATCTAGTGATAGGCACCTGATCCTCAGTAGACTCCAATGACATTTTTGCGGTTTCGGGAGAGGGTGGGTCCTTACCAGGTTTGCGTTGGGGCTTTGCTAGCAGTTCCAGGAGAGTTTGTGTTGTTCTCCTCCCCTTGAGGTTAGCCATGGCGTGTCTAGACTTTGGACCAGGCTGGCCTGAAGACACCAGGGGGCCGGGAGCAAAGGCCAAGGTCCGGGGGTAGCAGCACGAGGGCCAGGCATGGTGCAACGAGGCGACGCCGGCTCCGGGGAACGGCCGCTGTGCCAGGGGCCCCCAAGGAAGCTGCACCGGGGGCCACAAGGCACCTCTCTAGTCCACAGCAAAGTTCAGGCAGCAGGAGAGGGAGGGCAATCAGGCACAATCACCAGAACGCAGCCTCTCAGTGGGCGGTCACTCACAGCACCTGTCAGACCCTGGTCAGGCAATCCACAGGGCAAGCGCTCAGGTGTTCACCAGGGCGCACACAGCCTTCACACAACACCAGCAGTATAACAAAGTCTGTAGGCTCTGTTAGTATCCGCTCCGGGAGCTCGATTGCGCCCCCCGACAGCCCCCGTCTGGGACTCTCTCTCCCACCTCTCCTCACCTCAGTGCGATGGCTGACCGGAGCCTAGTACCCTCCAGGTCTCGCAGGCCGCGTTTCGCCTCGGCCTCGATTTTCAGCTGGAATCGTCGCCGTCTTCAGCCGCACTCACTCTTGCAGGGCTCGCAAGTCAGGGCCCCTTCCTGATGTCTCGGGCCCTGCACAGGAGGTCGGGCTGCTCTCGCTGGCGCCGAGGTCCGGGACCCAGGGTTCACAGCTCGCGGCACAATGGGTGCATGGCTGGGCCGTCAGCTAGGTCCGCGGGCGGGCAACGGCCGCGCACTTTCACCAGGCCCGAGACCAGGGCCTCGATTTCTTTGATGCCCGGCCGGCACTTCTTCACCCCGCCGGCCAGGTCTCAGCAGCGGCGGCTAGCTCTCCTCCACACCCCCTGTCCAGGGGGCCGCAGGCACGGGAGAGCGGCCGCAACATCCAAGGGCTGTCGCCCGGACCCAGCAAGGATCAGGGCCGATGGGGGCCAGAAGGGATCCGGCTACCGCTGCGGGGCGGCCGCCATCTTGAGAACCGCCGCAGATCGGATAATCGGAGCCAAAACCGCCTCGGAGGGCGCACAAGTCGGGAAGCTGCAGCTCGCGGCGACAGTTGGCTGCAAATCCTCAGCGGCCAAGTTTTGTGGTGATTTGGGGGGTTAAGCTGATCTGTGAGGTGCCTAAGGAGGAACCAGGGCAGGGTGCCACGGCAACCCGTGTCCATCTAGGTCGCCATCTTGGCCACGCCCCGGTGAGGAAGTTTTTGAGACTGTTTACAACCGCATCATTGTGATCGTCCCAGTGGAGATTGAATCGCCAAGGAAAATTTTAGTGTTTTGTCGTCCGAAATTGGTTGTGATAGTGTCCATGAGTTGTTGAATGAAGCTGAGGTTGTCCCCAGGTGGGTGATCGATCATGTGTAGGGAGCAAACAGATTTGCCCTTGCTGGTGACATCGAGGCAGATGTATTCACAGGAGGTAAGAGAGGGGGAAGTGACTCTAGTGACTGAGAGGGTGGTCCTATAGATGCATGCGATTCCACTGCCTGTCTTTCCGTTCCTGTCGAGTCTAATGATGCGGAAGTTGGGGGGATCTAGAATGTCCATGATTGGTGTAGAAGATTCAGTTAACCAGGTTTCAGTGAGAATGGTTAGGTCAGGGTGCAGTATTTTGATGATATCAGCGATGTCGGAGGAGTGTCTAGGGCCGATCTACAGTTGAGTAGTGTGCACTTGAGCCAAGGGGTGAAAGGGGTGTTGGTGGGTTCCAGAGTGAGGGTGACTTCTTTAAGGTTATTAGGGACGGAGCCTCTGTTGTTTTGAGTGGAGGGCCTGAGGGGGTTTGAGTGAATCGTGGGGATGGAGAGGTGTGTGGTGGCTGTGTGTTTTTGGGGAACTGGGTCATACAAGCGGAGGAGGGTGTGTATCTCCTTGTCCGAGAGTGGATTGATGGTACGCCGGGAGCGGTGGGTGCGATTGCGGGCGGGGATTGAGGTCCAATGAGGGGAGTTTTGTGTGAGAGGGTGAGTAGGATGGGTGGGAGACTTATTCGGAGGGGAGGTAGTGGAGGGTAGGGGGTGTCTGAGGTGTAAGAAGAGTAACTTTTTGAAGGTGTGAAGGTCATCTTTGATTTGGAGGAGGGTAGACATAATCTTGTCCAGCGTGTGATTAGGAAAGGTGTTGTGGATGGGAACTGAGGGTGAGTAAGTGAGGGGTGGGGTGGTGATAGTGCAGGGGTTGGTGGTATTAGTGAGTGGGTTGGTATACGGAGCGTGAGGGAAGTTGGGGGGGAGGGGTGTGGTTGGATTAGGGAGGGGGTTGGTGGTATAGGAGTGGGGTTTGGTGTTAGCAGAGGTGGGAAAGTTGGGGGGGGGAGTGTAGTTGGATTAGTGAGGAGGTCGGAGTTATTGGTGCGGGGGTCCGTGGAAGGGCAGGGAGGTTGAGGGATGAGCGTAGGGTACAGGTGTAGTAGTGGGGTCTGAGAATGGGGGAAAGATGGGATGGGAGATGGTCCTGTTGTGGGGAGGGGGAGTGGGATTCAAGGAGGTGGAGTGTTCTAAGAATCTAGTTGGTATTGGAAGGGAAGGGTTATGGTGGAGGGCAAGGGGAGTGAGTGTGGGGAGGATGTAGGAAGAGGGGTTTACTGCACCTGGGATTGAGGGGTGTGGGGTTACAGTAGCGGGTGGGTGATTTACAATAATACTGGGGGTGGGGGGAGGGGTGTGTCGTTCTGATGCTGTGCTAGGTTAGAAGGGGGGTGGGTGGGGGAGGATAGGCGATTCGTGGTTGGAGGCACTGTAGAGTCCGAAGCGCCAGGGTTGGAGGTCAGGTGGGTTGGAGTCGGAGGGTTGATGATATATTCTTTTAAAGTGGGGAACAGGTTGTCAAATAGGTCAAGGTCCCTGTCTGTGGATTGAATTAAAATAATACCGTCGTTGTAGATAGTGATGGTTGCTCTAGCTGGGAATAGTTGGGATGGTGCGGTGGAAAGGCCATGAGCGGATTCCCTGGTGGTGGAGATAGTGAGTATGGTGAGGAACGCTTTTCTCCATTGTGCTCTACTGATAGTGTAGAAGATAATATCGGTGCTTTTGGCTCCCTTTATAAGTGAGAAGTAAGTGTCCACAAAGGGGGTTTCGGGTGGGACTTCAAGAAGTTGTGTTTAAAACGTTTGGCTGTTTTTTTGGGGAGTTTGGGGGGGTAATTCGTTTTATATGTGTGCTTGCCCATGGGTTCCATGTTGGGGGTTGAGGTGTAGGTAAGCGAAGGAGGTTGTGTGGGTAGATGTAGATACAGAGCAGTATAAGTGTGAATAAGGAGTGAATGGCAAGCTAAAAGTGGGCACGAGGGAATAGAGAGTGTGACTAGTCTAAAATGGCCGACTCCTTAGACATGGTTGAATAGTGTGGAATGACTGACTAGTCTAAGATGGCCGAGAGGTTGGAGAGATGGAGAAAAGTATAGCAGTCCTCTGCTTGTTATTATATATTGAGGCAAGGGGGGTAGAGCAGTTTCGCTTTCTAGTACAGGGCAGATGAGGTAGTCCAGTTTATTTTGGTGATCCCAGTGCCAGGTCGAGTTGTTGTTAAACCTTGTGTGTGTTTGGTAGTAGTGGAGGCCATTTATTGTGGCAGTTTATGGCCTCGGCCATTTTGGGCCATAGTTTTCAAAGGGGTAAATGGTCGGAAGTTTAAGTCGGAAATCAAAACAAGAAACAAACACGAGACAATACCTTGTTGTTTTCTAGAATAACAGCGGTACACCGATATCATTGGCAGTTCGATGCTGTCAACGCGGTCGTCCATGTTGCATGTATCGTCTGTCCCAGTATGCGGGTCTGCTCACGAAGCTCGCAACGGGGGGTGGCTCGGGAAATCAGCATCGCAGAGCTAGGATCAGGATCTGTTATGCAGGCGGCGGGCGGCGAAGCAGGCCCAGGATTGCCGATGTGAGCAGCGGGCCGCCAGGGGGCCAGGGCGAGGGTGTGAGTATCGTTGTTGTTGTCGTCAACATGCATGCATATCCGTGAAGCAGGACCAGGATCGTTGATGAGTACACCGGGCCGCCGGGGGGCCAGGGCGAAGGTGCGAGTGTCATCAGCAGGTGCTGGGGCTTCTGACCAGGCAGTGTGATGGGCGAAAATGGTTGTGGGAGGTAGAGAAATCCCCAGGGGTGCTGGTTGGGTTGGGTGCCCAGCCTGCCTTGATGAGTTGTCGCGGGCGCCCCAACCGCTCCCAAAGGCACTGTCTAGTCTGCCCCAAATGCTCCACTCTGGATACTTCGCATGAGTGTCGATTCCAGCGTCGATTACAGCACTCCAGATGTAGACCTAGTGCCGACCCTGTTTTCAGCACTCCGGTGTAGGTGGGGAGGACTGTAGGCGAGTCGGACTCCTCCGATGGCCAGCACAGCTTCCCGGTAGAGTGCAAGACTTACTGCAGGCACAAATCATCCGTTTCGGGCTCAACGGTGGCCAGCAGCAGTCAAGTGAGGTCGGGGGTGATTCCAGGTGACTCGGACTCCTCCGGTGGTCAGCACAGCTTCCCAGGTGGTCAGCACAGCCTCCCAGGTGTTCAAAGGATTTTCAGCAGGTTCCATCAACCGCCGGACAGGTAAGAAGAGCCAGGAAAGATTGCGGTTACATCCAATTACTTGTGAATGTTGAATTCCTCGAGAAAGTGGGTGCTGACAGGGATATATCCAAAAGTGGGATCCCAGGCACTAGGAGCTCTTACCAAGAGCTCCTACCAGGCGGCCATCTTGATGCCAGGTAGTGCGGCAGGCCGGGGGATGGGACCCAGGGCCAGAGCACCCAACCCGGGGCCCCGTGGGCCCATGGACCCATCCAGGGCTCCCAGGCCCGGGGCCGCAGGGGGAGCCTCCCTTGGCCCTGCCGGACCCCGTCCCGGGCACCCTGCCATGCGGCAGTACCGAAGACGGAGCCCGCGGTGGGGAGGCCACCCTCCGCCAGGGCCCTTGACCCTCAGGGGCCCCATCCGGAGCTCCTGTACCCAGCCAAGCAAGGGGAGGCTCCTTGGGCACCATGGAACCCTGTCCCGGGCCTTTGGCAGTGGCAGGCCGGGGAACGGGGCCCACGGCCCGAGCACCCAAACCGGGGCCCCGACCGGGCCCCTGGACCCAGCCGGGGCTCCCAGGCCCGGGGCCGCAGGGGGAGCCTCCCTGGGCCCTGCCGGACCCCATCCCGAGCACCCTGCCACGCGGCAGTACCGAGGTCGGAGCCCGGGGTGGGGAGGCCACCCTCTGCAGGGGCCCCTGGCCCTCAGGGGCCCCAGCCGGAGCTCCTGTACCCAGCCAAGCAAGGGGAGGCTCCCCGGGCACCACAGAACCCTGTCCCGGGCCTTTGGCAGTGTGGCAGGCCGAGGAACGGGGCCCACGGCCCGAGCACCCAAACCGGGGCCCCGGCCAGGCCCCTGGAACCAGCCGGGGCTACCAGACCCAGAGGCTTAGGGGAAGCCTCCCCGGGCCTGCCGGACCCTGTCCCGGGCACCCTGCCACACGGCAAGACCCAGCACGGAGCCCAGGGTGGGGAGGCCACCCTCCCCGGGGCCCCGGATGGGGCTCCTGAACCCATCCAAGCAAGGGGAGGCTTCCTGGTCACCACAGAACCCCGTCACAGGCCTTTGGCAGTGCAGCAGGACGGGGGACAGGGCCCAGGACCGGAGCACCTGACCCGGGCCCCGGCCGGGCCCCTGGACCAGAGGCTTAGGGGAAGCCTCCCCGGGCCTGCCGGACCCCGTCCCGGGCACCCTGCCACATGGCAAGACCCAGCACGGAGCCCAGGGTGGGGAGGCCACCCACCCCGGGGCCCCAGATGGGGCTCCTGAACCCAGCCAAGCAAGGGGAGGCTCCCTGGACACCACGGAACCCCGTCCCTGGCCTTTGGCAGTGCCGCAGGCTGGGGGAAAGGGCCCAGGGCCGGAGCACCGGACCCAAAGCCCGGCGGGCCCCTGGAACTAGCCGGAGGCGCAGGGAAAGTCTCCCCAGGCCCTTTGGACCCCATCCGGGGCACCCTGCCTCGTGGCAGGACCCAGGACGGAGCTCAGGGGCCCCGGCCGGAGCTCCTGAACCCAGCCAAGTAAGGGGAGACTCCCCGGGCACCACGGAATCCCGTCCCAGGCCTTTGGCAGTGCAGCAGGCCAGTGGGGGGGGGCAGGCCCCAGGGCCAGGGAACCCGACCCGGGGCCCGGCAGGGCCCCTGGACCCAGACAGGGCTTCCAGGCCTGGCTGGGATCCGGGAGGCGAATGGCACCTCATCGGGACTTCCAGGGAAGCTATCTGGTCGCCCCATTGGAAAGCATTGGTTGCGACCAGATGGCCGAGGGGATCAGTGAGAACAGATGGCCAGGACCGAAAGGACTCCCAGCTGTCCACCCAGAGTCTTTGCGGTAGGGCTCCCGCCTGCCCATGCAGGGCAGGGCTCAGGGGCTCTAGGGCCCGGACGCCTGGGGGAAGGCTGCCCCGGACCCATGGAGCCCGTCCTGGGCATTTGGCTGTGCCATTTGCCCTGGAGGAGGGAGCCCCAGACGCCCGGGGAAGGATTGCCCAGGACCCATGGAGCTCGTCCCGGGTACTCAGCCCTGCCGTTGGCCTTAGAGGAGGGAGTCCCGGACACCCAGGAAGGTTCTGCCCAGGCATAGCCCGTCTGGTCCCCGGCAGAGAACTACCAGTCTGGGAGGAGTGTCGGGGCATACCCTGCCCCTAGTAATCCGGAGGAAGGCTACCCCTCTTTCTTGGAACCCGCGCGCACCGAGTGACGGAGGGGACCCAGGAGCGGATGCACCTGACCTCCTGGAGCCCTCGCTGGGATTGGGGAGGCAAATGGTACCTCATCGGGACTTCCCGGTTAGCCCGGCCATCTTGTCGCCTCATTGGAAAGCATTGGGTGCAACCAGATAGCCAAGGTCAAAGGTGCGACCAGATGGCCGGGACTGAAGCGACTTCCAGTTTCCTACACCGAGCGTTCGCGGTAGGGCTCCCACCCCGCCTGCCCTTGTAGGGCTCGAGGGCTGCAGGGCTCGGGGGCTGCAGGGCTCGGGGACTGCAGGGCTCGGGTGCTGCAGGGCTTGGGGGCTTCAGAGCTCCGGGGCTGCAGGGCTCCGGGGCTGCAGGGCTCGGGGGCTGCAGGGCTCGGTGGCTACAGGGCTTGGGGGCTGCAGGGCTCGGGGCTGCAGGGCTCGGGGGCTGCAGGGCTCCGGTGCTGCAGGGCTCCGGGGCTGCAGGGCTGCAGGCCTCAGGGGGGCTCTGAAACCCCACGCTGGGCCTCGGGCATGGGGAGGCCCACAAGCGGTCCTGGGTCCCAGCCGCCCGGGGGAAGACTGCCTGGGAACTTTGCAGGTCTCTGGGGCTCTGCACCAGGGACCCTTGTCCCGGGCAGATGGACTCTTGGCGGGCCGTGGGACGGAGGCTCCCAAACCCAGGCACCGGCACCGGTCCCTGCTTTCCAACCCAACCAGGCCGGGGATATCAGGGAGTTTGCCCAGGCACGGGGGATCCCTGTCCCGGGCACATAGACCCTCAGGACTTGCCCTCGTTTTCAGCACATTTTTTCCAAAATTCTGCATAGTGTGCATAGTGGCGCTACGCAAACTACACCCAGCCCTACTCGTGTTATTTGAATAAACATAATAGCTCTCTCATAAATAACCCAGGCTTGCTTACAGATATCATCTGATTCTCTGAAGGCACTAAAGTGCTTAGTTTCATATTAGCCCACGAATTTGGTTTACTTTGCCCTACTTCAAAATTTTATTTAAAAAAAATGATTATTAATGAAACAAGGTTCATTTTCCTTGGTACCATTCCAAAAAGCCCAAGTTTTATTACTCCTGTTCGCTGCCATTGCAGAGGGCCAGGCCAGGCTCTGCCCCTTTTCCTGGTAGGGAGATAATGTTTGACGATTGCAGTGGCAAAACCTAATGTTTCTTTGCATGTGAAACAATAGCCAACTTGCTCTACTTTTACCCTCCTGCAGGAAAGGCATTGACCAAGCTAACACGTGGACAATTCTATATTAACAAAAGACCGACCGCAAGTCAGAAATATTTAACTATTTATCGAGGTTCATGGAGGGTGATTCATGCACGTAGTGTGAATTCCTTGGACATAGTAGGAATGCAGTGCCATTTAATTTCTTCATCACAAGAGCAATCAGACCATGGAGCTGCACTTAGCTAAGGGCGCATGAAGGGGCTAAGTTCAATTTTCACAATGTGGAAGTACGCTGGCTTTGTGAAAGGCGAAGCCGGCAAGTTTTTAGTTAGTTATCTTTTTTAATGGGCTGTAAATGCAAACAGTGCAACCGTGGGGGTGGGGGGACATATCCTTTATCATTAAGGGCTCAAAGCCACCATCCGAGCCGCCAAGCATATCTTCTATTGTTAACCTTCTTCTCCATTGTGCTGCTGGCCACTAGCATCCACTGTTTGCTGGTATTCTCGTCCCTCAGGATGGGACTTCCGGTGGGTAGGAAGTAGAATTTCCACTCAACTACTACGTCCTTGGGTAGGTCTGAGTGGTGGAAGGGAAATCTGAAAACCAAAACCCTAAAGCCCGGCCACAAAATCCAGCTGCAGGTAAAAGAAGTTGAACTTTGCATCTCCAAATTTGGGAAATTTATCAGACTTTGTAAAGGGTGAAGTATTTGCACCCTTCTCTCGGCAACAGTTTCTGAAATGAGTGTGAGGTAGATAGGAAGAGGAACCAAGGGGCAAGTATTATTCAGTCCTTACATGCTAAATTCATAAATTGATTCATATTGCTTCTGTTACTACGAGTACCTTACAATCACTGGTTTACAAGACTAAGCTAACCACAAGATACAATGTTTGTGAGAAAGTCGTTTTTTTGTAGGGATGGATTGGTGCCAACTGCAAATATTAAAGTCACCATCCTGTAAGAACAGTCAAAGGTTTCAATTATATAAAACTGAGCTCAGCCCCTGATAGCTATGGCAAAGAGCAGACAGCTTTAACTTAGATGTATGTAAAGCATTTAGAAGTCCCAAAAGAGTTAAAAAGATGAAAATACCATAAAATTCTTATTTAAAATAGTAATATTTAATTAACAAAATGACACAAAAATAGCAAAAATCCAATAAGGGGGAACTGACGGTTAGAATCTTAAAAGATTTAAATGAACATAACACCATGGTCACAGTTGCCCAGAATATAGGCACAGTTTGAGGCCGACTTTGATGTAGCAAAGGTTGGATGCAAAAAGTAGATTGGCCCTGATCGGGCTTGGAATTAGGGAAGTTTGAGAGTGTCCGAATCCCAATCTGAAATGGACATTCACCTTTTTTCGAAAGAAAAACTTTCTATGCGTTGGATAAATCTGAAATTACGTTTGATGCCATGGAACAGCCGGTCAATACTTTTTGTGATTGGTCCTCTTGAAGCTCTGGAACAAGAGTTTTGAACACATTTCAAAACTACTTTTGGTGCCCAAACAACTACTGGAGTACACTTCTAAGGCCCCCAGGACCTCAGAGGGACAACTTAAAGACTCTCAGGGTGTCAGAAAGTGGGGTTTAGTAAATTCTAGTTCAAATCTAGTTGCCACTGGTTGTTAGGGTTTGTCAGCAACAGAGAGCAACTTTACAAGGTTTATCAGCAAAAGGGAACAAACTCATTTGAAACCCAGTAGTTGTTTGTTGCAAGGCTTGTTGAATAAACGATATGCTTGCAGTCTTTCACTTCTTGCCGATATGGTAATTAGCGCTGCACGTTACAAACTGTGAATCCTGAAAACGTGCAGCGCGTGCAAGACCCCGCCCGCCTTTGCCTATAAAAGCCGACTCAAAGCTAAACGAGTTGCTTGTGATCGTCGATCCCCAGCTTACCTGCGTATCCTGAACCTCTCCTCTCCTGAATCACCTGTCCTGTTGTTCCTCTCCGTGAAGCCTCATCCTGCCTCTCTCAGCAACCGGAAGACGTCCCCTCGATCCTGGTTCCCCTCCGACTACTTCCCCAGCATTTCCGGACTTCTGAGAACACTGTCAAGTTTCATCTGCAAAAGAAAAAGAAAATCATTAATCAGGTACCGCGCACGCAATCCAGAGCACTGAAGTAAGTGTATTATCATAATAAGACTACAAACCTATTATTCTGATTCTCTGGATCAAATCAAGACTTTTGGCCAAACTAATAATCACACAGACTTTTGAAAGGGAAAGAAGTTGATTTCTCCGAACTTTGTGAACGAACTGCTTCATATGTAATTTTCAAGTATTTCCAATATTTCTAAGCTCTTGGAAACATTGTTGGGGATCCATATATGTGTTACGGAAATTATAGACTGCATTTCAAGAGACTGTGAATTCAGAACAGTGTTAATTTAAAACTCGATCGAAGAAGCCAAGAATAGAAAGCAGAAGTTATTTATAAGCTTCAGTGGGCCCAGGTTTAGTAAGTAGCGCCATCTCATGGTCATTCACAGAAACAATAATAATAATTCTAAATAACCACATGAATCTAATGAGGTTTATTTTTTTTTCTTTTCTTTAAAGGAAGCAGAAACATTGTAAATCTGGACCACTGTTCTGGCAAGCTATAGAGCCAGATTAGAGAGGTATTCTTTGGTTATAGCAATTATAAAAGCATTTGCATGAAAGTAGCATTTAGAAATAAGAAAGAATAGATTGCAGAATAGGATAAAGAGTTTGTTTTCCTTTTATGTGTTTAGATATCGCACTGCCCAGAGACCGAGTATAGAACTAGCTTCATCTTTCCACCAGAAGAAACAAACAGGATATACAGGTAACTGATTCTTGACAGAATCACAAGCCAATATCTTACTTCTCTTGGAAAGATGGACTCAGATGCAGATCAAGACGCCCTTGATGCCACAGAAATGGCTAAAGCCCTCGATGAAGATTTGACTCACCCTGAGTCAGTCACAGGGCTTATACAGCAAATGCGTTTTGAGTTAGACCTTTTGAAAAGAGAAAACGAGTCCCTGAAACAAGAGTTGGTACGTTATAAGCCTAGAGAAAATCTTTGGGGATCACCAGCACCTGCCACGTTTAAACCATCTTTTAATACAGATACTAGGCCTAAAACTCCTAAATCCTTTTCTTCCCCAGTAGAGGTCACTGTAAATGTCCCTAATGTTGTTCCTTTGGCTGCTCCCGAGCGTTTTACTGGAGATAGTAGTAAGTTTCAAGTCTTCTTAAATCAGTGTCAGTTGCATTTTGTCTGCAAACCCCAGCAGTTTCCTACTGATGTCACTAAGGTGGCATTTGTCTTATCCTATTTAGGAGGAACCGCGGCCAATTGGTCTATTCCCTATGTGGATCGAGATGACCCAATTTTGCATAATTGGAATCTGTTCAAAAGAACAATGTCTCGCTTGTTTGCGAAACATACTTATATACAAGCTAGTGATAATGAGTTGTTGAATTTAAAGCAGGGAACAAAAGATTTATTAACCTACCTTACTTCTTTCAATCGTTTGTTAACCGAAACACAATGGCCTGAAGCCAAAAGAGTGTCTCTTTTCTATAAAGGGTTGAGAGATGATTTGAAAGATGCTTTGGCTCATATTGTGGATCTTCCAGAGGACTATTCGGATTTTGTTGATTTGGTGGTCAAACTTGACCATCGTCTTGGAGAAAGAAAAGGGGACAGAGTTAGGACAGAATCTAAATTGACCTTTTTTAAACAAGAAAAGAAGGAAGTTGAGAGTAATCTTCCAGATCCAGAACCCATGCAGATAGGTACACTCAGAGGGCCTTTGACAACCGAAGAGAAGGATAGGCGAAGAAAATTACACTTGTGCTTATATTGTGGTAAGTCGGGTCATTTTGCCAGGGAGTGTCCAATCAAACCCAAGACATCAAAAAACGTGAATTTGTTAACTTCCTTAGACTTAGAGTCGGAAAACTAAAAAGCTCGACAAGGTTAGAGGTCACTTGTTCGAGTAAACGCGTTAACCAGACCTCCTTTTCGGCAGCCTATACAGTACCCCAAATTCCCAAACATTTTTTAATACATGTTATCCTAATTGTGAGTGCTCAGCTTAGGTACACCTTACCTGTGTTATTAGACTGCGGTGCCACTGGAAATTTTGTGGATAACGCATTGGCGAAGAGACTTGATTTACCTATAATTATGAAAACACACCCAGAAACGGTCTGTGCTGTTGATGGCTCAGATTTAACCTCAGGATTAATTACTAAGAAAACAAGTCCTTTGACCATGGTATGTCACAATGGTCACACTGAAGAAGTCAGTTTTGATCTAATTGATACTCCTAATTTTGGTTTGATTCTAGGAGTACCTTGGTTAATTTCTCACAATCCAAAGATTGATTGGGTGGCCAGAACCGTAACTTTAGACTCATCCTTTTGTCGAGCTAATTGTTATAAAGAGGCCACTCAGGAACACCTTTCAGTGTTGCATTGTGCTACTTTCGCATCAGCAGATAGTTTGGCCATACCTCCTGAGTATTTGGAATTTCGGGATGTTTTTGATCCAGTCAAAGCTAGTGTTTTACCACCTCATCGCTCCTATGATTGTCGTATTGATTTAATCCCAGGAGTTCCCCTACCTAGCAGTCGAGTATATGCTTTGACTGAGAAAGAGACTCTTTATTTAAGAACTTATTTGGACGAGTTATTACAGTCAGGATTCATTAGACACTCCACGTCACCTGTGTCCTCGCCTCTATTTTTCATTCCGAAACCGGATGGCTCCTTGAGGGCTTGTATTGACTATAGAGGATTAAATAAAGCTACTATTAAAAATAAGTATCCACTCCCTTTAATTCCTGTGCTCCTGGACCAGCTTACACATTCCACCATATATACTAAGCTGGATTTACGAGGGGCGTACCATCTGGTTCGGGTAAAAGAACAAGATGAGTGGAAGACAGCCTTTAAAACTAAGTTTGGCTTGTTTGAATACACAGTCATGCCATTCCGATTGTGTAATGCCCCAGCAGCATTTCAATTTTTTATCAATGAGGTGTTGCATGAGTTTTTAGATGTCTGTGTAATCGTTTACATAGATGACATTCTCATTTACTCAAAGAACATCGAGGAACACACCCATCATGTCAAATCAGTATTGGCAAAATTACGAGAAAATCATTTATTTGCCAAACTAGAAAAATGTACCTTTAATTCCAGTTCGGTAGATTTCCTAGGATACTGTCTCACACCACAAGGCATAGTAATGGATAAAAAGAAGGTTACTGCAGTTGAAGAATGGCTTGATCCCACCTCTCTAAAAGATGTGCAGAAATTTTTAGGCTTTGCAAACTTTTACCGGAGATTCATTTCCCATTTGGCAGACATAGTAGCTCCAATTACTAAATTGTTACGTAAAGGTCAAACAATTTTGTGGGATGCTGCTGCGTCCCAGGCATTTCAAACGTTGAAACAAAAATTTATTTCAGCACCTATTTTGAGACACCCAGATCCTAATCTCCCATTTTATGTGGAAGCAGATGCTTCACAGCTGGCATTAGGAGGTGTGCTTTCACAAAGAGATTCACAAGATGGTCAGTTACACCCCATAGCTTTTTATTCAAAAAAATTACTACCTGCAGAACAAAATTATACAGTAGCCGAGCGCGAATTGCTCGCAATAAAGGTGGCTTTTACTGAATGGCGTCATCATTTGATGGGGAGCAAATTTCCTGTGACAATTTTTAGTGATCATAAAAATTTGCAATTTTTTAGTTCAGTGAAAGCTTTAACACCACGTCAAATGCGATGGTTGAACTTTTTTAGCATGTATGATTTTGTAATAACATACAGGCCTGGTACACAGCCAGTTCAATCTGATGTTTTGTCCCGGTACGGACATTCTTCAGAATTAAATCAAGAAATGAAAGGACAATCTATAATACAACCCCAAAAGATTTTAGCTCCAATTCAAAAGCAAGATTTCATGTCACAGTTATATGATGCACATTTATTGATCAGTTCTTTGGAATGGTTAAAGAATAAGGAAAATTCCATACAAAATGGGTTAATGTATCATGGAACCCTCTTGTATATACCGACACTAGAATTACAACAGCAGATAATCACCTGGCATCATACGGCAGTGCTAGCAGGACATCCAGGTTGGTTAAAAACTCTTGAACATGTAAAAAAACATTTCTGGTGGCCAAAAATGAGTAAAGATATTAAGAAGTATGTTGAGACTTGTCCTACGTGTGCTTGTCAAAAAACATCTCATAGAGCTCCAGCTGGTTATTTAATCCCAATGCCCGTTCCACAAACACCTTGGCATACTTTAAGTGTAGATTTCATAGTAAATCTACCTTGTAGTAAAAAGTTTACCACAGTTCTTGTAGTAGTGGATTATTTATCCAAAATGGCTCATTTCATTCCCTTAATGAAATTGCCCACTGCAGGAGAGTTTGCAGATATTTTCTTAAAAGAGGTAGTGCGTCTCCATGGCCTACCAAGTAAGATTGTCTCAGACAGAGGTAGTCAATTTAATTCGAAATTCTGGAAGACACTTTGTGCAAAATTAAAAATAGAACCTGCATTGTCCACAGCATTTCATCCTGAAACAGATGGACAAACAGAGCGCCTAAATCAAACCTTACTACAAACATTAAGATGCTTGTTAGCGGAGTTTTCCAGTGATTGGTTGGAAGCGATTCCCATTGCTGAATTTGTGTATAATAACACAACTCATGCTTCCACTCATTGTACTCCTTTTTATTTTCTGCAAGGATTTCATCCCAGAGCTTTGCCTATAAACATAGATGACTCACTACTCCCAAGGGTTACTGAGAGACTAACCGATTTAATCGAAATACAGGAAAAAGCCAGGAACCATTTAAATAATTATAAGGAAAAAATGAAGAGACAAGCAGATAAACACAGAAATAAGGCACCCCTTTATTACGTTGGACAGAAAGTTTGGCTTTCCACAAAAAATCTAAATATGGAGGGGTCTCGAAAATTACAACCAAGATTCATAGGACCCTTTACTATCACAGAATTATTAAACCCTGTAACAGTACAATTAGAACTTCCTGATGACTACTCAATTCATCCTGTGTTCCATGTATCCCTAATCAAGCCTCATAATCCCCTTACCCGAAAAGAAGTACCTCCACCACCCATTATCATAGCTGGTCATGAAGAATATGAAGTCCAGAAGATTTTAGATGCCAAGAGATTTCAGGGGCGTTTATTTTATCTGATTGCCTGGAAGGGTTACGACAGTTCAGAAAATTCCTGGGAACCGGCTTCTAATGTACACGCCCCCCGTTTACTTAGAACATTTTATTTAAAACATCCAGGTAAACCTCGATCTGTAAGGGGGCCTTTGAGGGGGGCGACTGTTAGGGTTTGTCAGCAACAGAGAGCAACTTTACAAGGTTTATCAGCAAAAGGGAACAAACTCATTTGAAACCCAGTAGTTGTTTGTTGCAAGGCTTGTTGAATAAACGATATGCTTGCAGTCTTTCACTTCTTGCCGATATGGTAATTAGCGCTGCACGTTACAAACTGTGAATCCTGAAAACGTGCAGCGCGTGCAAGACCCCGCCCGCCTTTGCCTATAAAAGCCGACTCAAAGCTAAACGAGTTGCTTGTGATCGTCGATCCCCAGCTTACCTGCGTATCCTGAACCTCTCCTCTCCTGAATCACCTGTCCTGTTGTTCCTCTCCGTGAAGCCTCATCCTGCCTCTCTCAGCAACCGGAAGACGTCCCCTCGATCCTGGTTCCCCTCCGACTACTTCCCCAGCATTTCCGGACTTCTGAGAACACTGTCAAGTTTCATCTGCAAAAGAAAAAGAAAATCATTAATCAGGTACCGCGCACGCAATCCAGAGCACTGAAGTAAGTGTATTATCATAATAAGACTACAAACCTATTATTCTGATTCTCTGGATCAAATCAAGACTTTTGGCCAAACTAATAATCACACAGACTTTTGAAAGGGAAAGAAGTTGATTTCTCCAAACTTTGTGAACGAACTGCTTCATATGTAATTTTCAAGTATTTCCAATATTTCTAAGCTCTTGGAAACATTGTTGGGGATCCATATATGTGTTACGGAAATTATAGACTGCATTTCAAGAGACTGTGAATTCAGAACAGTGTTAATTTAAAACTCGATCGAAGAAGCCAAGAATAGAAAGCAGAAGTTATTTATAAGCTTCAGTGGGCCCAGGTTTAGTAAGTAGCGCCATCTCATGGTCATTCACAGAAACAATAATAATAATTCTAAATAACCACATGAATCTAATGAGGTTTATTTTTTTTTCTTTTCTTTAAAGGAAGCAGAAACATTGTAAATCTGGACCACTGTTCTGGCAAGCTATAGAGCCAGATTAGAGAGGTATTCTTTGGTTATAGCAATTATAAAAGCATTTGCATGAAAGTAGCATTTAGAAATAAGAAAGAATAGATTGCAGAATAGGATAAAGAGTTTGTTTTCCTTTTATGTGTTTAGATATCGCACTGCCCAGAGACCGAGTATAGAACTAGCTTCATCTTTCCACCAGAAGAAACAAACAGGATATACAGGTAACTGATTCTTGACACTGGTTAGCTGGGATTTTTCACTGAAATGTCCTCTTCAGCTTCTTTTATGTGCTTTTAACCACCTAGAGGACCTACGTTATGATCCTTGGAGATCTTTCTGTCCTTGGATTTTAAGAGGAAGGAGATATAATCTCCTTGGGTCCCTCTCATAGGGCACAGATACCAAGTGCAGCACGTTCTGTCTTGGGATAATACATTTATGCTTGGCACCAGCATATTACATCACTTATGACATGCTAACTGACATATTTGATGACATCACTAATCACATCTCAAAAAACATTGTTGATGACATCACTGATGATATCAGTGTTAATACCACAGTCATATGCAGCACAGAGTTACTGATTGTACACGACTGGATCTCTAGCTTGGAAATAGCATAAATTCTGGAGGCAAGTGTATTTGGGCTTGTTAAATGTTATATGGTGGCCCGTTTACAGGTAACTAAAGTTGGGACTTGCTGGAGGTAACAGTAGGGGTAGTTGGCCCCCAAGGTCCCTCAGGAGTAAAGAGGACTTCATCCCCCAACCAATAGTGCACCACGAGCAGCATTTGCAAAGTGGTGGAAAAGGGGCGTGGCCCCTGAAGACCTCCTAACAATCCTGCTGTGTGGGACTTATTGGAGATAGCGGGAGGGGTAATTGGCCCCCAACTATGTCCTTGGGGGCCAACTACCCCTCATGTTACCTCCAGTAAATCTCATACAGCAGGATTGCTGTGACATGGTAGGAGGCCTCGCCCCCTTCTGCCACCATTCTGCAAACGCACCTCCCAGTGCACTACTAGTAGGAGGATGAAGACCCCTGGACTTTTGAGGGTCCTTTGGGGCCAACTACCCTCCTGTTACCTTCAGCAAGTCTCATTCAGTGGGTTTGCTGAGAGGATTTCGGTGACCTGCCCTCTTTCTTCACCACTCTGCAAACACACCTCCTGGCACACTGTTGCTTTGGGGGAAGAGGTTGCTTTAGTTCTGAGGCTCTCAGGAGGCAAGGGGACCTTTGCCTGAGAAGCACGTTTGCAGAGTGGGGGAGAAAGGAGGCGTGGCCTCTGATCCCTTCTCAGCAGTACCACTGTGTGGGGCTTACTGGAGGCAGCATCTGGTCTTGTTGGCCCCTAAAAGCCCTCAGCAGCCAAGGGGACTTCATCCCCCAACAACCACCACACCAGCACACCAGGAGGCACGTTTGCAGAGTAGTGTAGACAGGAAACGGTGCATCAAGTGAGTTTCCGCTTTTTTCTACTTGTATTTATTAAGAAGGAGGGCCGTGTGGCCCCCCTTTTCTGGACCATTTTGGGCCCGGGGACACCATTCCCTGAGGCCAGTCCTGTTTTTTGAAAAAAAAATTATAAAACAAAGAGGGAATGGGGCCGCCCAGCCCTCCTCCAAGGTCGGCCTTTTAATTTCTTATTAATAATTGAAAGGAGGGGCGAGCGACCCCCCTCCTGGGCCAATTTCAGTCCAGTCGACCCCTTCCCCTGTCCTGTCCCTCTTTTAAAAAAAAGACAAAACAAGGGTGGGGCCGCGTGGCCCCTCTCGTGGTAAGATATCAGACCCGGGGAACCCCATCCCCTGGCGCCTGGCCTGTAATGTAGGTGCCCTGGCCCCACCCAGGGCACACACTTTTGAATCATTGGGGACCGCGGGAGGAGCTTGAAGGCCCCCGTGGTCCCTGCTGACTCCCCAACTCTTGCGGGATCTGGCATTGCTTTGGGACCCAGGGAGCTGCTCCCTGGGTCCCAAAGCAAAGTGTCTGTTTCCCTGCTCACTGAAACAGACACTTGCTCTCCTCTCAGCAAGCGAGAGAATGTCATTTGAGATGTCATCAGTGATGTCATCAATGATGTCACTGACCATGTCATGAATGATGTAATATGTGACATCATCACCAGTGGATTGCGGGCGCGAGAGTTACAGTTAGTACAACTAACTATAACAGAGGAATTTCAATGGTTTTGTATGAGTGAAATGTCCAGCTAACTACAACACCCCTGAAACCTATGGTTTTTTCAATGAATTTCTAAGGTTTTTTAAAGGCTAATTCCTAACTATAACCTGCTTGAAACCTATGGTTTTTTCAGTGAATTTCAAAGGTTTTTTAAATGATAATTCCTAACTATAATCTTCACCACTCCCCCATATTTTCCACAAGAAGCCAAATCTGCAATGCTACCTAAAAAAACACTTACCACTAACAAATTAACATCAACATTTAACTAGTGCAAGGACGTCGACTATGTACTGCGTGAATTACATCCAACTCACACCCATATTTAAAGAGGAATATGTGATAGAGGTACTAATTATACACTTCTGACATCCAACAAAATCACAATATCCAGCGTCACCACCAGTACAACCACCCCTCCTGAACCCTCCCCCTCTACTACCTCAGAGGCAGCGCAAAACAGGACAACGGACCTTCCCAAAATAATATATCCCCTCAACAGCACACAAGCTCAATGTTCAGAGATGTGGCAACCAACTATGTATAAGGGAAGCAACACGCACATCAACAATAATGTACACAATGCTAACACTACCGGTGATATGCTATACACAACTCACTACACAAACCAAAAACTTTTCTGTGTGTAGATATACTATTGATACGTGTAGTGTACTGCATAGTGGATGCAACCATATTATCTCAGACACTGGGGAATATTTCGGTCATGTAGCTGTGTTGTCTCCCCCCCTTGAAGCTGAAGCGGAGTAGGCTGGTCCAACGTACGCAACGTCAGCGTAAGACTATAAATAATTACCCTAGGCCTTGGGCATGGTTCACTTCTGCAAAGAAAAGAGGCTCCGCCACAGCGAAGGTCCTCACCCTGCCACGTGGCCACTGCAATTACCACGTGCCTCCTCAATACAGGCCAGACTCTGTGCCACAGCAGACTAATGTCTGTATCGACTACTGCCTTCGATCTACACTGCAGACAGCAGGGTTCACAACTTGAATTCAGCTTTGGATCTACACTACAATTTTACTCTATGTCCTCAGACTTTGTTAAAATAAGTGATACAAATTCTTCATCGATATCTGTGCTGACTACTGCCTTCGATCTACAGTGTGGTCAGTAGAGTTTACAACTTGATACCAGTGGCGCATCAGCATTACAAACAACATTGAATTCAGTCTCAATTTATGTAAGGCAGAGACAATTGTACTATGTCCTCAGATTTTGTTAAAGTATGTGACAAAATAAGCATTCCTCGATGTCTGTGTCAACTGCTGCCTTCAATCTACACTACGGACAGGAGGGTTCACAACTTGAATTCAGCTTTGTATCTACACTACGGACAGCATTGAATTTAGCCTTGCTTTTTTTAAGGCAGAGACAATTGTACTATATGTCTTCAGATTTTGTAAAAGGATATCACAAAAAGCATACGTCTATAACTGTGCTGACTACTGCCTTCGATCTACACTGCGGACAGCAGGGTTCACAACTTGAATTCAGCTTTGCATCTACACTACGGACAGTAGGAAATTCAGCCTTGATTTATTTAAGGCAGAGACAATTGTACTGTATGTATTTAAATTTCGTTAATATAAGTGACAATAATCATTTGTAGATGTCTGTGCTGCCTACTGATTTCCATCTACAGTGCGGACAACAGGGTTCACAACTTGAATTCAGCTTTGCATGTACACTACGGACAGTAGGGAATTCAACCTTGATTTATTTAATGCAGAGACAATTGTACTGTATGTGTTCTGATTTTATTACAATAAGTAAAAAAATAATTTGTCGATGTCTCTGCTGACTACTGCCTTCGATCTACAGTGCGGACAGCAGGGTTCACAACTTCAATTCAGCTTTGAATCTATACTATAGCCGCATTGACTCAGATGTCTTATTTAAAGAAAAACATATCATAATTTTATGGACATCTACTGCAACTTAGTCCCGTAAAAGGACAAAAAGTATTTATAAGAAAACTTGATTTTATTAACATTGTTGCTTCAGGTGCCACTAACTCTGTGTACCACTTATCATTGCTGGTTGCACACATGCTAAATTACTAATACTGTACAGCTCTACTCAATGCCATGTGGCTGTGGGCTCTTTCAAACCAACTGCTGCCTCCTGCCTACACTGCGGTCATCAGAACTCACAATTAAATAGACTATTGATTCAATATTTGTAGAGTACAATACGAAACTAAGTATAACACCTATCAAACCTATACAATATCCCTTTAGTATGCTTCCTTCAAAAACTTCTTTTATATCAGTTATAGATTTAGTTGAATAATAAAATTCAAGCTGCAAGCGCAAAGACACACTTAGTGGCAATCTACACTGCTGAAAGCACAGATCACAATTTGAACCTCACTTTTTGTTCATTGGAAACCTAAATTTCTTTTTGGGAGACAAAAACTGCTACACCACTGGAAGAATCATCTGATTCTGATCATATTGTTGCTGAAGAATTGATAACCATCTATGGTACTTTTTCCCCCCCTCAAACTACATGCAGTCCAGTATGCAACAGTCAATGCTTTGAGTGCAGTCCATTCAGACCACGCATCATCGCTGGGTTAGCACACGCTAAACACCAGACGTACCACTAACTCAGTACACCATAAATAATCGCCAGGTGGCTCTATTAAGGCAAAATTCAGGAGTCAAAAAACATTACCCCCAGTGCGGCCTGCCCGGACCACGCATCTTCACAGGTTACGTATATGCTCAGTGCCAAAGGTACTAACACAGTACACCATAATTCATCGCCACTTGGCCGTATTCAGGCAGAATTCAACTGACTCTTCATTCATTATTTGCAGAGTGCAGTACCAAACAAAGTATAATGTTTATCAAACCCTATACAATATCCTTTTAGTAGCCTTCCTTCTTAAACTTCTTATATATCAGTTCTAGGTTTAGTTGTAAAACAAAATTCATGCTGCAAGTGCAAAGCCACACTAAATGGTAGTCTACACTGCGGACACCACAGGTCACAACTTGAACTATAATGTCCCTGAAACATATATATTTCAACAATTTATTTCATACATGTTTCATCTTTTATTTCAATTGTGATTACACATGATGCAGTCCAGTAGGCAACATGCTGAGCACCATACGTACCACTAACTCAGTGCATCATAAATAATCGCCATGTGGCCTTATTAAGGCAAACTTCAGTTGCCAAAAGACATTGTTACTAGTGCGCTCTACCTGAACCCCGCATCATTGCAGGCTCCACACAAACTGATCCTGCCTTAGTGAACCACAACTCATGAACCCTTTATGATAGAATCTTCTGTGCATTATTTCACATACAGTGCTCCTACCTTTGTACGGCAGAAGTCATAAATTGTTTATGATTGAATATCTGTGTATGATAGCATGATTATTATTCTACTTGCACGAGTCAAGCGCACGTGCCTGTACCCACTTCAACTATCTATCTGTGTCTGTGTACTTATTATGTTTGTAAAATGCTGCTCCTGCATCATACCACATTATATTGTGCTGTAAACAGCGGATGCAACCATCTTACATCTGCCAGTAACAAAAACTTCGATTATATAACTTTCTCCCACTCATTCTACAAATACGAACGTACAAAGTGGATCATTACAATACTGCCAAGAAAGTGTATAGGCAATTTAAAAGTGTGTGTTATTTCTTTTTTGTTTCTTTTTTGTTTCTTTTTTTGGTATATTTATATAGCGCAAAGTAGACCCAAAACTATATCAACAATTTACATGAGCACTGTATTTACAGTACATTTTCAGGCACACATAGATTACCTCATTACTCTACAATAACAGGATGTGGACAAGACTCCGAGCCTCGAACACTGATTTCCAGCACCAAGTTCGACAGTATAACTGAATGACCGCATATGTATATATATTATCTGCCCTTCATGTGCCAAAAACCGCAACCTAAACCTTTCACAACCCTGTATTACTACAGCTACAACACTCCACTGAATGTACAACAAACATTCATATTCGTAGAAATGCGTCATGTCCACCATCTTTTATATGTGCAACTATGGGTGGATATAAGGTCAATGATACTCCGTACCTTCCATGTTAGCCATATTGTGGGACTTTACAGACATAATAACACATTTGCGTGTAAGACCCGGGTGACAGCAGCACTACGCTATGGACACCTGAATCAGTTGATTTTTCATATAGCTCACGACGGAACCATGCCCATAGCTCCGGAGTCATTGTTCACAGCTTTGCGCAGCACTGGCATACGTCAGTCCAGCCTACTCCGCTTACGCTACCAGGAAAACACATGGCCCAGATTTCCATTGTAGTGATTTCTTACTTCCAGGTCTAGTTGTCAGAACGACACACACACACTCCCTCATGGCTGGCATACACCCATACCACACCCATCAATAACATGTGTCACTACATACGTGACCCTTCCAATAACGCCATTTTAGAGTTGCTCCCATCGCAAGCGCTGTGATGGCCCATCCCAGTGGTTTGGACGCCTCATGTAGGCCCGAATCACCGAGCAGGGGGTCCACCACTAGGTGCTTGGCTTCTTTGGTCACTGAGTTAGTGAGCAACCTGTGATGATGATGGCAGCACGAGTATGTCCTTAGCCATAGCGATATCAAGACTCAGCACCATATATGAGACTTCTTGGTGGCAGAGCGAGACTGCATGATATAGAACGTGCCCTATCCATGAAAAGGAGAGTATTGAGGCCTGGGTGCGCACCAGAGGGAGTAGATGGGGTGCAGCAGACTGCATACAAAAAGGAGACGCACCGATTTAGGCGTACGCAGTCCTATATGCCGTTTCTTATTGCATTTGTATTTTTTTCCAATAGAAGGAAAGTTTTTATAATCGATCAAATGTCCTTCACTCGTAATGATTGAAACCACGTGTATCACTGCGCAACACTTGCTTTCACAACGATGCGGAGAGGGAAGGTGTGTGAAAGGGCGATGTTATTCTACTCTACATTAAGATAGTGACAATTACCAATCATAACATCTTTCTTTTTCTATCTTTTAGATATAGAGCTTCAGGGTGCACTATGTCCCGGCACATGGTGGAAGACACACCGGTGACAGAAAGGTAAGCTGCGAATATTCTTTTCAGTCACTCTCTCACTTCTTATCTCCTTTGATAGAGAAATGGCGCACAATCTAATCTTCCTTTTTATCTAACAGATTGGGTTTCACAAATTGGCGTCCCCCCCAACACCTCCAAAGGTCAACGTTTGAGGATTCTGTGACGATGCGTGGCCATTGTAACAATGTCTGAGAAGGCTGCTTCGACACATGGTGCACCCTCTTTGAATGACGCCAATGGCACAATGTGAGCAAAGAAGCTTGTTTCCGAAGCAACCAGAAACCACCTGTGTGCGGAGAGCGTGGGTACTGTGATGCAGCTTGACTGCGTAGGAATGTACAATTACCTCCGGGCAGTGAGAATGGAAAGGTTGAAACAGTCTGGGTGCACAAGAAAAGGCACTCACCTCTGGACTCTGGGAGTCAATGGGGTTTAACAGTCTGGGTACGCAGTAATGACAACTCACCGCTATGCAGAGGGAGTGCATGGGGTATAGTACTCTGGGAGAAAAAGAGCGAACAGTCACCACCTTGCAGTGAAAGTTGATGTAATACAGTATCCTGAATGTCAAAAGACATAAAGCAGTAATATACTTGTACACTTGTATGTATTCTGCTATTACTAACTCTATACTATCTTTTAGATCACTAAACTTGAGGGTGCTTATGAACCGGCACGTGCCTGTATACACAACGGAGGCAAAAAGGTGAGCTACGAAGATTTTCTCCAGTATTAACACTACCTCTCCAGCTCCATCTATTATTTTCTCTCTCTCACACTTTTAATGTCATTTTTTCTCTCTTTCTTTCTCTCACTCTCTCTCACGTTGTTTCTTTTTTTCTTTTAAAGTTATGTAAGCTGCTGTCCACTCTGCCAATAAAAAAATAGAGGCTGTATTTAATACAGTCTGCAGTGTAGAACCAAAGCAAAATTCAAGTCGTGAACTGTGTTTGCCACAGAGTTTACACAAGGTAAGCGGAGCGGCCTAGATACACAATGCCTCCAATTAAATGCATTCTAAATAAACGTTATTGTCCAGCATAATGATGTGATCTCTCACCTAATTTTGTCTCCTCTCTGAATCATTTTAATGACCTGTTGGGATAATACTTTAAATGTGATGCAGTAGGAACTTCCCTACAAACACCTCTTCAACGCGGGCCTATAAGAGACGTGGAATGTATCAGGCGCACTGCAGATGTGCAAATAAGCAAATGTTGCCAAGTGTTACCTTAATGTGTGATCTTTTACCTCATTCAGTCACATCAATCTAATTTTAAACACTTATTTTCATTTTTGTTTTGCAGGTTACCTACCCTCCTTCCATTGGAGTCCATCTCACATTTTGTTTATTATATTGCTATGTTAAAGTTATATTTCTAGTTATTTAATATATTGTTATATTAAAGTTACATTTCTAGTTATTTATTGTTTTTTAATGAAAGTTAATCAAGTATATACGTCTTCTTTTTCTAACAACATTTCACTATTATTTAGTGTGATAATCCTATGCTTAGAAAACATTAAATAATTAAAATTAGAAATGATGTTTATAACTAGAAGTATAATACTGAGGCTAACTCTTTACCAGAGTCTGTAGCTGCGATTAACGGTTCCTAAGGAGCATTTTAGAAACTCCAGCACAGTAACTGTTTGGATTAGCAACATTGTGTGGTGAACTTGTAACCTGTGTGCTCACTTAAGTGTTCCATGAACTGTTACTATGGTAACAGGCACTAAGCAGTTTGGGGGTAGGGTTGAAAGGTACTGGCTGTACAGAAACCGTTAAATTTACCCAGGATCCTCTACATGACAGAGAGGAAAGCAAACTAAGACAGAACACTGTGTAGCAGATTTACAAGCCCCTTGTGCCACTTTCGCGTCACTTTCCCATGTTAAATGTGATGCAATAGTGGCGCAAGGGACTTGTAAATCTGCCCCTATGTACATTACGAACAAAAGAAGTACACTACTCTTCGAATTCTTTATCTCTCACAATTAGACAGTGTTGCTTCACAATTCACAACATACTTCACTAAATACTTCGTGCCTATAAATGGGAGATGGCATTGTCGACATTAGAAAACTTAGGGGCATATTTACAAGGACGGTGTTAAAATTGTCGCCGCTTTAACGGCACCAAACTACAACTAAAATGGCGATAATGGACTTCAAAATCCTTTGTTATCTTACCGGAAGATTTTTTCAACATTGCTGTTTGCTATGCAAGAGTGAGAGCCGAGGCTCTCACCCTGCCATAGCAAACTTGGGGGCTTATTATCAAGGACAGCATTAAAATGTTCTGGTGTAAACATGGGCTTCTATTGGAATTTTCACAAATTAGATGGACCTTTAAGCTCCCTCACCTATTATTTTGTAGCACCAAGGAATGGCGGTCCCCGCGCTTTTTGGCCCTTCTGGACCCCCATCAAATGTAATATTTTAGACCACTGGATTTGCCCTCCCAGGTAGCTAATTTGTAAACAAGCACAGGAGCCCCCGCTTCGTCCTTATTTTTATTACAGCGGATCCATGCACCAAGCGCACATTTCTCAGTTTTTCCCCCCAAAAAATAAATAATTTGGGACCCCCTAAGCAGGTCTAAATGATCAAAATATTTCTTAAATGCCCCCTTTATATGTGTTGAACACTTGTCCCACCATTTTCTAGATCCTCGCTTCTAACGAGGCACAAAATGGCTGCCAACACTTCCTGGTTTCGAATGTTGACAACCACTTGACAGCCAATCATCATTCTGCGCGTGCTCAGGACAGTGCGCTTATAATCCGCATAAGATGCGCGGTTACACAGAGGCCATAGATATATATGTACTTTAAATTGTAATTTGCTCAGGAACTACTGAACAGATTTACATCATATAAGCAAAAGGCACAAGTCTGAACCAAGGACTACAACTTTTCCGAATTTGGTGTAATTCGTTCAGCTGTTCGGGCTGTAGCCGCGATTAACAGTACCTATGGAAAATTGCTTGGGGAAAACACGTTTTGGGACCCCCTTTTTCTCAGCCCCCGCTTCATGAATCACCCTAAGACTTTCAGGATAGGAGCTGACCGGAGTGCCCCACCAGTTAGGAAAATTCCACGAAGATTCATCAACCCGCATCAAAGTTATTCCAAATAGAATGTTGCGGATTTCCTATGGAAAATAGGTCCTAACTATAACTACCTACTGGCAACCGCCAGTAGGTAATACACATATATGTATATATATGTATATATATATGTATATATATATATATATATATATATATATATGCACACACATATGTAAATATATATGTGCACACACATATGTAAATAAATATATATATATATATATTCACAGAAAAAACCATAGGTTATAGACCATATATAGTTAGGAATTTGCATTTACAAAACCTTGAAAATTCACTGAAAAAACCATAGGTTATAGACCATATATAGTTAGGGATTAGCATTTAAAAAACCTTATTTTATTTGCACAAAACCATTGAAATTCCATATATAGTTAGTTGCACTAACTATATATCGCGGACCCGCAATCCACTGCTAATGATGTCACATATTACATCATTCATGACATGGTCAGTGACATCACTGATGACATCACTGATGACATCTCAAATGACATCACTGATGACATCACTGATGACATCACTGATGACAACACCCAGTGACTGTATGTTTCTGTAAAGTTAAAATATGTCTTACATATTGAAGAATGAGTGGATGTATAAGTGTCTGGATGAAGGATTTAGTAGGTGCATGACTGACTGTATGAGAGAATGATTAAATGTGTCTCACTGAGTGCATGGGTTAGTGACTAAAGTGTCTTAATTTGGCAATCATTATATATGTTGTTCTGTAAACTGCTGCATGTTTAAATCAGTAGCTATATCAGTAACTATATGGGTTATTGAATGGTTGCCCAAGTATTTGTATGGGAGAGTGAGTATGTTTGTGGGTGGCTGGGAGGTGTATGACTCTGTGCATAGATGTGTGAGCAGTTGATTCCCTAGGTGTATGGGTTCAAAAGTGCATGTAGAAACAGCTGTATGGACAGTTGACTGTGTGCATGAGTGTATTGGTGAGTGAATGGATATCTCAGTGCTACATGTCAAAGTAAGTACATATGTAAAACACAGTCCATGTGAGAGTTGACATATATAAATAACTGAACATAAGAGCCAGTGAATGTGAGAGTGACTGTATGGATCATTGTGAACTTGTATCAGGGATTGTATAAGAGAGTAAATATGTGTTAGTATATGTTTGAATAAGTAAGGTGTGTATAACTGTATAGTTGAGGAAATGGAGATGTGATTGATTCTTTGCATGACTGACTAGGTGTGTGAGTAACTCCATGGATGTGTGACAGTCTGTGAGTGCCTGTTTACACTGAGTGTATCTAAGGTTATATTAGAGTCTGAAGATGTATTATCACATAAATGATATCATCAGTGATGTAATCAGTAATGTCAAATGAGATGTCAGTGATGTCATCAGTGATGTCATTTGAGATGTCATCAGTGATGTCATCAGTGATGTCATTTGAGATGTCATCAGTGATGTCATCAGTGATGTCACTGACCATGTCATGAATGATGTAATATGTGACATCATTAGCAGTGGATTGCGGGTCCGCGATATATAGTTAGTGCAACTAACTATATATGGAATTTCAATGGTTTTGTGCAAATAAAATAAGGTTTTTTAAATGCTAATCCCTAACTATATATGGTCTATAACCTATGGTTTTTTCAGTGAATTTTCAAGGTTTTGTAAATGCAAATTCCTAACTATATATGGTCTATAACCTATGGTTTTTTCTGTGAATTTCATTGGTTTTTTAAAAGCTAATATCTATAGCTGTAAAATATATTCTTTATTAAGTGACGTATCACGTAGCCCGTGAGACGCCTCATGATGCATCGCATAACCGTGACGTATCGTCTCTGCAGCGCAAACCAAACCCAAAACGTAAGCGCGCCAGAACACGCTTAAAGATATATATATATTTTTTTAACCTTAATTAGACAAAATCCACACGTGCACATATCACAAACGTTCAAAAAACACAATATGTCGGACTCCCGTTACGCTGCCGGTTAGCTGCCCGGTTAACGTACAAGGAAGCACCTTTACCGCGAAAAATCGCAATTTTTTTTTCTTTTGCCCCGCAGGGAACTTTAATAGCCCCCTCATCAATCCTAGGGGTTCAGGAGGGGTCTGCCTTACCCCTTTCATTCATTTACACCTTTTTTTTTCCACCTCTTGTCTCTCGATCCTACCGAGAGACAAGATGGCGGCCGCTCTGGACTGTTTACAATGTTGACAGCCAATCAGCTACTCCTCAGGATTTTTTTTTTTTTGGGCCCCGCGTGGTTTTATAATATCCCCCTCATCAATCCTATGGGGTCAGAAGGGGTCTACCTTGCCCTCTTTCCTTCATTTCCCCCTTTGTTTTGGTCTCCTCTTGTCTCTTGATCCTACCGAGAGACAAGATGGCGGCCGCTCCGGACTGTTTACAATGTTGACAGCCAATCAGCTACTCCTCAGACTCCCGTTACACTGCCGGTTAGCTTCCCGGTTAGCTGCCCAGTTAGCTGCCCGGTTCGCTTACCAAGACGCGTCTCTACGGCGAAAAAATCGCATTTTTTTTTTTTTTTTTTTTGGGCCCGGCGTGGCTCTATAATATCCCCCTCATCAATCCTAGGGGGTCAGGAGGGGTCTACCTTGCCCCCTTTCCTTCATTTCCCCCTTTGTTTTGGCCTCCTCTTGTCTCTCGATCCTACCGAGAGACAAGATGGCGGCCGCACCGGACTGTTTAGAATGTTGACAGACACCGGAGAGCCAATCAGCTTCGCTTTGCAAAGTTCCGATACGCGAAAGGTTCGCTAACCGGATAGCTGCCCGGAGCGCTGTTACAGATATATATCTTGATTTAAACGTTAATTTCTCAAAATCCACTGAAGCACATATATTGAGACCTAGCAAAGGCACATCGGGCTAACAGTCTCTACAATTTTGCCAAGTTTCGTGGAAATCCATTCAGCCGTTCGGGCTAAAAGTGAGTCCAACCGCCCTATGGAAATTAACATGGGAAAAACGCGTTTTGGGACCCCCCTTTTTTCTCGGCCCCCCCTTGACGAACCCCCCCCAAATTTTCAGGAGCTGCTCAGAAACAAAATGTGCCATTTTCCTGAAAATTTCAGCCGATTCCGTCCACAAACGCCAAAGTTATTAGACATAGAATTTTCAAAAGTCCCATAGGAAAAAACTCCTAACTATATATACCTACTGGCTATCGCCAGTAGGTAATATATATATATATATATATATATATATATATATATATATATATATATATATATATATATATATATATATATTTATATTTATATTTATATTACCTACTGGCGCTCGCCAGTAGGTATATATAGTTAGGATTTTTTTGAATAGGGATTTCTGTGGACGGAATTGGCTGAAATTTTCAGGAAAATGGCACATTTTGTTTCTGAGCGTCCCCTGAAAGTTTGGGGGGGTTTTGTCAAGCGGGGGCCAAGAAAAAAGGGGGGTCCCAAAACGTGTTTTTACCATTGAGTTTTCCATAGGGCGGTTGGACTCCCTTTTAGCTCAAACGGCTGAATGGATTTCCACAAAACTTGGCAAAATTGTAGGGACTGGTAGCCCGATGTGCCTTTGCTATGTCTCAAGATATATGCTCCAGTGGTTTTTACGAAAATTAACTTTGAAAAATATATATTGGGCTACTTTGGGCTATATATATGTTGGAGCCCAAATGTAGCCCAATGTAGCCCAATGTAGCCCAATGTAGCCCAAAGATGGCCACCAGAGACAAAAAAAAAACAAATGTAGCCCAAATATCAGCCAGATGTAGCCCAACTATAGCCCAGTGACAGAATGTCCCAGAGTGTTCTAAAGAACAACTAGAGCGCTAACAGTCTTACTTATGACAAAAGTATGGCACACCTGAAGTCATCTTGATTGGAATAAAGTGTTAACACTTAAAACATTTAATTTGCAAAGGAACAAAATGAGGGGTTTCATTTTGCCATAGAAATGTTATATATATATATATATATATATATATATATATATACATATATATTTATTACCTACTGGCGGTCGCCAGTAGGTATATATAGTTAGGATTTTTTTGAATAGGGATTTCTGAAAATTCTATGTTGAATAACTTTGGCGTTGATGGACAGAGTTGGCTGAAATTTTCAGGGAAATGGCACATTTTGTTTCTGAGCGTCCCCTAAAAGTTTGGGGGGATTTCGTCAAGCAGGGGCCGAGAAAAAAGGGGGGTCCTAAAACGTGTTTTTAACATTGAGTTTTCCATAGGGCGGTTAGACTCACTTTTAGCTCGAACGGCTGAATGGATTTCTATGAAACTTGGCAAAATTGTAGAGACTGTTTGCCCGATGTGCCTTTGCTAGGTCTCAAGATATGTGCTCCAGTGGATTTTGAGAAATTAACATTCCAAAAAATATATATATCTGTGACAGTGTCCCGGTTAGCGCCCCGGTTCGCGTACCAGACGCGTAACGGAACTTCGCGAGGAGAAGCGGATTGGCTCTCCGGTGACTCTCAACATTCTAAACAGTCCGGAGCGGCCGCCATCTTGTCTCTCGGTAGGATCGAGAGACAAGAGGTGGAAATAAACGAAGGGGGAAATGAATGAAAAGGGCAAGGTAGACCCCTCCTGACCCCCTAGGATTGATGTGGGGGCTAATAAAGGGCCTCGCGGATCAAAAAAATAAAATATTATTTTTTTCGATTTTTCGCGGTGGAAGCGCTACCCGGTACGCGAACCGGGTAGCTCACCGGTAGCGTAACGGGAGTTCGCCATCTTGTGTTTCGGACGAATTTAGTCACAAGATGGAGGATAAACAATGTTGGGAATGGGTATAAGGGGGCACGGGAGACATATCCTGACCCCCTAGGTTTTCTGAGGGTGGCTGAGGAGGCTTTTTTTTTCAAATTTTCGCATGGTTAGCGCCCGGTCCGCGCACCGGGTAGCGTTCCGGAAAGCGTAACAAGGGGAAAACCAAGGGAAATAGTAAAATAATATTTTAGAGTGCTTTGAGGTAGGGTAGCTCTGAATAAAGCTGTTGTGTTGTGTGGGTGATGTAAGTACCAACATGTAGGTACCAATGAAGAGTCTAAAATTCAATGTACACCGTCTCCTCTGTAGATATTTTGTATGTTCTAATATGGGTTACTTAAATGTAAATGTGTGGAAAAGCACTTCATGCTTTAAAGCAATTGTATTTTTGAACTGATTGTTCTTTCCTCTTAGTCCTCCTCTTTGTTTTTTTTCCCCACACTCTTCTTCAGCATGATAGTTGATAAATTTGTTCCCTCAAAAAATGTATATACATAAAAAAATTATATTAAATACATATAAAATATTTTTTTCCTTTAAAAGAAGAATACATTTTACAGCTTTTGATATTTGCTATTAAAAAACCATTGAAATTCACTGAAAAAAACATAGGTTATAGACCATATATAGTTAGGAATTAGCATTTACAAAACCTTGAAAATTCACTGAAAAAAACCATAGGTTATAGACCATATATAGTTAGGAATAAGCATTTACAAAACCTTATTTTACTCACACAAAACCATTGAAATTCGCATATATAGTTAGTTGCACTAACTATATATCGCGCACCCGCAATCCACTGCTGATCATGTCACATATTACATCATTCATGACATGGTCAGTGACATCAATGATGACATCACTGATGACATCTCAAATGACATCACTGATGACATCACTGATGACATCTCAAATGACATCACTGATGACATCTCATTTGACATTACTGATCACATCACTGATGACATCATTCATGTGACAATACGATGTCACTATGGTTTCTTCAGTGAATTTTCAAGGTTTTGTAAATGCTAATTCCTAACTATATATGATGGTCTATAACCTATGGTTTTTTCAGTGAATATATATATATATATGGATCAATTTCTGTTTCCCAGGTTGAAACCACAGAAAATACGGACCACCACACGGCTTGCAGAGTGTTTACAGCAAACGTTTATTATCCATTTTCGCAGTTCAGGTAGGCATGACGCGTTTCGGGCAGGAACTGCCCTTGATCACATAGCGGACATGCAGTAGTGTTCACTTTAAATAGAGCACACACTCATTTTTTTCTTTCATGATAACACCACGTGTTCTAGTGGTAAACATAGAAAATAGACTTCTAATGTGAGGTGTTTTACATGTGCACAAAATTGGTAGCTTTGCGAAAACGGCTTTTTAAACACTTAGCAGCACATTTTACTGAGCACATAAAAAGAAATTTTCAATTTTGTTCAAATAACAACGAACATTTATAACCGCATAAATGCGTTTTGGATTGTGCAAAATAAGCTAGCAGCATGATGTTATTAAAACAATACAACTAGAAAATATATGCATACAGCAATTCGATATGTGACACCAATGCACCAAATAAATAACATATAAATATGTTAAAATTGTAAAAAAGACCATATACAAAAAAGTCAAATAATAATAATTACGTTGCATAAATAAATACATTTTATGCTTAAAATAAATGTGCAAATGGCAATATGTTTTACCTCCACAGAAATTACTATAGTATTAGTGTATCAAGCTGTGAATTCGTACTCAAGCTGTTTCGCTGAAATGTAATGCAATAATGTCCCGTTGCATTATATATGAACATACATCATTTAAAGTGCTGGTGCTGAACTGGTTAAAGATGGATAGTGACACTATCCTTAGCCCCTGATGCATCCTAGGAGGATTGGACGACCTAGTATTGCAAAAACGCAATCCCAATTATAAAGTGCTAAGTGATGTAGGTGCAACCAAAAAAAAGGGGGAGGTATAAAAAGTGATAATGGAGAGAGATAAAATTACAGGTTTAAAAGCAGAAGCTCATGGACACTCCTCAATTTGTCATTAAATCACATATTTAGCTGTTAATAGTTACTGGTAAGGAATGGCTACAAACAACACGACCAACAGAATACAGAGATGGGGTACGGGACAGAATACAATAGGTAGAATTATAGAAAGGTATGCATATCCTCTCTATCATTAAGGCCGTTAGGATGCTTGCTGTTGAGATTAAGAATGTATCTTGTCTCTAACTGCCTTAAAGCCTTGTCCCTGTCTCCACCTCGCTTCAGTAACGGTGCCTGATCAATTACAAAATAAGTAAGACAATTCACGTCTTTGTTGTGACTTATTTTAAAATGTCTGGCTACCGGGTAAGCCGGGTCACTGTTAATGATGGCACGGATGTGCTGCAGGATACGCATATATACAGGATTTTTCGTACTGCCTACATAGCGTAGGCCGCATGTGCAAGTGAGAACGTATATGGCGTACTAAGTGCGGCAGTCATATTTACCCCTAATAGACAGTTCTTTAGTTTTAAAAGGGGTCCTATATGTGGCAGTGTTGGCTCCAAAGTTACATGCCCTACAAGTTGCACATTTGCGAAAACCGTTGCTTGTGGGCATCCATGTTTGAATACTGGTAGACCCAGTAGGAATCTCTTTAGATAAGAGATTAGCCATATTTTTGGATTTTCTGAATGTCACGCTAGGGTGTTCTGGTAACGTGGTTTTCAGAATAAGGTCAGTTAAAACTATGGGCCAATTTTTGTTCATGATGTTACGTATTTTGCGTTCCTGTTTACAATAAGTGGTGATAAGTCTAGGTGAACTATTCTCATCTGTTGTGTAGGTATCTGGCTCATTGGTGCTGGGTAACAAGGCAGTTCTAGGTCTTTCATTCGTTTTGGCCATGGCTTTGTTAAGAATTTCTTCACTGTACCCTCTCTGTCGCATACGTTCTAAACATGATTGACTACAGACATCGAATTGCTCCGACGTGCTGCAAATGCGTTTAAGACGTAACAATTCCCCGTAGGGTATGCTTGCTATTAAGTGACGCGGGTGCGCACTCGATGCATGTAATATTGCATTTCCAGCAGATGGTTTTCTGTATGCTGTGGTAGTCAGTGTCTCATATATACCGCCTTCTCAAACTTAGAAGGCTGGAGTCGAGATACATCATCGACTTGCAGAGCAAACACCCTAAAGGTCTTAATATGCACGAAGAACTTTCAGTCCATTTGGGTTAATCTGCATGTACTTATGATGAAGACGAATGTTGGCACATGCATTGTATTCTCAACTTGTCATTACAGTCAATACATGTTATTTGTACTTCTGGTTTTAAGATCACATGATTGTTATCATTGTTTAGAATTTGTTCTTACATCCTATATTATTTTGTTACTCCCCTTGTACCGGTGCAGTACTCAGGCCCATCCAGGGCAAGATTTAGGCTTGCTATTTTTGCCATGTCTTTTAGGGTGTATCCCCTGGTGATTACAGGATTCTGTGCGATGTAGCCTTATTATGCCAAGTATATTTACTCGCGGTTTTTGTATATATGTATTTACGTGTGCTTATTGGTCTCCTGTATCTCAGAGCATCTTATTATGTTAACACCTTTATTCTTTGTACTGTTCACCTGTTCATTTGGTATGCCCATCCCGGGCGTTATTACGTAAGAAGGACTCACTATGCCCATCTTGGGCATGATCACTCTTGCAACCCCCTATAACTTATTGTGGGCGCTGCATTCCATATATATATGTATATACATTGTGTATATTTATTTCAAATCTGTACATAATAGTATTATGATGCACCTTTCCAACATGGCGGTTTCATTTGTAACCATGTATATAGTCCTTCTTTGCTTTTCATTGTAATAGCGGAAGTAAGATTTTTTGATTTTTTTGATTTAAAATGAGTTGAAACGCCTTGCCCTTTGCATATCTTGACGAAGCCCTCTGGCGAAACGCGTCGTATGCTGTAAGTTCCCTCATTAAATCCATGTGGAACTACCCCCTGTGTGTGCTGCTTTCTTTACGAACTAAGGATTCGTGGATCGTCTGTAGCTGTGATATATATATATATATATATATATATATATATATATATATATATATATATTCACTGAAAAAACCATAGGTTTAACACCAGTTATAGTTAGCTGGAAATTTTACTGACATAAAACCATTGAAATTCCCACGTTATAGTTAGTTGGACTCACTATAACTTGCACGTGTAATGCACTGATGACACCATCCAGTGAATGTGTGTCTTTCAGATAAATAAATATGTTTTATATATGTATGTTAAGGTCGATGGAAGAATATTTGTTTAAATTATTGTCTTAATGGATGTTTTAAAAAAAAATAATAATTGGATATCTGCCTTATTAAGAGTATCTTAGTGAATACATATATTAGCGAGTGAAAGTAGGTCAGTCTCTCTGTCATCAGTGATGTCATGAGTGATGTCACTGACCATGTCATGAGTGATGTAATATGTGATGTCATCAGCAGTGCATTACACGTGCAAGTTATAGTGAGTCCAACTAACTATAACGTGGGAATTTCAATGGTTTTATGTCAGTAAAATTTCCAGCTAACTATAACTGGTGTTAAACCTATGGTTTTTTCAGTGAATTTGATAGGTTTTTTAAATGCTAATTCCTAACTATAACTGGTGTGAAACCTATGTTTTTTTCAGTGAATTTCATAGGTTTTTTAAATGCTAATTCCTTTCTATATCGAGTTTCTAACCTTTTTTTTTTTTACAATATGCTGTTTTTTTTAAGTATTCATTTTTTTATTATATTTTTTTTCTTTTGCGCTCTGGGTGTGCGCTCCGGGAAGCTTTCAGCTAAGCTCTCCGGTAAGCTTTCCGGTGAGCTCACCTGAAAGCGCACCCAGAGCGCTACTGTCGTTCGTGAAAAAAAATATGAATGAAAAGTTAATAATAATGCAAAACATTTCGTTCCATACAAATAAAATCCGTTTTTTTTAATAAGGAAAATGATTATGTATTTCTGTAAAAGTTTGATGACGTCACTTTGGCGCGCAACGTAAGTGCCCTCGGAAGTGCCTACGATCGCGCCGCGTAAACGCACCCGGAAGCGCCCAAGATCGCGCCACGTTTGCACCCCGGAAGCGCCTACGATCGCGCCGCGTAAAGGCACCCGGAAGTGCTCCGGAGCGCGCTGCGTAAGCGCGTCGGGTCATGTGACCCTAAAATAACACTTTTCATTGGTTGCTAACAGTTTTTTTTACAAAGAATGAAATCCCCACCCATTTCCTTCACTATTGCTTTGTACTTGGAGAGAGCAAGAGCTGTTCTGTGTACTATCTTCATCTCCTACTTTCCTGATCTACAGCAATGGCTGCAAGAGAGTCATCCAGCAGTGATTCAGAGGCATTTGTAGATGAGGACCCTCCTAGGCAGAAGAAAAAAATCCATTTCATCTGGAAATTTTATAACATCCCTGAAGGAGAAAAAAAAGTCAACGCTCCAAAAGTAACCTGCAAAATATATGGTAGTACTTTATCCAGAGGCAATCCTCTGAAAAAATATAGTTTTGGAAATGCCAATTTAATCAGGCATGTCAAAAGAAGACACCCAAACAACTTTGCGAGGGAGAGTGTCAGAGACCTGGCACGGAAATTACCCACAGATGGCGGCAGCACCTCCACTGGTGGAGCAACACCTTCGGGACCATCCCGTAGAAGAATGGTCCCTAACATACAGCCAGAGTTTGCAGGCATCAAATTTCTGTGCACGGAGTGTGACGAACTGCTCTGCTATGGGGAGCAGAGTGTTGAACTCATTGCCCAAAAGAAACAGCAACACCGCTGCCCTGACAGTCCCTAAATTTTCACATTTTTTTGCTCCTGTTGAGCCGTTTTGGAATCCCTGTTTTTTGTTTTTCCCTTGACAAAAATCCCAAAAAATTATAAAATTGATTTAAAAAGCCAAAAAAAGTTCAAAAAGTTCAAAAAACACAAAAAAATATAAAACAACAAAAAGAAGAAAAAAAAAAGTTCTTTTTAGAACTACCTCCAATTTCTAAATAAAGGCTTTTTTTTTTATAAACTGTCATCTTTTTCCCTCATTTTACGCTCCCCGGTGCGCTACCTGGTGCGCGTACCGGGCGCTTCCCCCGCGCAAAACGAAAAAAAAATATATATTTTAAATGCCCCGCGGGGCCCTTTTATAGCCCCCACATCAAACCTAGGGGGTCAAGGGGGGGGTCTACCCTGCCCCCTTATGGTCATTTCCCCCTTTGTTTTGGCCACCTCTCGTGTCTCGATCCTACCGAGACACAAGATGGCGGCCGCTCCGGACTGTTTCGAATGTTTACAGACAACTGAGAGCCAATCAGCTTTCTGCGCGCAAGTCGCGTGTCGCGCCGGGAGTGCACTCCGGTGCGCGCACCGGAGAGCGCCTATAGATATATATATTTTTTGGAACCTAAATTACTCAAAATCCACTGCAGCACATATCTTGAGACATAGCAAAGGCACATCGGGCTACCAGTCCCTACAATTTTGCCAAGTTTGGTGGAAATCCATTCAGCCATTCGGGCTAAAAGTGAAATCGACCGCCCTATGGAAATTAACATGGGGAAAATGCGTTTTGGGACCCCCCTTTTATCACGGCCCCCGCTTGACGTATCCCCCCCAAACTTTAAAGGAAGAACCGGAGCTCGACGAGGCCATTTTCAGGAAATTTTCAGGCAGATTCGTCAACCGGTGCCAAAGTTATTCCAAATAGAATTTTGAGATTTAACATTGAAAAAAATCCTAACTATAACTACCTACTGGCGACCGCCAGTAGGTAATACATATATATATGCAAGGTGGAGGTTGCTGCCGAAACGCGTCTGAGCAGAAGTTGATATGAAATAAAACCCTTGAACTAAGATACACGGAGTCAGCGCCTTCTTGGATGGTGAAGTTTGGTGTGGTATTAATATATATATATATATATATATATATATATATATATATATATATATATATATATATATATATATATATATATATATATATATATATATATATATATATATATATATATGTCACACCACTCCTCCCGAAGAAGAAGAGACCACAGGCGGGGAATCTTGGAGGCATTTATTGTCCGGGGCTACAACATGGCAAATGCATTTCAGCTTAAGCAGCCTACTTCAGTGCCGGAGGGGTTCGAAGTCAATAGGCGCATTTTGCGGATTCAAATATCCCGCCCTGACTTGTGGCTCGTCACTCACCCCGCCCTCAGGTAAGTTTGTATGCGGCTCGGTGTGGTAGGCCTGCAAATCCCAGAGTGCATCATTCAGGCTCTGCAAGGAATCACTGGGGGGGTTTCTTTGATGCCACCTGTAATGGACCCTCGATGAAATGTTAATAGTCTCAGACAGCCAATGTCTCCTCGGGTCCCCAAAACCACATCACCCCCAATCCAACGGTATCCATTTCGGCAGGGGCTCGGTAGAACTCCACCTTGCCCGGCGTGCAGCTGAATGGCGGCAACACCGCCCCAATTTCTCCCAGGACCAGGGGGGACCACGGCAATTCCAGTACCCTGGAGACACATATATCCACCGAAACGGTGAGCCAGCAGTTCTGTGGTCATATATATACACACATATTACCTACTGGCGATCGTAGTTAGGACCTAGTTTCCATAGGAAATCCACAACATTCTATTTGGAATAACCTTGGTGCTGGTGGACGAATCTTCGCAAAATTCTCCAAGAAAATGGCCTGCTCCGCTCTGCTTCTTCCCTGAAAGTTTGGGGGTGATTCGTCAAGTGGGGGCCGAGAAAAAAGGGGGGTCCCAAAACGTGTTTTCCCCATGCAATGTTCCATAGGACCTATAGCCAGAGCTACAGCCCGAAAGGCTGAACGGAATTACACCAAATTTGGAAAAATGGTAGAGTTCGGTTGCAAGATTGTGCTTTTTGTTAAATGATGTATCTCAGTATTTCCTGAGAAAAACAAAAGTAAAATCATAGTGATATCTAGAGACTAAGTACCGTACTCTGTACTGTACACTGTACTGTACTCTGTACCTTCCCGAGCATGAGCTGCATGGTCATTGGCTGCCAACTGTCAACACTCCAAACCAGGAAGTGTTGGCAGCTATCTTGTGCCTCTGTAGAACCGAGGCACAAGAAAGCAGTGAAACAAACATGCAAAACACGCAAAGGGGGCAGGGTAGAAACACCCTGACCCCCTAGGCCTGCTCAGGGGGTCCCACAAGGACCCCCAAGGCCCCCAAAAATATTATTATTTTTTTTAATCGCGGGGTGCGAAGCATGGTACTCTGTACCTTCCCGAGCGCATACTGGAGGTTCCTGGTGGGCTAGTTGGCCCCCAGGGACCCCGAGTAATCAAGGGGAATTAGTTCCCCCTCTGCAAATGCGCCAGGGGGCTGTTTGCAGAGAGGTGTAAAAAGTGGCATGGCCCCATTACACCTCTCTGCAATGCAGCCCCCTGGCGCATACTGGAGGCTCCTGGTGGGCTAGTTGGCCCCCAGGGAACCCCAGTATTCAAGAGGAATTAGTTCCCTCTCTGCGAGCGCGCCAGGGGACTGCGTTGCAGAGAGGTGTAAAAAGGGGCATGGCCTCATTACACCTCTCTGCAAGGCAGCCCCCTGGCGCATACTGGAGGTTCATGGTGGGCTATTTGGCTCCCAGGGACCTCCAGTATGCAAGGGGAATTAGTTCCCCCTCTGCAAACACGCCAGGGGGCTGCGTTGCGGAGAGGTGTAATGAGGCCGCGCCCTTTTTTACACCTCTCTGCAACGCAGTCCCTGGTGCTTACTGAAGGTTCCTGGTGGGCTAGTTGGCCCCAGGGACCCCCAGTGTGCAAGGGGACTTAATCCTCTAACTTAAAACATGCTACAGGGCACGTTTGCACAGTGGTGAAGGTAGGGGGTGGGGCTTGAGGTGATGTGAGTGCAAACATGCCCTGTGGCACGTTTTAAGTTGGGGAATTAATTCCTCTTCAATCCTGAGGTCCTCTAGGGGGCAACTTGTCCAACAGGTATCTCCAGTAAGCGCCACGGAGCTGTGTTGCAGAGTGTTGTAAAAAGGGGGCGTGCCCTCTGAACACCTCTTTGCATTACAGCTGCCTGGCACATACTGGAGGTACCTGGTGGGCTAGTTGGCTCACAGGGGACCTCAGGATTGAAGAGGAATTAATTCCCCAATCTAAAACGCGCCACAGGGAGTGTTTGCACACATGTTACCTCAGGCCCTGCCCCCTTCTCACTATTGAGCAAAATATTCCTGTAAAATCAGCCGAAATACGAATTCCGATTTACTCACCTGTTATCACAAGAAACATCAGTGCTGCATCTTTGAGCGCACTACTGATCCTGAAAAGTAATTCTAACCATACTTACAGTAACTTGAATTTCCTTCCATAGGCTAACATTGACTGGTTTCACTTGAAAATTTTTGTAAGTGTGGAGTTTTGGAACTTTAACAAATTCCTCTATAATCAGCCGAACTTCGAATTCTGATTTACTCACCTGTTATCAGGAGAGACCTCAGTGCTGCATCTTTCAGCCCACTACTGATCCTGAAAAGTAAATCTAATCGTAGTTAGAGTAACTTGAATTTCCTTCCATAGGCTAACATTGACTGGTTTCACTTGGAAATCTTTCTAAGTGTGGAGTTTTGGAACTTTAAAAAATTCCTCTAAAATCAGCCGAACTACGAATTCGGATTTACTCACCTGTTATCAAGATATACCTCAGTGCTGCATCTTTCAGCTCACTACTATTCCTGAAAAGTAAATTTAACTGTACGTACCAGTAACTTGAATTTCCTTCCATAGGATATCATTGCCTGCTATATAAAATATATATAAATAAAAAAAATATTAAATGCAACAAATATATATTACAATTTCAATATTTTTAAAAACATTTATTTTCAATTCATATTAAAAATATGTAATGTCATTTAAAAAACTAAAATATCTCAAAATAAATACTTTAAAACAATGTAGTAAATTAGTATAAAAAATATAACAATTAGTACATTTAAAAATTTTCATTTACAAAACCTTTGAAATCCACTGAAAAAACCATAGGTTTCAGCCACGTTATAGTTAGAAATTAGCATTTCAAAAACCTTTGAAATTCACTGAAAAAACCATAGGTTTCAGACATGTTATAGTTAGGAATTAGCATTTAAAAAACCCTGCAAATTCACTGACCATGTCATGAGTGATGTAATATGTGACGTCATCAGCAGTGCATTGCGGGCGAGCAAGTTATAGTTAGCTGAACTAACTATAACGGGGGAATTTCAATGGTTTTGTATGAGTGAAATGTCCAGCTAACTATAACATGTGTGAAACCTATCATTTTTTCAGAGAAAAAAAAAAAAAAAAAATATATATATATATATATATATATATATATTACCTACTGGCAATAGCCATAAGGTATATATAGTTAGGATTATTTCTCTATGGAACTTTTGAAAATTCTATGTCTAATAACTTTGGCGTTTGTGGACGGAATCGGCTGAAATTTTCAGGAAAATGGCACATTTTGTTTCTGAGCAGCCCTTGAAAATTTGGGGGGGTTTCGTCAAGGGGGGGCCGAGAAAAAAGGGGGGTCCCAAAACGCGTTTTTCCCATGTTAATTTCCATAGGGCGTTTGGCCTCACTTTTAGCTCGAACGGCTGAATGGATTTGCACGAAACTTGGCAAAATTGTAGGGACTGTTAGCCCGATGTGCCTTTGCTGGGTCTCAATATATGTGCTCCAGTGGTTTTTGAGAAATTAACGTTTTAAAAAATTTATATATCTGTGACAGCGTCCCAGATAGCGCTCCAGATCGTGTACTTTTCGCGTCACGGAGCTTTGCGAAGCGATGCTGATTGGCTCTCCGGTGTCTGTCAACATTCTAAACAGTCCGGTGCGGCCGCCATCTTGTCTCTCGGTAGGATCGAGAGACAAGAAGAGGTGAAAAACGAAGGGGGAATTTAATGAAAGGGGGCAAGGTAGACCCCTCTTGACCCCCTAGGAATGATGTTGGGGTTATTAAAGGGTCCCGTGGGGAAAATAAAAAAAATTTGATTTTTCACGGTAGAAGTGCTTCCTGGTTCGCGAACCGGGCCGCAAACTGGTAGCGAAACGGGAATTCGCCATTTTGTGTTTCGGTTTAATTAAATTACAGGGTATAAGGGGGTACGGGAGACGTATCCTGATCCCTTATGTTTTCTGAGGGTGGCTGAGGAGGCTCATATATGTTGATACATGTCTTCCAGCGGCTGTGCGTGAGCGTTTTATTTTTTTGCTGCGTGACGTCTGTTAACGTTCGATTCGATGGAAATCAGGAAGTGTTGACCGCCATTTTGTCACTGCGAGTAAATATTTTATTTGTTATAAATAAATCATTATTGATAAACATTGTCTGCGCCATCTTGCCTTTTTTGCAATGCCACACTTTTAGATGCCTTGACCAGACCCACTGTCTGCACCCTCGCAAGCATCTCCCCCACGCACTGGTCACTCCTGCTCTCTTTTCTCATGTATGGGCTAGAAACCTCCTCCCATCTGCGCTGTTCTTCTCTGAGAATCACACCCTGTGCCCGCCCGACACCTGCCTTTCACCCTATTCACTACCGCACCCTCTGACACTCCTCTTCCTCTTTGTCCGATTGTCCAGGCCCGTCCCAGGCTATCACCTAGCCCTGCAGATGTAGTTTATGGCCTCAACTGTAAAGAATCACCCCTCTTCAAAGAAGTTACAGTAGATCAAGGCCCCCACCCGATGAGATCCGTCACACTACACGCGTTCCTGCAATCTGATAACCATCCTGTATTGTGATTGGAGAGGGGATTCTCACTGTGAGGGTGTGTGGGACCGAGCCTGAAGCGGAAGATTCCAGGGATGCCTTTTTGTACATCAAAGTCTTCACAATTATGTGTCACATTAAAAATATATAGCACTCCAACAAAGTAGAAGGAAAATAACACTTTAATAACTTATAAATATATACATCGCAATAAAAACAGTAAACACCTTAAAACATTTTTTATTAAAACAGAAGCAACAATGGTCAGTAGCGGTCTGTTGTGCGAATAGTCCCAAGGCAGCATATTTACCTAGAGTGGTGCTGTGTAGGACATTCTGAATGGAAATTAACCAGAACTATAACCATCTACTTCCAATAATATAACTTTTATGCCCAAATTACGCAAAGATTTAGCTAATCTGCTAAAGGGGGGAGTCGCCATTTCTTTACAATAATCAATAATGAAAAATCAACATCAATAGGGTTGTCCGTATTCCCGATGCAGCACTATAGTGCAACATACACAGCACCTGGGGTGTCAAGAGTGAACAGGTCCTAGCTGCTTAACCAATGACTGACAAATGCTATATTAAACACTTACTATGTATAATACTTGCGTTCACAAAAGTTTTACTTTACAAAACAGAACAAAAGATGTCCCCTGTAAGGAAACCCATATTAGCTGTTTCAGTTATTGAACATCCTAAGGTTTTATGACATGGGGAACAGTAGTGATATCCTGGGCGGGGACGTTCTTGGCATTTCTTTTAGTTTTTTAATGTACATGTTCATAAAACGATTACACAAATGAAACATTTGTGAGTTTTAAATTTCCGGAGAAGTATAATTTACCAATAGTTTTCTCTGTAGATGTTTTTCCATTAACAAACCCAGTTCCATCACCATGTGAAAGTGAATTTTATCTGGCAATTTTTTTCTTTTCCTTCTCATGAAAAGAAAGTTAAAGCCAGGTTCGTTACCTGCCTCATCTGCAAAAAAAAAACTCTCGAGAGGGACCGAAAAAAAATATAGCTATGGTAATCATACCATGCATCGGCACATGGAGAGGTGGCACCCTCTTAATTATTCTAAAGCACAACTTCGAGATTTGGGGGATAACCCCCGACCAGCAAAAACATCCACCAATGTCTTAGCAATAAGTGAGTCAGAGGCAAGGGAATCGGTCCCAAATCTGCAAAAGAACTTTGGCCAGATGAGATTGACTTGTGTAGCATGTGGAAAATTAATTTCATGCGGAGAGATCAGTATTACTTCAATAAATACAGTAATCAATGATGCATTAGAACTTAATATCAATTCATTTTCCGAACGTGTAATCAGTACCTGTCCCATGTCAATTCATTGTTCGAACGTATAATCAATACCCATCCCGGATCAATTCATTGTCCGAACATATAATCAGTAAAAAGTGCGACAAGTGCAACAAAATCATATCGATAATTCATTGTGAGCAAGTACCAAAAGTGTCGACAATTCTAACCTTCAATAAATACAGTAATCAATGATGCATTAGAACTTAATATCAATTCATTGTCCGAATGTGTAATCAGTACAAGTCCCATGTCAATTTATTGTTCGAACGTATAATCAATACCCATCCCGGATCAATTTATTGTCCGAACATATAATCAGTCTTATCCCATATCAATTCATGTGCTAAAAACTGCATACATATCTCATGATATCAAGGCTGAGCAATCGGGGCACAATAGTTTCATTTGTACCGGCGCCATTTTGGGTGAGGTCAGGAAGGTCCAAGTATAGTCAAAATGTCTCCACCAACTCGTGGTCTGACCGGGACCTCTTTCGGCAGTCCAAAAGTTTTCGTTGAAGGGTAGTAGAGGGGACTGGCGACATGAACCATCAGTCAAAGAGGGGTGGGAGGCAAAAATCTCTCCTACTGGGTCATACTGGTGTCCCACCGGAACTGATCAAGTTGGTAGTCTTGCAGGATTTTGGTGATTTCAAGACTGAGGCCGGCGCCGGCATGAGCGCGCCGACGTCCCGCGGCTACGTCGTGGTCGTTCCGTGGGTGATCATGGCAGTCATTCCCCATCGGGGGTCGGGGGCCCCCGTGGCTCTTCTAGAATCTTCAAAGTTGAGGAGAATGTTTCTGGATGCAGGACTCATTTTCTAGTTGAACTCAGAAGCGCCGTTGCACCGCAACAGTGGACGAGACCCCCGCTGGGTGAGCGGAGCATCATTGCCTTGCAATAGTGGACGAGACCTTTTGTCGGGTGAGTGCAGCGTCGCTGCATCGCAAGAGTGGAGGAACGCTTTTGTTGGGTGAGTGGAGCGTCGCTGCATCGCAAGAGTGGAGGAACCCTTTTGTTGGGTGAGTGGAGCGTCGCTGCATCGCAAGAGTGGAGGAACCCTTTTGTTGGGCGAGTGGAGCGTCGCTGTATCGCAAGAGTGGAGGAACCCTTTTGTTGGGTGAGTGGAGCGTTGGGGGTGCAGCCGAGGGGCCCCCACCTGTGGGGGTGGGAGAGGCTTGTTCGCGCCGCCTCTCCCTCCCAGCGCACCCCACGCCGACACCTGGCGTTGATATCCGTGATGTCCGGACCAGGTGATAAGAGGGGGGGGGGTCGGAGGCAGAGGCAAGACATCCCCCCCCGTGGCCTGCAGGGCGCTGCTTCAGGCCCGAACGGGGAGCTCATATCAAGCCAGGGCCAGACCAGGAGATACGAGGGGGGGGGGGGTCGGTGGCATGTGCAGGACATCCCCCCCGTTGTCGCAGCCATTATTTAAGAAAGAAGAAGAATCCCTCGGCCTCGGCTTCTTTCTTGGCCCGGATATACGAGGGGAGGGGGGGGGGGGTCGGTGGCATGTGCAAGACATCCCCCCCCGCGTGTTGTCGCAGCCATTATTGAAGAAAGAAGAAGAATCCCGTCGGCCTCGGCTCCTCTCCTGGCCCACCTTGCGGGATGACCTCCCCAGCCGACGGCTGCCAGCAGGACTCGCCCTACACGTGCCGAAGGCCTCGTCTTCCGGATGGGCGTAGCTGCGAACCTGTTGCACTTCGGGAGTTTCCGGAATGGGGGTAGGTATCTGCTGATTTGTATTTATTTCATGTTACCGTTATTGGGCGTGGCGGGCGGTGGGACAGACATGCTTGGAGCAGTGGGGGGGTGGCGGAGCCTAGCTACCTTGTGGCTGCCGTAACGTCAAGCTTGGCTTCTTTCACCACTTTCATGTTTCTTATTTCTAGCAAAGTCAAAAACTCATCAGAGGCCTACTGATTTTGTTTGATTTCTTTCCCTTCCTTTTCAAGTGTGTTTCATGCTAAAGTTTCTGTTTAACAGGATACAGGGATTACTTCGTATTTTACATATGTCTTCTTTATTAGGGGTTCTCTCCGGTTGAGTCAGATGATGTACCTCTAATAAATGGTCCGGGTGGAACTAGTTTCTCAATCAGTGGGGAGTAGATGGGCATGACAGATTACAACGGGGGACAAAGGTCCGCATTACCCACCCTTCACTACTTGCAAAGACTAGACAGAATATTTCTATTCCACGTTATTTGCAAACAGAGAGTACCTCGAAAGAACTATTCCTTGAACAATAAATGTCCAGCCAATCAACCAATCAGGCATGACGGATTACAATGGGGGACAAAAGTCTGCATTACCTATCCTTCACTATCTGCAAAGGGAGACAGAATAGTTCTATTCTTCTCTGTTTGTAGACAGGGAATATCTCAAACAGCAATAATCGATAAAAAAATTAGTAGGATTATAACACTTTAATAACTTATAAATATATACATCGCAACAAAAACAGTACACACCTTAAAACATTTTTTATTAAAACAGAAGCAACAATGACAACTAACAGTAGTGATATCCTGGGCGGGTGATGGAACTGGGATTGTTAATGGAAAAAGATCTACAGAGAAAACTATTGGTGAATTATACTTCTCCGGAAATTTAAAACTCACAAATGTTTTATTTGTGTAATCATTTCAGGTCAAACGGATTATGGGACAATGTTCACAATGGAAGTGTCACCAAAAGGCATTTGGATCGATGTTGCAGCAGGCTGCCATGTATATCGTTATTTAATAAAACGTTTTACCCTGTTACTTTGCTGGTGTGTTGTATATATTTATAATATTTGCATAGGGTTTGTCGTTATTTTGGGTGGGGTGGGGTGGGCGGCGGAGTCGAGCTGTCTTGCAGCCATCATGGTGTGGAGCTAAGTTCATCTTACTAGTTTCGTATTTCTCATGAGGGGTTGTTCTTAATGTTTCTATTTTAGCGAGGTCAAAAACAGATCCCATTAGTGGCCTACTGATTTTGCTCGATTCCTTTTGTTTTTTTAAACGATTTCTCACTATCTGCAAAGACTAAACAGAGTATTGCGACTCTGTGCTTGTTTGTAAATACAGAATGAACCAAAGAGAACCAATTCTAAAACAGTAAATGCTTGGATAGCAATCAATCAAATAGAGAGAGAAGCAGGCACAACGGATTACAACGGGGGCAAAGGCCTGCGTTAACTACCCTTCACTATCTGCAAAGAGAGAGTACTGCTAAGAGAAAAGAGGGGGGGCAGCGCTCAAAGCACATCAGCGTGCATAAAAACGAAAATGTTTTTACCTATCATGTACTTGACATTTGACAGCATTTGATATTTGGTATTAAAAAACCATTGAAATTCACTGAAAAAACCATAGGTTATAGACCATATATAGTTAGGGATTAGCATTTACAAAACCTTATTTTACTCGCATAAAACCATTGAAATTCGCATATATAGTTAGTTGCGCTAACTATATATCGCGCACCCGCAATCCACTGCTGATGATGTCACATATTGCATCATTCATGACATGGTCAGTGACATCACTGATAACATCATCCAGTGGCTGTCTGTTTCTGTAAAGTTAAAATATGTCTTACATATTGAAGAATGAGTGGATGTATAAGTGTCTGGATGTATATATATATATATATATATATATATATATATATATATATATATTTTATATTTATTTTGTCAATTTGTAGGGCGCGACAGCTACCCAAGAAGGGTTTCCCGGCGCCTAGACACAGCTAGAACGAAAAGACAAAAACGGAAGGAGGATTTGAGTGGTTACTGTTCGTACAGCCAGGTCTTTACAAGCTTTCTGAAACTATGGTAGTTATCTTCCTTCCGAATGTTTGGAGGAAGCGAGTTCCACAGGGACGGTCCGAGATAGGCAAAGGATCTGCCCCCTGATCTTGCACGTTTGAACCTAGGTATACAGAACCATGCTGCTGTCTGGGATCGGAGGTTTCTCTTTGGTGTGTAGAGGCAAGCAAGGGATTGGAGGTATTTTGGGGCTCCTCCAGTTTTTATTTTGAACATGTAGTTCAAGGCCTTGAAGCGAACTCTGTTCTCTATCCTGAGCCAATGAAGGTCCCGGCGGTGGTTCGAGACTCCAGCGTTCCTGGGAATCTTGCACAGGAGTCTGACCGCGGCGTTTTGTGCCACTTGCAGGCGTCCAATGACAGATTTATTTGCGCCTAAGTATAGGATGTTGCCGTAGTCAAGCCTTGATGTGATAAGGGCATTGACTACGGTCTTCTGTGTTGACAAAGGCAACATCCACAGGATTTTCCTCAACCATCTGGTTATGGTGAGGCACAATCCAGTAACTTTGCTGGCCTGCTTATCCATGGATAAGGCGTTGTCTAGTACAAAGCCCAGATTACGAGCATGGGACACCGGGGTAGGAAGGATGCCCATCTGTTCTGGCCAATGCGCGGGGTTCCAGAGTTCTTTGTCTTTTCCCAAAATCAGAATTTCCGTCTTGTCCCCGTTCAGTTTTAACTGGTTTGCTGTCATCCAGTTCAGTATTTTTAGTAGTCCTTCCTTGAGTAGCGACGGGGAGTGGGGACAAGAGTTAGACAGGGAAATATATATATATATATATATATATATATATATATATATATATATATATATATATATATATATATATATATATATATATATATATATATATATATATCAACGAACACTTGCTTCTTTAAAAGAAAGTAGACGGCACTCCAAGCTTGAGATGTTGAAAACGATTTATTGCCAGACCCCCCTGCCCCCAAGATGACAAACGCGTTTCGCCGTAAAGGCTTCCTCAGTGTCAAAAGTGCATAACAGTGAACGCCATTTTATCTCCACCCCTCTATCAACATCGAGAGAGGACTAAAGTGCCATGTTGGTTTTTTGGCAGACATGGTGCAATGTGCATTCGTTTACAATTTTATAAACTGTAAAAGGAGTATGGCATTCAAAAAAAGTGCTCGTGCAGTTAAAAACAAACGGGGGAACCCCATAAAATTCATTGTGTATTACATTGCTTGTTAGGACAAATGTTAATTTATAAGGACAATTCATTCAAGAAATTCGACATCACGGTAAATGATGGAAAAAAGTGCATATTTGGAATTACCTCAAGGTTAGTTTTATAAGAAGATTGCATATTTATATATTTCTTAAATCTCTGTTATTTATGTACTTATTCCAAAGTACATCGTGTGAACTCCTAAAACATCCGGTAGGTCATTTGCGAAAAACAATGTTGAAACCAAACCGAGTATAGTTCATTTACCTGAACCCTTATAAAATATATATTTCGTTTTTTAGAAAATTTAGATCAGAGTGACCAGCTAGATACCAGTTGGCACAGCCGGGTCGCATGAGAGCCGTACTGCCGTTGTATTTGAGTACAGCAAGGTAAGAGCGTGCAATGGTTAAAAATAAGATATGGGTTTTTCGCAAATGACCTACCGGATATTTTAGGAGTTCACACGATGTACTTTGGAATAAGTACATAAATAACAGGGAAATTGAAAACTAAAAACGTGCTTTCAAGTTGATTATAGAGGTACTATAATAATATTTCTAAAACACAGTTATTAGCGAAGGAATTTATAAAATATCAGAAGGGTAATCTCAACACTATTTCCTTTTCTATTTTCCCACATTTCTATTTTTTCATTTTTCTTATCTTAATTATTTTCCTGTAGGTTTTACGTTAAGAACATGATGAAATACTCTAAACTTATAAGCTTATGTTGCAATTTAAGTTGTGATGATCAACGGTTAATGAGGGATGTATGTAATAAGAATACGAAATAACTTTAGTACCGAATAACACAACTGCTAATATGACCATGAAAGTAATCTCTGTCTATGGGATATATATATAAAAAATGTATCATATGCAACTGACAAAAGGAAGCTGAAGGAAATCCTTGCTGTTCTTTGGCACTATAAAGAAGTGTATTGCATCGCTTTTTATTACCTGTAAATGCGAAACATAGATTTGTATGTTCGTATCTGTATCAGTGGTTTTTGGACTGTAATATACATAGGTGTCTGACATAAATATAATTTCTCTAAATATAAAGCGGTATATCATGTTTTTGATAATTAATTGGCAATAGAATGTTGTGGCAAACATAAAACTAGTTCTGTTAAATTACTTTCATGATGAGGAAACTGATTAAGTAAAATATATTTTATAAATCTTTTTTTCAGAAACTCGATGGTAAAAGTCCTGATGAAGGCATAGTCTTTATGTCGAAACGCGTCAACAGGATACCATCTAATCTCCTTTTAACCTTTTTTGTGAATACACATGTATCAATATAATGTCATTTTATCTACTTTAATCAATGTACTGATTTTTATTATCTCTTTTTAATCAAATTAAAAATGTATATTTTCTAAACTGAACTAGTTTGTTTGCTTAGTCTATTGTGCCATTACTTTAGGTGTATGCCTGGGAGTGTTACTTTGCATATAAAAATGGAACATCGTCCACATTTCTGCATAAATGCTATGACCAACACCAATGAAAAAAATCAAAATAAAAAAACCTCATTATGGTTATTTATATATATATGGCCAACAGAGTATATGTGCAAAATAGTGCAAGTATCAATTTGTGCAAAATACGCTGTGCAAATAGTTAGCAATAAAGTGCATATATTTGCTGTGCAACATCGCATCATATGTAAACAAATACTCGTAGTGCAAATTGAGCACAACAATAACAGTATAAGCAGATTCATAAAAACTCTGTGGGATAATATATACTGCATAAATGCATAGTACATTGATTGGTCATTAATAGGCGATATATGTTCGTACAAAACAGGCATGCGGAGTCAATTCAAAAAAACGCAATAAACCAATATTAGAGAAAAAAAATTGAGGGATGAATCCCCCAAATAGTCAAAGTAATTAGCGGACCACCATATTTAGCCCACATTGTATATGTCCTCATTGAAAAGTGCCTGAAAAAATGTTAGCTACTAAAAATAGTGAGAGTAGGGGGAAAAAAACAAGGATTGTTCAAAAGTACTGATCCATAAAAATATGTGAGAGGAAAAGAAAATCTTTTCTATCAGAGACTAAATGGTAAGAGCAGGCAGACAGACGGGAAACTCATGCCGAATAACCTCCCATGGAGAGGAAAAGTTTGATATTATAAAAAGACACTGAGATCCTCAGTGGTGTTTAACCCATTGGGAAAATGGCTGTCTAACTCCAAAATGAATTGGGATTCCAGTCTTCTAAGCATTTTGTCCCTGTCTCCACCTCTGCGTGGTTTAGGGATTGAGGCGATGACAAAGTAGCTCAGGCACTGAAGGTTGTTATTATGAATGGCTTTAAAGTGCCTGGCCATGGGATACGCACCATCGTTATTAACAATGGCGCGTAAATGCTGAAGAATCCTGACATGTACCTGGAGCTTCGTGCTGCCAACATATCTGAGGCCGCAGGTACATGTCAGGACATAGACAGCAAAATCTGTCATGCAAGTGTGTGACCCCTTAATGCCAATTATATCAGGATTGAAAGGTGTGGGGTATTTGGTCGTATTCACCCCAAATTTTCAAGCACGACAGCTGAAGCAACGTGTAAATCCCGGCCGGGATTACCACTGTTCTTTTTTGCCCAGCTCTGGAAACTCCCTACTGATTTGTGATCTAAGACAAGGGCCCTTAATATATGTAATAGTGGGCCCCTCAGATAATCTGTGTGATAACACCAAATCTGTCCTGAGAACAGGCCATCTTTGTTTTATGATGGACCTGATTTTCCTCTCCTGTTTGTTGAAGGTCATAATTAATCTGGGTGTAGAGTCATTGGAATCAGGAGCAGGAACAACGTTAATTAAATCTTCGGAGGCTAAAAGTGATTCACGAGTTCTTTCTTTTGTTTTTTGGACGGCATGTTTTAGTATTGATTCTTTATATCCCCTTTGGCGGAATCTATCTAGAGCTTCTTCCGTGCATGCCGCCAAGTCATCATCTGTGCTGCATATTCTTTTGAGTCTAAGAAGCACCCGAAAGGGGATGTTATTGATGACGTGTCTTGGATGAGCACTGCTGGCGTGTAAAACACTGTTTCCAGCAGTGCTTTTTCGGTGTAGCTTGGTGGCAAGATGTGAATCGTGTATAAAAACCTTAACGTCTAGAAATTCTGCTTCATACTTATTAATAGATGACGTAAATTTCAGGTTCTCATGATTATTATTGATGGAACTAACAAAATTCTCAGCACTATCCACATCACCCCTCCACAAAATAAAAATGTCATCGATATAGCGCATCCAGTGCACTACGTGTTCATCCAAGATGGCCCCATAGGTGCGCCGTAGGACCTGCTTCTCCCACCAGCAAACGTGAAGACACGCGTAGCTGGGGGAGAAGCAGGCCCCCATTGCAACACCCCGTTTTTGCAAATAAATATCGCTGCCAAACAAAAATAAATTTTTGTAGAGACACCAAGTTGTTAATTCAACAATCATTTTGTTATGCTTATAACAGTTGATCGGTCTTTTTCCCAAAAAATGCTCCAATGCCCTTAGACCAGTATCATGTACAATGCTCGTATAGAGCGATTCTATGTCTAGGGTAATGAATATTAAATCACTAGTCCATGGAACACCCTTAATTTTCTCGAGAAAGTCGCTAGTGTCTTTAATGTATGTAGGCAGCTCCTTTACAAGATCTTGCAAAAAATAGTCTATATATTCCGTGATATGTTCTGCCACTCCTGAAATTGCCGATATAATGGGCCGACCTGGCACAGGAACCACATTCTTATGCACCTTTGGTAGTAGGTACAACTTAGGCAAAACAGGAAAATCTACCTGGAGAAACTCAAATTGATAACATGCCTTCTCTTTTCTACTTATGTAGTAATTTATTTAAAACTTCTTTGGCCTCGCTACAAATTTTCATAGTTGTCTTGGAATAGCAGGAACAGTCACTTAATTGGTGCATTGCTTCCTCAATATAGTCTTTCTGAGGCCATATTACTACATTACCGCCTTTATCGGCAGTGGTGACAATGATGGACTACACAACAGGTACCATGAGGTTATACCTGAATGGACAATGATTGCCCCTGCAGTGGCCAGGCCGCTGATGCTAAACTTTACCCATGTGGGTTTCCCCAAGGAAATGGAAGTTATGCCTGACAGGGGCACCAACTGCATGTCAGCGGCAATATGGTAGGAGTGTGGGGTAACCTACAAGTTCTACACAGCCTACCATCCCCAGACAAATGTGCTTGTTGAAAGATTCAACAAGACCATCAAAGTCATGATTATGGGCCTGTCAAAGCCCTTAAGGGTGTAAGTGAAATGTCCCTTTGCCGTGCCTATTTTTTGCACACAGGAAAGTCACTCTTAATGGGGTAGGGTTCAGTACCTTCAAATTTCTGTATGGTCACCCTGATAGAAGGCCTCTCAGCCTTGTGAAGGAGGGGTGGAAGCAAGCTCCAAACACACTTCCCCAAGATGTAGTTAGCTACATGTTGGCTCTCTGGACTCAGAAGAAGAGCTTTTGGAAAAACATCAATGAGAAACTGGAAGCCAACCAAGAAGTCATTAAACAGTGGCCTGACTAGAAGCTCACTCTGGCAGAGTGTCAACCTGGTCGCAAAGTATCGATGATGTGGCCAAGTGGAGCCCCAGGTCTTGCAGGACCAGTGACCAGGCCCTATGAGGTCAAGGAATGGAAGGTAGAGGTCACCTATCTGGTGGACCTCCAGATCATCAGGAACTCTTTGAGGGTTCTGCATGTCAACCACCTCAAGCTCCACTTCAGGTGGTCCAGAGTCACAATGCTTTTGGTGAAATATAGAGGTAAAGAGTAGGAGATTGAGTTGCTCCAAGAGCTCCTTTTCCTGTAGAGAGCAAGATGGTTCAGTGGTGTGTATAAACCTCTCATCTCTCTGACTCCACTCCAGAAGAGATGCTGGAGCAATTTCCCTCCTTTTTCTCATTTAGCCTTGGGCTCACCACTTGAAATACCCATGACATTGGCACAGGGGACAGCAGGACTGTCAAAAATAAAATCTATAGGGTGTCTGATAAAGTAAGAGTGTCACGTAGTTCCAAGGAGGGCCCCAGGGCCTGCACGTTTTGGATGTCCTAAACTGAGGGCTTGGTGTTCCGACCGCTTCTGGACAACCCTGCAGGATATGTCAGCCATTAGACCAGCTAGCTCTACAGTGCCACTACCACCTCTCTGTATTCTACAGAGGTGTAGGTAGCCTCTGGCAACCACTGAACATGACAACCCTGATTCCTCAGGGATCGTGTGAAACAGTACAGTATGTTACCTCAGACACTCGTGCTTGCTTACTCTCAGAAAATACACAGGATGGCGATTATGACATTTAAGTAAGTATTTATTGGTCCAACGACAGCCTTGTGTACCACATATGTGCTGCGACAATCAGGAGACAGAAGCATACAAAAGAGATTGCTAGTACCAATATAGTAAATAGTAGATACAGTTCTACCATAGTTATCATAAAATGAACAAAGCAGTTCAGATGAAAACAGCAGCACTTGCATATTCCTAAAATGCGAGCCCCAAGTAATTTGATTAAATGTACTTAGCCTAGATCATTATATGTAGGATGAATATGTATATATGTGTGTAGCCAAGAAATCCCCTAGGGAAGAACCAGTCCCCTCACCTGATGGTTGGGAATGAAGGATCCATCTCTGCTTCGAGGATGACACCCCGCAAGCGATGTCGGACCGCTGCGTGCCGAAGATTCAGCATGCAGGGCCCAGTGTCAGCTTGGAAGGAATTCTCCTCTAATTTGTAGGGGGGAGTGATGATCTTTTATACTAAAGTGGTCAATCCAGGGTTTTGTTCTACAATCAATGTTTTTAAAACAATCAGAGATGTTTTAAAAAGAATCATAAATGTTTTGAAATCAATCATCAATGGTTTTCTAAACAAATGTGATCATGCACAACTGGCTGTTGGCCAAGGATGACAAAAAGTGGTGAACCTTATACAGAATAATTCTGCAGTGATTGGGGACATTTTTATGTATGTCAGGTACAGGGTTTATGATAGAATACTAAGAGCCTGGTGTCAAAGATATAGGAGCATGTTACTAGGTAAAAGGTCACATGTTTAGAATCGCTATTTTTGTGTGGATGGGACAAATGTATGAAATAGGGGTATATATGACAGGACTAACCTAAAAGACATGACAAGAGCCAGCATCAAGCAGGAAGTGTCCAAGATGCTGGAGTTAGGGGTGATTGAGTACCCCAACCGCCCATGATCCAACCCAGTGCTTTTGGAATCCAAGGCTGCCCCACCGGATGCCACCACAAAACTTTGATTCTATGTGGATTACAGAGGGCTCAACTCAGTTACCAAGACTGACACTTTCCCTATCCCCCAAGGGGATGTGCTCATTGATTGTTTGGGAGCTGTCAAGTTACTGAGTATATTTGGTTTGACAACAGGGTATTGGCAGATTGCCTTCACCAAGGGTTCATAGGAAAGGTCAGCATTCTCCACCCAAGAGTACCACTTTAAATTCAGAGTGATAGCTTTTAGTTTAAAGAATGGCCATGCCTCCTTCGAGAGGCTAGTCAACCGAGTCCTCATAGATTGGAGAACTTGAGTGCTGCCTACTTATGTGACATTGCTCTAGCGGGGATGATCACCTGCACCATCTCCAGGCAGTGTATCAGGCCCTCCAGAGGGCAAGTCTGATTATTAAGGACAGTAAGTGCCAGATGGGGCAAGGATCAGTTGTAAACTTGGGCCACCAAGACGGTGAGGGCAAAGTGGTGCCCTTCCAGGCCAAGATATAGACCATCCCGGTTTGGGGACCTCCCAAGACCCAGACTCAGGGGAGAGCCTTCTTAGGCCTCAATTGATATTACATGAGATTTGTTGAGGGACATGGCACCATTGTTACCCCCTTAACAGAGCTGACCTCTAAGAACCAACCCAAGAAAATGATCTAGACAAAGATGTTCCAGAAAGCATTCAACCCCTTGAAGGAGGCCACGCGCACAACACTAGTGCTCAAGGCAGCTGACTTCTCCAAATAATTCATAGTGCAGAAGGATGAATTTTAGTATTGCATTAGGGCTGTTCTCTCACAGCTAAATGATGAGATCCTAGACAAAGCTTTAGCATTCATCCGAAGGAGGGAACTTCTTGTGGAACAGAGGTGGAGTGCAATAGACAGGGAGGCATTTCCAGTGGTCTCGGCATTAAATAAGTTGAGACTACACTTGTTTGGGACTCACTTCTGGGTTCAAGCAGACCACCGACCCCTCAGATAGCTGATGGAGATGAGGGGTGAGAATCTCAAACTGTTGAGGTGATACATCTCCCTACAGGGAGTGGACTTTCTGATGGAATGTCGTCCTGGGCCTTACCATGCCAATACTGATTGTCACCCTAGGTTTTTTCACTTTAGCGATGATAACTCCCATGAGGGTGAGTAGTTCGTCCTGGTTTCTGCTGAAGGGATACATTTTAGACCTGACTTCCTTGACATGGAATTCTTCCACACATTTTCCCTTCACTCCCTTATTTTTGTTGAAAATGTTTATATTGACAAGGATTGTGCTCTAACCCCCTCAACTAATACCACATTTCTTAGAACCACGAACAATTCAATGCAAACCATCCACAACCCTGGATTGGGCAGACCACCTCATCATCCTTATCTCGAAGCTCCATCCTAACAAAAAACCAAGGTCAAATTAAAAGTAAAAACCCAACCTTCAGATTTTTCGAAGACTTCTTATTGATATCGTAATTTATGACCTCACCTTTCACTCTGCCAACTCCACACCAGATGCCACCATCCTTCTAAATGACTTTCTCGATTTTTTGTAAAACTGTGTGAACATTCACACTCCAATGAACATATGCAGGTTTAAGCAAAATTATTCAGCAGTCTGGTATTCCAAAGACCTTGCTGACAATTAGCTCTACATTCACAGACAGGAAAGAAAATGGAAGAACAACAGAACTCCTGTTAACCTCATGATGCAGAACTCCCTCCATGCAAAACCTGGGTAGCTCACCACATCAGCCAAAGAAGAGTACTATACCAACACCATCAACAGTTTTCAACCCCACCTTTCATTGCATGCAAAGTCACTTGGGTTCACTTTAGACACCAATCTCATCCTAAAAATACACTTTACCAAAAAAGAAAGATGGCGGGACACCAGTTCTCCAATCTACAGAAAGTGAAACTGTTTCTTTAGATGTGATTTTCAAGCCTTTGTATTATTGCATCTGAACAATAGTAACACCCTGCTCCATGGCTTCTCAGAATCCACACTGGCAACCCTTGATGGTATCCTACATGCCACAGCATGTCTCATCCAGGGCTCAAAGAAATATACTCACATCACCCTCACCCTGAAAGAACTGTATTGGCTCACCTTGCTGGCCCGCACTATTATCAAATCTAGCTGCATTATTCACAAAACCTTCCTAACTAGCACCCCTGCTTATCTTTTGGTCACCCTCTCCATTTTTGGTGACTTCCAGCACACCAGTAGCCAGGCCACCATCAGATTGGACACATGGAACTGTAAAAAAGAAAAAAACAAGGCAGCAGAACTTTTCCATATATATAGCCAGGATCTGGAACAACATCTCTGTATCCATTCACACCACCCCAACCCTGCTCCATTGTAGGAAATAGTTGAACACACACCTCATTAATTATCTCTACATGACCATCAGGGCTTGCCTGAAACCAAAAGCAGCCCTGGCAAAAATGCTGAAACCAGCCCTGCTACCTTCTTCCCATCACTGTATCTCTCTCTCTCCAACTAACCATTCTCTCTCCTCCCTGACTGATTACTTGTTTTCTCTCCTTTCCTCTCACCCTCTCTCCCTCTCTTGAAGTCTTCCTGTGCCTACTGCAATTAATCTCAGGGAGAAGGAGGAGTGACAGAGGCACCAGAGGCCCTGGGCCTACAAAACCAGACTCTGATGGCTTCAGCCCACCGGGAAAATGCTCGATAGAATAAAAGGCATTGCCTGCCCTGATCACAGTGAAGTAACAATGCAGTAACAAGCAACCTCTTCTATCACTGTTTGCATGCATGCTTGTCGTTGACCCTGTACTGCGCTCCATTGCTTTTTTGGCTACGTTTCTGCTATACAAATACCACATACATGTAACCATACAAGCAAGGAGACTTGCCTATTTTCCGCCATTGCCTTTGGACACCTCCTGATCTCCACATCTGGCTCCTGTGCCTGTAGGAGTCCAACACTTTCACATGGATGACTATTGGACATAACGTCCTCAGATTGCCCCTAACATTTCACTTTCTCAAGAGCCATGCTCTGTCTGGAACAAACATTTTAACAACTTTACCCGAATGGGAACATTTCCTTTCTCAGGATTACATTTTATTTTGCGCCCTTAACTTATTGTTATCAATATCGTTTTTGCTTTTGGGATTTTATCGGCAATACAAGCCATAGTCGATTTTATTATATTACTTTAAATTACACTTTGTGTGTTGGATGGGGAAACAAATGAATACAAAATATTTTACACGATGTACTATTATCAGTCAAGTTTCTATTCGTAAAGACAAGTTAAGTCCCCAGGACTTCGTCTTTCATTGCTCCTAATAAGTCAAAGATCTGTGCTTGCATGTGTCTTTCTTATACAATGCCTGGCTCCAAATTGATTTCTCTTATAGTGGTGATGATTTTCGTCTGTTTAACTTCCTCCTGTGAATCTATTTGATCGGTTGAATTAATGAACAAATCCTCAAATTAACGACCTATTAATTGAGCGTTCTAGGTATATTAGAGGGAGAACCATGCAACGTTGAGTGGATGCGACATTTTGAGGCCATCAATGACATATCTGGTTCAGTGTAGGAGGGAACCCTGCATGTGCCATGTGGTGAGGCTCAGGATCACGCGCACTTCAGTCTGACAATGCCCAGAAGGAACATTCTAGCATTTGATGAAAGCCAGATCTCCTCACTTCTGCTGCTGCGTTTTGCTCCAATTAAAGTGGGCAGGTCATTGTTTGCTGTCTCCCAGATATAGAATGTAAGATAACATGTTCTTAGTTTACTAGCCCATATCAGTGGTTTGATTTGTTTACAAAAGGAAGCATTTACGAAATTAATACACGTGTAATCAATGTTTGCATATTAACTGCATTCTATGGACCACGCTCTCTGTTAACACAGATTCAGAATAATTGATATTCAGCACTTTTAAGGGCCAAATGCACAAACATTAGGAATATTGGTTTCCTTTTTGCGATCCGAAGATAATCACGATCGGTCAGTCGCGGCCGGTAGTGGGAGTACCGGCTGGGCGGTGATGTGGGGTGGGGGTGGGGAAGGGTGGTGGGTAGTAATGTATGAATTACGGACTTTAAAAGGTAAGTAAACATAAAAATAAATAAAACGAATTTCGTTGCACACACTGCATCGCATTTGGTGATGCAGTGTGTGCAACGAAATTCGTTTTATTTATTTTTATGTTTACTTACCTTTTAAAGTCCGTAATCCATACATTACTACCCCCACCCCCTTCCCACGTCATCGCCTGGCCGGTACTCCCACTACCGGCCGCGGCTGCAATCGGTATTCGTAATGTGTGAAACTCATCGAGTTTCATTTGGGGATTCCTTGTGGGTCGCAGATCCACCTACCACATGAATATTAAAGAGGAAGGTCGCGCTTTGCGACCCTTTAGGACTCATAGCCATCACTGGGATGGTGGCCTGCTGAGGTGAACAGACCACCATGTCTGTGATTGCTTTTTAATAAAGCATAAATGTAGCCCTTTTTCCTTAAAAGAAAACGGGTGTGTTAAAAAAAAAAAGAAAAACCTTAAAGTTTAATTCTTTAAGGGTAGGCAGTGGTCCATGCTTTTCCTAATGCACAAAAACCAAAATGCGATTCAGTGACTTTTTACTGACTTGCAGTTTGCATTTGCGATACGGTCTTTGGAAGGGGCGTGCTTAGGGCATTCCTTCCAAAAACCAAATCTGTATGGTATGTATTACTGTTTTGCAACCGAATTCCGGTCACAAAACAGAAATACTTTACCACCATTTTTAAAGTGGTGGTAACCCATTCGCAAATGGGAAGAGGTCAAGAGGACCCCTTCGACTTTGAGAATGTTGAAAAATATTGTTTTAGTGCAGGACCAATGTCTACTCTTAAAAAATTACGCTTAAATGTCTAATTTCTCCTTTTCAAACACATCTCGTTTCCTTTAAAGGAAAATGGCCTAACTTAAAAAAAAACAAGTTTGCTTTATTAAAAAGCAATCCCAGACATAGTGGTCTGCTGACCTCAGCAGGCCACCATCCCTGTTATGACTGCGATTCTTAATGGGTTGCAAATTGCGACCTACCTCATTAATATGAAGAGGCAGGTCTATTTGCGACCCACTAGGAATCGCTAATGAAACTCAAAAGAGTTTCATACATTAGAAATACTGATTCCCTAATTGCGATTCGGAGTTAATCCCAATTAGGAAATCGGAATTTGTGATGTTAGTACATTTGGCACTTGGACTTTTTATGCACCTTGTTTAATGTGCAGAATAGAGCTTGACCTGATAACCATTTCGATTGTGGACGCACAGCTTATCAGACACTTTTATTTTATTTTTTCATGGATGATATTCACACAGAGGACATAAAAACATTTTTTTTATTCTGCATTTTATTTGCATATTCATAAGAGCATGGCATGAGCATCATACTATCTTTGAAGAGATAATTAAAGAAAGGAAAAGCAAATACACAAAAAGTTAAGAGAACCCTTAACCAGAAGTATATTCAGGAACACACCCAAAGAGTGAGGGAAAGAGTATTGCAAAAAATGGTTGCTATTGCTGTAAATATCACATTGCATTCTTAAAAACAATAAATCTACAATAGGAAAATATACCTACCTGGAAAAAGTCCCTGGCCACCAGAAATCATAAACTTCGGAGCAAGTAGGCAGGGTTGCCCTGGTGAATAGCCTTGTAGCCCAAACTGACCAAAGGGACTGGTTTTGCCCGGGAGACAGTGAAGGTAGCTCTGGTTCAATCAATCAATCAATCAATCAATCAATCAATCAATCAATCAATCAGGATTTATAAAGTGTGGCTAATCACCCAAAAGGGTATCCAGGCGCTTGCAAGCCACAGAGGTTTATTCAAACAGCCAGGTCTTGAGGGCCAGTCGGAATTCCAGAAGTGAGGTGATGGTTCAGAGGTGTGCCTTCCAGGTCTTTGCGGTAATGTAGGAGAAGGAGCGTCCTCCACTTCTGCTTCGATAGATGCAGGGTGTTTGGGCAAGAGAAAGGGAGGCGGAGCGCAATCTTCTCAATGGTTGGCGGAAGTTAAGGTGGTGGTTAATGTAGGCAGGTCCTTGGTTGTGTAGAGCCTTGTATGCATGGGCCAGCAGCTTGAATTGGCATCTCTTCTCTATGGTGAACCAGTCGAGTTTCCTGAGGTGGGGTGTGATGTGGGTTTATTGGGGAAGGCAGAGGATGGGTCTGGCTGCAGTATTCTGTGTGGTCTGAAGTCTGTAGTAGGTGTGCGGCAATTCCTATGTAGAGGGCATTGCCATAGTCCAGTGATGAGGGCTTGTGTCAACGTGTGTCTAGTGTGTTGGGGTAGCCACTTGAAGATCTTACATAACATGGCAGAGTGAGGAAGATGGCGGGGGACACTGTGTTGATCCGTGATTTCATGGTGAGTTTATCAATGATGATTCCAAGGTTTCTGGTGTGGTTGGAGGGAGTGGGTGTGGGCCCTAGGTCTAATGGTCTAATGGTCAACAGGATTTGTTCCATGTGTTCCTGCTGTTGCCAAAGATCAGTACTTCCATCTTATCTGTGTTCAGCTGAAGGCAGTTGTTCTTCATCCAGTCAGTGACGTTTGTCATGCATCTGTGGAAGTTGGTTCTGGTGGTGGTGGGGTCCTCGGTGAGTAAGAGGGTGAGTTGGGTGTCATAAAGGGTAAAGGTCATGTGTTAAAATCTAGGCATCAATCATCAGAGAGGCAGCAGAATGCAGCACAGTTGGAAAAGAGCCTTTGGGGATCCCGGGCCTACCTTCCCCCACATGATCTGACATTTCTCAGATCTCTAGTGGAGATCGATTATCTCGAATTCCAAAGCACATTGATCTGAAAGTTGAAGAACTTGTATTGATTTTATTTATGTAGGAGTATATGCCTAGAGCTGTCTGAACAGTAAATCCAATTGATTTCTTATGAAATCAACATTTGCAAAATGCATTAAATGCTAACTCCCATAACCAGAGGTGCATTGGGGCCTGGGAACCTGAAAACCACAGTGACATCTTTTATCTTGTAGAGCACAGCCTCTTCTAGAGCGCAGCCTAATGTTCCTGACACTAATGTACCTGTGAACTGTGCTGTTAATAACATTTATTTGGCTTGTTTACCATCTTCCCTAGCTAAGCTGGAGCAGTCTCCCTGCACCAAAGGTATGTCCACTTGATCTCATTTCAAATTCAATCTCTCCATATAGATTCCAAGGCCCTTATTATTACCCAAATAATTGGGGATTATTCACTTATTAAAACTATAATACTTTAAGTGGCTGAGTGATGTGCGTACAATAGGTTTATGACCATAAGTGAATACATAAGTGAAACAATTACTTGAACAAGAGATCTTGAGTGAACATATTTATTTTTATTTTAAAAAAAGGTAGGATTCTATTTCATTCATGTACTGGAGTCAACTCACTTCAATCCCAAAATGTTACACTAAACATTGTGAAGTTGTTGATTTAAATGTAGGTTTATTCAAATATATGACGATCTGCTCTTGGAAAACCAAGAGTGGTTTTAAAAAAGGCTCCTGGAGGGTTGAGAAGGCCTCTACAGGAGTAGTTGGCATTGGAAAAAATCTCCCAAAGGGAATGTGTCTCTCTTACCTAGGATTATAAGGTGGTGAAGGAGAAATATACTGTTATTGAAGTTTATGATTTGGAGCCTTAAGCTGAATTATGAGCTATTAGATGGCAAAGCCAGCAAGACATAGGAAGCCAAGTGAGAGAAATAAACAGTGCATTGAAATGGAGTGTGACTAGCCTTCGATTGAACTAGTAATCAAGATGTGGATGGACAAGATGGTGGGAATGATTGTTGCACTGCTGAGCTATGCCCAAGAGACAATGGATGAAAGCAATGTTGCAGGTAAAGCAGTCTTAGAATATTATTGTGAGAAAAGAAATTATATTGATTTTTAACTTTCATAGTAATAATGGAGGTGGTCATTAAAGCAATATCGTTTTTATTGAAGCTATTACTTGTTCAGCATGAATTTCTGCTAATCGTAATAAATCGCAGGATGATTACATGAAGCAAATTCAATCTATATTTTTAAGAATCATTAGGAATCTTGTACTATATATATAATACCCCAATGCCGATCTAAAAGTGCTTAAACTTGCAGCGGCTACATAAATAGGAGCATATGAAAGATTCATGGAAGGCACTGTAAGAAGCAGTGCCAGTAATCAAGAAGGGTGACAGATTGTTCTGGCTGATAGCAATTCGAAAATAATATCAGGGACAACATTTCCAACGATAACTATCCTGTGGGCAATGTTAAAATGTCCCACATGGGTAGAATAGCCAGATAGAACAGAGATTAAAAAATGTAATCCATTGTTTTTCGCACCAGAACTAAAAAACGTCCCTTTGCCCTCATTTCCTACACGGGCTAGACGTACAAAGCATACTGCCGGTCGCAAATGGCTTGGTTCACAGAATCAAGCCATTTGTGACTGGAAAAATGATTTTTCAAATGTACAAAATGCAAAATGTTATTCAGTAACTTGTTACTGAATCACATTTTACGTTTCGGTATTTGAAAGGGGCGTGTTTAGGGCGTTCTTTCCAAATACTGAATTGGCATGGTATGTACTGTTTTGCGACTAAATTCTGGTCGCCAAAAAGTAATACTTGACCACCAGTTTATAAATGGTGGTAACCCATTCACAAATGTGAACGGGTCCCTTCCCCTTGCGGAATGTAAATAATAATATTTTTGAAGAGCAGGCTGAGGTCCCATATACCATTACTCTTAAAGAATGAAACGTCAAGGTTTGATTTTTTTCTCTATATATGCATCCCATTTTCCTTTAAGGAAAACAGACAGCATTTAATCAATCAATAACTGGTACTTGTAAAGCGCAGGTAATCACCCGTGAGTATATCTAGGCGTTGGGTTGCGGGGCTTAGTCGAAAAGCCAAGCCTTGAGTCTGTTCCTGAAATCTGTCAGTGAGGGTGATGTTCAGAGGTGGAGGGGGAGGGTGTTTCAGGACTTGGCGGCATGGTGGGAGAAGGAGTGGCTCAGCTGTGGCTGCAGTGGATACGTGGTGTCTGTGCGAGTGAGGCAGGGCAAACATTTCTAGATGGTTGGTGGACGTTCAGGCAGTGGTTCATGAATGTTGGTCCTTGGTCATGGAGGGCTTTATAAGCGTGTTAAAATAAAAGATTGCTTTATTAAAAAGCAATCACAGACAGGGTGGTCTGCTGACCTCAGCAGGCCACTATACCTCTGATGGCTGTGATTCCTAATGGGTCACAAATTGCGACCTACCTCATTAATATTCATGAGTGAGGTTGATTTGAGACCTACAAGGAATCCCTAAATGAAACTCAATGAAGTTGATACATTAAGAAAACCGGTTTTCCAATTGCGATTTGGAGAGAACTGCAATTAAGTAATCTGTATTCCTAATGTTTGTACATCTGGGCCTTATTTCTTTTCCTCCCCATTTAGTAATGTAGTTGAAACTCAAGATTTAGGACCGGATTTTGAGGTTGGCTGACAGGATACTCTGTCACAAATGTGAAAAAGTGCGCAGTCCATCAAATTCTTGGCCCACACACCTTATTTAGAGACAGGCAGAGGTTAAGTTTTCCTTTGACAGAGCCCCTATTCCTTTCCTCAAACAGCCCAATGGAATGGGGGCCGTCAGAATAAGGTCACTGCACCACCCACCCTATTAAGGGTGGACAGCATAATGTATTGTTTTCCTGAACATTAGAGGCAGTAAAAATCAAATAATTACATCAATACGGTGGTCCCTTTTAAGGTGCAAACATAATTGCTGCCCCAGCGGTCATCTCTAAATTTGGCAGATGGCAAGCCTTCAGTGTGGCAGCGGTAATACCCTCCATCACCCAGCTGGACTATACTCCATCTGGCAATCCGTGTATCCAAACAGGCCCTTAGTCTGAGAGAGGTGCTGGAGTGGATGGGAGAATACAAAAACACAAACAGCAAAATAGTTCATGTAATTTAAGGTACAAAGCAGATTAATTAGAAAGAATCATTTATTAGGTAAGTACCACAAATGTTTGAAGAAAACGGATAAAGAGAAAATGATAAAAGCACATTTAGTCATTTCAATGAAAGTTAATGGGAGTCAACCCTTAACATGATGTCTCTACAAAGCAATGTCATTCTATGGCATATGGATGGATGGTTTGAGAAGAACCGCAACAATAGCAGGTCCAACTTATGAGTGATTATGCTGGGTATTTTTCCCCAGTGAACAAAACTGGCTCAACATTTAATGTTGTTAGGAGCACATTCCTCTCAGCTAAAATTTTTCCCAGGCTTCTCTTTCATGTCACAAAGTTCTCAGATAACAAGTTGTTACAAATGGTGATCTCAACTGATCATCACATACCACTCACTCACAGCTTGCAATTGTTGTTTTTTTTCAAACTTTAAACCTAAAACATAAGGAAGGACTGTTCATGCTGGTCACCTCATGAGCAAATCCAGCATACTGAAACACTAGTGATCTCCAGTGCCTTCACGTTTCTTGTACAGGGGCAGCACAAAGTCAAGCCCATAACAAATTTACTTTCAGCTTCAATAAGTATCCTCAGCAGGTTGCTAGGCCCTCTAAATTGTCATGGGTCCACAGATACCAGGCTGCGAGTGTACCACAAAATTGTACAGTGCTCCACTGCCACTTGGGGTAGATGAGCAATCTGGTAGGCAGATTAGGAACTCTCTAGTGCACAGCAGAATGCTTTTCTTTTGTTTCTGGACAATGAGAAAGACATTTCCTGTTGATCCAAAACTGATACTATTAGAAAATGTTGGCCCAACATGGCATTTTATAAGTGAAAACCCTAATCCAATGGTGCACAATTCAGGCTACTAATATTTATTTTCTCTATATTCTCTCTATTTTGGTCTACATCCCCTTTGACTACAGTGGGACATGTCCAACACCCTGGAAATTTAAAGGAGTATATATGTGATATTCTGTACTGATGATAGCGATTTTTAGGTGAACATGGGTACACTGGATATTATTGGTGCCATATAGCTATTAGATTATGTATGCACTACTGTAGCGTCCTTGATCCTATGTTTTATAGCTCTCTATATGAGAGCAGGATTATTTTCTTTCTCTGGTAATCTTGAAACCTTTATTAAACAAAAAATAAAGAAGTGGTAGAATATTTAAAGAATGACTTTGGCTGCATCTATGCAATTATAACAGCAGCTTCTAGCAGGCCCGGTGGTGTCATGGATTCACTAGATGCCCTGTTGCACCTAAGCGGTCTCTGAATCAGTAGTATTCCCAGAATCTGCTCCCAAATGTGACAGAAGATACACTCTAAGAGGTCCCAAGATATCCTTGAGGCCTAGATTTGACTGGCAATTGGTCCCAGTAGTATATTAACATAGTTGGTGTTCCACAATTCAGACTACGTGCAACAGTGCAGTGCTCATAAGAAGTGAAAAATTGTGAAGACATACATACAGAACAAACAGAATGCTTGGTTAAGACAATTTAATTGTAGTAATTTCAGAATGCTATGCAATTCTTTTAAGTTTTGCCTATTCACAAATGCAACATCCAAGCAATAAATACAGTTAGTGTTAACGTTTTGACCCTTAGTGCGCTGATTCAAAATAACTTGGTCTACATTAGGACAAAGATGGTGGACACACCCTGCATGATAGGGAGAGTGACATATGGTGGCCGATTCTGATCCTGGTAAAAAAAGTCCATACGATTTGTATCCGGAGCCCTTTCCGTACGAATCGTACCCGTCCGCCCGAGTCACGTAGTACGATCCGCATTCCGTGAATCCGTCCGAATCGTCGCGATCCGTACGTATTGCAAGGCTGAGACTCGTACACACGCCGTACGACCCGACGAGTACGATCCGGACCGGGGAATCAGGACGCGATTCGTACGGTCCACGTCAGGTAAGGAAAAGCACACAATCACATACACACTGTAAGGCGCGTACCCCCCATGGTCGCAGGGGTACGGCTTGTACCCCTGCGATCATGGGGGATACGCGCCATACCCCGCGATCGCAGGGTGTACGCACCGTACACCCAGCAAACATGGGGTACGGTGCGTACACCCCGAGATCGCGGGGTATGGTGCGTACCCCCCATGATCGCAGGGGTACGCGCCGTGCCCCTGCGTTCTGTACCTATTTCGGGGTGAACTCTGCTTTTACGGCTGTTTTCAGCTCTCGTAGGAAAAGGGTCGTACGGTGTGTACCCGACACGAATCGTACTTGGCGGGTCGGAAAAAAGCAGCCGAGATCCATACAGATGTTGCGTACAGCGGGTTCCGAGGGAGAATCGTGTGGAGAATCGAGTCGTACGGTCTTTGTACGATTCATACGGTTTCCTGCTCCTGGTACGAATCGTACTTCGTCCTACATACGGGGGACATTGCAGGGTACGATTCGTACAGGAAAAACGCTCCGTACGGCTATTCGGAGCGCTTTTTCCAGGATCAGAATCGGCCCCATGAGGTGTATAAACATTATGTAAAAAGCATGTATCTCTTAGGAGTACACAATGTTTCGGAACTCACCTCCAATTGATAACTAGTGGAGGCCAACGAGGCGCATGGAGTCGACTATGCGCACTAATAAGAGAGGCTAAAGGCGGACCTATGAAAAAGTGTTATAAGATAAAACCACCTAGCAGTTGTGTCATAGCGTCAGTAATATTCTCTACTCACAAGAAATTAATGGTGTCAGGGTAGCAACCTCCTTGATATTTTAAGAAGTAAAAAATGAAGGTGAATTAAAAATTGTTCTATCCCCTCATACATGAACCAGTGGCAGCAAAGAATTATAAAGCAGTGCCTACTGACCAAAGATGAAGGGAAACTATCAGGGTAACTACTCCACAATAGTCATTAAAGGCAAATGCCGATTCTCCAATTAGCATGCAGAGAGAATCTTGATTTCATTAAAGACAAAGGAGGCTAACATTATGCAATAACTTTTATTGCTGCTCAAGATATGCAGCCCTTTAAAGTGTAACAATTACATCATAGATAAAACATTCCATAGAACATAGTCAAGTGACATGGCAACCAGATAACTTCCTCTTTTATTCGCTGCTCACAAATTAGAAAAAAAATATTTGCTGGCTTTGGAGGCCCGTACACAAGGAGTTAATGGAATTTTAATGGGTGTTGCAGGACCTCGCTTCGAAAATGGAACCTGGAAAGAAGAAGAGCTGCAGGCGTGTTTCCCTGTCGAGCTCTGTTTACTAATGCAGGGAGGAGCTGGCCATCAATGTGCACGCTTCCAGAGACATACGCAGTACTACTGTGTCCTCCTTGAGTGTGTTGTTGATGAAACATGGAATGGAGTATACGAACCACCCAGCCACTGGGGCAAACTCATGATTCTGAGACTTACACGTGGGGGAGTGGAGCAAAGAAAAAGCTAATATTTTGACAAAAACGGACTGCAGAGTCGGGTTCAGAGAGCACTGTCATTAATGGGTCATTAGTCCCACAAAAAGCATGCTTACTCAGTCATAGACAGATACATTCTGTCAGCCTTGCGTGCGGTGTCAAACGTGAAATGGAGAATAAAGGTTGGTCAAAGATACCAAGAGGGGGTGAAAATGAACTGAAATATGATTAAAAGAACATTAGTGGATATCATAGGTGACCTAAAGCATTTGGGCTATGATCATAATAGGATATTACCAGGATTATACGTGCTGTAAAAGATAAGTAAATCAATCCTGGTAATATAATTTATCCATTAGTCAAGTCCCCTCCTATTTTGCCAGGTTAGTCATATTTGTTTAGTCCTTTGTTTATCCAGTCCAATAAATGCACCCACTTGCACTCACATAAATTCAGAACTAGTCCCATATCAGCACCATGTGAGTTTGCTTACCTTTCTCCAATACAACTAACTTTAAGCGCTAGATGTATAAAGATAAGGAATAGCTAAATCCTAATTGCGATTTTTTGAAAATCAGAATTAGGAAATCGATATTCCTAATGTATAAAACTCATTGAGTTTACATTAGTGATTTGTAGTGGGCCGCAAATAGACCCAACGCATGAATATTAATGAGTTAGGCCGCAATATGTGACTCACTACGATTCGCTGCCATTACAGGGATAGTGGCCTGCTGTGGTCAGCAGACCTATATATCTGTGATTGCTTTTGAATAAAGCAATCTTTTTTCTTTAAACGCAGTCAAACAAAAAAATGAAACGTTTAAGTTTCAATTTTAGAGTAGAAAATAATTTTTCAACCATTCTCAAAGAGGAAAGGGTACCTTGGGGACCGATGCCCATTTGCAAATGGGTTACCACCAACTTTGAGTTGACGGCAAAGTGCAAATATTTTGCACTGTATTCCAGTGGCAAAACATTTGTACACACCAATGCAAATTGGTATTTGGAAGGGATGCCCTAAACACGCCCTTTCCAAATACTGATTCGCAAACTCAAATTGCGATTCGGTAACAGGCTACCGAATCGCAGTTTTGGGCTTTGAACATGTGAAAACACCTTTTTGCATTTGCAAAAAGTCCAATTCTATGAATCAGGCCATTTGTGACCTCAAAAAGGCATTGTACATATTCCACCAGGGGTTCTACACGTGTTCCGTATTGGATGCGGCTGCAGTGTAGGGGGATGTATTGCTTCACTTTTTGATTGGTTTGACCAACATGGGGAAAGTTGCAGGGGCACAAGGAATGGCACAGTTTTGCATAGATAACACAGATAACATGCATACTATTGGAGTTAGTTTGAAGCTTCGGGTCTCATGTTTTGTTCTGTTAGTCAACTGTTTGGTTTCTATGCCTAGCTTCTATGCCTCACATTAACCACATTTTTAGTAACCTACAATTGGTGAACAATTCCACACTGCGTGGATAGTGGGGTGTTCTGACAACTGAATCCCTGACATTGTACCTTCTTTTGCATTGAGAGCAGTGGCTGTGTCTAGCTCATCCTGATCTAAGTTCCAATCTTTATTAGTTCTTTTCTTGATGGCATTAATTTCTGTGCAAAAGTTAGTAACATAAATTAAACGATTCTCACTATTTTCATGTTTTTAGGCTGTTACATCAAACAAACAAACAGCCATTCAGGGCAAAACCGGTCTTGGGTTGTTTGTATTCTTGTTCAGGGAGTATCTGGACTGGCAGGTCAGGCTGGATTATACCTATTGGAGCAGGGTCAAGACTTGTTTTGCATATGGCTGGGTCCAACTTAGGTAGCATGGTAGGCAAAAGAACAATCGGTTGGAATACTACACCGTGCTAATGCAAGTGGTTAAAAAAATGCAAGCATTCCTTCTGTTCGACCTGTCAGGCGTAGGGCGGTTCGCCCAAACTATTTGCTTTCCTCCTCCATTTTGCTGATCATATTTTTGCAGGCCTTAGGACTGCGCACTTTACCACTGCTAACCAGTGCTAAAGTTGATGTGCTCAGTCCTTACAATATAGTAACATTGGCTTATTCCCAACTAGCATTATTTAATGTACTTGTAAGTCCCTAGTAACGTGCCACCACATTTGCCAAGGGCCTGTAAAGGAAATGCTTTTAGTGGTCCTGCAGCACCGATTGTGCCACCCACTAAAGTAGCCACTTAAGCATGTCTCACACCTGCCATTGCAGACTGTGTGGATGCAGTTCTAAACTGTCATTTTGACCTGGAGAAATAAACCTTTTGCCAGGTCCAAACTTTCCTTTTTAGGTTGGGCCTGGGTAGCTCATGCGCTGCTCTGGGAGGCATTCTGTATTCATGTATGGACTTGAAGCTCCCCCCACTCACCGCCCATATTTTTCATTGGCTTGTGTCATTGTCTTTTGTAAATGCTGACTTCTGGTTCATTAATAGGCTGGTTACTCCCTCCTTAGTACTGCCTTGTCTTCATTTGTAACCTCCCATGAGGACTGGCTCTTTTACTTCTGTTATTAAGTGGTATGTCTTATTTAGTCTGTAAGCACTATTCTCTTTAATGAGTTTCTCCTACTTCAGGTACGACATGCTTTCCTGCAACATTCGGAGCGCCATTAGCGCTCTTTCACTTTCCAAACAGCTCGGGACAATGGCGACCGCTTCTTTGAAGTGAAATAAAGTTTATGCTATTGGCATTGTACATGACCATGCCTTTTATTTATGTGTTAATTATCAAAACAGATAAATAAAGGCATTTTCATTTCCAATGCCAATAGCTTAAATTCTCGCAAATGCGAGGCCTATTGCATTGCAAATTCTTGTCAATACATATGCCAACCCTATGGAAGTTACAAGACAGCCCAAAGGGCATGGTTCACTGCATTGAAAATATGGAACATGTGCATCATGTTTTACATGTCCTGGTGGTAAAAATATCTTAAATTCGTTTTCCAGTACAGCAAGGACTACCTCTCCCATAGGATATCATTCAAGTTACCTCATTACATTTTATGAATGTAAATTCCAAATCAAAATAGGTTCATGTTTGGTTTTTCTGGAATCCTAATTTAAAATCTTAACTGATGGTGAATCATATTTCAAAAAAGAATTCTGAAAATGCCACTTTAAAAAAGTTGCTACGCAAACAAATGATGGACGGAATGCTGAATAAATCATACAATCACCCCCAGTTGAGAGATCTGGGTTAAATCTATCGTTCATATGCTCAACACATGCCACCCCAGTTTAGACCCAGCCATATGCATATCAGTCTTGACACTGTGCCTCATGGGAATAGTCCAGAACGAACGGCCAAGCTGGGTCTTCCCTGGACCGGAAACAAGCATCCTGGGACCGGTTTCTGGGTATTACCCTTCATCAGCCAGGCTAGTTTGAATCCAGTGACACAGTGAGCAAGGAACCCACGTCTGGGCATACCCATCCCACTTAGGGTGAAAAGTGCTATGCAAACAAATGATGGACGGAATGCTGAATACATCATACATTGACCCCCAGTCAAGAGATCTGGGTTAAATCCATCGTTCTTGTGTTCACCATGCCATCTCAGTTTAGACTCAGACATATGCAAATCAGTCTTGACCCTGTGCCTCATGGAAACAGTCCAGACCGAACTGCCAAGCTATGTCCTCCCTGGACCGGAAACAAGCATCCTGGGACCGGTGAACCTCTTTGAGCCAGCTGCTGCTGTGGCTATGGTTAATCTGTCAAGCGTAATGAATTCTGGGTCTCTAAAGAAACATATCATATTCAAATATTTTATTCTGAACTGCCAGTTGTGTCAAAAATCTCAACAAAACAACCAGGGTAACTTACTTATCGACAAAGTTTCGATGCGAAACTCTCGGCGTGCTTTCCCAACATGCAGTGAGTAACATGCCCATTGTACAGGTTCCTGTTAATACGTGATGTAAACATGCTTCCAAGAATGTGATGAAAAACTACTTCCGACAGGTTGACTAGACCACGAATCTTGTCTCAAAAAAGTACCGGTCACCAGCCAACACTAGCCAGAGTGTCTCAATCGCAGCAGTGCAAACAATCTCCACTCCAAGAGAATACCGAATGAGTGTCCACATGCCTGAATAAATGCTTTGTGCATGATTGCGCAAAACCAAAAATTAAAAAAAAACTGAAACTGTCTAGTTAATGGAAAATATGAAACTTTACACCTGTGTTGTTTGTTGTTTTCAACTGCGTGCTGGAGATCTACAGCTGCCTGCAGTGGTAAGGTTAAGGATTAACAGTGATACATTTTACTCAAAAACATTTTTGGGGGATAAATGACATCAATTACAAAGATGCATACCAGTGACAAATTTATAAGAAAAACCTTATAAAAACATGACATTTCTATTTTATCATTGAGCCCTTTCGGTGTTAGTGTCTGTAATAATTTGATCCAAAAGGTTTCTCTACAATTTCAGAATTTATGCATGTCTCTATCTGGTGTAGTGGAGGTTTTTCCAAAATGGTAAAATGCAATTGAGGTATGGTATGTTGAATGTCAACCTAGGGTGTTTGGTAAGCATGAATTTGTGCGTATTGTGCTTTTATGCTCCGTTATTCTAGTTTTGATTTTTCTTGATGTTCTTCCAACATATGTATAGCCACATGGGTACTTAATGGCATTGATGACTAATTCCATATTACAATCTGACGAATGTTTTAATTTCATCCTTTGCTGGTTTATGGATGAGTGAAAGTGTTCCCTCTTAGAATATTACTGCAATGACTGCCGTTCAAACATTTCCTCATCCCTGTGTGTGTATTCCTTCTGAGTGTTGCTTTTTTCTTAAGGGCTTCCTTTACATTTTTGGAAAGTCAATGTGCAAACAAAGGTTTTCCAATTAACAGTTTTCTGAAATCGGGTTCTTGTTCTAATACTTCTCACCTTTGCAATATAATATGGTTGATGGCTGCCGATTTTGTAGAGAACTTCAATAAGTATACAGCTCTCTTTTTGGGAGATCAGCCACCCCCCTCTTCCGGGGCTGACGCCTGGGCACCCGAGCGGACTTCTCCTACCAACATTGCATATTTAACGGTAATAATGTTGCCCATGTTGCCCTGATTGTTTGCCCGTGACAAAATGTGATAGATCGGTTTTTACCTGCCTTTCGCACCCCTGTTTTTGTGGCTCCTTGGGGTCGATTTCCTTTGTGTGACTTTTCCGATCTGATTTTTGTCTATCTGCAACACCGCCATCTTGCTGTGATGTTGCTGGGTCTCTAACCTGATCCTATTTCATGGTGGCTTCGAGGGGTTTTCTGGTTCTGATGGATGCACTGGTCCTTGAGGGCTCCTGGACTGCGCTTTGTGCCCCCCCCCCCCCCCAACCCGCTTTTCCATGTCCTAGATGATCTGGTGCAGCAAGTGAGCCCGACTTCAGACATTACGATTACTGGTCCTCAGCCGGTTTTTTGACTTTCACTCTGACTTTTTTGGTTTTCCTTTAAGTACTTTCACTCTTGCTGGTCCACCTGATCCCAACCGCATTCAAACCTTTTTTTCCTTACCCTGCTTCCTTCTATGTCCCATACGTCTTGTGTCATGTACCTATGTAACATTATTTTTTTTTCCTATGGAGTACTATGCTCCAGTAACTGAAGTTAACATGTAGCTTATGTAAAGTGCTCTGATACCTCTGGGTCTAGCCAGCACCATATAAAACTCTTCAAATAATAAATAAGTGATTGAGATAATAAGCCATCTTGTCCCTTACTGGAAACTCTTTGCTGAGCCTCATTCAGTATCTCAGGGTGGTAACCTCTTTTGTTGCATTGTGAGTATAAATCTTGTACGGCTTTGCTACTGTATGTAGATTCAGACGTAAATCTTTTGATTCTAATGAATTGAGATAGCGGTAGATGTTTTTGATCGAGGATGGGTAGAAACTGGTATAATGCAAAGCGTTATTTTTGTTTGTCAGTTTCCTGAATACACATGTTTGAAATCCTTCTTCTGTGATATTCAATTGTAATTCTAAAAAGTTGATTTATTATTGACTCATATGGTGAGTAAACTGGATATGTGGATTATGTTCATTCAAAATCTGAACATTTGACTCCAATTCTTGTTTGCTGCCTTTCCAAATTAAAAAAATGTCATTGATATACTCGATGCACGTTATCATATTCTTGATCCAGTCCTCGTTTTCAAGACTGTTCGTGTGTTCAAATTTTGCCATGAAAATGTTGGCAAACGGTGGTTCCCCGGAAAAGCCCATCGAAGTGCCAGTTCTCTGCAGAATATTTTTTATCCCAAGTGAAATACCTGTGAAACAAGCTCAAGTTTAAAAGTTCCAAAAGAAAGTCTCTGTTCGCATGTATGTGATCATTATTCACTAGCATCCACTCGACTGCTTCTAGGCCTTCTCCACGTGGGATTGATGTGTATAAGGCAACCACATCAAAAGTGCATAACCATGCTTCTCGTGTGATTTTCTGTTTGATGTTTGTTCAAACAGTGTGTGGTGTCCTGAATATAAGCTGTCCAAGATTTTACAAATGGTTGAAAGTAATGATCTAAATATCTTACAAGTGGTTCATGAATAGAACCACATCCTGCCATGATGGGTCTAAACTGATTTTTGGATCTTATGCATTTTTGGAACCATATACATGTGTGGTCTTTGCGGAAATTAAGAGGTGAGAAATTCTTGAGTGTTCTCATTTATCCATCCCATCTCCAATGCACTGTTTAGTTATGTTTTTAAAACTTGGATGAAAGCTTGTGTTGGAGCAGTTTCTAGATGAATGTATGTGTCTTCGTTCATCACATGTGTGTATACTTTGTTTTGTTAGAAGGTTCTATCCATAACTACAAGAGCCCCTGCCTTATCGGCTCGTTGAAAAATGATTTCCTTATCCTTGCGCAATTGAATCAAAATGTGATATTCTTTTGGAGAAAGGTTCTTGTGTTTGGTGGTTTGGTTTTGCAAGTCTAGAAGGTCCTTTTTAACTAAAGTTTCAAATGTGTTCAAAGATTTATGTGAGAATGGAGCCATGAAGGTACATTTGGGTTTGAATTTTTGTCTTTCTTCCTGTTCCATAATTAGATCTGTAGGGGGTATAATATGGGAAAACCATCTCAACCGTAATTTTCTCATGAATTTAAAGAACGACTTTCAAGTGCATTCATGTTGTATGTAGGCACAAATTACATGCCTTTATTCAGTACCCAATGTTCTTCGACAGTTAATGGTCAGCTGGATATGTTCATGACTAGGGGCCAGATGTAGGAAGCCTAATACCGGTCGGTAATGGCCGAAATTACCGAATTTCGGCCGTTACCGACCGGTATTAGGCATTTGAGATGTAGTGGCCTAATTTAAGGATTTGGTAATTTACTGAATCGGTAATTTAAGGAATCTGTAAATTACCGAATACTTAAATACCGAATCGATAAATTACTGAATCCTTAATGTAGGAAGCACTCAAGTGAGTGCTTTTCACTTGTAAGGATTCGTTATTTACCACCAACTACAAGTTGGTAGTAAATAAGGAAAACCGTTAAAAAAGCAATTTTGTGCATGTATGTGTGCCACATGTGCACCCATGCACTATTCAGGGGAGCAACAGGGTGTCATTGTGACACCCTGCCACCCTTGCAGGTCTTCCCCCTCTTACCGATTCAGTATTTACCGATTCGGTATTCCCCATTCATTCCTATGGGCCTCCAGGGCCATAGGAATGAATGAGGAATACCCTTACCAAATTTTACCGATCCGGTAAAAATTACAGAATGAATACCTACATACCATTTACCCATTCTAAAATACCGAATCGGTAAAATTCGGAATTTTAGAATCGGTAAATGGTATTTACCTACATCTGACCCTAAGTCTTCTTCTGATTTCTTAAAGTGCAGGAATGTTTGGTTATTTTTCTTTTGTCCCCTCCTTGTTTGTTTGTTTTCTGGGCTCCTCTTTCTTCTGGCGGGTGTTTTGAGGCTTACCCCAACTCTAAAAAAGAATATTTTGATGTGGTAGCTGTAAATGAAGAATCCATTGATTTTTCCATTTTGGAAATAGTGGGTTGAATAAGATCTCGTGGTATGGCCATTTCCTGATCTGTAACACACTTTCCTCTGATGACGAAACTCCTGGGTTTTTTAAATGTGCATCTCTGAGCGTATACCTCGGCCCATGTATATACTTCATCCAGTTTATAATCTATAGAGTCCCGTTTAAATTTCCTGAACTTGTGATCATAAACTTCCTTTGCATAAATATCCAGTTTTTCATTGATGTCATTAAATGTCTTTGTGCAGTTGTCCCATCTATTCTTTTCTCTTACTCAGTCTTGAGATCATAGATCTTCACTGATAAATCCTTCAGAAGGCTTTGAAAGATACTCTGCCAGCAAGAAGGAGTGCTGTGCTGCTGAAGGACTGCCACTCTGCTGGACTACTACCTTCCTGTGCTGCTGCTTAGCTGTTCTAACCTGCTACCCTCCTGCCTGGGTGAGAAGGACTAGACGTGCATCTTTTGAACCCAGAGTGACTCCAAGGGCTAGTTGGTTGGCCTCCTGATCTGAAGCCGCAGGGACACAGAAGGCTTCCAACCACCTTGCACCTGCATCTGGACTCTGCCTTTTGCAAGGCTACCCTGCTAAGTGGTGCCACCCTAGTCCCAGACCCTTGTACGGAGAGCTTAAGGTGCTTTGCCAGCCTCTGTGGGTCCAGAGGAACCAACTCATCTTCTCTGCTGCACAGCGCAACCCTGAGCAGAACCGATGCATTGCCCCTGCCGCGTGGATTGGACCCATCTCAAAGACTTGCATCAACACCGCAGCCCACATCACTTTTGGAACCCCCGCTGCACGATGCATCCTCAGGGCAAGCCCTCGCATCTCTCATCGGCGGCAGCCTCAATGACAAATCCAGACTCCACATCACAGTCTTGCAGCTCCTTGGAACAAACGCATCGCCCTAACTGTGCTACGCATCCTTGATGCCCTCGTCAATGGGATCTTCGATGACAATGCAACAGGACCTCACACCGCAGCCTCGTAGTATCTCGGAATAGATACACTACGTATCTTTAACGCAGATCCTCGCAACACTCCGCAAACCAGGGTTCAAGATACTTTGTTTTGCAGGCCTAACTGGGTCCCTGTATCCAGTCCCTTCTCCATCGCGGTCAGCCTGAACTTGTGACTATATCCCAGTCCACCACAAGCAGATAAACACAGTCGCTTTATGCCTTTTTTTGCAATATTTTCACTAAAATCTTTAAAATTGCATATCTCCGGATCTACTGTTTGGATTTCTATTGTTTTGGTCTTGTTTTATTTATTAAACATTACTCTATATTCTAACTCTGTTGCAGGCTCCTTTTGAGGTGTATCTTCACGGTGTTACTGTTTGAAGTGTTGCACAAATACTTTACACGTTGCCCCTGAGTTAAGCCTGACTTCTATGTGTCAAGCTACCTAATGTTTGAACACAGTTTAATTTACTTGTGACTTCACCCTGAGAAGAATTGTGGTTGCTGTTTCAAAAGGGTTTCACCCCCTCAACCAGCAAGCTAATTTTTTACGCCTCCCATCAAGTTCAGTGTATTTCACTAATAAGTGAGGCCAAAGGCTGTCTTTGAAAAGGTAAAATAGTTGTTAACATCACACAGTAATATGTGTTGTAAGATAAAACTGCATAGCAGATGTGGAAATCTGGCAATAGCCTTATCTACTCTTCTGGAATTAACTGTATTAGGGTAGCAAACTCCGTGAAGGTGTAAAACATGAAGGTGACTTAAAAACAGCTATTACTGCTCAGACATTAACTGCAGCAAAGAAGTTAGCTTCTCCCTAGCAAGGTGAAAAACAAGATCCTGATTATGAAAGTTCATTAATTTGGTGATGATTGGGGTGGGAGGCCTGCCAGGAGGAGGTCACGAGCCCTGCTACACGGCAAAGTGAGTTTCCACTCATTTATTGAGTGGGTGGCTTTGTGAAACAGATGTGGTGAGTGTTGGCAAGAATTAAGTAAAAGTCAGGCAACATTCACTGTGTTGCATATGGTTAACCCAATATGTGTTAAGTCCTGAAATTTCTGATGGCTGCTTTCTCTTCTATTCGAGCAATAGGGATCAAACATCATGAGACAATGGCTGCATATTCACTTTTGCTAAATATGTTAAACAAATATTAGCAGATGCATCAGCTTTGCTAAAATGTGTTAAGTTATCAGCCTGAAATATTTGACTTTGAGGACACAAATCACTTTGGTCCTAATTATGATGTCAGGTGGAAAGCCATCCGACAGCTTGTCGGAGTCTTTCTGCCCATCATAGAATTCCACCTGGCAGCTGTATTACAATACTGGCGGTTGGAAGGAAACACGCAGGCGAATTCCGCTCCGCTTCCGACAGGCTCTCAGAGCCCGTAAGGTCAGCGGGCAGAATAGTAATCCCATAATGATGGTGGAGCCACCCTCAGCTCCACCGGTCAGGATTACGATGTTGCTTTCCAGCCATTCTTTCATAGCAGTCCGTCTTCATTGAAAAAGGCAGGCGTAAAGTGAATTTTGGGACTCTATCAGGACCCCGTTCCCCCCTGGCCATCCTCTATGGGGCCTGTGGGCTCACCTATGGTACCCCCAAAATATCACCGCTCAGTGTGACAGGCACCACATGGTGCCTGCCACTTGGTGCAGAGATGTTTGAAAACATAAATGTTTTGATTGCAGCTTGTGCAGCGGCCCCTTTCCGGCCACCACACAAGCTGCAATTGAAAATGGATGTTTCTGACCGCCCATATGGCGATCGCATCGTAGTTCAGCAGGTTAAACCACTGACTTATAGTTGCACTGTTACAGTCCGCTATGGTATCAGGCTCGTCCAACCTACATCGTAATTATGCCCTTTGTATTTATTGCACTTAAAATGCTGGAAGTGTCTTGTTGAAACAGCATAAGATTTCCTGATGGATTATGTTCTACATGAAAATGATCTCAACATATACAGTAGGTTTCCTCACAGTATTATTTAAGGGTGAGTTCATAAGGGGTGTTTTGTATAGCAGCCATACAATTTGACATCTGTTTGTTTAAAAGAGTTTAAAAGAAATGGGTATTGAGTATGTGTCCACATGTTAAATGAAAAGCTGTGCAGCAAAAGGCTGTTAGATGGGATGATGTAATATACACTCTACACTATGTACTTGAAAACGTTGTGTGTGGTTGAGTCTCTTTGAAGGAATAAACCCTGCTTTCTCACAGGGTGTGTTTTTCATGGCGTGGGGTCCGTTCAGAGATTCCTGCTCTTACCACCTTGTCAGCAGCGATCAATCTGAATAGTGATTATGGCAGCATTTCATTTTCAGGATGTGATCTGGCCATTTACCAACAGAAACAGGCTCTCTGTAAACCCAGGAAGCGACCTCCAAGTCGAATCTGAAGCCAAAGGGTCTTCCAAACAATGGTGCCTTTTGTGCGCAGAGTTTTGTCTCTCAACAACTTGTATTAAGTAGTCAGGGTGAAAAAACTGGTTGCCGGTGGCTGCAATTAGAAGTCTCATTCATTGGCACTTCAGAGGACACTAGAGTCCTTCCAGCAGCACTTCGTTGATAGTTAGAAAGAAGGCATAGACAATTTTAATATGGGTTCTGAACCTAACCAGTAATCAGTCGGACCCTTTAACGTGGAATAATTTGATGAGGTTGACCATAGCGTCTGCCCCAATCTCGTCCTGTTTGTGTTTTGTTTTCGCTGCCATTTTGTTTGTTGTGCCTCGTAGCCAGCCTCTCCACCCCGCTCCCGCCTCCCAGCTGCTCCTCCCTCCCACGGACTGATTAGGCTCGTCCCGTTGAAAGCACTGCTGTGACCCCTCTGACTCTGTGAGAAGCGGTCGCTCCCCACGCTCCCTGCCTGGATATCGCAGCGCTTGGCTCTCACTGCTTGCCTGTAAAAATATTGCTGCTTGGGTATCGTAGCGCTTGTTAGCATTACTCGTAAAGATCTTGTGCCTGCTATTGTCCTTTGCTCGCATTTAATTTGTGGCGCTCGCATTGCTGGACTTTAAAATTAATAATTATTGCCTGATTGTGCTGGTACCACTGCCCATAGCGTCTGCCCCAATCTCGTCCTGTTTGTGTTTTCACTGCCATTTTGTTTGTTGTGCCTCGTAGCCAGCCTCTCCACCCCGCTCCCGCCTGCCAGCTGCTCCTCCCTCCCACAGACTGATTAGGCTCGTCCCATTGAAAGCACCGCTGTGACCCCTCTGACTCTTTGAGAAGCGGTCGCTACCCACGCTCCCTGCCTGGATATCGCAGCGCTTGGCTCTCACTGCTTGCCTGTAAAAATATTGCTGCTTGGGTATCGTAGCGCTTGTTAGCATTACTCGCAAAGATCTTGTGCCTGCTATTGTCCTTTGCTCGCATTTAATTTGTGGCGCTCGCATTGCTGGACTTTAAAATTAATAATTATTGCCTGATTGTGCTGGTACCACTGCCCATAGCGTCTGCCCCAATCTCGTCCTGTTTGTGTTTTGTTTTCCCTGCCATTTTGTTTGTTGTGCCTCGTAGCCAGCCTCTCCACCCCGCTCCCGCCTACCAGCTGCTCCTCCCTCGCTCCGCTCCCCTCCACTAGCCACTTATGGCAGATGCATTCGCGTGCAGCGTTCACGTGCAGCGGACGCGCCCTATGCGCGCCGAAGGTGCACCAAAGGCAAGCCCGTCTATGCCCGTCCTCGCCTGGACCGCGCCCAGGGCCAGACCCCCTGTCCCCCGCAATATACTCCCTGCCCGCATAACTTTCGACGCCACAACCCTCACAGCCCTTAATCCCGGTCGCCCACCTAACTGCTACCAAGCAGCCCCAAGACACACTCATGGACCCTTCGCCTGCCACTCCTGCAAGTTCGACAGCGCCAGGACCCACACCAAACCCACAATCTCCAAACTGAGCTCTGACACTAACCACCTAAAATGCATCTTGCTCAACACCCGCTCGATCCACAGACACTCCATCGAACTCTGGAACCTACTCGACACTACATCGCCGGACGTCACCTTCCTCACAGAAACCTGGATGAACGCCTCATCAGCTCCCGACATCGCCATAGCCATACCGGACGGCTACAAAATCATCCGAAAGGACCGCACCAACCAAACAGAAGGAGGAATCGCCATTGTCCATAAGAACACCATCCGCGTCACGAGCAGTTCAGACGATAACCTCACTACCGCCGAACACCTTCACTTCCAGATCCACACCGACCCCAAGACCACACTCAGAGGCACCCTCATCTACAGACCACCAGGACCCTGCACACAATTCAGCGAAGACATCGCTGACTTCATCAGCCCACATGCCCTCCCCTCAGAGAACTACATTCTACTGGGAGACCTCAACTTCCACCAGGAAAAGAAAAACGACAGCAACACCACCACCCTTCTGGACAACCTGGCCAATTTCGGACTCGAACAACTTGTTGGCACCCCCACCCACTATGCCGGACACACGCTCGACCCAATCTTCACCTCCTGCAAGCACATCTCCTTCGATCACACCACAGCTCTCCACTGGACGGACCACAGCTGCGTTCACTTCAACTACAAAAAAACGACGACCCACAACCCCCCACAACCTATCTCCCGAAGAAACTGGAACAAAATTACCACCAACCACCTCCTCACATCGCTTCATCAAAACCCTCCTGCCAAATCATCGGACCCAAACCAAGCAGCCACCAACCTCACACAATGGATCACCCACAGCGCCGACGAACTGGCACCCTTGAAAAACCATCAAATCAAGCAAGGTAGCAAAAAAGCCCCCTGGTTCAACGATGACCTTAAGAAATCCAAGAAGTTCTGTCGTACCCTCGAGAAAGCCTGGAGAAAAAACCCAACCATGGACAACCTGGCCACCTTCAAGAACGCCACCCGCAAACACCACCAACTGATCCGATCCACCAAGAAATCAGCATTCAAGGATCGACTTGATAACAATGCCCAAAACAGCAAGGAACTATTCAACATCGTCAAAGAATTTACCAACCCCATCGCCGGCACCAACGACATCACTCCCTCCCAACACCTCTGTGACTCCCTATCCTCATTCTTCCACAACAAAATCGTCGACATACATAACAGCTTTGTAAACCAGTCCGAAGACCAGTCCTCTCCACCCACCTCCGAACCAAAACCGCACTCTAACAACCTTAGCGCCTGGAACCCAATCACCACTGAAGACACCATCCGCCTGATGAACTCCATCCATTCAGGATCGCTAACCGACCCATGTCCCCACCACATTTTCAACAAAGCAGACTCCATTATCGCACCCCATCTCCGTGACGTCATTAACTGCTCCTTCAACTCTGCCACCTTCCCGGAAAGCTGGAAACTAGCCTAACCCAGCACCCTTCTGAAGAAACCACAGCAGACCCCACTGAACTTAAGAACTACCGCCCCATCTCGTTCCTCCCATTTCCTGCCAAAGTCATTGAGAAAGCTGTCAATAATCAGCTCGCCGCCTTCCTTGAATCCAACAAATCCCTCGACCCCTCACAGTCCGGCTTCCGAGCCAAACACAGCACTTAAACCGCCCTCATTGCAGCAACAAACAACATTCGAACTCTACTGGACAACGGAGAAACTGCCGCCTTCATCCTACTTGACCTCTCCGCAGCCTTTGACACAGTCTGTCATAGCACCCTTCTACAACGCCTCAACAACGTCGGAATACAAGGGAAAGCATTAGACTGGATCATCTCTTTTCTCGCCGGAAGAACACAAAGAGTCCGCCTCCCCCCTTTCAAATCAGAGGCCACCGAAGTCATCTGCGGCGTACCACAAGGATCATCACTCAGTCCCACCCTCTTCAACGTATACATGAGTCCCCTCGCATCCATTGCGCGCCAACACAACCTCAACATCATCTCCTATGCAGACGACATCCAGCAGATCCTCTCACTCACCAAAGACCCAAACACCGCCAAAACCAACTTACACGAAGGAATGAAAGAAGTAGCCGAGTGGATGAAGAACAGCCATTTAAAACTAAACTCAGACAAAACGGAAGTCCTCATCCTAGGTTCATCCCCCTCTGCCTGGGACGACTCATGGTGGCCACCGGCCCTGGGAACCGCACCCACACCTACGGATCACCCACGTAACCTGGGCTTCATCCTGGACTCCTCCCTCTCGATGACCAGACAAGTCAACGCCGTCTCATCATCATGTTTCAACATCCTACGCATGCTCAAAAAAATCTTCAGCTGGATCCCCACTGAAACTAGAAAGACGGTCACCCACGCACTGGTCACAAGCCGCCTGGATTACGGAAATACCCTTTACGCCGGAACCACAGCCAAACTACAGAAAAAACTCCAACACATCCAAAACGCCTCAGCCAGACTCATACTGGACATCCCCCGTCAAGCTCACATTTCCGATCACCTGAAAGACCTCACTGGCTACCCGTCAACAAGATAATAACGTTCCGTCTCCTTACCCACGCACACAAAGCCCTCTACGACCTGGGACCCGAATGCCTCAACACGCGACTGTCCTTCTACACCCCCACCCGCCATCTACTATCGTCCAATCAAGCCCTCGCCAATATTCCGCGCGTCCATAAATCCACCATGGGGGGTAGATCCTTCTCCTACTTAGCGGCCAAAACCTGGAATTCTCTCCCCACCCACCTCCGCCTTACGCAAAACCACCTCTCCTTCAGAAAGCAACTAAAAACTTGGATATTCGATAAGTAATGCACCCCCCCTCCCTCAAGCGCCTTGAGACCCTCTGGGTGAGTAGTGCGCTATACAAATTTCTGAACTTGAACTTGAATTATGTTTTTCATTGGTCGCTCATTGCATAAGGGGTTGCCATGATCCATTCTGGATGTGTCCATTGCAAAGACCAATGCAACTTATGGACGGAAGGTCAGCATGGACAGAATACCAGCACACCATCAAGACTTCCGTGATGAAATTTAGGTCAGATCTTAAGTAGTCCCTAATTCCTGCACTTCTGTCCAGCCTATGGGTTAGGTTCAGCAATGCAAATTTCAAAATTCAGATAGTCCTCAAATGACAGAGATTGCCACTAGTATCTAATGCATTCCTTATTCTGAGAAACAACCACTTGTTTTTAGCAGTTTTTCATTTGAAACTTGGATTTCAACTACATATCATGAAAAGCTGGTGCAATAGCTATGTGAATGAAATCTGACAACCCGGAAGGCTCATAGAAGTCAAATACATGCTTAATGCAAAAATATAGCTAGTAGTAAAAATATTCTAAATGCCGTTCAGAATGACGCCAGGGCAGCGCTTTGCAATTTGAACTGTTGGAGAACATAATGCTAAAAGCAGTCCATTTTAACTCTAGTTTTATACACTTTCTTTGAGGAAAGTGAAGAAAGAACACGTGATTAAACCAAAACTCAAGATAGGCGCTACTAAGCAGATGTCTAACTCTTCTTGTAAGGAATAGTGTGAGAAGACCTTGGAGAAAGGTACAGTGGGATACAGCAGAGAGCTGACTTTACAAAATCTGCAGCTCTTGCTTGGCTAGGCAACTTTAAAACCAGACTACACTTACTTGAGCATTCAGGCTAAATGTGCAGGTTACAACACTGAAATAAAAAATGGCAGTATATTTAGAATGTGAGTTAATATGCAATAATACGAAGGCTTTGATGGTACTTTAATGAGGTACAAAACAATTTCACGTGTTAATACAAGCAGTATGTAATGTGTTCTCAGCTGTGAAAGCAAATGTATCCATAACGTGTAATCAATATTTCACAAGTTCAGACCCTGGTGATCTAGGCCATGTATATATTCTTCTGGAGCCCAAAGTGTACTGTCTTGTGAGTAAGAGATAACGGGACCCTTTTGGTTCATGACTGACTCCGTACAATAGTGACGTAAGTGCATGGGTGTGAGTGAGAGAAATCATGATGTACAGTGCTTAAGTGCCAGGGCCCTCGTTAGGAGGCCACCGCAGCGTGCAATACCCATTGTCCCTGCCAGCGGTGCCAACGTCATAACACCTCAACTACTGACCATCACACTTCGACATGTGTGACAATTTATGCTAATCCTTGCTACTAAAGCTACGGGAATGGCTTGGACAGCAGGCATTAGTCATTTTAATGCATGTTTAGTTCATAAACAAACGTTGTGCTCATCTCTAATGCAGATAGACAACACCCAGTACCACCTTTTGGCAGAATGTCATAAGTGCCGGTATTGACAATTAAGTGCTTTTGCCGAGCACCAGAAACCACCAGCTTAAATTGAGCACTGATGATGTAGAATGCTCAGTTAATGGCTAAAGGCTGATGAATAAAGACATATAATACCAAGCTCCATGTGTGGTGTAATCATTTGCATGTAACCAGGCTGCGGAGGATGATACTGGCAATAAGGATAAAGGATTATATAAACCCGCATACTGAATATCCAAGAGTGCTTTTTGGGACAGTTCATTGTGGTCCAACAAACCACTTGTGCATGCCACAAGTGCCTCAGTCCAAGGAAAAATGGACAGTTGGCATTTGTGGTGTCAAAAGGCTAACCCAGTCAGTGCAAAGCATGTGAGGAAAGTGAAGGCCTCACATAAAGTTTGTTTGGAGTCAGATAGAAATTTGCTGTTAAAGTCGAGACAAGAGGTACTGTGCCACAATGTGACAGAGAGCTATCATTCATACAGTACGACAACGCTAAAGATCGACAACCAGGTTCAGAGAAGTGCTAAAGGTAATGATAGCCGAGTGCAACAAAGTGCTAAAAGAGGACACATCGCTGATGCAAAGAAACGCTAAAGGCAGTAGAAACCAGGTGCCAAGAAGTGTGAAGAACCCGTGCAAGAAACAAAGCCACTATTCACCTCCAAAGAAGAAGACAGCGAGCGGGTGCGGCGACCCAAATGTCAACACAAAGCTAGTGCTTGATGAAGGTGCCGGTACAAGCTGGCAGCAAACGTTGCCAGAGTGAGCTCCACTCCCGACAGCAGAAAGTTCCACAGGTTATGTTGCTGCCACATTCCTAAAAATACTGCCTCCCATTGATACTGCCAAAAAGCAGAATATTGGTGACAGAAGGACTACCTAGATCGAAACCGAAGCAAATAACAAAAGATCATTAAATAATTAAAGAATTTAGTAGGTGAAGGAGTAAAAGGAGTGATAAAGAAAATACCACAAGGTGATGAAGTGACATACCGTCAAATCAAAAAAGCTTTAAACACTTCGGGGCAGATTTACAATAACTGGCGCAGCGATGTGCCAGTTGTTGTGCACCACGCCTCCGCCACCATGGATGCGCCGCTTTATAATTTACAATGTGGCACACCATGGGGAAAAAACGGCACAGATGCGTGACGCATCTGTGCCGGAAAGGCGGCGCGTTGCTGAAGTAGCGTTGCAAGCACGACGCCGCTCCATCAATGCTCCGGGGGGCCCTATTTTTCAATGCTGCGTCAATTCTTACGCCTGTTTCAAGCAGGCACAGGGTTTTGACGCTGCATGGGCCCAAAAGTGACTGAGTGAATTCTTGTACATTTCACTCAGCCACTTTTAGGAGGCGTTCCTGCGCCGGAACGCCCCCCCCCCCTGTGCAGGAACAATTCCTTCTGGTGCAGGGCTTTACAACGTGATGCATCTCCCAGATGCGTCATGTTGTAAATACCCCGCAGCATGGCGCATCTTTTTCGCTGTCGCTGCGTCACAAAAGGGACGCAACAGTGGCTTAAAAGAGGCGCAAGGGGCTTGTAAATCTGCCCCTAAGTTTGTTCTAACGCTGAATGTAGTGTTGTGTAGCGTTTTACGATCCAAGCGTAATTTACCGATTAGTGCCCTTATATAGGTACAATTCACATTGCCCTTATATAGGCATAGAAATCATAACCATATTTAGACATAACCCATCCAGTTCAAATACAGGCATGGCTACTTCCACTAGTTCCAAAAAGCCACAACGATTTCTTGGAAAACTCGGCTTCAGCAGTCAGGGACATCCCCTTTCTTGAATAATGATTTGTCCTAGAAATCATGGAGTTTTCAAAGAACTACCACTCTCTTGAGGTTCTTTGGTGACGTTATTATGTCCGACTTTATGTCAAACTAGGCACCTTCAAGGTATAAATATGCCTACACTTGCCCTAGCAAACACACAGTGGTTCGGAGCAGCTCGACTATCTACTTGCCCGACGCAACTCGCTACAGCAAGTGCCGAAGGAAGCCGACCCTCCAGCTGACGCACTTACAGAGAGGCTGCCTTTCTCTCACTGAGAATCCAGCTCCAGTGTTTCTAAGCTCCCCTCGCGGGGTGTTGGGAAATCGAGTCTGAGACAGAGATACCAGACCTCCTTCATTGTAAAACAAAAGTAAGGAGCTGATTAGACCCTAAGGGAAATCTTGGATAGATTCTTGGCAAAGAAAACTAAACCTATGCTACACCATACTTACTTCTTCCCTCGTACTAGACTTAGGTTAGGTACATTGGGGTAGGCGTATTTTAGAAGCACCAGTTGAGTACTTTTAGTCTTTGCTATTTATGTATGTTTTTAATGGCTTAGAAACCATACCATGCTTTTACAGTATTATTTTATAATACTCTTCTTACTGTATGCATTATGCTTTGCAACCAGTATTACTATTGTAGCAGTTCACTTTACTTGCAAGAGAAAGAAGACTGTTCAATTCAATAAATCCTTGTATTGGAAACGCCCGTCTCTCTATTTCTCTGCACCTCTGATGAAACGAAGCATGCATGATTGACTGAGTGAAATATCTATCTATTGTTTCCACGACTCTGAAGATACGTTATATTCTTGGGGAAACAAAGTTGTCATGTTTATGCGGTTGTCAGAAACGGATCCCTTCTTGTTTATTCAAGAGCGTTTCTAGTGACCTTGATGTGTTTTATCTAGGAACCCGATCAATATTGTGACCTTATGCCCCTATATGGCTATAATCAATAAATATCCCTATAATGGCATAATAATCAGAACCATATTTCAGTAACTCGCCTCTGCAGTCCATGACAGTCCATGACACAGCAGAAGCCGCTTCCTTAGATTCCTAGATAGCACACCAAGTTCTTTCGACACACCAAACCCCCAGCAACCTGGGAAAGCCCCGCTTGGTTTGTTTTGATTAGTAATAGAACTCCTGCGAGCACTGTAAGAACGACCAGTTCTTAGTGACATCTTTATTGACGTCTTATGTCCAAAAACTTACGTCAAACTCGGCACCTTTCAGGTATAAATATACCACCGTTGCCTTAAGCAAACACACGGTGGTGGTGAATACTGGAGCAGAACAGCTGTCCCCTTGCAGAAAGCCCAGCAGATGCGAGAAGCCCACAGACGCTGCCCCTCCTCTTTGACGCGCTGAGAAAGACGCTGTCTTTTCTCCTGCAGAGAAATCCAGCTCCGGCGTTTCCAGCCTACCCTTGCGGGTGACTGGGATATCGGGTCCTGAGAGGGAGATACCAGAACCTCCTACATTCTATTCCAGAGGTACGGTGCTGACTAAACCCTTAGAGAGAATTCTTGATTCAAACTCTTGGCAAAACCAACTTAACTTAACTGCTACTTACTTACTCCCTCCCACGTATTAAGCTTAGGTCAGCTACACCGGGGTAGGCGTAGTTAGAAGCACCAGTTGAGGTCGTTAGCCAATGTATATTTGAATGTATATATTTTATTCATTTTAACTATCTTATGGCTAACAAACCATATCAATGCTTTTACAGTATTATTTCGTAATACTCCGTTTACTGTACGCACTTTTCATAATAACAAGTCTTGCAATTGTGGCAATTCATTTCTCTTGCATGAGAAAGAAGACTGCTCAATAAATAATATCTTTTATTGAAAACGCCCGTCTCTCTATTCTCTGCACCCTGGTGAAATTAAATCTGCACAACTGACTGAGTGAAATAGCTGTCTATTGTTTCACACAACTCTAGAGATTGACTCTTATTCTGGGGAGCAAAGTTGTCATGTTTATGAGGTTGTCGGAAGCTGAATCCCTTCTTGTCTGAGCCAGGGAAGCTGATCACTTCCTATTTAGTCAAGAAAGTTTCCAGTGACCTCTGAGCTAGCTGGCGCAACCCTAAATTAAGTCTAACATAGTCAGTAGAGACCTAGAAGACCCCAGTCCTACGTCTACACTGCTGTTTATGTTATTCCAATGTGCAGGGCCTATAGGGAAAATAAGAACTACACTACATGGCGCCCAAAGTTTGATAAGGCGATAAAACTAACGCAAGACGTTAGAGTAACTCAGTCGTGCTTTTTCACACAGACCCTTTCTCCCATAAATACTCCAATAGAAGTCTGGAGTGGGTGAAAGGTTAAAATCCGCCGGAACTTAGTAGGAAGAGATTCCTATGTAGAGTTTCTGGATTAGTCAACGTTGAAGGATACAGTGTTCCAAGATATTGTACACCTAATCTTTGTTTCCTTGAAAACCTGATCTGCAACAAAAAACCTCTCTGACAGTAAAATGCCAGATAGTGATGAGGAAAGGGATGCAGCTAGATTAGCAGCCCAACCAAGGGAGGATGACACTACTCTCCTACAGAATGAACCGGGTGCAATTATCATCCCGGCAAACATAAGAAAAACTATAACGTTAAACTTTATAGAAAACGGACTGACATCACGAGGTGATACAGTCATTTTCGTGATAGAGGCATACGAATATCGGCAGACAGAGGTATTCTATTCTTGGATTAACTTTCCAGCGGCAAACGCTACAACACACGAGCTCCACTATTGCAAAATAGAGGAACCACCGGAAGAGTACGCTCCTTTCGAGGAGATTGAAATACCATTAAAATACCAAGAGCACCTGCTCTGGTTTAAAAGCGCCCTAAAACATAATGATCACATTACCAGGCTCGGTCCACTAGGTAGACCAGGAGCAACGTGGCCGGTTCTAGCCAGCTACACACCACATCCAGACATTGATAAAATGTCAAGAGAAGAACTTTTAGCACAGCTAAAATTATTAATTAAAATACACAGACAGTTAGTCCAATATGTAATGCGGACTGCAACAGTCCAAACAGCTGTTAATATTCCACAGCTAACCCCTCATCAGGGGAACACAAATAAAATCACACCACAGAACATACAATCATGTCTTGGAAAAACTCCCGCAAAACGGGAACACATTCCTTTCTGGTTAGCACAGAAAATTACTCAAATAGAGGCAGTATTCCCAAATACTACCCCTATTGAGAAACACAGAATTCTGACTGTCTGCCTTCCAATGGGGGTCGCACCACATGTGGAGGACTGTGACACTTGGGGTACAGTCTTTGCTTCCATTTACACAAAAACACATGGTGTTCCATCCATGGCGGTAATACCAGATGTGCTAAAGCAAATTCAGAATGAATACGGTCCAGAACCTGCTTTAACTCTTGTTATGAAACTACTGAAAGACTTCAAGCAGGTCTCGGCTGTATTACTAGCCAACATAAAGGGAGAAGCAGCATCTGTGGCGATCCGCCAGAAATTGAAAGAAACAGATATAACAGATCAACCAATTGAGCTTGCCAGAATAATAGAAAAATGCTATGAAGAATTAGGTAGAGATAGTTTGGGTGGGAAACCAGTAAAACCCCAACTACTTGAAAATCCTGAAAAATTATTTATTAAAAATAATCTGAAAACTCCTAAAAAGAGCTGTGATGGAAATAAACAATCCACTCCCAAAGAAAATGTTTTCCAGTCCAGAGGAAGGTCTCCTCGACGGAGATAAAGAACTCCGAATCGAGAACACCAGTCTCCCCAGAGGGAGCACTCTGAGAAAAGATATAACCTTAGAAATAGGGATAACTTGAAAAACCTGATAGATATCAAAGTATTGATACACGTCCCTCTCGATCTTTTTCGCAGAAATCGGAAAGAAGAGGACGGTCAGAACCAAGTGAAGAGCACACCAAGTCCAAAGACAAGGAACCTGCTCAAAGTAAAAAATTACAATTTCCAAGAAAGAAGGTAGCCAGTATTAGAGTAATCGAACATGCCGAGAATACTGAGGACACCGCTGAAAAACGGAGAGTGGGCACAGACAATGCTAGACAGCGCAGCAGAAATCAGCATAGCTCGCAAGATCCTGATGAGTCATCTGGAGACAGTGGACACGAATGAATACATTCAAGTAGAAACTGCAGACACCAGAGTTAGCGAACCTCATAAGATATACGAAATAACACTGCATATAGAGGGAGATAAGACTAGGAAAATAAGGGGTCTATTTTGGGATAACCTCTCAAAAGGCTATGACATCCTGTTAGCCGAGAAAGATTAGCCCCCAGAGTTTGTCAGGGAGTGCCCTCATGGTGAAGAGATGATTATGCCTGCCTTCTCAAATCATATTCCAATTCACACTAAATATATATATGCAAGGAAATGGGCAGTAGCTCAAGCACCTGCACTATATAAGAATCATGTAGGATGGGATGAGGACTCTCCTCCTCACAAAATCCAGTTAAAAAGTCAACAGACTGCACAAAGGCAGTACCCAACTAAGCAAGAAGCTAAAAAACAGGTCAGGGAGATTTTAGATCAACTTGAATACCAAGGGGTAATTGAAACATGCACCTCTCAGATGAACAATCCTTTGTTTCCTGTCTCCAAACCAGACGATTTGTATCGTCTAGTCTTGGATTTAAGACACCTTAACTCATGTTGCAAAACATTTGCGGTACATAATTCGCACAGTGCTGCACTAATGAATAACATAGTTCGCAAAAAATACAAAACAACATTAGACATATCTAATGGGTTCTTTTGTCAAAATATTGCACCAGAAAGCAGGTACTTGACCGCTTTCTCAATAATGGGGTCATAGAAAAAATTTCTGTAGGCTCCCACAAGGATTCAAGAACAGCCCAGGACTACTTTCAGCCAGAGTAACAGAGTTACTACAAATGTATGATGATGAGGCATTATCTTATGTCGATGACATCTATCATCTATCTCACAGACGACGACTTGGATACTCATTCGAAAAGAGTGAACACCATAATACTTGGATTTGCAGCAGAGGGTTACAAATTCAACTTTAAAAAGTCACGAATTGCCCATCTAACAGTCCTGTTTTTAGGATACGAATTAACAAGTGAAGGAAAAAGCCTAGCGGACAACTTCTTAGAGAAGTTTGCTGTACTCCAAGCACCAAAAACGCTGAAGAACTTACAATCGATTCTAGGCTTCCTGAATTTCGGAAGAACTTACATTCTAAACTATGCAGAGAGGATTAACCCTCTCTACGAATTAATAAAACCTGATTTTAAACCAATCAACTGGACTCAAAAAAACACAGAAATTTTGAGATCACTGCAAACAGACATGTTAGCTAAAACAAGATTAGAAACACGTGACAATACACACAACCTTGTAATCCGGATCATCCCAGGAAGACACGGATTCACGTACCTGAGCTCTAATGAGGGAGAAACGGTACCAATAGCTTACAAATCACATTTGTATACACAAGCAGAAAAAACATTCAGTCTCACAGAAAATATTGTAAAGGCAGTGCAAACTGCTGTAGCGAGAGAACGAGCACTAGCCCAAGGCAAAAGGACAACTGTTTTCACAGCAGAATCAGTCTTCGAGGTGCTATTCAGCCCAGTAAATCTAAAAACAGTGGCACTAGATCCGAAATGGATACAGTGGGAAAATTCTCTTGCTGCAGAAGACGTGACATACTATTTTGTCCCGAACATGAAAAAACGGAATGATTTAAAATATGAAAAAGAATATCCTCTGCCAATCGAAATTCTGCCCCTTAAACAGCACTCTTGTATAATCTATACAGACAGATGTGTACAGCATTACAATGTAGATGATAAATCATACGATGCAGCCTGCGCGATTGTTAAAGGTCGCTGGCTCTGCGGTAAATTCAGACCGAAAATAACAAAAACTGAATCACTTAGAAAATGTTCGGCTCAGCGAGCTGAAATCAGATCTTTAAAGATGGCGCTTGAAAATGCCGAACGTGAATTCCCGACACTAATCGTGTGCGATTCGCATTTTTGCGTCAATTCTTACAATAATGAGTTGCAGAACTGGGTTCAAAATGATTACAAAGATGACACAGGTGCCAAAATCAAGCATAAAATGCTTTGGAAACAAGTAGTTCTTTTCAGAAAGAACTACAAAAGACTCACGTGATACACACTCTGAGTCATCAACGTGATGGCGTTCACGTTGCAGGGAATTCATTGGCTAATACAGCCACAGCGGAAGCAACTAAACCGGCTTCCGTAGCCACAAAAAAGCGTTCAGAAAAATACAGAGACGGGGAAACCATGCTGGCGGTAAAAACGTCTTCAAAAGGCAACTGTGCAGCACTACCTGTGAACTATCCACTCAATTATACATACGTAATTGATGCAAACTCCGTTCCTTTTGCTCGAATCCGTGGAGTTGGGGATAGGGTAATTCCAAACACGAACCGGAGATTCTTATTAATAGCAGACGCACATATGGGTGAAGGTCCGAGAGACAAACAGATGAAGGAATCTCTGACAGAATTACAATCAGAATACTGGTGGCCGGGGGAGGAGCCAAGCAGGCATTCGAAATGGCCGCATAGTCGCTCGGCTCCGCGAGCCCTTTCGCCCCACACGTTTATCCTGACGTCTATCCTGGGCCACGAAGGCATACTTTAATAGAAGAAAGAAAACGAGCACCTACCGTTTGCTCCCGGAGCTCCTGCGTGCAGCGGGTCTTGAGAACTGTTGCCGACTGCCTCGCGGCCCACACGGTGATGAGACCAGGGCCTTGATTCAGCAGGGCCTCCGACCGCAGCTGCAGCACCAGCGGCCGTTGATGGCGGTGGGGGGCCTGCCGGTGGGCGCTGTTGACATGAAGGACCGCTGCTAGAGGTGAAGACCCGGCCCGCTTGTCGGTGACCCTTGAGAGGCAGTGTGGTGGCACAGGATCGGAGGGGGCGCATGACTCCTGCCCCCGCCCCAAACTTTGTTGCCCGGCATAGCCAAGGACTGCCCCCGACATAGGCGGGCGACTCCCGTGGCCCGGCAGGGACTTTAGCCTTTTGGTGGTTCTCCTTTCTGGAGCCTGCCCCACAGTTTGTTTGCCCTGGGGATGCATCCCGTGGCGCCTTCACGGTGAGGCCTGGTCCCTGAATGCGGTGAAGAGGGACGGGGCCGACTGGATCAAGATGGCGGCTGAAGCCCTCCTCTACGGCCCACGTCAGGCGGCTGTTGCGCGGATGGGGCCAGGATGCTCGCAACATACGACGGAGTTTACTTCCTGGGAATTGCTGGCTGCCCTCACAGTTTTGCACGAGACCATGATTTGCCATGCCCGAGACCTGGGTGAAAGAATGGACGCCATTGCTGTTTCGCCGTCTCTAGCGGCCACGATCCGATTCCAGAGGACTGCCGATGAGCTTGTTGCTGAGTCCATGGAGTAAGTTTCTGCTCCTCTGGAGCACCGGGAGCCACTTGAGGACCGGGTTCCCGTGCCCGCGCCGGCCGACTCGATTGCTCGTATGGATGTCTCCTTGGGACACAAGTCTGTCTGGCGGCTGGGGATTGAGTGCTGTTTTCCCTCTTGGACTGGCCTGGTTGTGTCACGGCGGCGGCCGGACTGTGTGACTTTCCTCTCCTGGATGGTGTTATTATATGTGAGCTTTGGGAGGTTCCCGGAACCGGCGTTGATATTGCCTGATCTTTGCTGTCTATATTTAGATGGATTTGGATTGCTGTGCTCTTCTGTGGCTGTGCCCCAGCCGGACCCACCCGTACTGTTTGGACCCTCAGGACTGTGCTTTACATTGCTTAACGAGAGGGCTTCTGTCGGTACCACTGCCAGACGCGGTCAGGGATGAGGTGGTTCATGGCCTATTGGCTTTATTATTGGCAGACGGTGCAGTGGGTATGTCCGATCGATATTTCATCGTTATTGTGCTCGGGATTTGTTATTCTTCATTACAGTATTACTTCCTTTCTGGGATTTCCGAGTGTAGGGGTGAAGGGTGGGGCCGGGCGGCATAACGAGGGCCCTACTCCGCTTATTTTCTTTTCCTCTTTCCCCTATCTTTCTATATTTCGGGTCTCTATTAGGGCGACAGGCACGCTGTGGGGGGGTGGGCCTTCTGCGGGTGTGCAGGGTGGGGGGTTGCGGGATGGGTGTTTGATCGGTATTTGTTTCTATGGCCCTTTAGTCTTTCTTCTCTTTTTAGTGTCGTCGTCGCTCATGCTCCTTGCGGTATGTTTGATGTTAAGGGGCGGGGGTTAGACCTGGGGGTTAGACCTGCTACACAATGGGGTTGTGCCTGCATTTCTCCTGCTTTGTATATCTTATCCCCCGATATTTCCCCCGTATTACTACTGTTTGCAGATATCCTGATTCGCACACTATTGCGGGACTGTTTACGACTGTGCAACACCTTTCTTTAGTTCCTTATTAGAAAATGAACCTCTCAAATCCTGATTTCCAGCTGTTGTGTCTGCTTACAAGCTATGTACTGCTATTTTATTACCCCGGGTTTCGAACTGTTACACTTATGCATATTGCTTACAGTATTTTAGCTCTGTTTAGCGGCCGGCCGGGATGCTTGTAGGCCCATACCTGTAACCACATGTACTACAAATAAAGGTTAAAAAAAAAAAAAGAATGCTGGTGGCCAGGGATGAGCCTGCAACATTATAAATTTGCAAAGAGCTGTCCAGACTGCGACAGAGACCGCAGTAACGAGCCAACCGGAGTAATGCCATGGTCATTTCTGTAGGTAGCATAGGGCTGTCTACACATGAAATCCAGCGTCCTATTAATTTCTTTTTTAAGACTATATTCACTTAAAAATGTGGCCCCAGCACTCGGCTGACGCCAGAACTGTTATAAAAGATTTGCGAGTCTTTATCGGCACATACGCAATTGCCATGCTTCATTCTGACCAGGGTCCTGCTTTTAGCCCTTGAGCTTAAAAGGAGGCCATGACCAGCATGGGCATTGGATTGCGGTTCTCTTGTCCCTTCCATCCTGAGGGAAACGGGGTAGTGGAAAGAAAAAAACGAGACATAAAGCAATCTATAACGGCAAAGGTATTAGGTTCGGGTGATGGGTGGGTCCAACATTTAACAAGTGTCCAACGTAGTCTTAACAATTTGCTAGGAAATTCTCTAAAAGGTTTCAGCCCGTACGAGCTATTGTTCGGAACTAGAATGTATGTTCAGGACCTGGATAGTCATACTTCAGAGGTAAAAGATAAGAAAAAAAAGACTTTGACATCAAAGATCGTTTGGCTGTTTTACAGGACTTAAATGAAACAAGAAAAGCCCTGAGCAACATAAAGTTAAAGCAACAGCCAACAACCACTGAAGACACACCACCTGTCCCCGCAAGACCTGTCTGGATTCCAAAGATTGGGGATCTGGTCGGAGAGAAAATAGCGGTGAAGAAGGGATTTGGGCCTTCGTACAGAAAAGCAGTACCTGTCTTAGCAATCAACGGAACAAGATCAGTCGTACGACCGCCCCTTGCTGGTATAAAGGAGAACAGAGTTGTATCCATCGACCTGGTAAAACCACAATCATGTGGCCTATAATAAATAGTAGGCCCAGTGGACTCCCAAGAAGTAACAGAATACCCAAATTTGCAAGTATCCAAGAGGTTCAAACTGAAAGACTAATCACATTTGATAAACCTGCAGTGAATAAAAAAGGACTATGCAGAAATGTCACTGAACTTGTGCCTCTTGAAACCCAAATTGAAACAGTTCGTCATGAAACACCAGTCTACAATGATGTAGCATCAGAATGTGCTAATGAAAGGCAAAATGGAAAAAACAATTCCAACAATCGACAGAACTGCATCTGGCTACTTCATCAATTTCGATAACTTTTCTGAAGATCAAAGCGACCCTGAAGTGACGCCAGAAACAAAGACTTTTAAAGAAAAAGCAACAGAACTCTTTATCAAGTCAAAGAAGCACATCTAAATGCACCATTGATTGAGCATTGGATTGTATCGTGGGTACTTATACTCCTACTATGCCTAATTTTAGTTCTAATTTTAGGAAAATGTATTACAGTACAATGGACACAGCAAGTCAGAACATCAACAGCCATTCCAATACCCGGCGGGGTAGTGTGGGACAAGACAGACTACGAAATATATGGCCCGGTCGAACTCTTGAAAACTCCTCATCAATTTAAGGTTTCATTAAGTGACTTTGTAAAACCAAGTACATTCTCTGATGATTGGGACTTTGAAAGTATAAATAATATGATGTCGGATTTAGTTTTGTCAGCAAAATTTACAGAACATGATTATTTGCAAGGTTCATCGAATTATGAACAGATGTACTGTTTTACTCATTATGCAGACCACTATTTACATAAATCTGCTCAACCTAGAAATGTTTTTAAATATAACCAATGGGAACATTGTGCTACTCCACCTAAAAGCAGTTCAAAAACTTTGTATGAGAAATTCCAATACTTCTCAGGCTTTAACACAAGTGATGCAGAAACATTTTATTATAAACTGTTAGATAAAACAGGGACAAAAACCATGCTGAAAATACTAAATTTTTATATTCAGAAGCATTTTATGAAAAAATGATTACATTTGGTTTTGATTTCTGGAAGAATAACATTGAAACAAAAACTATCTGGGGTACAAAAGATTGACAGGTACAAGGCCTAGAAGCATTATTTAGAGCCTGCATGATCCCAGAACAAATAATGTTCTTGAATGACACAATTCAACAAACAACCTGTCTTGGTCTAGCCAAGATTAAAGACCTTAACAAACCATCTATTCCAAAGCCAATACCTGATAATGCAACGACAGATATGGAGGTAGGCGTATCCCAAATTTTAAATGAAAACAGAACACATCCTGATTGGAAAAAGTGGTTAATCTGGCCTACAGACAAGAATAACTGTCAAGACAGATTCCTGAACAAAATACAGGGGTTAAAAATGACCAGACCAGACCCTAGATACTCCCAGAGACAACATCCAGGGATAGTAACAACATACAGTGTAGGGAAACTATGTCTTGAATGGCTACAAACATCCACACTGGCACAAATTAAGCAACACTTGTCTTTACTTAAAGATGGTGCTGACTTGCGAGTTTCATAATGGGACCACGCAAACAGCGTCAAAAACGTTTCATAGCGGCCAGTATATATGCTGCTTACAATGAGGCATGGAAAGAGACTCAAATTGAAACAGCAGAGAAAATACAAGAAATTGATCGTATTAATTTGGAAAAATCACTTTCTGTTGTGGACAATGAGTTAATGACTCTGTCCTCCAGAATATATTCACTGGACAGTATTGTATCATCTGCTATTGATATAATAGACCAGAACTTGCTAATGTTACAACATGGCCAGTCCCAATTACGTTCTATTGTACAGCTAGGCTGGACGTTGCAAAATCTCCGTTCGGGCTATGTGCCATGGCGTTTAATCAACACACGCCATTGTTTTCTATCTTTAACCTTACTGATAAACAAATCAGTTTGGCACAAAAAGGAGCAGACTATACAATCCTGAGCATCGAAAAACTTGAGAGATTACCATTGACAATGTCAGAAAGACCTGTCATTGAATGGATAATACACGGGATTATCACAATTCCGATAACAACTTTCCAGTTTAAAAATTGCCTTGAGTATATTAAGCATGGGCGGAAAATCCGTTACGCTCGCGGATTTTGCGGATTTTCGGTAAATTCGCAATCCGCGAGATTCGCGAATTTCCCGCAAAATCCGCAAATCCGCGAGCAGCGGATTTTATGGCTTGCTAGCACTGTTCGCGTGAGTTCGCGGCTTCCCAGTTCAACTTCGCGCCCCGCGAATAAGCGCTAAATTGGAGAAATACGATCTTAGCAAAACTGAAACTACTTACCAGGTTCAAAAGTTCAAGCTCATCATTAGTAGCCATTTCCTGTAGTGCTTCCTGAGGGGCCCCTCCAGAGTTCAGTTGCCTACTTGCAACTATTATGTGACCCTGCTCTGACCCTCAGAATAGTTACACAAAGGTCCTGAATTACAGCTAAAGCAGACAAGCAGGAGCCAGGCTGGAAGTTCAAATCCAGTGACACATTAATCAGCCCCTAATTCATTATTGTCAGTTGAGGCAGGGCAGGTGTTGTAACTAATTTTGCAACAATGAAAGCACTTAGCAAGTGCAAAAGATCACTAATCAGGAAGCACTAAGGAAGCAGGTGCCAGCTAAAAAACTATTCTGTGACACATTAATCAGCCCCAAATTAATTCAGGTCACTTGAGGCAGGGAAGGTGTGCTTTGCTTTGCCGAAAATAATGTACACTGGACAACCAGAGGGTGCGGTGATGAAACAGAGGGTGGCATGGGTGGGCCAGAGGGTGGCATGAGTAGTCAGAGAGTGGCAGTGGTGACAGAGAGCGTCCAGCAGGGTGGTGGTGTTGCGGTCGTTGTTGTTCTCCAGGTGGAAGTTGAGGTCCCCAAGGAGGATGTAGTCAGCGGAGGGGAGAGCGTGCGGGCTGACGAAGTCGGCGATGTCTTCGCTGAATTGTGTGCGTTGTCCCGGGGGTCTGTAGATGAGCGTACCTCTGAGGGTGGTCTTGGGGTTGATGTGGATCTGGAAGTGCAGGTGCTCGGCGGGCGCGAGGGTGTCATCGGTGTTGGTCGTGATGCGGATGGAGTTCCTGTGGATGATGGCGATGCCTCCTCCTGTCTGGTTGACGCGGTCTCTCCGGATGATCTTGTAGCCGTCCGGGATGGCGATGGCGATGTCGGGCGCTGAGGAGGCGTTCATCCAGGTTTCCGTGAGGAAGGCGACGTCTGGGGTGGTGGTGTCGATCAGGTTCCAGAGCTCGACGGCGTGTCTGTGGACTGAGCGGGTGTTGAGCAGGATGCATTTCAGGTGGCTGTTGCTGTTGCTCGTTGCGTTCTAGGGCACTGCTGGGGTGGTGCAGGTCCGGATGCAGGTGAACTTGCAGTCGTTGCAGCAGAAGGGTCCGTGGGTGCGTTTCGGGGTGGCTCGGTAGCAGCCCGGGAGTCTGCCGGCGTTGAGTGCGATGAGTTCGGTGGCGTCGTAGGACAGTCGGGTCGACTTCCGTCGGTGGAGGCCAGGGTACACCATTTTCAAATGCGAAATGTATTTTGGGGTGGGTAGAAATACTCGTGCATCTTATTGCTTACGTTTTTTAGTAATTGATCGACATAAATTCATGGAGTGGGTGATGTGTTTTATCTAGGAACCCGATCAATATTGTGACCTTATGCCCCTATACGGCTATAATCAATAAATATCCCTATAATGGCATAATAATCAGAGCCATATTTCAGTAACTCGCCTCTGCAGTCCATGACAGTCTATGACACAGCAGAAGCCACTTCCTTAGATTCATAGATAGCACACCGAGTTCTTTCGACACACCAAACCCCCAGCAACCTGGAAAAGCCCCGCTTGCTTTGTTTTGATTAGTAATAGAACTCCTGCGAGCACTGTAAGAACGACCAGTTCTTAGTGACATCTTTATTGACGTCTTATGTCGAAAAACTTACCTCAAACTCGGCACCTTTCAGGTATAAATATACCAACGTTGCCTTAAGCAAACACACGGTGGTGGTGAATACCGGAGCAGAATAGCTGTCCCCTTGCAGAAAGCCCAGCAGATGCGAGAAGCCCACGGACGCTGCCCCTCCTCTTTGACGCACTGAGAAAGACGCTGTCTTTTCTCCTGCCGAGAAAATCCAGCTCCGGCGTTTCCAGCCTACCCTTGCGGGTGACTGGGATATCGGGTCCTGAGAGGGAGATACCAGAACCTCCTACATTCTATTCCAGAGGTACGGTGCTGACTAAACCCTTAGAGAAAATTCTTGATTCAAACTCTTGGCAAAACCAACTTAACTTAAACTGCTACTTACTTACTCTTTCCCACGTATTAGGCTTAGGTCAGGTACACCGGGGTAGGCGTAGTTAGAAGCACCAGTTGAGGTCGTTAGCCAATGTATATATGAATGTATATATTTTATTCATTTTAACTATCTTATGGCTAAGAAACCATATCAATGCTTTTACAGTATTATTTCATAATACTCCTTTTACTGTACGCACTTTTCATAATAACAAGTCTTGCAATTGTGGCAATTCATTTCTCTTGCATGAGAAAGAAGACTGCTCAATAAATAATATCTTTTATTGAAAACGCCTGTCTCTCTATTCTCTGCACCCTGGTGAAATTAAATCTGCACAACTGACTGAGTGAAATAGCTGTCTATTGTTTCACACGACTCTAGAGATTGACTCTTATTCTGGGGAGCAAAGTTGTCATGTTTATGCGGTTGTCGAAAGCTGAATCCCTTCTTGTCTGAGCCAGGGAAGCTGATCACTTCCTATTTAATCAAGAAAGTTTCCAGTGACCTCTGAGCTAGCTGGCGCAAACCTAAATTACGTCTAACATAGTCAGTAGAGACCTAGAAGACCGCAGTCCTACGTCTACACTGCTGTTTATGTTATTCCAATGCGCAGGGCCTACAGGGAAAATAGGAACTACACTACAACCTCTGAGCTAGCTGGCACTCACAATTAAGCCTAATATATTCAATAGAGACCTAGTCGACCTAAGTGTTATGTCAAATCTATAGGATATATTATTCTAATGCGCAGAGCCTATTGGGAATATAGGAACTACGAGCGTGAGGCAAGATGGCGGACTGAAGACGCCGCGGATCAGCAGCAGCTACTTGGAGCTCCCTACTTACCCTATCCAACTTGAATGGCTAAAGCTAAAGCGAAATGGACCAGGAAACAAGCTTTCATCGGTAACCTAACTGATTACTCGGGAGCCTGAACAGATTTTGTCGGACTTTGTCTAAACTGAGAGCGGATTAAGCTGTGTACTGCCAAACCGCTTAGCTGTCTCCGTGGCTTTCGGAAGCGAAATCAGATGCTGCTGCAGACCTACCTGATGATCACCCGGCATTCCATTCCGCGGTTGGCCGGTGGGTCGGCGCTCAGCTGGTTTGGCCTCCGGCTGCAATTGGGACCGCAGCCGAGCACGGAAGCGAAGGGCTCAGCACGGGATTCCGGAGGGTGGATGGCGCCCAAGAATGTCCCGAGGGCTAAGTGGGCTAACAAAATGGCCACTTTGGAGGTGATGGCAGTAACCACAACTTCGGGAATGATCCCCGCACTTAGGGGCCTAATACAATTGTGGATTTCCCGCATCCTCCGGGCCGGCGGAAGCCACCCCGGCCCAGAGGATGCGGGAAAACCGCCGCGGATGCTTGAAAGACCCACAGCCAAATTAGGATGGCTGGTGGGTCTTGGAATCTGTCCGCCGCTTTTCCGCCGCGGTCGCCTTCCGACCGCGGCGGAAAAGCATTATCATGTCTGGCGGTGTCTATCAGACACCACCAGCCATATTATGATGGAGTAGAAAGTATGCTTTACCACGGTGGCTTTCCCGCCGTGGGAAAGCATACGGACCTTCACTTCGGGGGCTCGTTGCGGGCCGCCTGGGTGAAGGGGGGTGGGGGGTGCACATGGGGGTACCTATGGTACCCCCCTGCATTTGCGTGAACAAAGCGGCAGGCACCGCGTGGTGCCTGCCGCTTTGTGCACGCAAATGCTGTGCATGCATTTTTAACATTGCGGCGGGTGCAGCTTGAAGCTGCACCCGCCGCAATGTTAAAAATAGAGGATGTGACCGCCACCCTGGCGGTCACATCCTAATCTGCATGGAGGGACCGCCGCTGCCCCTGCGGACGGTCCCTCCTACTCTATGGTGGCGGACGGACTCAGGTCCGTCCGCCATCATAATCGGCCCCTTAATGTGGGAAATGCTGTAATATCAAACGCTGCGGCTCAGACACCAAAAACGGCTACAGCAAATGAGCTGGCTTTATCTTCTGGAGGGATGACTTCTTTATCCACATTGGGTAAGCAAGTACTTCGACCGCCTGTATTGGTTGTACCTACCTATATTGCCACTACTAGTACCAAGACTGCTAAAAACACTATAGGGGAGAGGGAAGATGTAAATAAAGCTGTCACTTTCCCTGAGGCTATTTCTACTGGGGATGCAAATTTAGGGGGGGAGATAGCCTGATATTTGACCCCTCTGACTCTTCCATGGGGGATATCTCTCCCACGACTGGGAATTGGACATCTGATGACCTACTGACCGTAAGCACGGAGGCAGCTGAGCCATCCATTGGCTGCTTACAAACGGAGGGGGGAGGAGCAACCGGGGAAGAAGTCTTGAACGATGAATATGAGGATCTGACAGAGACCGGCTCTCCGCTGGACACTGCTAAATACTTGATAGGTAGGAGAGACAAGGCTCAATCAAAGTCAAAAACCAAGGATAAGAAAGGGAAAGTACTTGGTTTAGCCAGCACTCCCACCCTAATCTCCGTCCCCCCTACTAGGAAGCACCTACTTGTGGAGAAAAGCCCTATTAGGAAATGGATTCAAGATAAAGGGTTGGTGAAGAGCATGACTTTGAGACTGTCTGGTACAAGCCCCCCTGAACACGATGTCACTTAGGCCTATGCTGTGTTATCAGAAGATCTTTCATCTATCGATGGCGTATCTCACCCGCCCTCTATAGATACTGTCTCTATGGTAGTATCCCCGGAAATTGCTCTTGGAGCAACATGTCATTTACCGATTCCATCTACTGAGGAAATCTCTCCAAATAATACAACGCATAATGTTACTAACCCCCCACCAGTGTAATTTCATCAACGTTATCTGTCTTACCACCTTTTCTGACGCCGCATACAAGGAACTGTCAACTCATCTCTTGATATTATTCTGCAAACTCTAACCAGCCATCGGAAGGAAGCACAAGAACATTTTTTGCAGTTACGAGATGATAATGCCAAGTTGCAGAATTGTTTACAGGAAATTACTCTTAAGATGGGGGGGATGTCACAGGAAATGGAGGACCTACAGCATCGGGTGGTTAAAATAGAAGATGGTTCAGCCCGAACAGAAATTGTTGTCAGCCAACATGATTCTTAGCTTCTATCTTTACAATTAAAAGTCGAAGACTTGGAAAATCGCCAAAGGCGATCCAATCTGAGACTTTTTGGTATTTTGGGGGGAATCGAGGGGGCAGACCCTAGGGCATTCTTTGTAAGTCTATTTCAGAAGGCCTTCATGGACTTATCTGATTGGAATTGGGATTCCCAACTTTAGAGAGTCCATAGGTTACCACTTGTTCAGAGGAACAAGCAAGAAAAATTTCCTCATCCATTTCTTCTTCATTTTGGGAATTTCCTGCTGAGACGGGCAGTATCAACAAAAGCTAGGCCAAATTCACCTGTCACAGCAGGAAATTTGTCCTTTTTTGTAAGATCGGATCTTAGTAAGGCCACCATGGACAGACGGTGGCAATTACGTAAGTTTATCGATCCGTTTAAATCTCTTGGCGGACAAGCGTTCCTACAGGAGCCTGCCCGCCTAAAAATCATTAAGGGGGGACACACTTATTTTTTCACCGACGTAAGGGAAGCCGAGAATGCACTAACCACACTTGCTTAATTTAGACTGTAAGAAAAGTAAACCTTTGATCTTATTTTTTTCTTATGTATATTTATTTATCTTGTTAGTGAACACATCTTGACTCTTCTTTGTTGGGTAGGGAGTAGGTTGAGCCATACGCTGCTTCTCAGGATAGCTGCCAATTCAGCGGCAGCAGTTGTTTGGGGGTGCTCCCTCTCGAGGGAGGTGAGGGGGCAGGGGGAGGGGGGTAGTGGGGGGGTGGTTGGGGGGGTGGGGTTTTCTTTTGGAAAAAGCAACTCAGGAAGAAGAATTTTTGAAACTGGTCAAGAGAAGCTTACTTGATTTATTTTTGCCGAATGAAAAGATTTATTTGAACTCTCTGTTAAAATGCTACTAATAAGTTGTCTAGCATGGAATGTTGCAGGCCTTAATAATAAAAGTAAAAGACGCCTTGTCTGGGACGAACTAGCACTGTACGACCCACATTTTGTTTTTTTCTCTGAGACACACATTGCTTATAAAGATAGAAAGGTTTTGGGGCAGTTTGGGTACGAGGTTATAATTTGTTCTACTTTCAATGCCTCTATAAGGGGGGTCGCCATCCTCAAGGACAAACGCTTCAAGACAGAAATTTGTAAAACTGTATGTGATAAGAATGGACGATGGGCTACAGTGCAATTATTAATTGAACAATGTAAACTTATTTTTTGTGTGGTCAGTGGATCAAATTCCGATGATGCTTTTGTTTTTGATCAACTGAATATGGAACTGCTGGAGTGGGAAGGAGAACTTGTCATCATGGGCGATTTTAACTGCATAATGAACTACTAACTTGATACCACCAGGCGCGATGCTTTTCAACGTATGTGCAGAACTCGAGCGTCCACCTTAGAAATAGGACGGATTCACAATATTAAAGATGTTTGCCATAGTATTCATCCTAATGTGCCCTGCTATACATATTATTCTGCCCCTCATAGACTTTGCTCCCGTATTGATATGGCCTGGGCATCGGATAATCTGGTGAATACTAGCTCTATAGAACTTTGCCCACGAGTTACATCAGATCACAATCCCATTTTATTTTCATTTAATATTGAACAAAATCATACAGCACTCCGGTCGTTTTCTTTCCCTGGGCATCTGTTTACAAATACTTTGTTTATCTCTCAACTTAAGCTACATATTCTAGATTTTATTAAACTCAATCTTAATTCCACTTCATGTATTATTGTTTGGGATGCCTGTAAGACTAGTATGCGGGGTTTCACTCAGCAATTTCTTTTTCGACAAAATTCTGAGCGCCGTAAAACAGATAAAACATTGATTAATAATATTCTTTCAGCTGAACTTCTATTGGCTGATGCTCTTCGCTTACGCTCCTCCAATGTGTTGGAATTAGGATTACAGCTAGGGCGATTAAAAGCCGCTCTTTTGGGAAAAAAGTAGTATAAAACTACACAAATTCCATATCACCCAATATGAGAGTGGAGACAAAATTGGGAAACTCCTAGCTTATAAAGTAGCGGATGAGAGAGCTAATACTCTGATTAAAAACCTGAGGGGCCCAAATAACATCATTTATGACCAACCACTACAGATATTAGAACAATTTGCAATGTTCTTTAAGAAATTATATACTCCAGAAAGCTATCCTACATTGGCTAACATTCAGGATAATTTGGATCGCACCATTTTAGGAAAATCAGATCTCCCCGAGCTTGATCAACTGTCCGATCATATTAGTCAGCTAGAGATCAGACAGACAATCTTCTCTTTACCATCGGGAAAAGCGACCGGGGAAGATGCGATACCTGTTGAGGTTTATAAAATATGTAGTGATGAGCTAGTATCTCTCTTCCAACAAGTCATTAACTTAATTGAGGTCAATGGGAAAGCCCCGTGTTCTTGGAACATTGTCAAATTGGTCTTTTTTCTGAAGAAGGGCAAACCGGCTGACCAATGTGGTTCATACCGCCCCATCTCACTGATTAATGCTGATGCCAAGGTGTTTGCTAAAGTGATGGCCACTCGGTTTTCCCCCCTTATACCTAAAATAGTCAACCCACAACAACATAGGTTTGTAATGGGTAGGGATATCACCACTCATATCAATATGGCTATTACTGCCTTTGAGATAGCAGAGACAGAATCCACCCCACTCGGTATGATCCTGCTTGATGCAGAGAAGGCCTTCGACCGAGTGGGGTGGGATTATCTCTGGCTAGTGATGACTAACTTTGGCTTCAGCTGTAAATTTTTGAGCTGGGCTCGGTCTTTATATGATAACCCTACCGCGAAAGTTAGTTATGCGGGCTTGACATCAGCTTTTTTCTCCATATCCCGGGGCACCCGTCAGGGGTGTCCCTTGTCACCTCTTTTGTTTGCCCTGTCGATGGAACCATTTCTTTACGCATTACAGTTACAATCATGTATTCTCCCTTTTAATTTGGGCCCTCATTCACTGAAGATAACGGCATATGCCGATGACATCGCCATTTATTCTACTGATGTGTCAAAGGCTGTATATGGAATTACCAATGAGGCTAGCAGATTTGGAGATGTCTCCGGGTACAAATTAAATCTAAATACAAATCAAATAGTTGCTAATCATAAACCAGCAGCAGCAATATAGCAGTATTAGGATTATGTCAGATGGCCACATATTTGGGGGTAAAGATTTCTGCTAAAATTAAGGATATAGTAACAATTAATTAGGATGCTTTAGTTAAAGCTACTGCCATATCATTAAAAAAACGGCATAAACTGCCTTTAAATATCATAGGTAGGATCAATCTGATTAGAATGAAAATATTACCTACATTTCTTTATTTATTCAGTTCTATTCCTCTTGCACTTAGCAATTCTTTTTTTAGAAAATTGGACGGAATATTAAGTAGTTTTATTTGGGGATATCTTAAAGCTCGCCGGTCCATGGTGCTGCTCAAAGGTGCATTTGACAATGGGGGGCTAAACTTTCCGGATTTCAAGCTATATTTTTGGGCAACTTTCCTAGGACGTCTACGGTGTCTGCTTACACAGATAACCAACTTTAATTTTTTACTTTTATTTTAAATTCGGACTCTAATATGTTTTTGTTAAGGGTTAATGATCCTAATTATTTCAAAAGGGTCAAATTTAAGATCGTCAAGGACCTGCTTAAAATTTGGCGTAATATTTTTGCTTTTTGACACACTTCTTTCTACCATCCTAAACTTTTGTTGTGGGCTAACCCTGGACTTCCAGGAATCTTTAGTGATGGTGCGACAAATATATGGCTTGCACATGGTATAAAGACACTTGGAGATTTATATGGTACGCAAGGCTTTTTGAGTTTTGAGACACTAAAATTTGTATATAAGGTCACAGAATCAATGAGGTTTAAATATATACAAATATATGATTTCTTTATTCGTAAGATGAAACTTTTTGATATATCGGATTCGGATATTTGGGACTGTTTGTACTCAATTCAATTCAATTCAATAATAACTTTATTCGGTAGTTTTGAAAAAAACACAGTAAAAGTTCACAAAGAGCAAGTTACAAGATTTACAAAAGTTAAAAACCATTAAAAATACATTTGTTAAAAACGCATTTAAAAAGAGCAACAGCATCTCAATTTGTGTAAATTTTTCGACCTTATGATAACATACAGTTTTCCTGTTGTCTAGCATTCTTTCGTTTGTGCAAAGCTGCAGTATAATTCGTACTCAAAGATCCGTACGATGACGTATACAAAATTTGAGAAAAAGTACGATCGCTTTGGCATAATTTTCGTTTTCGAGATACTGAAGTGCCAGATATGCAGGACGGCACTGTCGGAGGCCCCAGAATTTCAAGATGGGCAGTATCCAACGTTTACGGGGTTCAGTAAAAAACTTACAGAATAACATTGTATGTATCGTTGTTTGTGGGGACACTAGATCACAAGGGCACATAGAAAATGTAGATGTCCAGACATTTTGCTTTGGAAATGCAACCAGTAAATGGAACAGATCAAATCTGAAACGGGTGAGCAGCATTTTTTCATACTGTGTTAATTTAAAATTCAGGTAGGGTTCAACGGTAAACACAGTCTGCGCTAGTAGAGAGTGTTGAACAGATGGTTTATGGATTTCGGATAGTAATCGTAACTGACGCAGGTGATCAAGACACTCCCTTTTTAAGTTCTTTTTTGGGATTTCTTTTATCAGTAACGGATGGTCAAAATACTTCCTGTAACCTAAATTTGTTACGCTTTAACATAGGACAACCATTTGATTTTCTTAGAGTGATCCAGTGTTAAGATGTCTTGAATGATCGCCCTAGTCAGTTGGCACTGCTCAGTGACCCAGATTCTGCGCCACAACATTATTGGCTGCAATTTTATAGTGTCTGTAATGTAGTCAATGCCCAGCTCTGTGTGGCAGGCATAAGTGGAGCAACTTTTTGGTACCACCAACAAGTATCTCAAAAAGGAGTTCTCGATTTTCTGTATTGAATCCACATTTGCAAAGCCCCATATCCCCGCCCCATATGTTGCCGTACTTACACACTTTGAGTTATATATTTGCAGCAGTTCTTTGAGTGGTCGATGCCCCAGTCTTTGTGAGAAGATTTTTAGTGAAGATGTCTCTCGGAGAAATGAAAGTTTCCTTGCGTTGATAGCTGGGATCCATTTAAATTTTTCATCAATGACAATCCCTAAATAAGGATAGGTTGTGGTCCTGTCCAGTTGTTCACCCTGTACAAGCAGTTTCCTGTTTTTTGCATTTCTTTTCCCCCCCGCGTGCATTGTGTAGGTTTTTTTTGCATTTAGTTTCAGATTCAGACTTGCCATGAAGGCGCAGTATCTATTCAGGGCCAGCTGTAATTCAATTGGTGTTCTTGCTAAAATAACAGCGTCGTCGGCATATAGGAGCGCTGGTATCTGCCGACGAGCTATTAAAGGAAGATCTTTACTGCCTTGGAGCATGGCAGCCTCCAAGCCATTGGTATAAAGGGTGAATAGGAAGGGGGCCAGTACACACCCCTGCCTGACCCCCTTTTCCACCCTGAAAGTATCCGTGAGCTCACCTCTCACCCCGAATCTTACCCTGCCTGTAGTGCCTGTGTACAGCTCTCGGAGAAAGTCCACAATTGGAGTGGGAACACCCATCTTCAAAATAATGCTCCACAACGTTGAGTGTGCCACGCAATCAAACGCTGCGGAGAGATCGACGTATACCATATGAAGAGAAGACCCTTTAGCTTCCACGTATTTGTCCGCCAGTAGGGACAGATTTAGGGCCTGGTCGACTGTTCCTAGTCCCTCCCGGAAACCGTATTGTAGGTCTGAAATGATGCTATGGTCAGTAGCCCACTCCTGGAGTCGCTCGAGGAGTATTCGTCCTGCCATCTTTCCTAGCGAGTCCAGGAGGGAGATTGGCCTATAGCATGATGGACTGTTCCGATCTCCTTTTTTGAATATGGGTACCAACGTCGATGTTCTCCAAGAGTCTAGAAGGCCCACTTCAGTAGTGGCGTTCAGGACGTTAGTTAATAAGGGAGTCCATAGATCCGGGAGGTATTTAAAAATATCAACGGGAACACCGTCCGGGCCGGGGGCTTTGGCTATTTTTGAGAATTTTAAGGCTTTTTGAACCTCTTCGTGAGAAAGCTGAAGATTTATTGGATAGATGATGTGTGACAAAGGTTCAGGTTGGTCTGTGTCTTCTATCGGGTCTTTAGAAAAGATTTTTGTGAAGTGTCTCACCGATTCTTCTTCACTTATGACGACATCAATTGAAGGAGAATCGTCTTTATCTGTTAGAAATGGGGAGCGAACTACCTGCCAGAACATGGTGCTGTCTTTTAGTTCCGAGCTTTGGGTAAGGCGTAACCATAATTCAGCTTTCATTTCTTTTTTCCTGTTGTTTAGGGCAACCGTGTACTCCTTTCTGAGTCTACTGACTTCAGCTCTGTCCCTATGGTCACTGTGTAAGGCTTCCTTTAAACGTGTGGATGCTTTTGTACATGCTGAATTAAACCAACGTTTCTTTACGTGAGACTTTTGTTTATGCGTCCTGGTTAGTTCTTTTTGTATACTTTTTGTAATTGCCAGGAAGCTCTTTATGACTTCCCTTGGTTGTGTAGTAGGGTCCAGACAGTTTGTAATGTCAGCTTGATTGTATGTGACTATTTTTCTGGTTGTTATTTCCTTATCGATACTGCCCCACTTCAGTGTATAGCCGTTCAAGGAGCCTAGTGCTAGCTCACGTTGGTTTAGGGCGGTCATGATATCATATGGTTTATTTGTTTTTATTTCAGCAAGAACCATGGTAATTGGAAAGTGGTCACTTAAAGGGTTTTTGAGGACCTCGAATTCTTCTATGGTAAATCCTGTGGGTGTTGAGATTAATATAAAGTCAATTAGGCTTATTAGACCTCTTCCATTGAATGTGGGCTGAAAAGGGACAGATGGAGTCTTTATTTCATTAGCAAAACTGAGCTCTAATTCAGCCATGACTTCAGTCATTGTTTCTCCCACATTAGAGTGTGTAAAGTGCGTAAGATTTATGTCAGCCTCATCACTGATACCACACTTATTGTTGTTGCTGTTACTGCATAAGTGAAGATTAAAGTCTCCTCCCCAGATTATCGTACATGACTGTTTGATGTATTTTGTAAGTTGATCTTGTAATATTGCCACGATCTCTGGGAGAAGGGTGATCATGTCAGCCTGAGAAAGAATATTATAAAAGTTTACAATTAGGTAAAGTCTTTGTTTAGTAACCTTTAGTACTATGATCTGGAAATTCACATCTAATCTTAGGGGGAGTACCTCATCCACAGGAAGAGTATTTGTAATGTAGGTGACTAAGCCTCCGCTGTTTCTACCAGAGATTGATTTCTTTGCAGGTGACCAGAAAGTTTTAAAGCCCACCATATGTATTGGCCTTATAGCCCAAGTCTCCTGAAGGCAGATACAACCGCTCAAATTGATCTGACTCAGGAAACCAGGGTTTGTCTTTTTTGCGGAAAGACCTGCGATATTCCAAAATGTGAAATAAATCTGCAAAGTGTTTGGAGTGGGGTCAACGGGATTACTTATATCAGATATCAGATCTACAGCTTCCAGGGTAATGGGAGCCGATGTTACAGTCACCAAGGCATCTATCTTGTGATATTTTGTTATTGAACAATTAACTGTATCAAGGGTTGGAATAAGCTGGGTTGCCTTTTTTTCAGAGTTAGTACATGTAGTAGATAGTAAAGTCGTCTCTGTTTTGGAGGGTTGTGAAGGTTCCCTGTTAGAATGGAAGCTGGAAAGTCAATCATTACAATCTAAGCCAGAAAGAGCATTGAATCTATTGTAAGTCGGAATATTATAAGGAGTAGCTAATGGCAAGGCCGCTTGCCTCCATCGATTATCTCCATTCTCTTGGTAAGAGGTTTCAGAGAGATAAGGATGAATAGCAGGAGGTATGAGCGTTTGACTCTGGTGCCACTGTACTGAGCCTGTTGGATAAAGAAACTTGGAATTCTGGAAGGATGTGGGAAGATAAGAGTCGGAGGGGAAGGACCTTTCTGAGAACGGATTCATAGAGATAGGCGGAATGTTGTTATTTGTATTTAATAAGTGCCTATAGAAATAGCCTAATGGGAGAAGGGTTGTGTTGAATTCCCATGTAGAAGGTGGAGGGGCCTTGGCTAGTGTCTTTTCGGCCCACTGAGGGTTTCTAAAGGTAATCGCTACACAATCCCCCTCAAGTTTTTTCCGTAAGGGGCCTATCCAGCCTACTCTTTGGGTATGGGAGATTTCCCCGGCGCATTCTATAGGAAAGTTACAGTTCAAACTTAACCAATGTAGTATCTTGTTTTTCAGGGACGATGTAGTTTCACTCTGTTCTTGTTTGAGTGTCGGTACGTTTACCAATACAATTACATAGGCTCCACATTCAGGGGGGAGGGTAATGCGTGTAGGGATCTGTCGTGACCTGTATGGTTGTTCATACGGTATCTTCGGCTGCTGGATCTTTGCGGCCATGTGATTAGATTGTGTGGATGCCTGTGATCCTTGTTGGGGTGGTACGTGAGAGTTCGCTGACTGGTTAGTGGCTGATTGGATGTTCGTGTTAGGAGTGAAAGAAGAACTGTTAGATGATGGGGGTTTATTTTCAGCGGTTAAATTATTGCTGGGAGGGTTCTGTTTCGGGATAGTTGCTGGGGTAAGGATAGGTTTTGGTTGAGGGATAGTTACTTTACTACTATTTGATTTAAGGTGTCGAGGTGCAGTAATATTTTGAGGAACAGTAGGTGCTGGTTTTGTGTTTAGGGATATTAATTCTTCAATTTGTTTTTCCAGTCGGGCAAGCCTAGTTTCGACTGGTGACAGATATATACTTAGAAGGTCCCCGATTCGCTCGATCAACTGATCGCTGCCTATGGTAGTTTCATGCTTGTCCCTATGTTCCTCCCCTATGTTTATATCTGAAATCCCTGGGGGTTGGTGTGTTTCGTTGGATGTCTCCTTACTTTTCTGCTGTCTCACACGTTGGTGCTTCTTTGAGGCCCGAGGGACAGCTAAAGTCAATTGCTTAGTTAGTTTCGGAATTGCTCCCCCTTGTATGTGAGTTGGTTCGTTCTCTTGTGTATCATCCACAATTTCGGGTGTTAAGGCCACGTTGAGGGCTGGGGATCTCTCTAGGTCAGTGCTTAAGTCACAGTTGGTAGAGGTATCTGACACTGAAAGATCAACCTTGTTTGTTAGTGTATGGGGGTCATTTTGGGTATCATCAGTGGTAGCTGAGTTCGTTTTATTAGATTTGCCGGGAGTGGCAGCAAATTTGATGCTTCCTAAAGAGGAGCGTTTGGCAATGCTCAAGTCATGCGATACTCTTCGCTGTAACAATGAAATGCTAAGGTCAATAGCGTCATGTGTTCTAGTTATAAAGCTGTCTATTGACCCTAGGACTGCCGCTGCTCCCGCGGCGGTCTTACGTCTGCTGCCTCTCGTGGTCATGTTGCAATTTGTTAAATTTCAGCAGTTAGATATAGTTACTTATAGATCTCAATGGCCCACAATAAATGTCTACTACTACTCCCAAGATACGCAGTAGCACAAAATAAGTAGTAAACAATGTCCTACTTGTTTAGCTGGCTGAGATGTTAGGGCAGTGGACCCAACCCGACCTCTACGTCCTCGGACGGCCACAGACGGCCTGCCCTTTGTCCGGGCTTCGTCTGGGCGTCCCGCTCACGTCCCGCGTTGCGGACGTGCCCCCGTTTTGTAGCGCCGCCTGGCGCTTGATGATGACGCGCTCCAATGCGCGCTGACACGGCCCCCTGGGAAGGCGAGTTCCTCTCTACTGCGGCTGCTGTTGTAATTGCAGTGCGGCGGCAGGAGGGCTCAGCCTGGATACACCAGCAGGGCGGAAGGCTTCGCGGGTCTGCTCAGGTCAGTGGGGGCAGAGTTGAGGACAGGCAAGTCTCCTGGTACGCTTAGGGATTTAAATCGCTATCCCTCTCTTTCAGTCACAAGGTGTTTTTACTCATATAAGAATAAATATTTAATTAGTGGTGGTTATAAATGTCTCAATACTTACAAAGTCAGTGACTGTTCTAAACTAGCGGAAAAATTGAGCAAAATGCTGGGGAGTAACATCACCCCCACTATGATTAACTTATCTCTTCGTAATATTAATAATTCCGTTCTCTCTTCTAGTTTAAGACTCCAGCAATTTAAGGCCACTTGTATGCTTTATCACACTCCAGAAAGGATATCAAAATGGTCTGCGAATGTCTTATATAGTGATCGAACTAAATGCCCTAAGTGTGCTCTTGCTGCTGCGGATTTGGAACATATGTTATTTTCTTGCCCTATGCTATCTGAATTTTGGATGGCTTTGGACAAGATAAGGAAACAAAAACTGATTTGTTCACTCCTTCTTACAGCGTCTTCAGTTTTACTTGACACTAATACTACCTATGCTCCGCAGCAAACTATAATCACTACTATACTATCATGTGCTAAATTGACAATTGCCCGCGCCTGGATTTCGCCCAGTCCCCACATATTATGGAATGGTGGTCATTGTTTAATGAAATTTACTCTATGGAACATGCTTTGGCTAGACTTAGAGTTACACAGTCTTTAATGAAATTTGATAAGACATGGGGTTCATTTATTATGTGAAGGTTAATGTGTGCTTAAATTGTGGTTTTTATTTTATTTTGTGGTTGGTTCCTGCAACATTGTACATATATTTATTCATGCCATCATTGTTTATTGTATGGTCTAATTTTGCTACTAACGTAATTTTTATTCTGTTTCTTTGTTTTCTTCTCTCGTATATTGTCTGGTTTTGTCCAATAACATGTATCTTTCTCCTTTGAGTTGCGAATAAAAACATTTTTTTAAAAAAAGGGAATATAGGAACTACTCTACAGTAGAGGTACATTTTCAGTTAGGGAAAGCAGAGAGCTGGTTAAATGATGGATGAGTTTGTAGAAAGCCTTCATTCACCCATAAAGCATTGCAAGTTCAATGAGTTCAATGATGAAGAGGCTAAGCGTCTCAGAGTAATAGACGGTTGTCGATCTAATTCTTTCAGATGAAGAATGCTGAAAGAAACACTACGTTTGGAGAGAGTACTCTTGGCTGCCAGATCGGGAGAAAGAGCTGACAGACAAGTAGCTAACATGGAAAGCGGAACTGCCCAAAATGAATCATCCCGAGTGTGAAAAGCAGGGCGAAACTAACCATGGGCAGAGAACTCCACTCCGCTGGCTGAGCTTGTGGATTTTTTATACAAAACCCCAGCTGAGCAGAGTTCAGCCCTGGACCCTCTCTGTCTCCACCCCCCCCCAATAAATATTTTTAAAATAAAAATAAAAATTAAGGTAAATTGAACACACTTATCTTTATCACAGTGTCTCCAGCTGCTCTTCTCCTCGCCGTGGTCCTGCAGAATCCCCTACGTCAGATGTACATCATGCTAGAACTGCACATGATTGTGCAGTCCTACAACCACGATATACGTCTGACGTAGGGGATTATGTAGGACCACAGCGAGGAGGAGGAGGGCAGCCGGAGACGCCACAATACATGTAAGAGTGTTTATTTTCCATAATTTTTTATATTTCTTTTTAAAATATTGATTGAGGGGGTGGAGGACCAGAGCGGAGCTCCACTGAGTTTTTGCCCAACTCTGTGGACCTCCGCGCCGAGCAACTATGCCGGCTCCGACTGGGCTTAGGCGAAACACAAGGCAGAAAGCCATAAAGTAGTGCCTCCAAAGAAAAAGAGGTTGTGTGTTTGATGTGGATTTTACTTTCCACATGAAGGTAAATGTACATCCATTGGACAGATATGCAAATACTGAGGAAAGAGAACCACTTTGGAACTGTTTGCAAAGTGAGGGAAAGATCAAGTGCGTCACGTTGTGAATCCTAAGTCGAGGAAAGATAAGTGTGTCACGTCGCAAAAACAAAATGGATGCCAGAATGTTTCAGACGCAATGCTCTACGTACGCCCATAAGACCCAGTGACCACATCAGTTAAGGCAAGTAGAAACTGAACAACATCGAATGTCATCTAATTCCTTGTCTAAAAGTTTTTAATTGTTAAGTGACAATGAGGAAGATGGGTGTGTGATGTGAATGTTGACTGCTGGATGATGTGCACATGTAGGGTTAGCTTAGTGCAAGAAAGAATGTTGGTCAAAGCTAGGCTGGCAAGTGAAAGTGCAAAAGTCATTTTGACACTATCCCAAGATTACACCGAAAGTGAATGGATGCTCCATAACTTTTATCATAGACAGTGGCGCAGTAAAATGTATGCCATTGGAAAAGTACAATGAACTGTCTCCAGCGACCAGTTTAGTTTAGTCGAAAACCAAAGTGTGTACGTGGGCTGCTATGACGCCATTGCAAAATCAAGGTTCATACATAGCAACAGTGAAGCATAAACAGACTGAAGTACAGGCACCAATTCATGTCTTGCCAGGCACTTCATTGAGTGAATGTCAGTTACAGTACTGCTGCTGATATGGAGCGGATTTCTGTAAACTACAATGTCAATGCCTATCATGAGATAGTGAATTAGTTTCCATCTTTGTTTCATGGACTAGGAATACTAAGGATCATGACACATAAATGAGGACATCTGTCCTGTTACTCAAACACGTTGTCGATTTGCATTTCATTTACAAGAAGCTGTTGGGATAATATTAAAGCAAAACATCTTTGAGCAATCCACTGTCCCGACGCCATGGATATCATCCATAGTGGTGGTATTGAAAAGGATAATGGAGGAGCAGTATGCGTCTGCGTGGATATGGGCCAGAGAACAAGGTGATTGAAAGAGAACGACATTCAGGTCCGCACACTGCTGACATGATTACGCAGCTGAATGGAGCCAAATTCTTTCCCCACCTTTTCCCACCTTGATTTGAACAAAGGATTTCACCAGCTTGAACTTCAAGAAAATTGCATGTACATTGCATGTACATTACTACCTTTTCGACTCATGCTGGTTTATTTAGATAATAAAGGCTAAGTTTCAGTGTCGTCAGCTGCAGAACTCTTGATGGATGTGATTTGTCACATAATACAGCCAGTCACAAATGCTTTCAATTACAGTGATGACATACTAGTTTTTGGGGCCACACAAAAGGAACATGATAAAGCTCTTACACAAGTGTGTTGTTGTGGGGGTTTTAGAAAGCTGGGTCGTAGGTAAAAGCGAGGAGGCTTAGTTGGTTGCTCAATGATGTCTCTTTATTAAAGGTAAAGTGTAGTGAAATAGGCATGTCCTCAAAATAAAATAATATCTTCTTCCAGAAAACAATTAACCAGCATATTCTTCTCTTCAGGGCAATTGACAAGGTAGGATGTTCCTGGAGTCTAAAAAGAGAGAATGAAGAGGCAGGCGAGCGGTAATTATTCACAAGAAGTGTGTATGTAAATTTTCCTTTTTCAGTCAAAAAGAAATAAGGAAAATAAATGGTGCCAAAATGATATACATAATGAACAGGAAGGTAAATTGAAACTATAGCCGAGAGAGAAAAAAAAAGAAGACAAATAAAATATTTGATAAGGAAATCTCTCTGTGGATTTCCTTTTCAGGGCAGGTACTGGACTATGTCTTTGATTTCCTTTTTCAGGGTAGGTATTGAGCAATGCCCAATGGTATTAGTGTGTTTCTTTCCTCCCGGGTTTAGGCTTGCAAACATATGGAAAATAAAATATTTGGGCACTCTCCATTCACCACACCACATGTGCCCCTCTGCATCCCCCCTTCCTCCTCCCGCGGGAATCTAGACCCCCAACATTCACCCACCTAGACTACGTCTCCCGGGGCCAATGACCACTCTGCAAGCCCGACCTCGGCATCTTCATCCTTCCGAATCGCTGTGCGGTACTTCCCTGTCTCGGTGAGTTCGTTGGTGATGTCCTGCCGCTCCTCGTCCTCTATCCACATTCTCGGGGACGTTCAATTCGGGCCTCTTGTCCTTCCCTTGATTCCGAGTTCCTCGCTCTTCCTGTGTGTCTCTTCTATGTTTGCTTTCTCTGGCAACTCCCCTTCCAGATTCCTGACTTCTGTTTCCCTTTCTTCTGAGGATGGTGATTGGCTGTCTTGATTTGCAAGTTTAAAGAGACAGGCTTTCTTTACCATTGCGTCCTGGGCGTAAATGTTTCTTCCATTTCTTTTCCAGGTTGTGTATTGAGGGATCGCAATGGCATGGAGTCTGGGCCTGACACATGTGCGCAAACTCCCACACTTGTATACTTGCTGATGCAAGTCTCACTTTAAATGCAGCAAAGTGTGAGTTTCTTCAAACCAAACTCAAGTTCTTTGGTCATATTTTTTCTGACGAGGGAATGACTCAGGATCCAAAAAAAGTACAGGCCTTGTCACCCATTTCTCCCCCACAAGATGTAATTATGTTGCGATCCTTCTTCGGTATAGCCAGTTACTGTTCAAACGTATGGGCAAAAAAATATTTGGGCACTCTCCATTCACAACAACGCATGTGCCCCTCTGCATCCCTCTCCCTCATACCGCCAGATTCTAGACCCCCAACATTTACCCGCCTAGCCTACGTCTTCCGGGGCCAAACACCACTCTGCAAGCCCAGCCTCAGCATCTTCGTCCTTCCGACTGGCTGTGCAGTACTTCTCCATCCCTGCAAGTTCGTCGATGATGTCCTGTAGCTCCTCGTCCTCTAGCCACACTCTCGGGTGCGTTCATTTTGGGCCTCTTGTCTTTCCCTTGATCCCGATTTCCTTGCTCTTCCCGTGTGTCTCTTCTGCGTATGCTTTCTCCAGGACCTCCCCTTCCAGATTCCTGACTTCCTTTTCCCTTTCTTCTGAGGATGATAATTGGCTGTCTTGATTTGCCTGTTTAAAGAAACAGGCTTTCTTTAACATTGTGTCCGGTGCGTTAATATTTCTTCCATTTCTTTTCCAGGTTGCGAATCGAGGGATCGCAATGGCATGGGATCTGGGCCTGACACACGTAAGCGAACTACCACAGTTGTGTACTTGCTGATGCAAGTCTCACTTTAAATGCAGCAAAATTTAAGTTTCTTCAAACCAAACTCGAGTTCTTTGGTCATATTTTTTCTGATGGGGAATGATTCAGGAGCCAAATAAAGTACAGTCCTTGTCACCCACTTCTCCCCCACAAGATGTAACAATGTTGCAATCCTTCCATGGTATGGCCAGGTACTGTTCAAGGTATATATGTGACTTTGCCACTAAAAGTGGGAAAGAGTTTGGCGTAACAGCCTGAGATGCTGACTTTAGAGCTGGGGATCCAGGGTCAAGCTCGGCATCAGCTCAACATCCTGCGATGCTAGACAAATCACTTAAGCTCCCCGAGCCAATGGACAGCGTCTAAAGACCCTCCCAGGTGATTAGCCATGCTATGCAAATCCAAGTATTACTAATATTATAAGTGTCCCATTGAGAGACTTCACTAAACAAAATGTCCCATTTCAATGGTCAAATGCATGTGAACAAAGCTTCAAGAAAATCAAGCATGCAATTGAGAACGTCAGTGAAATGGTATACTTTGATTCAAAATTGCAGATGGAGGTTGTTGTTGATGCAAGCTCAGTAGTGTTGGGTGACATCCTTGCCCTGCACACTGGACATACCAATGCCCTGAGATACATTGTGGCTTATGCTGGTCAAAGTCGGTCATCGACAGAACATGCCTAAAGATAAAGCCTCAGTGTAGTGTGCCTCTGTGTAGTGTGGGCTTGTGAGCATTTTCATGTGTTCCTATATGGAAAGCATTTCACTGTTGTCACCCACCATCAAGCATTGCTCACCATTTTCAGCAATCCTAAAGCCAAGATGGCCCCTCTCATTGAGAGGTGGGTGTTGCAACTGCAGGAGTATGATTATACAATTGTGCATGATTCAGGAAAATATCGAAACCCTGCTGACTACTTCTCACTTGTGCCAATACAGTGTCTTAGGAACTACTTCTAAAGCAGCTGATGCCTATGCTAACTTCATTGTGGAGTCCAGTACCCCTGCTGCCATATCGGTAGAACAAATCATTGCTGCCATCAGTACTGACAGGGATTTGCTGGTACTCAAAGACATTATTACACACTAATTGTGGCAAAAATATAAACAACCTCTTCATGATGAACTTGAATGCCAGAAATTCAAAAATGTAAAGGAAGAACTTTCAGTTACTCCAGAAGGCATCATTTTACAAGAGTCAAGTATTGTCATACCCAAGAGTCTGAGGCAACAAGTTATTGAACTGGCTTGTGAAGGACACAGAGGAGGTGTGACTACGAAACGAGCCCTATGGGGCCGAGTATGATTTCTTCGTCTTGATGAAAGATTTGAAAAATAGTTAAAGGTATGTCATTTATGCAACTGCTTGTCATGCAAGACAACACGGCATACGTTAAACATTTCTGATCTTCCAAAGCATGCATGGGAGAAGATTTTAATGGATTTCTTTCGATCATTTGACAATGGACATCATCTACCAGCAATTGTTGATGAATATTCCCATTTCCCCTTGTGAAAGATCTGTAGTCAACTATTCATGACAGTAATTGAGAGTGTTCCTTCGATTTTGAAATCTGACAATGGCCCACCTTTCAGTAGCCAAGAATTTAAAGATTTTCTCTCTTATCTAAATGTCAAGCATCAGAAAAGCACACCTCTCTGGCCAAAGCAAATGGTGTGGTCAAGAGACTAATGAGCACCCTCAAAAAGACCGTTCAGCACGCTGCACTGGAAAAGCTTGAACGCAAATCAGTTCTTCAGTCTACGCTAAGCCTGGGCGGAGCTGGCATAGTTTCTCTATGTGGAGCTCCACAGAGTTGGGCGAAAACTCTGTGGAGCTCCGCTCCGCGCCTCCACCCCCCTCAATCAATATTTTTTAAAAAAATATAAAAAAATATGGTAAATTAAACACTCTTACATTTATTGCGCCGTCTCTGGCTGCCCTCCTCCTCCTCTCTGTGGTCCTGCAGAACCCCTACGTCAGATGTACATTGTGGCCATGGGACTGCATGCGCATGCGCCGTTCTACCATGGCGTAGTCTGACGTAGGGGATTCTGCAGGACCCCGGCGAGGAGGAGGAGGGCAGACGGAGATGCCGCGATAAAGGTAAGTGTGTTTAATTTACCTTCATTTTTATTTTAAAAATAATTATTGGGGGTGGGGGGTGGAGGCGGGGAGGGTCCGGGGCTGAATTCCGCTCCACTGCATAGTTGGAGTTTTGCATAAACTTCACGTCCTCAGCGGAACACGGAGTATTCCAAAATCTGCCAGCTCCGCAAGCGGAACAGAATTCTCTGTCCACAGTTAGTCTATGCCTCATGCATATAGGTCAACTCTGCATTCCAGCGCAGGTGAAAACCCTGTCACCTTACTACTTGGGAGAGCCATAGGCACCAAATTGCCACAATGCACCACTAAGAGATCTGTTTACATTGATAAACTTCACACTACTGACTTGTCTCACAAAAGTCAAACGAAGACCTATGCGGATAGACACCGCTGTGCACTGTCTTCAACAGAGGAGCCCAAGTTATCATCAGGCAGAAATGGAATTGCAAGTCTGATGCTCCTTTCCATGCTGACCCACTGAGAGTTGTGACTTATTAAGGACACATGGTGTCTGCTCACCATCCTGGAAAGTCCATTACACACAATTCTTTGCATTTCAAGCAACTGCCTTGACTTTCGTCAACTCTAGATGTCAGGAGGGAGACTTTTTCACCTGAAAATCCAGAGACCCCAGTGACTGTGCCAATGTCTCTGTCACCAATGCCAGTCATGGACATTTCTCCTGGTATCTCTGCAGCCTCACATAACCAGATTTGGGCAATTGATTTAAGTACCAAAACGATTTATTGAAGAGTTGTAATGTACATATGTATTATTGGAACTTTGTATTTATCAAAGGGGGAGATGTAGTATCTTGTGAGTTAGAGATGGTGGGATTCATTTCGTTCCTGATGGACTCTGTTGAACAGTGACATAAGTGTGTGGGTATGGATGATAGATTCATGATGTAGAATGTTCAGTTAACAGTTACACACTGAGAAATAAAGACGTGTAATACCAAGCTCTGTGTGTGACAATACCATTTGCATGTACCCAGGCTGAGGAGGGTGCAACATAATGAATGACTGTCATTGAGTGACAATAACACCCGTAATTAAAGGAGCAATAAAACTAGTGGTAGCTGACACAGATAAAGAGTAATGGAGTGGGTGGAGGGCATTGGGGGAATCGGGGGAACGCACAGTGGGAGGTTTAATAATAAATAACAAATTTAAAACTTACCTGGCGCTGCCAGCCGCCTCGCTCTCCTCTGCTTCCGGTTCCTGGTCCCACAGTCCCTGGGACAGCATCACAGACTCCCCATCCAATCCCCGCGCCTCTCTCCTACATGAAAACAGCGTGAGGATTGGCAAGAGTGGGCTGCATTAATGCTTGCTCAGGCACAGGGAGTCAATGGAGCCGGGTTGGAGAAACCTAAGTGCGCGTGTCAGTTTGGCTAGCCTAAGACCAGTGGTTAATTTGTAAAAAGATAAGTGCTGGGGCTCTTGTCAAGAGGCAGCCTTGACCAGCCCATTTCCCCTGTTAACATTGTCTAACACAGAACCAACAAACCCTACAAGTGGGGGGTGGCGTGTGGCGCAATGGCCAGAGCTGCCGACCTCGGAACTGGGGAACCAGGTTCAAGCCTAGGCGATTGCTCAACATCCAGTCATTCTGAGCAAATCACTTAATCTCCCTGTGCCTACCTAAAATGTATGTGTCCTTAACTGGTGCTCAAGTGCTGGTGCTGAGCACCGGAACCACCGGATCCAATTAAGCACGGCCTAAGACTTGAAAGTTCACCTACCACTCTTCCTCCCCATCTCATGGCCCAGCCGGGGCCCTCCCTTCAAACGCTGGCTCAGCCAGCAGGTGAAATATAAAAGGATAGTAAAATAGCATTTTATTTTTCAGCTTCTGGCTCTGAGCCAGTGAGGCGCCACTCCTCCTCCATTGCGGAGGAGCCCCCACTGAATAAAACAATAGTTTATGCAGATAGGGCTACATTTTATTTTTCAGCTTCTGGCTCTGAGCCAGTGGGGCGACACTCCTCCGCCATTGCAGAGGAGCCGCCACTGAATAAAACAACAGTTTATGCAGATAGAGCGACATGAAACACAAGATAATGTTACTGTTTTTATGTCATTTAGAAAACTTCACTTCACTCATCACTAGTTTAAGCATCTCATTTGAAAATAAAAGCATGTTCTCTCAGTTTTATTAAATTATCCACAGCGCAGGAAACAACGACATCACCCCATCGCAAGACCTCTGCAACTCCCTCGCCTCATACTTCCACAACAAGATCGAGGACATACACAACAGCTTCAACAACCAACCAACGCACACCATGACCGAACAGCCACCCCCCACCACCACCCTCCACGCCTGGACCCCGATCAGCACCGAAGACACCATCCGCACGATGAACTCCATCCACTCCGGATCACCGACCGACCCCTGCCCTCACCACGTCTTCAACAAGGCCGACGCTGTCATCGCACCCCACCTGCGAGACATCATCAACACATCCTTCGACACCGCCACCTTCCCTGAGAGCTGGAAGCACGCCGAACTCAGCGCTCTACTCAAGAAACCAACAGCGGACCCCACCGAACTCAAGAACTACCGCCCCATCTCGCTCCTCCCGTTTCCAGCCAAAGTCATCGAGAAGACCGTCAACAAGCAGATGGCCGCCTTCCTCGAGACGAATGGATCCCTCGACCCTTCACAGTCCGGCTTCCGAGCCAATCACAGCACCGAGACCGCCCTCATCGCCGCCACCGATGACATCCGAGCCCTGATGGACAACGGAGAAACAGCGGCCCTCATCCTCCTAGACCTCTCCGCGGCATTCGACACTGTCTGCCACCGCACCCTAGTACAGCGGCTCAGCAACATCGGAATCCAGGACAAGGCGCTGGAATGGATCATCTCCTTCCTCGACGGCAGAACGCAGAGAGTCCGCCTACCACCGTACAAGTCAGAGGCCTCCGAAGTCATCTGCGGCGTCCCTCAAGGATCATCTCTGAGCCCCACCCTCTTCAACGTCTACATGAGCCCCCTCGCGGCCATCGCACGCAAACACAACCTCAGCATAATCTCCTACGCCGACGACACCTAGCTGATCCTCTCCCTGACCAACGACCCCGCCTCCGCCAGAGCTAACCTGCACGAAGGGATGAAAGAGGTAGCCGAGTGGATGACGACCAGCCGCCTGAAACTGAACTCTGACAAGACGGAGGTCCTCATCCTGGGCTTTTCACCCTCCACCTGGGACGACTCCTGGTGGCCTCCCGCCCTGGGCACCGCACCCAAACCGACAGACCATGCACGCAACCTGGGCTTCATCCTGGACTCCTCCCTCTCCATGACCAGGCAAGTCAACAACGTCTCCTCGGCGTGCTTCAACATCCTACGCATGCTACGGAAGATCTTCTGGTGGATCCCCACCGAGACCAGGAAGACCGTCACCCAGGCCCTCGTCACCAGCCGACTGGACTACGGCAACGCCCTATACGCCGGTACCACCGCCAAGCTCCAGAAGAGACTCCAGCGGATCCAGAACGCCTCAGCCAGACTCATCCTCGACATCCCACGAACCAGCCACATCTCCTGACATCTGAGAGACCTTCACTGGCTCCCCGTCAACAAAAGAATCACCTTCCGCCTCCTCACCCACGCACACAAAGCCCTACACGACCAAGGCCCGAGCTACCTCAACAGCCGGATCAACTTCTACGCTCCCAAACGCCACCTCCGATCAGCCAACCACGCCCTCGCCGCCGTCCCCCGCATCCGAAGAGCGACTACAGGAGGAAGGTCCTTCTCCTACCTGGCCGCCAAGACCTGGAACTCCCTCCCGACCGACCTGCGCCTGACCCAAGACCACCTCTCCTTCAGGATGAAGCTGAAGACCTGGCTGTTCGAGCAGTAGCGGCACCCCCCCCCCCCCCCCCAGCGCCTTGAGACCCTACGGGTATGTAGCGCGCTCTATAAGTGTCATTGATTGATTGATTGATTGATTGATTGATCCATTACATTATCAGTATGGAGCAAAACATATTTTCATAGTCTGAGTTTTGCAAATTCATCACTGTTACAGTTTAACCCATTCCGCCGCAGCGCTAAGGGGGTGGGGAACCCGCGCGGCGGCTCCATACTAGTGACGGAACCGCTCCGTCACGGCTCGCGGGCGAGCTGTGCTTGTGACGGAACGGTTCCGTCACGAACCCGCCCGCCCATTAAAGCGTCAGCGCAGGCGCAAAATCAGCGCCGCGCAGGCGCGGCGAGCGGGCCGTGACGGAACCGTTCCGTCACAAGCACAGCTCACCCTTGGCTTGTGACGGAGCGGTTCCGTCACAAGCATGGGAGGGGTACATTTATATTCTTATTTATAATGTTGGTTGTTGAACAATTTTAGCTCATTTTATTTTTTTAAATATTCATATGTTAAAATATCAGTGAACTATCAATATGCATCAGTGTTCACAGATTTGATACACTCAGGTTTACCCCTTTCCCGTGATAGAAAGGTGTTGATAAAGACATACATGCTCTTTATCCCTTATTATGGATAGTTTCTAGTATAAAGAAAAACCAAAGGGGATGATGGACGGAGCGTTGACAATACAAACACTCACCCCCAGTCAACTGATGTGGGTTTAATCCATCACCGTTTTTTAGCTCACTCCACGACCCCAGTTCAGACATGGCCATATGCAAATCAGTCTGACCCTGTGCCTCATGGGAACAGTCCAGCCCGAACTGCCAAGCCATATCTTCCCTGGACCGGAATCAAGCTTTCCAGGACCGGTTTCTGGCATTGCAGCCGTCTTCAGCAGAGCTTGCTTGAATCCAGTGGCAAAGTGAGCAAGGGACTCACGTCTGAGCATACCCTGCCAACTTAGGGCGAACAAAGAAAAAACAAAGGGGATGATGGACGGAGCGTTGACAATACAAACACTCACCCCCAGTCAACTGATCTGGGTTTAATCCATAACCGTTATTTAGCTCACTCCGCCACCCCAGTTCAGACATGGCCATATGCAAATCAGTCTGACCCTGTGCCTCATGGGAACAGTCCAGCCCGAACTGTAAGCTATGTCTTCCTTGGACCGGAATCAAGCTTCCCAGGACTGGTTTCTGGCATTACAGCCGTCTTCAGCCGGGCTTGCTTGAATCCAGTGGGAAAGTGAGCAAGGGACTCGTGTCTCAGACAGGAGTGCAAGTAGCGAGATTTAGACCTCTGTCTATGCTAAATGTCGACTTTAAAATCCTGAGAAAGGTGTTGGCATCGCAACTTCTCCCGCATACGCAACAATTGGTCCATCTGGACCAGAATGGGTTCATTATGGCGAGAGCTACATCTGATAACATTTCTAGGCTTTTCCACATCATGAACCACCACGATGGGGGTGAATACCCAGAAGCATTGATAATGTCTATAGATTTGGAGAGAGCATTTGATTCAATACGCTGGGACTTTTTATACGCTACGATGGCCACAATGGGGCTAGGGGATGTATGGATAAAGTGGGTTAAATTATTGTACACTGATCCTAGGGCCAGAGTGAAGGCAGGTGGGACAATATCACAATCCTACAGCATATTTTGAGGTACAAGGCAGGGGTGCCCATTGTCTCCTCTTTTGTTTGCCCTGGCCATCGAGCCCTTAGAGGAATTGTTTAGACTGAGTGGTCCACTACATGGGATGCAACTAGGGTGAAGAGACTGTATTATCTCGCTCTACATGGATGGCTATTGGTATACCTGGGGATGGGAGCCGGGGAGTGGGGTGGGCGGTAGCCCTCCTGGAGTACTATTCTGTTGTGGCCTGGTTGAGATTAAATAAAGCAAAGACACATATATTCCCCGCTAAAGGGGGGAGAACAACGCCCAGCTTATCTGCAAGCGGATCTGACTTGGGCTCCCCGATCTTTTAAGTACTTGGGATACAGGTGTACCATAAGACAGCAGACCTACAAGAAGGGAACGTAAACCCAGCCCTGAGATCCCTTAAAGCATGCGTCCCGTTCTGGCGCTCGCTTCAATTACCCACAATGGCCCAGATCGCACTGACAAAAATGATCATGCTCCCCAGATTATTATACTGCTTTGTAAATTTCCTGGTGACAATTCCACCCTCATGGTTCAGCGGCCTTAATAGGTTGGTGCAAGAGCTGATATGGGACGGGGAGACATAAGGTATCGCTGGTAACATTGCAGACAACTCCGAAGGAAGGGAGACTAAGAGACCCAGAGTTTTAGCTATATTATCTGTCAGATGTATTGCAATGGCTGGCACTTGTGGTTGGAGGGGCGGAGTCTGGAGCTCCTACAAATAGGGAACTTGGGCCTCACCATTGAGAATCTATTAGCTGGTACGCACCGAGCCTGCCCTTAGGTGGGCTCCCGGGGGAAGGCCACCCGCCATACTTAAAGATGCTCAAATGGCTAGCTGGACAGAGGCTGGGGTAACAGCAGTAGGGGATTGTTTCCAGGATGGGATGCTGATTCCGCTGGAGGACTTCCTCTCAAGATACGACCTGGCAGGTGGCCAATTCCTTACTTACCATGCAGTAATTAAAACATTCAAGGACCTGTGGGGCAGTGCCCAACTAAAGCCCAACTAAAGCCATAAACTCACGAAACATTTCTAGTGTTGGTAATATTAGGGTATGCTAGGGATTTGGTGAAATGGCCTTATAGGGAGTTAGTTGGCGAGGTGAAGGCCCCTCTGGAACGGTTAAAGACTAGATGGAACACAGCAGTGGGAAGAGACCTGCAGGACAAAGAATGTTTCCAAGTGCTGTATTGCATACGTTATATTTTTAGTACAACTGAAAGGAATTTTGATGAAGGAGGCGTTCATAAGTGATTCGAAGGAATAGGATAGTCCTCTCATTGAAATGAGCTTTTTAAGTCCATGTTGGGTATTAAGGATGCCCACAAACATGCCTTAGTCAAACTTTACGATACTTATGCTCACTGCTACTAAATATATGCATGTTATTTAGTGGTTGCCAGAGGTCGCAGTTGCAGCCCTGGCTTCTTCCTTGCTATCTCTGGCACCACTCTTGTGACCTCTAGACTCCTTCATTACGAAGCCACAGCAAAAGCTAAGCCTATTTCCAGTTTGTCAATAGTTGCCTGCATTTAAAAGTGACCTGCAAAATATTTGCACTTTGAAAGTGTTTATCCAGTGACCTAGCAGCCTCCTTCCGGACCAAGAATCCACAGGGCGTTTACCGCAGCTTTGGTTCTTGGGTGCAACATTCAGACACAAGGTGTCACTTTAAGTGAAATGATTCAGGAAGGACGGAGAAATGTTTAAACATGTTTTATCCCAGGGAGCCTAAGTTGGGAAACATTCCATGAAAACAGTCTGACAGTTGTTTCAGGCCTGTGTGTGTGTTGCAATTAACTACATGACTCCTAATAATTAATTGACTCAGTCATGTTAACAGCTCTATACTGTGAACTGAAACTGAAACCCATGGCAGGAGTTTATCTTAGTAAAAAATGTTTGAGTGTGAGCCTGAGATTTACCAACTTAAAAGGAAAGGGGCGTTCTAGGGCAGCAGCACAGGTGCAATGGGCAGGGTTGGCAGCATTAGACGGATCTTATTTGAAAAAGTTAGGGCATTCTTGGTAGCATTGATATAGGCTTAGAGACATAAGCCTCAACACTAGTCAATACCAGATGCAGATTGTCTATTGTTTATTTGCAAATGCAGTATATTAGGTCCTTGACTGCATTTTTCATCCCTACTGTTTCTTTGCATCTCCTGACAGCTAAGCTGTGTGGTAGACTGCCATGCCAGTGACTATGGAAAGATGCATAATGCAGTGGAACATAGCTGCCAATTGGCCAAAGGTTATGTGGCAAACCCTAAAGCAGTGCTGACTTTTTAGACATAAGCACTTGACATACTGGTCTTTTTAAGACCATCCTTTTAATGCTAAAAACAAAAATGCAAGTCCGGTGTTGGAGAAATATGCTGGTTTCAAAACCTACTCAAGATGAAAGTGTTATACACAACAGGAAGCCACTTCACTGCTATGACTATGCACGAAGATGTAAATCCCATTGTACTGATGGCACACTCCTTTCACCAGAATGCCATTCTATTTTAGTAGGTGTGTTAACATTCAGTGAGCACACATTTTAAACTGAATTATGAATACATACACCTATACAGTGAAATGCTGCTAAGAGAATGTGAGGAGGACCACAACTATGCATCGCGTCTGACACCTCAGCCAGCCTTACTTTTAATGCAGTAGCTCTTTGCATTCTGGCAATTTCATATTTTGGCACTATATGAAGAGAAAATAAGAACACATTCTAGAATAATGAAAATAAAATTCTGTAAGCTAAAATGCAAGTGCTGATCAAAAGTGTAACCATGACAGATGCCTACCTGTACTAAGAGGAGCTAGGGTAGTCCGGTGACAGTCTGTGCTGACACTCACCGAAAGCCTGATGTACTCTGGTTCCAGCTGCTATTCTTGACACAGAACCGAATTTCAGGTGCCACCACCAGATCAGCCCGAATGAGTCTGCATTTTGTGTGCTAACATCAGCACACATGCAAAGTTGTCCAAACACAATAATATGTTTGTCCTGGACTGCAGAGTTCAGGATGATAGATGGCTCTTCTTTTCCCCTTTAGTACAATCAGACTACAAAAGCATAACTACTCAGACAAACAGTAAGTCCTTTTATATGTGTTCATATAAGCTGGGAGCATTTCGTGGCCACACAGTGTCCGGCTCAACAAACATCTTTGCAGCAATTCTGTTTTTTTCAAGCTAAAAAATAACTTCTACACCCTCTGCAACCTTGAGAAGCATAAACACAACCATTTATATTTCCCACACACAGACATTCTCACACCCATACCCAAACCACACATGCAGGATTTAATATTCTCCAGTTCCTCAACGCCTTGCAGTGCAATGGGCATGTAACAGAAAGCCTTGATTTGATACCAATATGAGCATGGCTCGAACGGAGACAATGAAAATGTAAATGAAACCAGACTGCAGCAGGAAGCTGTAACCTGACCATCCTCTTTGTTGGACTTGGCCATTTCTGCAGGGTCATCTCCAAACTTTCTGGCTTCGCCCTCCTGTCTCCTGAAACCATTTCTGTTGCCTTATAGGGCTCTGCACGCTTTACCACTGCTAACAAGTGCTAAAGTGATTGTGCTCTCTCCTTTAAGCATGGTAGAACTGGCTTGCAACCATTGGCCTATTTAAAGTCCCTAGTAAAGTGGAACAACATGTGCCCAGGGCCTGTAAATTAAATGTTACTAGTGGGTCTCAGGCACTAAGTGTGCCACCCACTTAAGTAGCCCTTTAAACATGTCTCTGGCCTGCCATTGCTGCCTGAGTGTGCAGTTTTAAACTGCCATTATGACCTGGCAAAATAAACCTTTTTGCCAGACCCAAATCTTTTAATACGTATAAGTCACCCCTAAAGTAGGCCCTAACCAGCCCAGAGGTCAGGGTGAAATGGATTTTAAAAGTAGTGAATTTACTTTTAAGTTTTTCATGTCCTGGTAGTGAAAGACTCCTAACCCCATTTTTCACTACTGCAAGGCCTACCTCTGCCATAGGAAAACATTGAAGTTACCTTATTACATGTATTACGCTGTAACTTCTAATTGGGAACAGGTAGATCAGTTGAGTTAGGTGTCTAATGAATTGCATTTAAAAGTCCTCTTTTTTATTTCAAAAGTGTTTATTAAAAGAATATTTATATAACATAGCATTTTGATATAGTAAAACACAATTATAATTTAAGGCGTAATTACCCAAGAATCTTATGTAGAAAAACAAATCAGATTTCAAAGCTTTATTCGACAGCAAGTCATAAAAGCAGTTTTTACATCCTACATTACACAATAAATATCACGACAATATTAAAATCATTATTTTTAAAAACTCATTAAACATAGTGCTGTCATATTACAATTTTAGAAACAATTTATACATAATAATTAAAAAAGTTCAATAAAACCTGTAAATTGAAGGGATCTTTACCAATTTTATTTGGAGTTACCAAAGAACTCGTTGTGCTTGTAAATACTTAAATCAGCTGATTGATCAAGGTGGTTGGAATGCCCCAAATATACAGCTATACTACTGGGCTACGGCCCTGCAGAATTTAGGTATCTTATACTATCATAAGAAAATACAAAATGAACAGATGGATATACCTACTATTTATGAATTAGCAATTGGGGAAGCCGCAGCAGGGCTATTCCAACGCCAAAGCGATATGAGAAAATATCAAAGGAAAGGATATAAATGTATCGAATGTGCAATTAGAAATTGGAAAAAGATCGTGAAAACATGTGAGATTAGTAGATATACAAAATACACATCACTGTGTCATTCTGATCTCTTACACACGAATATATATGACGATATGGCAAAAAAATGGGGAAAAAAGGGGATTGTAATGCTGACCGATATCTATGAAAATTCAGAAATGCGTAACCTAATAGGAATTGCACAAAAATATGATTTACAAAGCGATTCATGTTTTAAATACTTACAAATTAAGAATTCTATGAGAGGTATCCCAAAAGAGAATATTAGTCCTGATCCTATACCAATACTTCAATTTATAAGTAATCCCAAAAGTAGAATTAGAGAATTTTATCAGGAATGCAAAAATTTATATCTAATGATTTAGAGAAAACAGAATCGAATTGGTCAGCCAAATTGAACGATAGGGATGTTGATATAAATAAAGTGCTGGAAATAGGCAAAAATTTATTTATGGCATCTAACTTGAAGGCTCAACAATATAAGACTGTATACAGCTTATATTATACACCAGCGAAACTTTTTAAATGGGGAAAGAGAGAGTCGGATAGATGCCCAAGATGTCAAAACGGGCCAGCGGATATAATACATATGTTCTACTCTTGTACTAAATTAGATGAGTTAAAAACGGGAATTGAATTATTTATGCAAAAGATATTGGGGAGGAACCTCAAGATTACTCCCACACTAATGATGCTGGGTTTTGATGTAACATTGCAAATCGATACCCCACAAAGAGACTTTGTGTTTTTAAGCTTAGCAATAGCACGTCTTTTGCTTGCCTCAGTGTGGAAGGATTCCGAACCACCAACTTTTCATCAGTGGCTAAATCGACTAATTTGTATTGGGAAACAAGAAATTGCATTATATAAATGCAAAGGTTCAAAAAATAAAAAAAGAGGTATGAATATCTGGAAACCGCTTATTGTTTGGATGGAGGAATGTAATAGACAAGGAATAGGTTAAATAAAAAGATTTTACAGTTTTGATTCTATGCTAATACAACAACAGATATCTGTAAAGAAATATGATACTCTCTTTCTGTTGTTTGTACCTCCTTTTTTTTAATTCTATTTAGTATTGTATCTAAAGTACATATTGTATAATGCTTTAATGCCATATTTTATTTTCTTTTGTTGTTTTCCCTTTGTGTACTCCAATGTACCATGTATCATGTCTGATTCTCAATAAAAAAAAACTGTATTATTAAAACTAATTTATAGTAAATGATGTCAGTTAGTTCATCAAGCAGTATCTAGCTGTTGTAAAGTGCGGGTGCGTATGGTTCATGACCAGCCTAAAAATTTTGCAACGCCAATCGCCAAGCAAGGTGTACAATCCAATTCCAGCATTCTTAGCGCCTCTATACACCTACGCGTACCTAGATTTAAGCACACTGGTTTTATCCATTTTCGTCGAGGGCTTACATAAAGGGGACAAACAAACAGTATATGAGCAATATTCTCTATCAAGACTTTACAATGGGGGCATTTATCGTCCTGAATTACTAACCATTTGCGGGTAAACGCCTTTGTAGGAAGCTTCCCGATTCTGAATTGGAAATACAATTTTCTGTCAAACGGCCTTTCAATAATGTCCCAATATGGCTCACAAAATGGTACGGATTTAATATCCAAAAAACGTCCTGTTAAATTTATGTTAGAACCAATACTATAAGTGGACGACCATACCATTTCCCAATACAGATTTTTTAGTGTTGCCTTTGGTGGAAAGTTTTCAACATTGGGAGAGTTCCATAGGTGGTCTAATCCCAGCTTAGTAAGCAGCCCTCTTATTTCCTTTAACCACTGGATAGCATGAAAGCGATCTGCCCTGACGATGTCCTTTAGGGCAGTGGCATAATGCACAAGTTCAGGAGTAGTCATGATGCGTCTCCAGTATAATAAGGGTCGCAGCCGTGCCAAGTCCTCAATGTTTTTCCTGCCAAGGTCATATGCCAGTGCTACGGTTGGAGTACTTTGGGGAACCCCAACCAGACGGCGAAAAAACCTATTTTCCGCCAATGTTAGTTGTTTCAAGTTGGAGAATCCCCAAAGTTCCGAACTGTATAAAGAGGCACTGATCACCTTCATGTTATAGATTTCTAGGGCAGGGGTGATAGGTTTAGTCAATGAGGCTTTATGTTTGTGGGCCACTACACCCGCCAACTGGTGGAATTTTAGGACAATATCTAATGAATTGCATTTAAAAGTCCTCTTTTTTATTTCAAAAGTGTTTATTGAAAGAATATTTATATAACATAGCATTTTGATATAGTAAAACACAATTATAATTTAAGGCGCAATTACCCAAGAATCTTGTATAGAAAAACACAAGTTATGTCAATGAGAGGCACAAAGACACCATGTCTTGTGGAATATTAACAGCTGCATATATCGAAATGCAACTACAGTTTTAATAAGGAGAAAAATACAAAGGAATAGGACAGTAAAGGTATGGAGGGGAAATGAAGACATATATGATTAATCCAAGACATCAAAATGTCCAGACATAAAGAAGTGTACTGTGCAAAACATAGTACAGGGTTTACACTTCAGTTGCCTCATGTCTGAAGTCGTCACAATGCATAACAAAGTTCATGAAGAAAATTAAAGGGGTCTATTCTCTTGTAAACAACCCATAGTTCACTGGATGATAATAAGATACACATTTTTTTCAAACAGGAATTATCTGTACCTCTGATAAATCAAACCCAGACCACCATGTATATGTATACGGACAGTAGTTAATCAATGAGTTGGGTATCAGGGAAGATAGATTTTCGGACAGAAAGAAGGCAGGTTCACCCAGAAATGCAAATGCACAGGGACTTTAATGCGGACCTGGGTATTAAAAATCTTTTGAATCATGGTTTCTATGTGTTGTCAAAGGGAGCGGACATCATTGCAATAGTGAAACATATGAGTGGAGTCACTAGGAGCCACTTTACAATTCCAGCATAGATTTGATTCTGAAAACCCCAATCTATGAATTTTACGTGGTGTCCAATAGACACTGTAAATTATCCATGGCCTTATTCGAGAAAGGGCAGGTGTGAACTCCCCTACAAAAGGAGAACTCCATATTTGTGTCCATGCCAAGGGGGTGATAACCGCATCAGGCTGTAATTGGAGAAACAAACTCCAATTATTGGAGTTAGATTTTGTTGCTTGAGTGTTGGAGACATTGACAAGATTATACATTTTTGAAACTAGGTTAAACAGTTTGTATTTGTCCTGTAAGACTAAAAAGGAAACAGCATTCTTATCTGTGCCTAGATCTTTGAGGCGGTAGAAGCCTTTCAATACCCATTCCTTCCAAAAATCATCTTGACCATCTATTAGGATCTATTTATTGAACCACACGGAAGCTGGTTCTGATTTAGGGAATCTTTGTAACAATTTTCTGTTGACGGATTATAGGGAGTCAATGGTATCTCATATTGTGAGAAGTGAAAGCGTATGTTAACAGAACAAGTCTTGTTAGAACAGCACATAATGGAAGAGGAGCAGTGAAGATCTTTTCTATAGAAATCCATGTAGGAACATTAGAGATGCATCAGAACACCAGTCTGGGAATTTAACTCCTGTTCCTTCTTATCCAGTCTCAGTTTCTTAATGGAAATCATGGCTCTTTTGTTGTTCCACAAAAAGTCAATCAAAATGTTATCTATTGATTTAAAGAAGTAATCTTAAAGTTTAAAGGGTAGTACACTAAATGGGAAATTGATTATGGGCGTAAGCATAATTTTAATTGTTTCAAGTCCACCCCACCAAGTGATGAATTTTGGAGACCACTGCGTGATCAGTTCTTTAATCTCCTGAAATGGTTTTTCATTCATTAATTAGCAGGGTTACCTGAGAGGCCTTCTCAAACCACATACCTAAGTATTGAGTATTGAGTAGTGAGTTATTCTGCCATTTTATGCCAGAGGTTTTGACCATGGAAAGAAAAGCAATAAATATTTATGGGGAACACCTCAGTTATCTCTTTATTGAGAGTGTAACCAGATACCTTTGAGTATTCCAAGATTACTTTTAGTATGCAGTGGATGCCCTTATCTGCCTCTTCTGGAAAAATTAAAACATCATCCGCAAAGACCACAACTTTTTGTGGACCAGAGGGAAAGGGAATACCTTTGATGCCACTATCATTTTTAATTAGTTCAAGCAGAGCTTAAATGACTGTACAACAAAAGAAGCAGGGTAAGAGGACAACTTTGACGTGTGCCTTGTTTTAAGTGGAATCCTCTTGAGGTACAACCATTGATATGGGCTGCAGCTTTTTGTTCATGGTAAAGGGCAAATGCCATTTTAATAAAGTTATCCCCAATACAAAATACCTGTAAAGTGGCCCACGTAAAGGTCCAAGAGACTTTATCAAAAGGCTTTTCTGTGTCCAAGTCTATCACGGTACAGGGGGAATGTAGGGAGTTTGCTTTTTCCAGAGCATGGCAAAGTGTCCTTAAATTATCGCTTGCCAATCGGCCTTTCAGGAAACCTATTTGCATCAAATGTATCAGTTTGCTCAAAATGTTTCTAATCTTGTGTGACATATATAGCTGAAACTAGTTAATTTACTTATGGGGAATCTCATATTCTTGTGGTGTGCAGACGTTTCCTCATATTGTCATGGTAAGTTTGTCAGTTAAGTTTGTCATGCACTCTTTCGACATTTTATTTAGACTCACTTTTATATAAGGTCAAGTCTGGGACATATCTAGACACCTTCCAACCTATTGTTTAGCTTTTTATATATGTTTCATATCGCTACTAAGTCCTATTAAAGCATACCAATAGCAGGTAACTTCTCATAATGTGTACCTGCCATTTCTTGGACCATCAAATGCTTAAAGGATGTGGGGTTTTCTGCTTCCAACGCTAGGCCAAGTAAGGGTTAGTTGGCCTGCAATCAAGAAAAAGGATAGGCACTTGGTTAAGGGAGTATGTAAGGAGTACATGTTATCCACACCAGATAATCCCAGTAGTAACATGTTAGTGTCCATAGGAAGCAGGACTCCAGCGATCTCTTCAATTAAGATTATGAGAGAGGCCCAGTAGTGTATAACGTTGGTACAGGATCATCACAAATGGAGGAATAGAACTTGTGAATGACATTGTCTCACGCATTAAGCTGAAGCCCAAAATAACTCTGAGTATAGTAGGGGTTAATTACCATCCTGTGAAGCGTTTGTATATGCTTTCCTTATTATGGGTAGAGCTAGAGCTCTTAACTGTCCGACGCCATTTCTTAACCCACTAGTTCTTCGCCAATTCTCTTGACAAGTCAGCTTCCCGTTTGGTCTTGTAAGCGTGCTTGGTAGAGGATGGAGATCCTAATAATTCTATATGCAACCCTAGATATGCAGTTGTGCATTAAAGTCTGTGACAGCACTGTTCCAACAGATATCAAATGCCAACCAATCTTTGTGCATTTGTCTTTGGTATTTGCCCAGTGTAGGCCTTGCATATTATGTATGAATTTCTCTCAGGTACCTGGAAATGATCTATACATTCAACTTTGTCTTTCTATGCCCTCTTCATAAAAATCTTTTAATCGATGTGGGTTTGAACTAGAAGTATTGTGAAAGCCTGTATCATGTTTCCCTAGGTAAATTTCCAGGTTGTATAATAAAGGTGTCAATGGGAGGAGTGGGTGTTATTTATTTGTTCCTAGTTAAATGGGATTCATAATAAATGGCAAAGAGGGATCGATGTATAACTATCCAAAACCTTTAGCCATGGCTTCATTTGGTTGTCACTCATCCAGTCTAGTTCCAATATGGCAGCTATGAGATATTTAATTCTAACTGGAAAACCCAAGCCTCTTTTAGGGTTTTTAATAAAAGTGGATTTCACCACTCTTTGAAATTCATTAGCCCACACAGAATTGAGTAGACGTTTTCTTTCTTTTAAAGTACTTCTCAAGACTTTAATTTGGATAGTTTGGGCTATGTAACGGAAATGTGGTGAGGAACTTCATTTTGATGAATTTGATCCAACTAAACCAATATAAATCTCGATGTCGCCATGTATACATATCTTTGAATTGCTCTTTTATAAAGTCTCATAATCTTTGGCAAAAACCCTCAAATAAAAGAGTGAGTTACAAGCCCATCTAAATACGAGTTTGAATATGTTGTGTCATTGTGTGAAAGGATTGGCCACCCCCATGCCACAGGAACTTGTTTACATTTATTTTAAATCCTGAACATTTTGAACATTACTCAAATTCCTCAGTAAGGGCTAGGACAGATATCACAGAATCTGCCACTAAAGATACTATGTCATCGAGGAATAAGGACAATTTATATTCCCTTCCCTTTGTGACCATTCCCTTTAGTAGGCCATTGTTTTAATTTGGGTCATGTGTGACAGCATTCTGTTATTTCACAAGTAGCACATCGACATACAAAGTAGTTCCCTTTAGTTTCAGGGATTACTATGGCTATGTATGCTTTTTAAAACCAAAAATATTTCTGCTTTTATCCAATATTTTGTTTATAATGTCGAGGGCCCTGCAATGTCCCCAAAAATAACGTTTTACAAAAACCACGGCAAAGCAAAACAAGCATTGGCAACGCAAAAAGGCTGGCAGCTAACACTGCCCTACCTGCTTTGCCAGTGCTTGTTTATCTTTTAAAATGTATTGTGTTTTCGCGGAATCATGACAACTTTTGAAGTAAGTACTATGTTGTAACTGAGAGAAAGCTCTGGCACAGTCCATGTTCAGATCGATTTACAGGTAAACACTTTTTGTTTATTTTGTCCCTTAACTAGTGCCCTTTACAGATAACAGATTCACAGTGAGAGCCCATGTCACCACTGCTCGGTTAGTTCATATTTTGTCTATACTACCTGTGCTGTTCAGATTGATATTGCAAAATGGTGCCAAAAATGATCTTAAACAGTAATACATGTTTTCTAGCCATGATTATCTCCGGGGGATTGCTGGCATAAGGTGGCTGAAAGTGTTGAAAAACTGGAATAAGGTATCCAATGGCATAAGATGTTGCACTAGCTTTGTTAAATGTACTGGTTTCAATTTGTGTTCCTAAATTAGCTTCAGAATGCAGAGTTAGCTCATAGGCAGTGGAGCATTGTAAGTGAGGGGGAAGGGGAGAATTACTTCTATAACATGCAATAGGATGGAGGAATGTGGGAGAGAGCAGAGGTAAATGTGTGGGGCAGGGCTCACAGGTGAACATTTTCAGAATTGTGGAATGACAGGGAAGGAGCGTGGTGGGAGGTTGGAAGGAGCTGCAATGACCTCCAGTAAGACCCCCTTTGCTCTCTCTGTCACAGCCTCTGCCTCCCTTGTCTAAGAGGCAGTGACAGCATTGGACAGCCGAAGAGACATCCCAAAAGCAGTATTTTCTGTCAGCGGTTCCTGTTCCCTCGTCCATTTTAGAACCCTTCAACTGTTCAGGGGCATGAAGAGCGGAGGGGGATGGGAACTCTGCTACAGCATCGTGCTGCACCAGGAAGTGGTGGACGAAATACTGGCCGGAAGGAACGGGTGATGAGCTGCTCTGAAACATCTCTGGTTTCTACCACAGGAGCTGGTAAGTTCAATTGAAATGCCTCTTCAAGCACCATTTTTAGTAAGTGGCTTGCATACGGCTTCAAAATGAGAGTGACTGGCATGTACCCCTCTTCTCCGTTCATGCTGACTTGCAGAGACCTGCAGTATTTCCCTTGTCTCCCTCTTTTATATCATCCGTTCATTTGCATTACTAAAAGACATCCACACCAATCCGGCTTGCAAATAAAGCTTCCCCAGTGATGAAATCTTCTCTTCTATAGTTATGGTTTACAGTTTACTCTATCAATGTGTTTTTCGTATTTAACCCAGAAGAAGTATTAAACTCTACATAAGATATTACAGATGCTGCTCCTTATATAATTCGTTGATGATGCACTCGTTTTATGAGTGGAATAGATTTCTTTAATATGGGGTGAAAAGACATTTTGAACAAGTATAACTTGCCTAAATATACATCTTTTGACTTTGTATACTTTCAATATCTTCTAGTATTCGGGTGCATGTCTGATCATGTCGGTGTCAAATTTTAAGCTTTTTCAAGTGTTATTATTGTATTCTGAAAAAACTTGACCTTTGTATCCCAATGAAAAGAGGGAAGGAAGGTAAAAAGGAAGCAAAGAAGAGAGAAGAAAAAAAGGAAGGCAGGAAGGAAGAGAAAGAAAGAAGGATAGAAAGAAAGTAAGTAAGAAGGAAGGGAGGGAAGAAAGAAAGAAGGAAGTAAAGAAATTCTGAAGGATAGGAGGTAAGAAATGAGGAAGGAAACCAAAAAGAGAATAACCTGATAGAGAACAGTTTTCAATGGGCACAATGTGGTATGCTATGAAATAGAAGCAGTCCAAAAAGCAGAACACTCTTAAAGTAAATTAATAACATCATTAGCAGGAGATGGGATCTGATAAAGATGGAATGTGCATCAGAAGTGTCATACTATCACATCAGGCTCTAAACACAAAGGCAACACTAAAGTAATTCTAAAGTTAAAACAAAAACACTGGCACTGAAGGGAACTAGCTTGTGTGCAGATTCGCTCCTTGCGAGAAAGCAAAATGCAGTCACTCAAAATGAAGTTAAACAGCGCCTTAAGAAGACTGACCCAATGCCTCATGCTGTATGATGTAGTGGATGGATGCAAAATGTGAATGACACAACAAAAGACCAATGGATGAAGAGAGGAGGCTGAAAGCCCCTACATGTAAGTATATCATACATATTTTAGTTAACTTAAAAGGTATTGGCTAATACAAGACATAAAAAAACAAAATCTAAGGGCCGGATTCCGATCTCAGCCAGAAGGGCTCCGAATCGGATTTGTTTTTTCTTGAACTGATCCGGAGCCCTTGTTTCTGACCGACTCATTCTCAATTACAAACAACCAAGTACGATGCTTGGAAACCCTTAGCCCTGATCAAATCGTTTCCGGAAGGCATACAGAAAGATAGAGCCCTCCAGAGCTGAATCATACAGCTCTATGGAGTACCTTTTCCAAGCGAGCAAGTATGATGAACGATTCGGACAGTATTTACGAGTTGTTGTGCCCGAACGAAAAGGCTGCCCGAATCAGTCTTTGGGGGCCCATAACAGGCCTCCTTCACCCGGGGCCCTCTGTATTGTGCCAATCGGGGTACCCATGGGTCCCCTCTTTCAGACCATGCACAGTGTGGCAGGCACCAAGGGGTGCCGGCCACAGGGTGCACGGTTTTACCCAGTCACCCCTGTCTTCAACACGAGCCTGTGTATGCGTTCGGTACACAGGCTCCCATTGAAGTCAACGGGAGTCCGACCAAATCTTATCCGGATACATTCAAACACATCGTACTTGTTCTGTTGGACTCCCCTACACGAGTCATATGGAAAGCCTTCGGGACACGAGCCATTTGGCTTGCTTTTCCGAACGAGATCGAAATCGGGCCCCAAGACATGAGCTCTCTGAAAAAGTAGCCACAAGCCTTTTTAGACCAACATTTCATCCTTTCTATCCTCATCTTTACGGATATCTCATGTTACCTTTCTTTCCATTTGTTGATGAGATACCTAGAATTCATGGTCATTAAGTAGTAATTGAAATAATGTTCTGTCCTGCTTCAGTTAACCTCTACCCTTCCATATCCATTTTGGGGACAATGTGTGGCTCAGCCCCGTAACTTCTGTGTAATCACCTTTGGCTGTCACTAAAAACTAGATCATTGGCATAAGATTTCCCATTGGGTAGTCTATCTGAACCAACAAAATTAAGCCAAGAGGATCATTGACCAAATGGCAATTTTGATAAAGGCAAGTTTTTCTTAAGAGGACCCCCACCGGTACTGCCTAGTTATCCTGTTGTCGAACACCAGGTATGCCTAGTCTTGGTTCCACCTCATTATTCTTTTTTCCATCTCACTCTTACAGGTTCTTTTTCATCCTCATTCTGAATAAAACAGGAAAAGAGTGGAAAGTCCTGTAGATTAATGCAGGAAAAAAATGCAGGTGTGACCCTCAATAACAAATGAGCATACATTAAGCACTTTAGTTGAATGATTCAAGGCTGATTCAGTCCTATTTCGATTGTGAGTTAATGTCTATTTTCCAAATTACTCTGAATTGTTTTGTTAGCCCCTACTATTAAAGGATGCTAGACTCTCACCCATATTTATATGGCTTACTTCATTATCAAGGCTGGTCCTAGAGATGGGTTCTGGTCCATGGCAAGTTTCAGTTGTATGTTGAAGAAATAATGTGTAATAAAATGATCCCACACTCAAGGGGTCAGACAGATTAATACTGTGTAGTGGAAGAAGAGCTATAAATATATTAGTTGAGATCTCTATATCAGAATGTAATAAGCTGCTTGTGACTTAAAGTGGGTTATCAGGACTCTATATAACAACAGGAGGGAGGGAGAGAGACAAGTGGATTCAGTCTCCCCTGGTAATGCGTTTAAACAAAATGGAATCCACTCAGAGGGTGGTCATTTTAGGGATCACAACCACCCTCTGAGTGGATTCCATTTTGTTTAAACCCCTATCAGGACTCTATGCCCAAAACATAGCCAATATTGGTCTGGGGAATTTGTCAGGACAAAGTGGATCTCCGTATCATCAAATTACGGTCCTAAATTAGCCACTGCTGCTTCAGCAAAAAACTAATTTGGTTACATGCTCTCGTCTAGTGTGCTACGTACTCCATGGGTATGGGGGAAGGTTGTTTTCTTGTCCTGCACATAATAACTGTTGGTGATCATGCTTCACTTTTCTCGTCTTGGGATAACAGAGCACACAGTTAGAAGACTTGCCTTCCCTCTTTGTAACTTTTTTTCTATCTTCCTCTTACTTTATCCCATTTATGCCTATTTCTTTAACTTGTTCAGTGTCAATGTCTGATGATGAAAAATATGTTCCCCAAAAATGACTGCAGGAACTTGTATCGTCCTCCCCAGCCTGGGGATTAGTAAATGAATATGCCACACATAGAGCTTGGTATTACATGTCTTTATTCCTCTACATGTAACTGAGAACTCAACATTCAAAATATGAACTTTATTCACCACATCCAAACACTTACGTCACAGTTCTATGGAGTCTATTAGAAAGCAAAAGGCCCCTGTCATTGCTAACTCACAAGACACTACACACAAGACACTACGGGCCAGATGTAGGTAAAATAGATTTACCGATTTTTAAATACCGAATTTTACCGATTCGGTAATTAAAAATCCGTAAATCTAAGGGGTGGATATGTAGGCATTCCAGATGTGCTGGAATACCCATTCGGAAGAATTCGGTATTTACCGATTCGGTAATGCCCATTCATTCCTATGGGCTTTGAAGCATTTTCACAAGGGTGCGGGGGTGTCACTTTGACACCCTCTGGCACCCCCAAAACAGGCTCGGGTGCCATGTGGCAGGCATACATGCCCTAAGGGCAGGTCTGCCTGTAACATGGCATAGGTGTGCATGCACACATGTGCATGCACACCGGAATCGGTATTTTACCATCAAATTGGATTTTATGGTAAAATACCGATTCGGTAAGGCCTCTGGGACTCTGAAGAGTCCCACCTACATCTGGGTGCCTCAGAATTGGTAAAATTACCGAATCGGTAATTTTACCGATTCCGTAAAATAATGCCCCCTACATACCTGTCACCCATTTACCGATCGGTAACGGCCAAAATCGGCCGTTACCGCTCGGTAAATGGCCTCAAACGGCCACCTACATCTGGCCCTACATCTCCTCCGTTGCTAACTAAAACAATGTATGCACTTATAAATATGTATATACATATATATTACAACTCCTCTATATGTCGACCAAATCATGTCCTCTGAGGCTGTGAAGAGAGAAGTGTACATGACTGGCACTGGTGATGTAGCAACAGATGCAGACACTTATGTCACAGTTCTACGGAGTCCATCAGGAATCAAAAGGGTCCGTCATCGCTAACTCACAAGACACTACAGTACTGACGACCAGGGTCAGACTGGGAACCCAAAGCAGCCCTGGCAAATTTTGTCAGACCAGCCTTCATATGTTTTTTTTTTTTTTTTAATTTCAAAATATTCTTTATTGAGAGTGCATTTTGCATACAAAATCAAGGGCAAAACATTCGTAATACTTGCGGCCTGGTGGGGCCATTAGAGAGAAAGAAAAAGGGGAGAGGAGGAGAAGGAAGAAGAGAAAGAAGAGGGGGGGGGGATGCTGGTCACGATAGCGAGGGAGTGGAGTGTGCTAGCCTTTCTACTATAAGGGTGTTTGTAGGTTCTCATCCGAAGAAAGTATGGGGACAAATAGCAAAAGTGGTGCATTCCACAACACAGGTTTCATTATACATTCAATTGTATTAGCTTTTAAAGCATAGCAAATAAGGACCTTTGAGTGCACCAGGATACGACATTCTTTGTAGTGGCCCTTCAATGATTCCCTTACTATCACACTTCAACAGCGCTCCTCATCTCTCCATAGTCCCTCTCTCACATGTATTTTATTTGTTTTATAGTGCCTTTAATACCAGTGTAGGGTGTTGAAGGACTTTACATTATACACATATAGAAAATGTTACATGTTACACAGGGGACTACGAGGTGTAGGCTTTTTTAAGAGTTCTTGATCTGGAGTAGCACATACTCAGGATTCAAAACATAATGTAGTCGTTAGGGTTGCCCTCATGAATAAGAATTTATTTCTACCCAAACAAAACTGTTACTGCAACATTAGGATAATGAAAAAAGTAGAAAAAAAACATGTTTCTAACCTGTATCATGCAGTTTGCATGCAGCACTTTGATGGCACTTCATAGCTTATTGAGCTAGATTACGATTGCCACTTATGAACTGCACAATACCAAAAGGATCTCTGTGACAAAAGCAGTAACCCTCTAAGCTATGCACATAAAACACAGTTCTATGATCTGCGTGACACATATGTGTTTGAACTGGGGTTTCTGGTTGGCAGATGTATGCAACCTGTCCAAGCAGGAACCACCAGTCTAGTCAGGGTAACCTAAATACAGACTAAAAGATAACCTGTGCTCACCCTCTGATAGCTTGGCACAGAGCAGGCCGGCTTATCTAAAGAGGCAACATGTAAAGTATTTGTGCAATACACACACATAGTAACCCAATGAAAACACCACAAAAAGGCTCCACACACGTTTGGAAAATTGAGAATATTTTTATGAGAAAATCAAGACCAAAATTACAATAATCCAATAAGTAGAACTGGAGTTATGAATTGTTAAAGAATAAACGAAAAGTAGTGCTTAGAAGTCAATAGCGCAAAAAGGTTACTTGAGACCAGAGTAAATCCAAAGTTCAGGCCAACCTAGGTGTAGGGCAGGCCGGCTAAAGGACTCAAACAGGTCCTGCTAACAAAATGCCTTTGATTGAGCAAAGTGTTGATGTTAAGCACTTGAGGCAAGGAGTCGAGGAGGTGCCACATTTTCATTGATCCGATGGATAGAGGCCAGAGTCGGCACCAATCTGCACAACGATGGAACAATCATCGGAAAAAAAAACAGTATGATGCAGGCACTGCATCATTTTCTAGCTGTGCTGTCTGTTGTCATCGAGCCACGCTGGTTGTAGAATCGCTGTCGAGCGGATGCTGCATCGGCATTGAAGGCGAGGCATCGATTCCAATCAGCACAAAGCCGCTGCTGCACTGACGGCCGTGTAGGAAAAGCTGCAAAAACTCACTCTTGAGGCCTAGGACCAGAGAGGGCACATTGGACATGGGCAGGACTCACAGACAGCAGAGTCCAGCAGCACCAGGAGGGTTGTATGAAGTCTTTGATGACCCTGAGATTTCAGAAAAAGGAGGCAGGCCAGAAAGCCCTTGGAGTCACTCTGGGATCAAGTAAGATGGGTCCAGTCCTTTTGCTCAACAGGGAGGATATCAGCAGGCAGCAGGGGCAGCTCAGCACCGCAATTAAGCACTGTTCCTTAGAACAATGACAATACTTGTAGTACAGCAATCCTTACTCTTGGTAGAGTTCTTCACAGGTCCAGTAGGGTACTGATTTGGTAGGATCAGAATCCCAGTACTTACACCAAAATGTGAATTTGAAGTGGGGGTGACTTCAAAGCAACTCCTTGAAGCGCATATGTCCCCTTTCACCGCAGCCCTGTCTGCCAGGTTATCTGTGGGGTGTAATCGGCCCTTTGTGTGGGACTCAGGACATTTCATATTCAGATGTAAGTGTCAGCTCTCCCTTCCTGCCCAGGAAGGCTATCAGATTGCAGATGAGTCCTCTGTCACACCCACCCTTCTTGTGTCTGTGCCTGCTGAGAGGAAATGCACAAAGTGTAGTTGTCACCTAGCCCAGATATGTATTGGAGACAGAATGCAGGCACACAGAGCAAAGTGAAGAGCAGAGAAATGTCCACTTTCTAGTAGCATTTCTAAAATAGTAATGTTAAATTCAACTTTACCAATAAAGAGGATTAATCATTACCATTCCAAAGAAATTAAACATGGTGCAGCTACTCCTTTCTAATCAGGATTGACGGATTAAAAGTGTTTTAAGGAATTCCCAATGCTAGGCTATGAGAGGAGTACGCCTCACAGTACTGAAAAATGAAATTAGCCGTTTATCACTACCAGGACATGTAAAACGTAAAAGTACATGTCCTACCTTTTAGTTACACAGCACCCTGCACATAGGGCTACCAAGGGCCTACCTTAGGGGTGACCAATGTATAAGGCTTGGCAATTGGTTTTAAATACCAAGTCGAAGTGGCAGTAAACTGCACACACAGGCCCTGCAATGGCAGGCCTAAGACTGGTTTGAAAGGCTACTTTTGTTGGTGGCAAAACCAGTGTTGCAGGCCTGGTAGCATTTAGAATACAGACTCTGCATATATGGTATACCACTTTACAAGGGACTTACAAGTAAATTAAATATGCAATCAGGTATACAACAATGTCACCCTGTTTAGGGGAGAAGCACATGCACTTTTGCACTTGAAGTAAGCAAGCCTCAGCAAGGCCTACCAGTGCAAGGGGTTCGCCCTTCTCTGCACAGAGTCCTTGGACCATAAGAAGAAGTTGGCACAGAAACTGGAAAATGCAAAAGCATAGTTTAAAGGTGGTACTACAGTCCACACAACACCCTTCAGTATTGCATAGAGTAGCACACCGAACTAAAGCACATGGCCCCTTTTATACACAAAGAGGGGGCTCAAAAGAAGGCGGTACAAACATGGAGCATGATTTCTGACCATATAAGGACATTTCAGAACACAATCAATATATGGGGGGAGTTAACGGTTCTTGAGACCCCCAAAAGCACATTCCTATCTGATACTAATCACTAACAGATGTGGACTCTGCTGGGCATGTGCTAACACACAAAGGATGCTAATTATAGCCTGTTGCTGGGCAGATTCCAAGTGCAGTTAACAAGGAGGTAGGACAAAACTCGTGGCGAGCACATGGCAATGTATGGCATACAAAATGGCCGCCACAAATACAGAATGGAATCGGTTCAATTGCTATGACAAGGGCCAAATACAGCATGTCTTCTGCTAATACTTAAACTAATCCCCGTTGATTTACAACAGACGACCCTTTCAGCAATAGCTGAAGACATTCGACTTCATAGGATAAGCTAAATACTCATCCCTTATGTCAATGATCATCATATCAGCTACTTCTTTATTTAAACTATTCTGCATCTTAATTTCTGCAACATTTCTTCTGGTCGTTATGCAAGCAGTAATGCACATAGAACATATCATCGGACTACACTGGATACACACACCATATGTAAAGATTATTGCAAATATTATACATAGAGCAGTCAATAATTTCCAGCCCCAAGCAGAGATTAAAGTCCAGAACCATCCTGCAAGAGTCCACATACCATTCTCTGTGTGGAGGTCTGCAGCGTTCTTATGGAATTTATTGATCGCTTTATACACTGATGGTGTGTGAACTGGGATGAACACACAGCAACTACTACCTATAATGCGACATGCACCACCTCTATCTGCTAACATAACATCCAGAACCATTCGGTTCTCTAAAGCAACAATTTTAGCAATTTGCAATTCTTCAGTGAGGTTTCCTAGGGCTACAGCTGCTTGATCTGTAACAGCTTCTACAACTCTAGTTAATCGTCGCACTTTTCTACTATTTAATGCAGCACCTACAAAAAAGAAAAATCCTAAATTAAAGTCTAAATACTGTTGTAGGCTAGTGTCTGTTTGATCTACATCATCAGTATTCAAGGTCCTCTTATAACGATTTACAGTAATATTGCTGAATAGTTTAAGATCTCGATGATACAATGGAGGTGCAAGAAACACAGGAGGCAACAAAAATGATACAAAACACACTCCGGACCACCCAGCTGGTAGTCGGTAATATCCACGATTCCCACATACAAACACGTGTTATGAGAAGCTAAAAAAGTACTATTATTTAATCCATCTATATTAAAGACAGTGATACAATCACTAATCCCAACAGAAATATGTCCAATACTCTGTACACATAAGTCTGTTTGTGCCTGAGTGACAGAGATAACGAAATGTTCACTTTCAATAGAGTCTCTTGTGTTGTGAAGATATATGGCATTGAAATATTGTCCGGTCGATATTCCTCCCACTCCCATTTAGTTCCATTCGCTTGGGGATACCCATCTTTGTCTTGATGACATTCTTTATTCAACCGGAAAAGAAGTCTGCCCACTGTAGGCTTCCTAGTTGCAAAAAGCAGGGTATACCAGGCTCGACAGGAGCCATTATGCGAAAAAGGGAGAGCTATAAAAGGTGTTCCTCCCTTCTTTTGATGTGCAGGCATCATCCCACAAATCCAACAGTTCGTGGCATTTGAAACAATGTGGGTATGGTGTAGCATCTGAATAAAAGTGTTATTAAGGTAGGATTGTCGATGCTTCAATTCTTGATATGGGAGCGTGAAAAAATAATGCTCCTCAGGTGTCGGTGTAGTAACAACAAACAACTCACAAGCAGGAGTTGTCTCCTCAACAGACCATGTTATTGTTGCCACAATCACCAAGGCAACAATAAGCCCTACAGCACAAAAAATCTTCTTTTCCATTTTGAACGAAAGCACAAAACAATTCTTCCTGAAACTAAAGTAGTTGTCAGAGCTCTTACCCCTGGGCAGCTGTTGATTTATTCACCACAGGCCCAAACGGGTGTCACTACTCTAATGCAGGGCTGACCCCCCCCTTGCCCCATCGGCTCTCCATTTCACTAACCCAGGGACTGCTCAGACAACTTTCACACTACTGCAGGCTCTTTTCTTGGCCTCAAATTATATCTCGTTGCTCCAGAAATTGTGGGGTCCGGGAAGAACTCCTCAGATCCGTCAGGTTTCACAGCACGGCCTTTCTCCGCAGTCAGAACCTCTCGATGATCGGTCAACACAGCTGGCTCCACCAAAGCAGAATGCACTCTCAGGCATTGCACACCATGGATCCAGTTCTTCCAATTGGTGACTCGAACCGCTGTCCTCGTAGCGAGCAACACTTGCTCAGGCCCGCACCACCTCGGTTCCAGACTGCTCCACCTCTCAAAGGACTTCAGGAGAACAAAATCACCAGGTCGGAGATCATGGCCTTCACCAGTAGATCTGTCAGGGAGTGCTTCTCGAACCTGTTGATGAATAGAAACCAAGCTATCAGTTAATTGTGCCAAATAGTCATTCATTAAGACACATGGTACATCATACACAGAACTTGGTTTAGGAACTCCCCAAATATTCATGGGCCTACCAAACAGAATCTCATAAGGGGTGAGACCTGTTTGAGAATGAGGCACTGATCTAATAGACAACAATGCCAGTGGCAACACATCTGGCCAAGTCAGAGAAGTAGAAGCCTGTATCTTGGCTAATTTCAGCTTCAGAGTAGCATTGTATCTTTCCACCAATCATGCTGATTGCGGATGGAACACTGCATGGAACTTTTGTTTGATCCCTAATCCTTTCAGGACATACTTGATAACGTTCCCTATAAAATGAGGTCCGTTATCACTCCACAAAAGTCTACAAACAGGATAACGAGGAAAAAATTCCTTCAAAAGCACCTTTGCCGTAGTAATTGCAGTATTGTCCTTTGTAGGGTACGCCTCCATCCATTTACTGAAGGCACATACCACCACCAAGACATACTTCAGATTATTGCAGCGTTCAAGCTGAATATAATCCATCTGCAAAACTTCAAAAGGTGCAGTTGGTGTAGCAAACCCTCCTGCTGGAGTTTGTGTCCCTTTTCCAGGATTGAATTGCAAGCAAATCATGCAGGACTGCACTACTCTCTTAGCTGTGCTAGCAATTTCTGGATGCTCCCAAACTTACGTAAGCAATTTCACTATTGCTGAAGCTCCAACATGTGCTAGCCCATGTGCAATCTGAACCATAGGTTGTACAAAAGCTATAGGCAACTTCCATGTATCCATCTGTTTGTTTCGCCAACAACCTTCATCATCCAACTCTCCAACCTTAGACCATTGCTCCCATTCTTTATCAGAAGCGGTCCTCTGTATTTCCAATACTTCTTTCCTAGCATCATGCCACCGCTCAGCTTGTGACTTCACTACATACATGGAAGTAGTGTCAGGCTGCATCGCAGTCTCACGTGCCACCCGATCTGTAAAAGCATTTCCTTGTCCCACCTTATAAGTCACTTTCTTGTGCGCACTACATTTCACTATAGCTATTTTCTTTGGATATGTTAATGCAGTCAAAAGATTATGCACTAGTTCTCCATGCATTATCTGCATCCCGTGTGATGTCAGAAAACCTCTTTCCTTCCAGAGCAGGCCAAAATCATGCGCCACTCCAAAAGCATAGCGGCTATCTGTATAAATGTTCACACGCAAACCTGTACTAAGCTCACATGCCCGTGTCAAAGCTATTAGTTCTGCTGCTTGAGCTGACTTCTGTGGTATGCGAGCTGTCTCCACTATCGTGTGAAGCGTAGTAATTGCATATGCGGCTGAAGTTGTACCATCCGGTAACTTCAGACAAGACCCATCAACCCACAGTTCTCCATCTACACCTGGAAGGGGCGTATCTTGCAAATCAATACGACCCTTTGTCTGTACCTCAGTCAGGAAAATACAATCATGTGTTTCTTGTGCCTCAGGCTGAATCACCGTAAATGGCAATAGCGTGGCTGGGTTTAGTGTTGCACATCTCTTCAATGTAATATGAGGGGCTAACAGTGTCAACTCATATCCTGTTAGACGAGCGCTAGTTAAATGCTGCGTCTTTGTTTGATTCAAAAGGGCATCAACAGCATGGGGTACCAGCACAAACAACTTATGTGATAAGACTATCCCTTCACTCTGGCGTATTGACACAGCTGTTGCTGCAACCGAGCGAAAACATCCAGGCAACGCTTGAGCAACAGGGTCAAGCACTGCTGAAAAATATGCACAAGGAGGTTGCTTATCACCATGTGTCTGCACCAAAACTGACAATGCACATCCATCTCTCTCATGTACATACAATGTAAAGGGCTTTGTGTAATCTGGACTACCTAACACTGGTGCTGAACAAAGGGCTTGTCGTAACTGTCGAAAAGCATTCTCACATTCATCTGTCCATGGAAGGGGTATTGGAGTGTCTTTTGTCAAAAGGGCTAACAAAGGTTTAACAATGTATGAAAATCCTAATATCCATTGCCTACAAAAGGAAGTAAGACCTAGAAATGCTCGAACTTCTTTCTGTGTAGAAGGTACTGGTGTGTCTAAAATTGCCTGAATGCGGTCTGATGTGAGTGCACGTCCCTCCTTAGACAAAAGGTGACCTAAGTAGGTTACCTTTGGTCTACAATACTGCAATTTCTTTTTCGATACTTTGTGATGATGTGAAGCAAGGAAAGAAAACAAGGACAAAGTGCATTTTTGAAATTGTTCAGGGGTATCGGCTGCCAACAAGATATCATCGACATATTGTATGAGCGCCACATCTTCGGGCAGAACAAAAGAATCAAGTTGTCTCTTTAATGCTTGGCTGTAAATACTAGGACTCTCAGTATAGCCTTGAGGAGCTCTAAAAAATCTATACGATCGTTTATTCAAAGTGAAACCGGACAGATATCGGCTATCAGGATGCATAGGGATCGAAAAGAAAGCATTCTTCAAGTCTATAACAGAGAACGTGGTTGCAGTAGGTGGAACTAAAGTAAGAAGTGTTGTGATGTCAGAAACCACTGGGTATTGTGGCACCACTATCTTATTCACTTCTCGTAAGTCAATTATGAATCGATAAATCCTAGTGTCAGTGTCTTTCTTCCGAATTTGGAGAATCGGACTGTTACAGACATTAAATGGATCTTCTTCAACAACCCCAACTTCAATAGGATCTTTTACAATTTGTGTGAGTGCTTCCTCACTCTCCTGTGAAATTCTATATTGAGGCAAAAGTGGTAACACAGCTCCCTCCTTTTATACTAATTTGCACCAGTGGAATAACCATCTGTCCCACATCAGTATCTGAAGTAACCCACAAAGTGTTGGGTAGGGAAGCTAATGCAATATCTTCTTTAACAAGACAAGCTCTTTCCATTACAGGGTAGTTGTCATTCAAAATCACACGTACTCCTTCAGGGGAACATCTTATTGTGGCTCTGAAATACTTGAACTGTTCTCAGGACACCCCCGCGCCGCACGGCCACCAGCTGTGTGTGTGCCCCTCGCTGCTGCTCGCAGCCTCGTTGTGCCGTCTGCTTTGCCGCCCTAGCTGCCTGCCTCGCTGTTCGTTGCCCCCGCAGTTCCGCCATATTTTTGTAGTATTGTAGATTTTCTGTTGCACTGTTGTATTTTGTAGCCTTTTCTGTTAATCTTGTCGTTTTCAATGTTGTATATTTTTGCCTTTCTGGTAATCTTGTCGTTCTCACCCCTGTGCCTTCCCCGCCCCGCTCCCCGCTTCCCGCCGGCGTTCACGTGGCCACGCCCCTTTTTGTTCTGTGCCCTCCCAGCTCCCGCCTCCCAGCTGCTCCTCCCTCCAACTTGTCCTTAAATGGGGACCGCGCGGCGCAGGTGAGTGTGACCTGTTCTCAGGACACCCCCGCGCCGCACGGCCACCAGCTGTGTGAGTGCCCCTCGCCCCTCGCTGCTGCTTGCAGCCTCGTTGTGCCGTCTGCCTCAACAGCCGACATCGCCATCGCCATCCCGGACGGATACAAGATCATCAGAAGGGACCGCGTCAACCAGACCGGAGGAGGCATCGCCATCATCCACAAGAACACCATCCGCATCACGACCGACTCCAACGACACCTTCGCCGCCGCCGAGCACCTCCACTTCCAGATTCACACCGACCCAAAGACGACCCTCAGAGACACCCTCATCTACAGACCACCGGGACCACGCACACAATTCAGCGAAGACATCACAGACTTCATCAGCCCACACGCCCCCCCCTCCGCCGAACACATCCTCCTAGGGGACCTCAACTTCCACCTGGAGAACAACAAGTACCGCAACACTGCCGCCCTGCTGGACAACCTCGCCAACCTCGGACTCAAGCAACTGGCCAACACCCCCACCGACTACGCGGGCCACACGCTTGATCCTGTCTTCTCATCCAGCAAGCACACCACCTTCAGCCACTCCACCGGACTCCACTGGATCGACCACAGCTGCGTCCACTTCAGCTTCAGAAAAACCACAACCCACCACCACCCACAACAGGTTCCTCACAGAAGCTGGAACAAGATCACCGCCGACCAGCTCACCACCTCCCTCAGCCAGAACCCACCTGCCAGCACAACTGACCCCAACGAAGAAGTCCGCAACTCCGCGGTGAGAGTGGGTGGTGGCAGCTCCCATGCTGACCCGCTTTTCCTGACAGATGTCCTAGCAGCATTTTAATTATTATTTTAATACAGTACCCATTGGATTGCGACATTTGCACTTATTTGCATATTGTAGAGTCGCCGCTCGTGTTTGTTTATTTCTCTTGGCGGCTATTTTTAAATTGAAATTTAGACTTTGCGGGGGGTGTTTAGTCCTACCTGGCATTTTCTGTGAGGCGAGGTGAGCCTTCCCTGCCCCGGTCCACCGCGGCTGTTGTGCCGTTTGTGTGGAGGGCGGGCGGCCATCTTGATAGTAGTCCTCTCCCCGGCTAAACCTGTGGCAGCGGTCTAGCTGGGGGAGGGACGGGCTCCTATAAGATCAGCTGATGACATAGCTCTTTGCGGTGAGAGTGGGTGGTGGCAGCTCCCATGCTGACCCGCTTTTCCTGACAGATGTCCTAGCAGCATTTTAATTATTATTTTAATACAGTGCCCATTGGATTGTGACATTTGCACTTATTTGCATATTGTAGAGTCGCCGCTCGTGTTTGTTTATTTCTCTTGGCGGCTATTTTTAAATTGAAATTTAGACTTTGCGGGGGGTGTTTAGTCCTACCTGGCATTTTCTGTGAGGCGAGGTGAGCCTTCCCTGCCCCGGTCCACCGCGGCTGTTGTGCCGTTTGTGTGGAGGGCGGGCGGCCATCTTGATAGTAGTCCTCTCCCCGGCTGAACCTGTGGCAGCGGTCTAGCTGGGGGAGGGACGGGCTCCTATAAGATCAGCTGATGACGTAGCTCTTTGCGGTGAGAGTGGGTGGTGGCAGCTCCCATGCTGACCCGCTTTTCCTGACAGATGTCCTAGCAGCATTTTAATTATTATTTTAATACAGTGCCCATTGGATTGCGACATTTGCACTTATTTGCATATTGTAGAGTCGCCGCTCGTGTTTGTTTATTTCTCTTGGCGGCTATTTTTAAATTGAAATTTAGACTTTGCGGGGGGTGTTTAGTCCTACCTGGCATTTTCTGTGAGGCGAGGTGAGCCTTCCCTGCCCCGGTCCACCGCGGCTGTTGTGCCGTTTGTGTGGAGGGCGGGCGGCCATCTTGATAGTAGTCCTCTCCCCGGCTGAACCTGTGGCAGCGGTCTAGCTGGGGGAGGGACGGGCTCCTATAAGAACATCATGCCCTTCTGGACGCGTGGCGGGCGCGACTTAGGCGCGCCGAAGGTAAGCCAAAGGTCAGCCCGTCCGCGCCTCGGCCGTGGCGGCCGCAGGACGGGCTGACCCCCGGCCGCCATCCATTCATGCTACTGCTGTCTCCTATACTCGGGAACAGCTGTGCTCCCTGCGCTCCCATGGTTGCCCTGGTGCAGGTGGGGGAGATGGTAATGTTATCATGTTTGCCCCTTGCCCGCTCTGCGGTTTTTGTTGTGCCAAAACTCTGCGTGATCTATCTCCGCCTGCTAGGGATGGCGACTCTGTCTCGGCAGCTTTGGTTAATGCTCGTTCATTGAGCAAACACGCTGGGGATGTATTAGAGCTTCTCGATGACGGCTCTCTCGACATCCTGTTTGTGACCGAAACCTGGCTTAATAACGCCTGTGCTCCGGATGTTGAGTTAGCAGTTCCCCGTGGCTATAAAATACATAGGAGAGATAGACCTCTCGGAAGAGGGGGGGGTCTGGCAATCATTTTAAAGGATTCGTTGACCCTTCAGGTTGAGCCCTTGGAGGAGCTGGGAGTTGGGGAAGTAATGAACTTTTCCCTGGTTCTCTCTCCTCATCTCACCTTGGGGGGCTCGTTAATCTATAGGCCCCCAGGACATGCAGGAGCATTTCTGGCAGCACTGCTTGAGACTATGGTTCCTCGAGTTTTGAGATTCCCCCATTTGTTATTGCTTGGCGATTTTAATATCCACGCGGAGGTAGCGGCTCTCCCTGAATGCAAAGTTCTGTATGATTTCTTGGATCTGGCTCATCTCTCCCAGTGGGTCTCTCTTCCTACGCACTCAGGGGGTCACACTCTGGATGTGATTTGTTCCAACTTTACCCTCCAAGTGGAAGCTCCTCAAGCTCTGACGTGGTCGGACCATCAGCTGATCAGATTTGCGTGGTCAGCTCCGAAAACTGCCACTGGGGGGGCTAAAACTATCTGTGCCAAGAAAATTAACATAAAGACTTTGGGTACCTCCCTGTCCGAGTGCAGGCCCGTGTTAGGCTCTGATCTTGCTGAAGCGGTGCTGAACTTCAGAGAGTGGGTGGAAGCGGGGGTGACTGTGTCATCTAAAGGGGGGAGCAACGGTAGAACTAGATCCTCCCCTTCTAAGCCTTGGTTCTCCCCCGAACTACGCATTCACAAGTTGGCCTGTAAAAAGCTTGAACGGGCCTGGCGTCAATCGTATTGCCCCTTAGCTAAGGCTGCTCTACGGAGGGAGCAGAGAATCTACTATGCCAGCATCAAAACAGCTAAGGGGGAATATTTTACTAGCCGGATTGACAAAGCTAACAACAGCAGTCGCGAGATCTTTGCGATTGTTAACAGTTTCCTCTCTCCCTGTGCTGAGCAAAGGGCGGTTCCAGCTTCTGCAGTATGGTGTGAGAGCTTGTCCGGGTTTTTTTAGCAAAAAATAGCGGCTATTCAGGCGAGTTTTAGCTCTAGCCACTTTCCGGATGGCTCTTTCCATCTTTCCCCTTCCTTAGAGGGTTCATCTCCCCGGATAGTGGAGCTCACGCCTCCCACTGCTACCGACACACTAGCCGTGATTAAATCCTTGAAATCTGGATCACCTTCTGACCCGTGTCCAGCGCGGGTGTTGGCAGGGGTTGCGGAAGTGGTGGTGCAGGAAGTGACGCATATCGTCAGCCTTTCATTTAAATCAGCCACAGTTCCTGTTGAATGGAAACAAGCTAAGCTACTTCCCCTGCTTAAAAAGGCTGGAGCAGACCCTGAAGTGCTGGCCAATTATCGCCCAATTTCCCTGACCCTGCTATGGCAAAAATAGGAGAAAAACTGGCTTTCCGGCAACTTAATGAGTTTGTGGAATCATCTGGGGCTCTCCATCCTGCTCAATCTGGTTTCCGTGCTGCGCACAGCACGGAATCTGCTTTGGTGGAGATCTCTGAGGCAGTTAGGGAGTGTCTGGACTGTGGCGGCAGAGCAGCTCTAATTTTATTGGACCTCTCTGCCGCGTTCGACACGGTGCCGCACCAACGCCTCCTCACTAGACTTGCGGACATTGGGGTTGCTGGCCTTGCTTTGGACTGGCTGCGTTCCTTTCTCTCGTCTCGATCACAACAGGTTTGGCTCCCTCCTTTTTCATCTTCGGCTAAGCCCCTCATGACTGGGGTCCCGCAGGGCTCCACCTTGAGCCCTCTTCTTTTTAATGTATACCTGACCCCCCTGATTGAGCTTGCCGAACATTTGGGGGCCAAAATCATCGCATATGCCGATGATACGCAGCTGTTGTTCACCAGGCCCAATGCTGTCTTAGATACCGAGCGGATTCAGTTTTGTTTATCCGCAGTTTTCAACTGGTTAGCCTCCGCGCAACTGAAGTGCAACGAGGATAAGACGGAAATACTGCTCTACGGTCAATTCCCCCCTAATTTCAGAGAGGCACTTTGGCCGGCCGGTTTCCCGATGCCCGGTTCAGTCAATGTCCTTGCCAAGAACCTAGGGGTCTGGTTCGGGGAAGACCTCCGATTTGAGGGGCATATCAAGAAGCTGGCAGGATGCTATTTCGGGACCCTTAAGGCGTTGCAGAAGTTTTTTCCCTATTTGCCTGCCTCAGCAAGAGAGTCAGTTGCTAGAGCTTTAATTCTCTCGCGACTTGACTATGCCAATGGCCTGCTGAGTGGGTCCCCGGCTTATATGGTGAGACGTCTCCAGGTGATCCAAAACGCAACCGTCAGACTGTTGGGTAATATCCCCAGTCGGGTCAGCGCTAGGAATCACCTGCAGGGCCTGCACTGGCTGCCAGTCTCCCAGAGGATTACTTTTAAAATTTTGACCCTGGCCCACAAAGCTATCTATGGACAAAGCCCCGCCTACCTGATGAAACGATTTCTCATTCAAGCAAACCGGGCCGAAGACGGCTGTAATGCCAGAAACCGGTCCCCGGGAGCTTGTTTCCTTCCCAGTGTAAGAATTGGCTTCTGTAGTTTGGTTTGTCCTGTTCCCATCATGCACTGGGACAGGAACAGACTAATTTGCATACAGCCAGGTTCTGAAACTGGGATGGTGCAGTGAGCTAAAAAACGGTGTTGGATCTAGCCCTGATCTTTTGACTGGGTGAGAGCTTTCTGCTTAATTCAGAGACTCTGTCCCTCACCACCCCTTTTTGTAAATACCTGATGAAACGATTTAGGCGCTACTCTCCTAAGCGACCTTTGCGTTCTGCCGCTCAACATCTGCTTCAGGTCCCGCTCTTCCGGCTTTCTCGGCTGGGAGGGCAATCAGTGGCGGTGAAGGCCGCCTTGGCTTGGAATGAGCTCCCTCTATCCTTGCGAGCTACGGTGAACTTTATTTCTTTTAAAAAAGGGCTGAAAACCCATTTGGTTTCGACTAGCCTTTTAGTTTTTGTGCTGTGTAGGGTAGGCTGCTTATTCTGTCTTTTCTTCTTCGCGCCAGGATACTCCGGCAGTAATGGAGCGCGTTATAAAACAGCATAATAATAATAATAATAACTTCACGCAGTGGCTGACCGCCTGCGCCGACGACCTCTCACCACTGAAGAACCCTCCCAGCAGACCCAGAAGCAAGAAGACCCTGGTTCATCGACGAACTCAGGGACTCCAAGAAGACCTGCCGCACCCTCGAGAAAGCCTGGTTCCTCGACCAGACCACTGACAACATGACCGCCCTCAAACACGCCACCCGCAAGCACCACCAGCTCATCCGCACCACCAAGAAAAAATCACTGAAGGAGCGACTGGACAACAACGCCCACGACAGCAAGGAACTCTTCAGCATCGTCAAGGAGTTCTCCAGCACTGGCAACAACAACATCACTCCCTCACAAGATCTCTGCGACTCTCTCGCCTCGTTCTTCCACCGCAAGATTGCCGACATCCACAACAGTTTTGGCGCACCGTCCACGCACCCAACCGTCGAACCAACGCACCCCACCACCACCCTCCGCACCTGTACCACGGTAACTACCGAAGACACAGCCCGCACGATGAACACCATCCACTCCAGATCTCCAACCGACCCCTGCCCCCACCACGTCTTCAACAAGGCCGACTCCACCATCGCACCCCAACTCCGGGACGTCATCAACACCTCCTTCAACACCACCACCTTCCCGGAGAGCTGGAAGCATGCCGAGCTCAGCGCCCTACTGAAGAAACCAACAGCGGACCCCACCGACCTAAAAAACATCCGCCCCATCTCGCTCCTCCCTTTTCCTGCCAAAGTCATCGAGAAGATCGTCAACAGACAGCTTCCCGCCTTCTTTGAGACGAAAGGATCCCTCGACCCCTCGCAGTCTGGTTTCAGAGCCAACCACAGCACCAAGACCGCCCTCATCGCAGCCACCGACGATATCCAAGCCCTGCACGACAACGGGGAAACAGTGGCACTCATCCTCCTGAACCTCTCTGCAGCGTTCGACACTGTCTGCCACCGCACCCTAGTCCAACGCCTCAACAACACCGGCATCCAAGAGAAGGCACTGGAGTGGATCATCTCGTTCCTCGCCGGAAGAACACAGAGAGTCCGCTTCCCCCCGTTTCGATCCGAGGCCACCAAAGTCATCTGCGGCGTCCCGCAAGGATCATCACTCAGCCCCACCCTCTTCAACATCTACATGAGACCTCTTGCTTCCATCGCACGCCAACACACCCTCAACATCATCTCCTACGCCGACGACACCCAGCTGATCCTCTCCCTCACCAGAGACCCCGACACCGCCAGAACCAGCCTACACGAAGGGATGAAAGACGTCGCCAAGTGGATGAAGAACAGCCGCCTGAAACTGAACTCAGACAAGACGGAAGTCCTCATTCTTGGACCATCGCCCTCCACCTGGGACGACTCCAGGTGGACCCCAGCACTGGGCACCGCTCCCAAGCCAACAGACCACGCACGCAACCTGGGCTTCATCTTGGATTCCTCCCTCTCGATGACCAGACAAGTCAACGCCGTCTCCTCATCATGCTTTCACACCCTTCGCATGCTTCGCAAGATCTTCCGATGGATCCCGACCGAAACCAGGAAGACGGTCACCCAGGCCCTCGTCACTGGCCGACTGGACTACGGAAACACCCTCTACGCCGGAACCACAGCCAAGCTACAGAAAAGACTCCAACGCATCCAGAACGCCTCCGCCCGACTCATCCTGGATGTCCCCCGACGCAGCCACATCCCCGGCCACCTGAGGGTCAGGCACTAGCTCCCCGTCAACAAGAGGATCACGTTCAGGCTCCTCACCCACGCACACAAGTCTCTCCACGACCTGGGCCCCAAGTACCTCAATGACCGCCTGACCTTCTACACGCCCACCCGCCAGCTACGGTCTACCAGCCTCGCCCTCGCTGCCGTACCACGCATCCGGAGAGCCACCGCCGGAGGCAGATCCTTCTCCTACCTGGCGGCCAAGACATGGAACTCCCTCCCCATCCACCTTCGGCTGACCCAGGACCACCTCGCCTTCAGGAGACAACTCAAGACCTGGCTGTTCGAGCAGTAGCGGACCCCCTCCCCCAAGCGCCTTGAGACCCTTCCGGGTGAGTAGTGCGCTATACAAGTGTTATGATTGATTGATTGATTGAGCATATCAAGGCCCACAATATTATCTGATGTATTTGGGGAGAGCAAAAACGGGCATGGTGCAGCAAATTTATCAAAATGAAATGCAAGTGGTTGTGACAATGGGCTAAGGGAAGGTGGTAAATCGAACCCTATCGATGTGATCGTTAAGCCAGACAGGGGAGCCCTTGGAACCAATTGTTTAGACAGAGCACTACGAGTATTACCTGTATCAACCAGAAACTGATCAGTAAAACCCAAAACATGTGCTGTAACATAAGGACCCCTCTGATCTACTGGAACTTCAACTGATTCCTTACCCCATCCTACGCAATCCTACGCATAAGCAGAATCATGTAAATCAGGCTGCGCATAATCAGACATCTGGTATTGGTTGCGCCTGTCAAAAGTATTGAACCCATTTTGTACCCACACATTAGAATCAAACCTAGCACGATCGTTCATGTTGCCCCTAGGACCTGAATATCCTGCGCAATTTCTCATTGGTCCCCGACCACGGGCATAGCGTTGTGAGCGCAACAATGGACACTCATCTGCCCAATGGCCAATTTTCCTATAATACGCGCATTGATCCACAGCCAGATTCGAATGAGTGTAGGAAGAACCATAAAATCCTCGTCCACCTCTATCATTACCTCTAGGAGGTGGACCATAAACTTGAGATAACATAACCTTTATTTTTAATTCCTTAGACTTTTTATCCTCACTACCCTTCGCTTCTAATTCCTGACGCTCGTAATATTGAGGCATCGTCAGGAGAGATGCCGGAGACGAGGTGGTCCAAGAGCTTTCACTAGCTTTTAAACGGCTAGCCACTCCTGGTAATAGATTCATAACGTATTTATCTACAAACAAAGGTAGGCCTGTATCGTCCGTTAGCGACTGGCCACTAAAATCATGAAATGCTTCCTCGAAACGCGTGAAGAAATCTGAAACTGATTCATCTGTCTTTTGCTTACACGATGCTAAAATAGTCCAATCAATCTTTTTAGTGGGAATAATAGTTTTTAACTTAGTTAGTATTGCAACAGGAAGATCTAAAATCAACTGACATGACTTTTTCGCTGGTTCCCTATCCTCGTATTCCGTCTCTATCTCCTTCCATAATGCCCCATACGCTGTGCGATCATCAACTTTACGCACAGATCTCCACATATCAGGTGGCAATATTAGCCCGAATAATAAATCAATATCAGCTAACGTCATGGTACAAGAATTTATAGCTCCCTCAACTTCCTCATAGAAAGCGGCTGGATTTTTCCGCGGGTCAGGCAACGCAGCCCATGACATCTGCTCTATTCCAGGGAGTATGCACCCAATTATAAATAAAATAACCTTTAGCATCTACAGAGGACTTATCATCACTTGTACCCGCTCCCTTAGGAGATATATATAAAGGCGCAGCCTCTCGTATCAGCTTTGCATGCACTATTGCGGTCTTATCTGTTCCAAAGATAGATGATTGTTTCCCGCCGAGCGAATCCGTCCGTGCATCTGCACCTGTTTTCCATTTCTCCTCTTGCATACGAAGCACCTCAGTTCGTAGTTTGAACAACCGTCTTATCGTATCAGCCACCTGGGGGAGAGTAAAAAGCCCATTACGTATTTGCTTACAATCGGCTGCTGCATCATCAGGTTCTAAAACACCAGAGACTTTCCGAAACATGTCAACAACTTCTTCAGCAAAATGCTCAGTAAAATATAATCGCTCTCTGTCCTGCCCTGTAAACTGTAAACCCTGTTTACAGTTTACAGGGCAGTAAACTATCTAAGATGTTAGAAACAGTAACAGAATCACAAAGTGCTTCACGAGCAGTTTTTCTAAGTTCTGCCGCACGTTCGACCGACAGCATAGAGTGAGTATCTGGTTTTGTTCGATCTGCCCTGGAATCGTCATCTTCGTCAGATGGAGCGGACGGAACGGCATATGGAGGCCGAGGACAATCTAGCAATGAGAAATCATCTTGTGATTTATTAAGGACAGGATAAAGAGGTTGCCGAACAGCATATTGGCCAGATATCTGTAATCTGCCCTCCTTCTCCTGTCTCTCTTCCAATTCATTCACTTCTTTCTTCCTTAAGTCTTGCACTTTTTCATACACATTCTTCTGTTGCTCTTTCTCAATCAGCGCCTGCTCACGTTTCTCATGCTCACGTACTTCTTTCACCCACATTCGTACACATTCAAACATATCTTGTCTGGATTTTTGCTCAAACATACACTGTTCCACATAATCAATCTTTTGCATATCAAATGACCAATACATTGCCCAACGTAACTCAGGATCCTGACAAGTGTATTTCCTCCACAATGTGCTGTACATTATAGAAGAAAGACCACATTTAATATACATCTCTCTATTAGGTGTCTCTTCTGGGGGAGCCGGTTTCGATTCCTCAAGTTTTAACCAGTTATTTCCACAAAAGCAGCACATCCTGCGAAGTGCGCTAAGAGCAGGCATGCCAAAAATAGTGCAAAATATGCAGTATTGTAATCAAAGTAGCACTTAAGGTATCTTTAATACGATGTGCCGTTCAAATCAAAGTCGCAATTTTAGAGAAAAATCTACTCATTACCTGCCTATATGTGTTGCAACACATATATTCCACTTACACATCATGACTTGTCATACCAAACCAAAATTGCCACAGCAAGCGTATCCTAAAACTGCCTTGCCAATCCCAGGCTTCCAAAACCCACAGCAAGTACCGTACAATGGTTCTTATCAATCACAGGGCATCCAGATTCCAACTGCCAAGTTCTAAATTCGACCAAACGGCCACTGCACGGCAAGCCAACAGAAGAGATCTCAGTCAAGGACCGGCACCACCTGGATGGTCAGATCGGAAAGAAAGGAACAACACCTTGGATGCCAAGACTCGGGTCTCTTCTGGCAGTGATCACGTCCGCGGCGAGATTCCAATCCTTCATCACGACCACTCCTTCGGGCATCCGAGTCGCCGATGAGCCCCACGTGTTGGCGCCAATTGAAGTAAGCAAGCCTCAGCAAGGCCTACCAGTGCAAGGGGTTCGCCCTTCTCTGCACAGAGTCCTCGGACCATAAGAAAAAGTTGGCACAGAAACTGGAAAATACATAAGCATAGTTTATTAAACCTTTAAAGGTGGTACTACAGTCCACACAACACCCTTCAGTATTGCATAGAGTAGCACACCGAACTAAAGCACATGGCCCCTTTTATACACAAAGAGGGGGCTCAAAAGAAGGCGGTACAAACATGGAGCATGATTTATGACCATATAAGGACATTTCAGAACACAATCGATATATGGGTGGAGTTAACGGTTCTTGAGACCCCCAAAAGCACATTCCTATCTGATACTTATCACTAACAGATGTGGACTCTACTGGGCATGCGCTAACACACAAAGGATGCTAATTATAGCCTATTGCTGGGCAGATTCCAAGTGCAGTTAACAAGGAGGTAGGACAAAACTCGTGGCGAGCACATGGCAATGTGTGGCATACAAAATTGGCCGCCAAAAATACAAAATGGAGTCGGTTCAATTGCTACGACAATGGCCAAATACAGCATGTCTTCTGCTAATGCTTAACCTAATCGCTGTTGATTTACAACACACTGGTCAGCAGGGGTAAAGTGCATAGAGTCCTGAGGCCAACAGAAAGATACAGCAAGAAGTGGAGGTAAGCAGGAAAAGTGTTGGGACAAGACCACCCTAAGGATGCCAGGTCTAACAGTGAATTTTGCAACTTGCATGTTAATCCTCTGTGCTGCCTTGGATGATTCAAAACTGTCACTTGACAAAACTCTGATCCCTCTCCAGCAGGAATATTGATCACAAGGGATATCTTGACACTTTTATTGTTTCTGAAAACTGCTGGATATACAAGAAGCTCTGCACTTTCAAACCATCACATTTTTAAAAAGTCGGTGAGCTGGAAACAAAAGTAAATGCTGAGTGGGTTATGCTGGTCTGCTATCTTGTTACTGTGAGGAGTTGGCCTGGTATATGATGTCCACTAATTAAAGTGGGCACCTTGCAACAGTCCAAAGAACCCTTATGGTGATTTAAGAGGTCAAAGATAACCTTTGAAAGCTATCCAAGTGGTAGCCGAGGAGAACAGCCTTCAGGCTTAGTCTTGAAGGAATGTTAAGCAGAATGCAATTTTATTGTATTGGTCGAATGAAAGGAGAACCACACAGTAGTTATAAGAATATATATTTATTGTTAACACCTTAAATACCTCACAGTATCTGCTACACACAGATTAACACAAAGTACACAATACTATAGCACAGAAACAAACTTAAATAGCACTAATACACAGTGGGATCCAGAGAGACCAAACCATATACTAAAATAGTGATATAAGAACCAAAACTCGAGTCAAGACAGGGTCGAGAGGTTGTAGAATCGCTGGGACCCCAAACAACCACCCAAGGTGAGTAAGTAGGGACCCCACGGAGGACAGGTGCAGGGTGAGAACATGACCGTGTGTTACGTATAATTCAATGGGAGAGTTGCGGTTACAGTTTTAGTGTTTAAGGACCCTTCCCAGTGGATTACGAGGAAACCTTTTGGAACATGGAAGGTTGGAGAGCCACCCCACCCGTGGATACTGAAGTACCAGAGTTACCTATCCCAGGGAAGCTGGGTGCATAGGGTTGAAGTGGCGTCGGAAACCACTTTTGTTCTCAGTGGGAGTCTTCAAAGAAATGTCAGGGGACAGAGTCTGGGTCACTCAGGAGTGACCAGGGGCTCGGTAGACTAATGCCCACTGAAGTCAGGTGTTTCAGTTCCGAAGAAGGAGACCTTGAATCTGCAGCCTTGGGGACCAGGAGACGTGGAAGATGACCAGGAGCCGGATATGAGCTGTCCCACATAAGATGTCGAGTGCTGAGGGGTCAGTGTCTGGCGGGAGCACCAACAAGCCTTGGCAACGGCAACCCACGAAGAAGGTCGAAGAAGGTTACGGTCTGGCCCAGCAAGGACCAGAGGACTCACCACAGCAAGGGGAGTCAGGGCAGGTCTGGAGAAACCAGGGTAGCCCAAGAAAATCTGTGTTGTCCCTCAAATGAACCCACAGGCCAAAGGCACAGGAGTCACGAGGGGACCTCAAGCAGTCTCACAAAGTATCAGCTTGCAGGGCACACGGTGCAAGGAGGCCGGAGTCCTTTGTACGAAATGTGGCCAGAGGTCGGGGATATTGATAGCCCAATGCACAAAGTTGGGGAACACCAACAAGCATATGCACTTGCAAATGTACACAGTGCACAGGGGTTCAGGTTATGCATTCCCCACAAGGATTACTGGCCTCAAACTTAGTGAGAGGGCAGCTCAACCTCAAAGAACATAGGAACCCACCTCCTGTGTTGCAGGAGCTCAGGATCAGCAGACTGGTCAGTTGCGTTACGGTGCCTATGAATGCAGGGGAGTGACTCCTTCACCACAAGGGAGATACTTCGGATGTTCTTGATGCTCCCCAGGTCCTGCATGGAGCCTGTATGGTGCACAGGTACAGACGATGCTTTGGATGGAGAGGGAAACAAAGTCGAGCCCAGTCAAAGTCCAATGAAGTCCAGAGTGTCCAGACGGTTGAAGTTCAGTGGTTTCTTATTCAGAATCTTGTCCACGTCGAATCTAGGGTCCTAAAGCTAGGTAAGTCCTTTTGTACCCATGAGAGAGAGTTTGACAGATTCAGGGGATCCTCCCAGGTGAGGGTCAGGACAGTGGGGAAGATACTCCCATGTCCTTTGTCCAGTTTCGCATCAGAGCAGGAGCCAACGCCTCCCAGAACTGGTTTGAGCTGGACTATGCACAGGGACAAGACACCAAATGTGCCCCTTGTGCAGACTTTTAGGCACTTTAGAAGTGCGCCCACCCAGCCCCAGTACACTAAATCCTGTCTGGGAGGTGGTCACACATCCCTGTGACAGGATGCCTATTGTCCTGCTTTCCACTGCTCAAGCTTGGCTCAGCAGCAGGAGGGCAGAAATGTGTCTCTGGTCAGCAGCAAACATTTTGGGCTGCCCAGGTCGAGAAGGCTGGTACCGGGAAGACCAGTGACCTCACGAAGCTCGCTTCAGAGGGGTGGAATCATACCTCCCACACCGGTTACTGGTGTGTAGGTATGATTCCAGGCTGTTTGATACCAAACATGACATGTTTTATTTCAGTCATTTTCGAGATAGCATTTACCTCGAGCATATAATGCACCTCTACCTATATGTCTGGCTCTGTCACAGACAACCCGGGAGAATGGTCTCCGAAGGATGCAGAGGAGCTCTACTCATGCAGGGGCACCCTCTCACGTAAAACCCAGCAACAGGCCCTCAGGATTGTCAAGGCCCGCTATAGGGGTGACATATAAGTTTTAAGTGTAGTGACCTATATCTAAAGTAAGTGGTGTTAGCACCAGCTTACACAGGCTGCAATGGCAGCCCCGTAGTTCCATTTTGCATATGCTTCAGTCCATGGGAGGCCTCTTGAGTACCTATGTGCTGGGGAAATGTATACTATATACTAGGGGCTTCTAGGGGTACCCCAGTATCCAATCTGGAGTGTGCCTAAATATCTGTATATTATTTACAAAAAGGGGTGGTGAGGGACAGAGTCTCTGAATTAAACAGAATACTCTCACCCAGTCAAGAGATCAGGGCTAGATCCAACACCGTTTTTTAGCTCACTGCACCATCCCAGTTTCAGAACCTGGCTGTATGCAAATTAGTCTGTTCCTGTCCCAGTGCATGATGGGAACAGGGCAAACCAAACTACAAAAGCCAATTCTTACACTGGGAAGGAAACAAGCTACCGGGGACCGGTTTCTGGCATTTCAGCCGTCTTCGGCCCGGCTTGCTTGAATCCTGATGGTGCAATGAGCAAGGGACTCACATCTGAGTATACCCTTCCACGCTTAGGGTGGACAAAATTATTTACAAAAAGGGGTGGTGAGGGACAGAGTCTCTGAATTAAACAGAATACTCTCACCCAGTCAAGAGATCAGGGCTAGATCCAACACTGTTTTTTAGCTCACTGCACCATCCCAGTTTCAGAACCTGGCTGTATGCAAATTAGTCTGTTCCTGTCCCAGTGCATGATGGGAACAGGGCAAACCAAACTACAAAAGCCAATTCTTACACTGGGAAGGAAACAAGCTACCGGGGACCGGTTTCTGGCATTTCAGCCGTCTTCGGCCCGGCTTGCTTGAATCCTGATGGTGCAATGAGCAAGGGACTCACATCTGAGTATACCCTTCCACGCTTAGGGTGGACAAAATTATTTACAAAAAGGGGTGGTGAGGGACAGAGTCTCTGAATTAAACAGAATACTCTCACCCAGTCAAGAGATCAGGGCTAGATCCAACACCGTTTTTTAGCTCACTGCACCATCCCAGTTTCAGAACCTGGCTGTATGCAAATTAGTCTGTTCCTGTCCCAGTGCATGATGGGAACAGGGCAAACCAAACTACAAAAGCCAATTCTTACACTGGGAAGGAAACAAGCTACCGGGGACCGGTTTCTGGCATTTCAGCCGTCTTCGGCCCGGCTTGCTTGAATCCTGATGGTGCAATGAGCAAGGGACTCACATCTGAGTATACCCTTCCATGCTTAGGGTGGACAAAATTGTTTACAAAAAGGGGTGGTGAGGGACAGAGTCTCTGAATTAAACAGAATACTCTCACCCAGTCAAGAGATCAGGGCTAGATCCAACACCGTTTTTTAGCTCACTGCACCATCCCAGTTTCAGAACCTGGCTGTATGCAAATTAGTCTGTTCCTGTCCCAGTGCATGATGGGAACAGGGCAAACCAAACTACAAAAGCCAATTCTTACACTGGGAAGGAAACAAGCTACCGGGGACCGGTTTCTGGCATTTCAGCCGTCTTCGGCCCGGCTTGCTTGAATCCTGATGGTGCAATGAGCTTGTCTCCTTTCTGGTGAAGAATTGGCTTGGTAGTTTAGTCTGCCCTGTTCCCATGATGCACTGGGCCAGGGACAGACTGATTTGCATATAGCCAGGTTCTGAGCTGGGATGGGGCAGTGAGATAAATAACGGTGATGGATCAAGCCCTGATCTTTGGACTGGGTAAGAGTGGTCTGTTTAACTCAGACACTCTGTTCATCACCACCCCCTTTAATAAATCGTTTTTGGCCACTATAGGTGTGGCAGGGTATACTCAGACATGAGTCCCTTTCTCACTGCTCCATCAGGATTCAAGCAAGCCGGGCCGAAGAAGGCTGAAATGCCAGAAACCGGTCCCCGGTAGCTTGTCTCCTTTCTGGTGAAGAATTGGCTTGGTAGTTTAGTCTGCCCTGTTCCCATGATGCACTGGGCCAGGGACAGACTGATTTGCATATAGCCAGGTTCTGAGCTGGGATGGGGTAAGAGTGGTCTGTTTAACTCAGACACTCTGTTCATCACCACCCCCTTTTTGTAAATCGTTTTTGGCCACTATAGGTGTGGCAGGGTATACTCAGACATGAGTCCCTTTCTCACTGCTCCATCAGGATTCAAGCAAGCCGGGCCGAAGAAGGCTGAAATGCCAGAAACCGGTCCCCGGTAGCTTGTCTCCTTTCTGGTGAAGAATTGGCTTGGTAGTTTAGTCTGCCCTGTTCCCATGATGCACTGGGCCAGGGACAGACTGATTTGCATATAGCCAGGTTCTGAGCTGGGATGGGGCAGTGAGATAAATAACGGTGATGGATCAAGCCCTGATCTTTGGACTGGGTAAGAGTGGTCTGTTTAACTCAGACACTCTGTTCATCACCACCCCCTTTTGTAAATCGTAAATATCTGTATAACATTTTAAGGAGAAAGGAGATAGACTGGGGTCCTGATTAGCAGGATCCCAGTCAGACTAGTCACAACAGTGTAACATCAAGCAAAACGTGGGGGATACCATAAAAAGCAGATCCTGCTTTCCTACAATTACTGTAACTGATATTGCAGCACTGCTGCAAAACCAGACGCTCCAGTAAGAAAACTAGCCGCCTACCTTTCCAGCCCCCCTGGGGAAACGCCTGATGCCTAGTATGGCTAGTACCGCCCTGCTGAGAACCGGCACAAATTATGCTGTGGTAAGAACCTTCTCTTCAAATTTATCAAGTGCCATGGAGGTTCAAACAGTCAAACTATAAGTGATGCCACAAAATGCAGCAAAAAAACAAATTTTGGAGAAGACACTCATATTTTTTATCACACCCCAGATACGATTTTTCAAAAAATTGTCAATTTTATTTTTGTATTTATATATTAAGGAGTTTTTTGAAGAGCTCTACTTCAACTTATGGCAATTCGGAGTGTTAGGTACTCCAACTGGATTACTGAACAGCAATAAATCCTGATACATTAGAAATTGGGGTTGACATCAAGCATGGGTCTTGGTGCAAACATTGTTTGATGAATTGTAATAGTTCATGCAAATCTTTTTCTATAAGTTTCACACAGATAGTTGAATCTTGGGCACAATGGTATGTTAGAGTTGCTCAAGTGAGCAATGTATTAATTGATTTAGTCTTTTTTTGTATTGAGATTAATATTTAGTTTGTTGCTGTTCAAATGACTATAGACTTAACTGAGGTGTTAAAATATATCTTGCACTTTAGACTGCTTTTATTCATGAATAATATTGTAATTCTTAAGGAAAACATTGCAAGACTATTTACCTGCCATAGTAAACAAATCAGACCAAGACTAACAAGCATTGGTATAGCCAATAGGTCTCGCCTTTGGGACCCTATAAGTATTTAGTTATGCAGCACAATATCAGTGGCGCAACAACATCAACTGTTGCATGGCTAAACACTTATAAGGTACCAAAGGCGAGACCTATTGGCTACGCCAAAGCTTGTTCTTTATATCACATCACTCCTTTTGGTGAATGCTTGCTTAGCTGCTGGCTAACCCTTCTGTTTGAAAGCATTTGAACATATGCAGTCCATTCACTGTGTGTTCAAATATATTTCTCTGCTATGCGTTGTATAATGAAGTCGGTGACTTGAATCGCTTGTTGTTTATTAAAACCTGCAACAGTGCAGGTTGTTGAGCATAAAATGGTTGTGGGTAGTATCAGCATGCCTGGCTTACATAGCAGGCAACTGTATGTTCTTTTCCCTCTGGCATCATGCAGACATATACAGCAAAGCATATATGCACCATGAGTTGCAGAGGCACCAGATGCAGTTCAGGCCAACATGTGCAGAATGGCTGGGTTACTTCAAGAGGGTCCACTTTAGGGTGGTGAAAATCTTTTTTTTAATAATAGCTAATCTAGTCCTGAGAAAGGAGCACAAACCCAAACCAGTGAGACTGAGTCATATTACAGATCACTTAGACAAACTTGGAGTTGTATTATTGATTGTTTTACTCTGAGAGTGAGGTAAAAGTATAGAACTGTAAGGACAATAGTTAGTATGCTGATGAGCAGAGTGTAATATTCTATTTATTGCCCTAGTAGGGTGTGGGGAGGGGCCATGCTTCATGATAGGCGAAGCCCCGAGTGAGTCTTGATGGCTCACCTCTCCTCAGAAATAGTAATAAATACCTTATAATACTCTGCACATCTGCAGCTATAGTTTATGCCATTATATTTCTCAATGTGTACTTGTTCAAAGAAAAGTTATTTAACCAAAACCAGGATGCAAGGAGTTTAATTTGTGCAGTGTGATAACATCTTACTGAAGAGACCCTGTAGCTATGAGGAGAGCTGATTCCCTGTGTAAAGCAACTGTTGCATGCTATCCGTGAAGATAGTAACAATACGTTCTATATTACCATCAAAAAGTAACAATACGTTCAGGGATGCATATCATTTTAAAGGAGCACATTACTGAATAATGGAAGGAAGTGACAGCAACAGAATGCCCACAAAACACCCACAACCCTACAAGGAGGCAGCAAGGCTGATCACGTTCCTCCTCCTTGGGCTAGCATTGATTAGATGTTGCTGCATCCTGAAGCAATTGACCTACAGTAGTTTTGTTTTCTTTTTAACCCCTTCGATGCTGGTCACAAAGCCAGCTCGTCATGGGCGTTACCTGCGCTGCGCGCATGACGAGCTGGCTTTGTCATGTAACGCGGGTTTTTTCAAATTTCAGCGCGCAGCGGAAAAACCCGCTAGCGCGCATGCGGTTAAATAAGAGTGTGTGGTTTAAAAAGTACCTGCCTGATATGTATTTAGAACTAGAGTGAATTTCCACAAAAAAATTTTCGCGCTTGTCTTATTCGCATGCTACCACTCACTGAAGTGCTTTCAACTTGTTTCAAGGCCAACGCGAGGAGAATAAACACAATACCTGTAGAACAGGGAATTTAAATACATAATGTGCTCTGCGCCCAGCTGCAAAGACCCTCACCTCAGCTCTCAAAGACGGGAGAGATAGCGATTGGGAACCGGTACCTATGAGAAACCATCAGGGCACGAGTCATTCATTTGCCCAAAAAATAAAGGGCATGGAGCATGAGGGCGGAACTGCCGAGTTGCAGACACACCCATCCAGTGACGTCTGCTACGACCACTGATTGGTCGCAGATCACAGCATCTACTGGTAGGTCCCCGGCAAGGTTACGAGGTGGTAGGGGCACGTTCACAGAGCAAGAGCTGCGATAGGTAGCGCTCAAAATAGGTGGGCAAGTCAACCTATGCAAGTAGATGCAGGGGCGTGGTGACCGGCAGTTCGAGGCAATCACCCGGAAATGCGTGGTTTGGTTGGTGAGCGCTCTTATCACGCTTTGGATGAGCAGGGCAGGGTGAACTGCGTTTTGATAAGCAGGGTGGACGGAGTCCACCTTGGAAAATAAGTGGGGGGACGCCGTCCACTCGCGTGGTACCTCAACTCATGCCCTGATCACAGTACCTGTATAGTTTGTGAAGAGTAGCTCTTACATAAAGCGTTCCAAGTTAAAAGCACAATCCAACTGCTTCATACTAAAACAGTAAGAACATGTCAATGCTTTCTGAGGCTACACGTATGACCCTTAGACCAAGTTGGTCTTGTCATTGAACATTACTAGCACACTGTGCCTGAGAAGCCCATGCATTTAAATAAGAAAACGAAACCTACATGTCCCAGAAGACACAGGGATGTTTACATAAACAGTCAGGACTTGCTGCTGTGACATATGATACAGGGTTATATGAATGAATGAATGAAACATTATTTATATTGCGCAGCTATGCCCAATGGGCGTCAAGGCGCCTAGTCCAAATAACGACTGTGAGCAGATAGAAACAGAGCCTACTTGTATGCATTGATAAAGAGCCAGGTTTTCAATGCCTTCCTAAAGAGGTCAAGGGAGGGCAGTATTTTGATTTCCAGGGGGAGTGTATTCCACATCAGAGGAGCCAGTATGGAAAAAGCTTTGCTCCCCCATCTAGCCTTCTTGGCTCTGGGAATAACCAGTTGATTAAGCTCACTGGATCGGAGACATCTACTCGGAACGTATCTAGAGAGTAGTGATCCAAGGGCATCAGCCGAACCTGCAGTTAAAGCCTTATATGTAAGGCAGAGGAGTTTAAAAGTGATCCTTGAGGGGATGGGGAGCCAGTGAAGGTTCTTCCTCGCTGAGGTCATAGAGGCCAGCCAGGGCAGAGCGAGAGCAAACCGCGCTGCCGCGTTTTGTATGACCTGCAAACGCTGGAGCAGACCCTTGTTGGCCCCGGCGTACACTGAGTTGCAGTAATCAAGCCTTGAGCCAACAAGGGCGATCACCACCTGTTTCCGTGCCTGTGGGGACAGGTAGTGTACGATTCTTTTCAGGGTCTTGATGACTCCCCAACAGGTAGCCACCGTTCTGTTGACCTGAAGCTCCATGGAGAGCTGGGTGTCAAAGATGACGCCTAGGTTCCTGGCAGATTGTGTTGGTATTGGGCAGCTACCTAAAGAAGGAGGCCACCAATCATCTGACCATATGCCCTGGTCCTTGCCAAAGACCAGGACCTCTGTCTTGTCCCCGTTCAACTTTAGGGAGTTGGCAATCATCCACTCTGCAACAAGTTGCATGCAGGCCCTAAAGTTAGAAGCGGTTTCATGGTTAGATATGGTAACTGTGCATTATAATGTTACACCAAAGCACACCGAAACAAGGACATGTCAGACATATTTGAACTGGAATCTTGGTAGCTCTGACCAGACACTATAATGAACTATTTATCAAGCAGTCTAGTATACCTGGTGCCCAACCAAACGGCCATAAATAGGAGGACTAAATGCGCGGGGCAAATGCCAGTTTCTCTATACCCTATAACTATTAAAAGAGGTCTCACAACAGCTGGTTATCTGGCCGGACATAAAGAATTCAAGCCACTTGCCAAAATGTATTAACAATGTTTACAAAAAAAACATAACACACAATTACCACGCGTATCAAGCCCCTTCTGAAAAACATTTACACATGTGTGATGGACTAGACTGCGTAAACCGAAACAACTGCGCAAAAGATCATGTTAGGATGGCGGCCGTATTAGGTGTACAGAACTGTGACTAGAGAAGGTGAACAAAATGATCAATTGTTTATTCTAGCCAAATATTCACTGGGCCGAAAACATGGGCGTAGGAAGTGTGGGGGATGCGGGGGATATGTCTCCCCCAGATTTTGGAGTGGGGGGGACGCGGGGACAAGGGTTTCGGGGAGGAGGGGACAAAAGAATTTCCCCTCTCCCTTCTGTTATTCAGCAGGGCCATTAGCACGCGAAAGCGCTACCTAATGGCCCTGCACTTGACCTGCCTGGAGTCAAAGAGGCCACCCGCCCTCTGCCCTTTGTTATGCTGCAGGAAGGCTAGGCCTGGGGAGAGCAGAGAAGGGTAAAAAAACTGTCTCTTTTCCTTCATACCCATTTCTGTCTCTGTTCCGACCCTCCTTAAGTTCTGATTTCAAGAGCTCTTATTACTCTCTCTTGCATCTTCTTTTCTTCATTTGTTTCTCTGTAAAATGGATCCAAAATGGGCGACACTTTGGCTGGATATTTCCTCATTTACTGACCGTTTTATAATTCCAAAGAAAAACCTCGGGACGGAGAGAAAAAAAATGAAATACCTAAATTAAGCAATACAGAATGGTCAGCAGACAGGCCAGATTGTTATTTACACCCACACACATTAGAACCACTTTACAGAGTTTGCCAGTGAAAGCGCTACTTTCTTTTTTTCTTCTTTCTTTGAACAACATTGTTTTCCCACAGGAAGTGCACAATTTCTAAAGGGACTGCAATACCTGGTTGATGAGTGGAGTGAAAATGTTTAATATGATTGTTTTCAACTGTTTTAATTATTTTAGCTTATAAAATGTGTACTGCAGCTCTGTGTTCGGGGATGCAATTTTTTTTAACCAAACTGCTTACATTTTGAAAGGATATATGCGATGGACATTGAAACGGGTCCCTTCCTGGTCCTGTAGCCATGTCCTGAATTTTTCAGGCAAAATCACTTACTGATTTCTGAATAATGAGTTTAAAACTGTTACGGTAACCATGTTGTTCCTGAATACATTTCACATGATTTGCTTATTCTTGCATTCCTTATGAGTGTTTGCTTTTTTCAGGGTGTTGCACATACACTTTTAACATGTGCCGCCTTCTTTCGGGCCATTGGAGTTATGCAGCAATGGAGACCAAAATTATGTTGCAGTGTTGACTAAAGGATGCAACAATATAAAGGCTGCAGCGTAATGCAGTGTATTTTAAGATACTTTATTATTTTTACATACTAACAGCCTCTGCAAAGCTTTTGCCTCATTAGTACCTGTGTAACATACAAATGCAGCACAGTGAAAGGTGACCAGTCAGCCTTTGCAAAGGGCCCTACACTTCACAGCAACATAAGTCACATTTCTTTTAGTAATTTTTGAACGGTTTGAGCTACAAAATTATTTTGGATCAAATCGTTAGATTATGCAGCAGATGATGTATTATGTGGCAAATATGATACAGCCATAGTTAAGTGGAATTTTTTATTCCACTTAACTTAATTTTGCCCCAGTATTGTAGTTGATCAGTTTATAAGTTCCCCAAACCCAAAAGTCGAGTTTGGGCACAATTTGCATTTTAAAAGCAGTCCTACAACACAGGGCTACTTTTAAACTGACCTCAGGCTTCAGCAGTGCACACATGCAAACGCAGAAAGGGCTGCTGGACTTTAAACTGCCATTCCCTTATATATTCTAGGGACTTAAAGGTAGTTCTAATCTCCCTGCCCTATTATGAACTAGGGCCTTATAGGAGAGGTCATGCCAATCATAGTGGTACCCTAACCCATAGTGCACCCTAGTGTATGTAGGTGTTTCACAGTATCTTTTAAGTGTCTCCTTCAGAATAGCACTGGACCTGTGCCTGTTCAGGCAGAGGCCAGGGCCAGTCAGAGTCAGGTACCACCAGTACCAGTCAGCAAAACATTGGGGAGTGCCCAGGGCACAGGATGGCTTTGCAACACTAAAGAAGCACACACTCAGAATTTAAAGCATAACACCAGGGTTGGGGGGTTCTCTTTAATAATCAGAATTGATTTCTATCCTAATTAACCCATTTTCCAACATTAGGATAAGGAAATATTGGGGGAAAAATCACAATCTCTCTCAATAAAGAACATTAATCACCAAAGTTATCTTCACATTTTTATTGTTGCCTGAAAATTGCTGGAGACCAGGAATGCAGCAGCAGGTACTTTTCAAATCATAATGCACTTGCAAACACGACGCCCGCACCCTAAGTCAGCCACCTATGTTTGCTTGGTGCATCAAGATGATTCATATACATGTTTTTTTACCATTTGGTCTGATTACTATATGAATGTAAATAACAATAAAGCATAAATGAAAATTGTTACAACATGCCTGCTTTTCTTAATATTTCACTTCGAAAGTATGTGATTGTATTTGTTTAACGGGCGGTGATTTGTATAGAATTTTAGTGTCTCCTACGCCCCTGGCAGAAAAGGCTTTCCAAGAATCAGGGAGGACAGGGACGGAGAAGAGAATAAGGCCCTAACCATGCGGGCAATAGGGGGCTCTGCTCCCAGCCTATTGCGTCAGTACGACCTGTATCCCAGAGTGGTGCTGGGGTTCCTGCACATCAAATTTGGAAGCATCCGAATGGGTAATGCTGCTGCCGGCCGCCATGACACAGCCTCCATCCTGGCTTCCCGAGAAAGAAGTAAGGCATGGCCTGGCAGTAGCTGCAGAATGCTAAAGAATGCATGCAGATGCGGGGCTAACAGAATTACAGTTGCATTGCAAAGATCCTGCCACCCCAGGAGCGGAGGAATTATTGCAGGTTTCATTGCTACCCCTTATACTTTCAGTGGTTCCGCACAGTGCACAACAGCTTGCTCTCAAAGTATTTTGGGAAGGCTCTTTAAAAACCAACCATCAGGATCAGGCAAGGCCGTCGTCCTGGAGGCGGTGAGGTGTGCAAGGAGGGATTGTTGTTTCAAGCCCTCGTCCTAGAGAACTACATCCTTTAATGTAATAGGCTAGGTCTTGGTCTGAATCGCGTGTGTGTACCGCCACTCCAGGTTATTGTGGTAGAGTTGGTAGACCGCCGCAGCTACACATTCGGTGTTTTCAAGTTAACTTTGAAGGCTGGAGTATGAATTCCCATAATACTGAATTCTGTCTGCTAATCCTAGGAGTCATGGTGGACAAGATGACTGAAAATCAGGACTGGTCGAAGGTTCCCCTTATGACGACAAGTTGACAGCTCGAATATATGATGTTCACTAGACAGGAACATAATTTTGTTATGAAAGAATGTACCAATTACACCCAGCAGGTCAAGAAGGCGAAGGGCTTTATTGATAAAAAATACCAAATGGCCCAGGAAGCCGTAGAAAGTCTAGAGTGAGACGGCCAGGTGCTTAGATCTCATCAGTATCCGTAGAAGGAAAGAAATGCTGCGTTCCAACCAGAGCATGAAGAACACCTACAAACGATTCTGAATGATCAGGGTTAACAAGTTTAAGGAGCTGAAATGCAAAGCACATTATAACATCTTTCCATTTCCCAACAGCAAAAGAAATACAAACAAAAGAGGAAAGCCAATTGTAACACGTAATAATAACGTGTGGGCAAAGAGAGAGGCGCACACGCGCTTGAGAGCTATCTGCTCTTTTTCGAAGCACATACTTGTGCTTATGGTGCGCCCCTGCTCGCTCCCACAAGGTGAATGCCGCCACAAGCATGAGCATGTGCTTCGAAAAAGAGCAGAACGACGGCTAAAGGTCCTCCTAATCAGCGCAAACGCGCTGCTTAGGCGAGACCTAAAAAGCACTGTATGAACAGCATGTATGAGCCAAAGTGAGCTATCAGCAAGCATCATGAGTTGGGCTGCTGTGCCGGATTGTGTCATCAGCAAATGTCGTAAGTTGTATTGCTGTACCGTATTGCTGTATTGGTCATTGGCAACCGTCATGAGTTATGCTGCTGTGCTGGAGTGAATCATTGGCAACTATTGTGAGTTGGGCTGCTATGCTGCATTGGGTCCTTGGCAACCATGATGAGTTGGGCCGTTGCGCTGACTGGGTCTTCAGCAACTACGATGAGTTGGGCAGTCGTGCCGACTGGATCTCCAGCAACCATTTAGAGTTGGGCTGATGAACATATTAAATATTTTGGAACACAAAGATGGAAAATAACTAAAATGATCAGCAAATATATGAGGTATTTATTAAATAGGCTTCGATAGGGTTTTTCAAACCTGCTGCCATACAAATAAGGAATATCACCTTCCCCCTACAGTTTTCTATTTTTTTCCTCATGGCACCATGCAAGGGGTGTAGGCAGTAGTGGTCGGGGAGAACTATGAACAAAGTGCTGCTGCCCTTGAAAGCTGAGTTGGTCTGAGCCATCTGTGTTAAGAGCTAGGAATTAATGTAGTGGCAAAGAGTTCAATTAGGAGCACATTTAGTCACAATCATTGGTATTGTTCAAAGGATAGGCTGACCAGACGTTCCGGATTTGCCCTGACAGTCCTGGTTTTTCACCAGCTGTCCCGGCAGGTTTCAGTAATTTTGGCTCATGTCCCGGTTTTTAGAGGGGGTCGACTGAAAACAGTGAGAGGCACTAGCTGTGCTAGTTAGCAGCAGTTATAAGTAAGCAATTTAATTGATAGGTATGATGTTGGTTTTATAAATTACATTTTATTAATGCCTCTTCTGTTATCCTGTGTTGATGAGAGCTGTCTTTCTGCTCCATTCTTTGATGAAAAATTGTAGTCATTCTTCTATTTTTTCTCAAATGTCCCGGTTTTTGGTTCTCAAGATCTGGTCACCCTATCAAAGGAGGCATGGCGAGCTGGTTCTCTCAGAAGGATTTCTTAGGGAATTACTTTCAAAACTTTGAAATTGTGCCTTTGTAAGCACTGAACGTGAATAGCAACGAGCAAAGCTCAATTTAGGATGTAAACCCTTGTTCATAGGGGACATAGAGTCGGAGGGGCTGGGGTTAGGAACTGCAACGAGAAAGTGGTGGGAGAGGGAGGGGGGCAGCGGCCTGCAGTGTGCGGCTACAACGTGCAAAACGGTTCTCCCTGTGTTTCCCAGAACCTTGGTTTAGGAGGGCAGGACGTCACCAAGGGTTACATTCCTGGCCTCCAGAAGGCCCCTCCAGCTCAGCTGTCAATAATAAGAATGAATACCGGATTTACCAGAATGGGCATTCCGGCCATCGAGTAAACTCTGTGGTTGGTTGGGGCTGGAGGCATGGATGTCGTTTTCAGCATTCTCTGGGAAGTGGGTGTGGGGATAACAGTCACAAACAATTAAAATAGTGCAGGCGATTCTGCATTTCACAGAGCTCGCCTATATGCTAGTGGTAGGCAGTAGTAACGTTTAATTGTGTGTGTCCACGAGGGCAAAGCATATTAACCAACCATTACACAGTGAAGTGGGTGGGGGGGGGGACTACATGTTAGCGTGCTTATATGTAGAGAATACATGTTGCATGCGATCTTTTACCCCTGTGGTTAGCACACATCCACAGAATCAACTGAAAGGTCTGACTATGCTGCACTTTCTGGCATGTTGGAATGTATGTTGGCTTTGAAGGCTATGCTGTCAACAAATACGACCAGTTGTCCCCTCTTTTGCTTCTGACAGGAAGATTCAGTTTAAAAAAAAACGGACCACGTACACCATTTCGGTCATAAAACATGAGTGACAAGATTTTGAAAAGGTTCGCGGTGACAAGAAACTGCTGTACAATTGTAGACATGCATCAGAAAATAACGTTTTAAGAAAGGTAATGGTGCTGGCAGGATAGTTCAGTGAGTTAAACGCGTGACCCCGAACACCTCAATCAGACCTTCGAGTAAGTAGTGAGGCGGAATTTCAGCAGGAAAACGAAACTTTCCATCCTTGAGAGCCAAGAAGCTTTGGTAACATTAAATTGGGCATTGTGCCACCTGTTAATTACAGCGCTTAGAGATGGGCAAATTGCAGGTCAAAGGCTTATAAAACAAGCATTTGCAAAGCAATAGGTTCGCATTTACTAGAGTTTGAGCAATTGGCATTGTAGATTGCAATGCCTTTTATTAATGTGTTGGTTTAAAAAAAAAAAAGCATTGTCATTTACAATGCCAATAGCATAAACTCTCGCAAATGTGAGAGCTATTGGCTATGCTAATGCTTGTTCTGGTTAGTCGTAAATCCATTTTCCCACAGATAACGTCACGCAGATCTTCGAGGGGTTTTTGCACACTGGGAACGTGGTCCTGGAGTACCTTATGAGCGGGTGCTGACAAGCCCGGGGTGCCCGCCGGGACCCAGCATTGGTAGGATGCTGAGGAACCGTTGAAAGCGCAGATTCCTGCCAGTTCGCCCTAAGCCATTAACTCCACTTACAATTGCAACAGCTGCTGGGACTTGTCCAATCACGACTAAAATAATTAAATAAAAGGCACTGTCATTTACAATGCCAATAGCTCAAATTCTAGTAAATGCATTTGTGAGAGTTTAAGCTACTGGCATTGGAAATGACGATATTTTGGTAACTATGTAGTATGTCATATAATACAAAATTGAATACAGAAGCAGTTCCCATCATTCCACACAAGGAGTTGACGAGCAGTGACAGAGGCATGGACCTCCACTCTGGTGGGAGCTGCCCTCCCCCCATTCCCCCTTATGGATCCCTTCTGACAGGGTGGACACCCGGGCTGTTTCTTGGAGGCCGTTTTTTCTTTTTTTTTTTATTTCAAAATATTCTTTATTGAGAGTACATTTTGTATACAAAACAAAGGCAAAACATTCGTAATACTTGCGGCCTGGTGGGGCCATTAGAGAGAAAGAAAAAGAGGAGAGGAGGAGAAAGAAGAAGGGGGGGGGATGTTGGTCACTGTTCTAGATATGCGTCGAGAGCTTCCCACATGTTATCTTTAGCGGTGTGATTCGCCGCCTTGTGTTTGGCAGTGATATTGTCAGCCCCCCGGAGGAACGTGACCCAGTTGAACCAGCGTTTGAAGGTGGCTTTGCTGGTGTCCTTCCAGTTACCCAGGATAGTTTTTACCGCAGCTGTCAGAAGTACATCGACCAGGTCTCGCGCTTCTTTGGACTGGAGTTCTACTGAAAGGAAGGCGGTGGCTATCCCCGCTAGTCCTCTTTGTGTCTTGCTTCCTGTGACTGTGTCTATGAGGTTGTAGACCTTGTTCCAGAAAGTTTTGATTCTGGGGCATTCGTATAGCATGTGGGATAGGTCTCCTGTTGCCCTCTGGCAGTTCCAGCATGTGCTACTCTCGCTCGCTCCTACTTTCCCTAGTTTCGCTGGTGTCCAATGCAGCCTATGAAGTAGCCAGTATTTGGTCTGTGCTAGTTGTGGCGTGATTTTGTTTTTGGACGCTGCCGTCCACAGCCTGGCTCTTTCTTCCTCGTTTAGGGGTCTTTGTATGGTCTGCTCGCAAAAGGCTAGTGTCTTGTTGTTCAGAGATGTGGTGCGCGGTGTGATTAGTTTGTAAATTTGCGATGTTTGGTGGCCTGTCTTGTTTAGGTTTTGTGTGTATTGTATGATGGTGGGTGTCTGTTTCGAGAGGCTCGCTTTGGTGACAGCCACTTTGATTTTGAGGAATTCGTAGAACTCCTTGTTCGGTAGTGATGTTGTCTGCTGTATTGCCTTGTATGTGAGCGGGTGGTTCCCTGCTTCTAGTTGTGATGGCGTTGTTATGCCTCTGCTGTACCATTCCTTGCTGTTAAGTGTTTTTCCCTTGTACGTGATTTTTGTGTTGTGCCACAGTGACTCCCATTTGGTGCCCTTGATACTCACTGCCATTTCTCTGTCTACTCTCAGCAGCGCTGTCTTTGTGTTGTGGATTATCGCGTTTTTGGCCTCTGGGTGTTTGTGCGCCGTAAGAGCCATGATCGGATCTGCGCCCCCTAGAATGCCTCTCTCTAGGTCCAGCCATACCGGCGTGTACTCTGGTGTAGGGGTTATCCAGTGTATCCCCTGTTTGGCGAGGCATGCCATCTGGAAAGCCTTGTAGTTTGTGAGATTCAGACCTCCCTGTTCTTTTTTGAGTCTGAGTTTAGCCAGGCTTATTCTTGGTTTTTTTCCTCCCCAGAGGAAATTGTTGATGCTTTTGTCTAATCGTTTGTGGAAATCGGTTGTGAGCGTGAGAGGTAGCATGGAGAGCATGTAGTTTAGCATGGGGGTGATCATCATCTTTATCGTCTCAATTCTTCCCCACCAGCTTATGAATTTGGGGCCCCACGTGTCTAGTCTGGACTTTATTTTTTTTAACATCGCCTCCTCGTTGTGGTCTAGTGTTGTTCTTAGGTCTCTTCCGAAGAGTAGGCCTAGGTATTTCAGTGGTTTTTTCTGCCACGTTAGGCCTGATGAGCCCAGTACCGACCTGGTGGTGTGGATGTTCATAGGCTTACATTCAGATTTCTCCCTATTCAGCTTGTAGCCTGAGACATGCGCGTATTCCTCTATTGTTTGTACGAGTGCTTCAATCGACTCTTGTGGGTTGTTTGTGGTGATCAGAATGTCATCGGCATATGCAGCTAGCTTGAAGGCTTGCCCCTCTATTTGGACCCCCGAGATCCGGGGGTTTGTTCTGATCATGTGGAGGAGTGGTTCCAGGGCTAGCAGAAACAGCCCTGGTGAGAGGGGGCATCCCTGCCTTGTTCCCCTGCCTAGTGTGAATGTGTCCTATGTGGCTGCATTCACCACTACTCGGGCCCGAGGGTTTTTATAGAGGGCCATGATCATTCCCCTATACTTCTCGCCCAGTCCAAACTTGAGCATGCACTGGTTCAGGAAGGGCCATGAGACTCTGTCAAAGGCTTTTTCTGCATCTAACGCGATCATGACGGCCTTCTCCGCACTGCTAGCCGTGCGGTTGATTAGGTGGCATAGCAGTCTGGTGTTGTCTTGCGAGAGTCTGTTTTCCAGATAGCCCACCTGATTTTTGTGGATGAGTGTGGGGAGATATGTGTTTAGTCTCGCTGCCATGATTTTTGCGTAGATTTTGCAGTCCACGTTGATTAGGGAGATTGGTCTGTAGTTACGTGGGAACTGGGGGTCTTTTCCCTCCTTGGGGATAACAATAATGTTTGCCTCTGCCATTGAGTCAGTCATATTGCCTATATCCGCGCATGCCTGGAAGGTTCTGACTAGGGTGTCATTGAGTAGCGGTTGGAATTGTTTATAGAAAGCAGCTGTGAAGCCGTCCGGCCCTGGGGCTTTGTTCGGTTTTAGTGCGTCTATGGCCATTCTTACTTCTGCTTTTGTTATGCCTTGGTCTAAGGCCTCTCTCCGTTCTTCGCTCAGTTTGGGTAGCTCGAGCTTCTCTAGCAGTTTAGCTCCGCCGTCTGCCTCCAGTGAGGTATCAGCTGTGTATAGGTCCTTGTAAAACTTCCTGAAAATCTCGAGGATTTGTTTGCTGGTTGTGTGTGTCTTGTTATCGGCGTCAGTGATTGCTGCTACTACGTGTTGCCTTTGCTTGGCTTTTAGGTACCCAGCCAGGGCTTTCCCTGCTTTGTTGGCCGAGCATAAGTTAATGGATTTGTACTTGTTGATCCATGTGGAGGCTCTCTCACTCAAGATTCTATTTAGCTCATACTTCTTTTTTGTTAGTGCTGTGAGTGTGTTTCTGTCTCTTAGATTGGCTGTGTGATTCCTCTCTAAGTCCTTAATCTGCTCCTCAAGTTCTTTGATTTTTTTGTTCCTGCCCCTGTTCATGCGTGCCTTAATGTTGATGAGTTTCCCCCTTATTGTTGCTTTGAGCGCGTCCCACAGTGTTGCTGCCCCTATGTCCTCTGTATCATTGTACAGGAGGTATTCTTTGATCGCTGCCTCTATTTCGGTAATGTTGGCGGGTTTCTCAAGTATGTCACTGTTGAGGCGCCACCTCCTGCTTGGTGTTTCGTTGTGCTTACCACTCAGTGAGAGAGATATGTGTGCATGGTCTGAGACTGTTATGGGCCCTATTTCAGTTGTGTCAGTCAGGTGTGTGTGTGTGTGTCGGACATGAGTATGTAATCTATCCTGCTGTATGAGTTGTGGGGGTGCGAGTAGAAGGTGTATACTCTTGCACTAGGGTTTTGTAACCTCCACGGGTCAGTTAGTGCGAGTTTGGTGCATAGGTTCTTTAGTGTGTTCTGTTCTTGTGACATGTGGCTGGATCTGTGTGGGTGTCTGTCTGTGGCATTATCCATTGCTTGGTTCATGTCCCCTGCCGCGATTATTAGTTCGCCCAGTGGGATCTTGTTTAATTCGTTCTCTAGGTCTTCCCAGAATTTTTTGTCTGCGGTGTTCGGCCCGTATATGTTTGCTATGTGTGCTATTTCATCACCTCTTTTAATAGATGTGATCAGCCTTCTCCCCTTGGTGTCTGCGTTATTGTCGTGCACCTGGAACTTCCCTTTCTTACTGATTATGGTAATGACTCCTCCCTTTTTGTTAACTGCCGGTGAGCACAGCACCTCGCTAATCCAGTTGGCCTTGAGCCTGCTTGCATCTTCCTCGGACACTCTAGTTTCTTGGAGGACGTATATGTCCGCCTTCAATCTGTTTAGGTATTCTAATGTTTTCCGTCGCTTGACGGGGTGGTTGAGGCCCTTGACGTTAAGAGACACTATTTTTATATCCGAGGCTATCTGTGCCTGGCCGCTAGTGTCAGATGACGTCATGGTGCGGTCGTGTTATCACTTGCCTTAGAGAGGGATCTTCTTTTCTGCTCTGCGGCCTGTGTTTGTTTGCCCGCTGCCTCATGACCTTGGCGCGCCCCTGGGGTGTGGGATGGGATGGTGGGTTGTGTGTGGAAATAGGGAAATAGAGAAAGAAAGAGTAGTGCCTCCACCAGGCTAAGATTGTCCGTGCTTCATGGCCTCCCCCCCTGCCCTCACCCCCCCCCTACCGCCCCCCTCCCCCCTGTTAACGTACTGTAAGCGTGCGACAGCAACGGTTCCCGCCCTCCGCTCCCCCGGGACCGTATGAAGCAGTTGAAACACCTCATAGCCCCCCCTCCGTGCTGCGCCTTTTGTGTAAAGGATATAGCCTTCTCCGTGTCCATAGTCCTTGAACGTGTGTGAGGTAGACTTTGTTCCCTGAGTACAATGTCCCCTGGCAAATGTTCCTGTGTCTTCCGCGGGCCTCGTCCTCTCGGTGAGGCGAATCTACCTTCTGATGAGGTGGTCTCTGTCCCCGCCTTCTTATATTGCGGATATAGTCTTCCAGGGGTTCAGAGACCAGTTTTCTATGTGCGGTAGTCTATGTTCCCTGAGTTTGATGATACCCTACATGGCATAATAGACTTGTGTTTCTTGGTTTGACTGCCTGGCCTAGTTTCCTTGGTGAGGTAAATCCATTCTTCTGATTAGGTGGTCTTTATTTTCTTCTGGTTGGCTGTTACTTCCTGAGTTGGGGTACTATCTGCCACCTGCTGCCCCTTTTTCTTCCGATGGCAACGAAGGCGGTCGCTTAAGTTCGAGTGCTCCGCTACCCCGGGAGTAAGAACGGCGAAAACAACCAGCGATAGCCCTCGGTCTCCCGTGCAAAACGGGTGAGGCTGTTGGGAACACTCGGAGCAACGGATGAAGAAGTCCTGTGGCAGCAACAAACGGCGTAACAACCAAAAACCCCACCTTTTGAAACTGAAGTGGAACCCAAGATGGCGGAGCAGTGAAGAGACGACTCAGCCACAGCGACCAGAAGTGACAAGGGTCACCCCAGTCAGGAGCAGAGGCACAACGCGGAAGGAAGGCGGCAAAGGCGGCGATGGCCACACAAGTAACCGGATAGGCGCGCACTGAATATTGAACACCCAGCCTGAAGGCAGCTAGGCAGCCATCTTGTCGCTACGCAAGCGCTGCAAAGGCGCGGCAGTCATCAGAAGCAGCCTCAGCACCGGTCTTTCACCAAGCGAGAAGGCGCGGAGGGGCGCCAGCGGACCGCACAAAGGCAAGGTGAGCAGCGAAGCCCGCAACGAAGGTGCAAGAGCGGAGCAGCGGGCAACCCCCCGAAAAGCGGCAGCGCAAGCACACGAGGGCAGCTCCAGTGTGGCGCAAAGCAGCATTGTACGCCAGGCACCAAGCGGTGCGAAGCCTAGGAAGCGGCCGTCGGGCACAGTGATACCGGGGCACAGATAAACGGCAAACGGAAAGGCGGCGGCCATCTTGGGAGGGGCAAGAACGCCGCTGCGGAGCCGCAGCAGCGCGCCGAAACAAGCAGAGCGCCTAGACAGGCAGCGAGAGACGAGGAACGGTGAAGCATCACTGGCCTCTGAGTAGGCGAACAGCCACAGCCATCAGTAACACACACCAACCCTAAATTGACAACAGAGGAAGAGACAAAAAGACGGCGGCCATCTTAGAGGGGGCAGTCCCTACCGGCATGCCCAGAGCGTACACGAGCGCGGAGGCGAAAACAAACATTGCAACGGAATCACCCACAAGGCAGCGCTAGATGGAGGGCCTGCTAACGATCGCAGCCCATCAAGAATAAAGACGCGCCAAACGGCAGCCGGTGATCAAGAAGGCTCAGCCAAGGTAAAGGTGGGCAAAAGCGGCAGCCATCTTAGGAGAGTGAACTCCTCCCAGACCACATCGGGCCACAGCGGCAACCCATCAATATACCAGGCAACGACGCCCGCGAGGCGATAGGGGAGGCACACAGAGAAGGTGGCCAAGTCAACACCAAGCTCAGGGAAGCAGCCCTGGCGTCCGGTAAAACAAGAACTAGGTCGATAAAGTGGCCAAGCAGGTTCAATTTTGGCAACACAGCAAGGACAGGCACAGCCACGTACAGCAACAGCGCTACACCAAAGGAGGTACAGCCCACCCGGAAAAAGAAAGAGAAACTGTCCACATACCAAGAGAGAAGTGGTCTGGAGATGATGAACGGCGATACAAAAAAGATAAGGAAAGACCTGGAGTCCCCGATTAAAATGAAAGACCTAAAAAACACAGAATCTGCAATGGACCTGCTCGTCAAGAAAATAACAGAGGCAAACGACTTGGCCAAGGCCACAAAGATCTCCATGGACAACGTCCAGCTAGAACTCACAGCCATACGTGCAGATCAAAACAAGATAGCGACTAGAGTAGCGGAGACGGAGAAAAGGATTAGCGACATAGAAGATAAATCAGCCATCATGGAAAAGGACATTTGCTACATCTCCAAAGTCTCCAGCGAAGTACAGAGAAGGATCGCGGAGCAAGAGGACAAAAATCGAAGGGGGAACATCAGGATCCTGGGCATACCAGAGGACGAGGAGGAGGGAGCAGGCTCCTGTGCGGCACTACTTGAGACACTGATACCTAAGCTGACCGGCATAAAATTTGAAAGAGCCCTGGAGATCGACAAAGCCTACAGAATCCCCGCCACAAAACAAGCGCACATGAAAGGCCCAAGAACGATCATATGCAAACCACTAAGAACCAGCCACACCGACGCAATCTTTGCCTTCGCACGTCGAGGCCAAACCCCTACCTGGAAAGGCAGGAAGATAATCTTCACCCAAGACCTCTCCAGAGACACGGTGGAAGCAAGGAAAGGCTTTCTTGCACTAAGAGACGCCATGAAAAGAACAAGAATAACCTTCAGCTTTGTAGGCCCGGCAAGAATGAAGATAATAGATGGCCAGGACATACGTATTTTCGACGACCCAGCAGAATTACGCAAATACCTCAGGAAGCCAGAACAGGAAGAGATGGAACGGAGGCCGTTTTTTCGAGGCCCACATTGAGGTCGCATCTCTAGACCCCCTGTGTTCAAACTGAAATAAAAGCTCTATGGAACGGCTGTGGCTGCCATATTGGAAGAAGAAATAGCCGCCACCTGGCTGCGATTCTACCACATACCCCTGGAATGAGGCTAGCTCGGGGTTTGCCACGCTGCGGAAAGGGTCCAGGCATCTGTGCACGGTTCGTGTGCTGAAAAGTCTCGAAAACACCGGCTCTTGGCGTTATACTGCACACGCACACTCACTGTGCAAATGCCTAGTGCTGAAGGGGGCCCAGAACGCACTGGGTGCTGCCGGGGGCACAAGTGTGTGACAACCAAGGGCCACCAATCACAAGTGACCCAGACCCTCCACCCCCCCTCTCAGGGAAGGAGGTTCATTCAGTGCAGAAGAAACGCTCTGAATGGGCTAGTGTAAAGGGAGGTCCAAGCCCATGGCCTAGTGGGGACCATATATTTCAGTATAAAGTCATCCAGGCGCTACACACTCCAGGCATCAACCTCAACAGGCACAGGCCTCAGCAGCCGCTAGGCACTGCCCCCTGCAGTCACAACAGCATGCAGGCACTGCCCCCTGCAGACACCACAACATACAGGCACTGCCCCCTACAGACAGCACAGCATGCAGTCATTGCCCCCTGCAGACACCATAGCATCCAAGCACTGCCCCCTGCAGAGACAACAGCATCCAGGCACTGCACCCTGCAGACATTACAGCATCCAGGCACTGTCCCCTGCAAACACCACAGCATCCAGCCAGTGCCCTAAATACAACTGCAGCAGCATCACCCTGCAGGCTTTGGGAGCAGCATGCAGGCACTTGACCCCCCCCCCCCCTCCCCCCCCACCCCCAAACATGAACAGCAGCATCAGACACTGCCATACGGGGTTTCCAGAATCAAATGACGTCACCAGACACTGCTGGCCCGGTCCCTGTTCTTTATTTCCAGCAGCCATGGTGCCCTCCTGCACAGGATATGACATGGGAAAGGTGTGGAGAGACCCCGTAAGAGGGTCACGGAGGAGAAAAAAAGAGAAGTAACTAGAAATAATTCCACCCACAGAAGGGAGTAACCACCGAGTAAGGCCAGAAGACTAGCAATACACCAGGAAAAGGACAGGCAAATATATTGGTCTGCTGCTGCTGTTTTATAAATGTATCAATAATTTAATTTACTATCTGAAATCACAATTGAAATTCGTTCATAATCAGATTCCTCTTGTTTTCAAGGTTACATTGCTTTTTCATAACATTCAATACATCGGCTTCGTCAGAGCATCTTTGTAAAAAAAAAAAAATAATAATAATATGCACAAGGGCCTAAGGTGTTGCATCATCTCATACTGCTCACACTCCTACAACTGTGGCAATTTGGACTATTCCAGGTTACTGACAACTCTACAAATGACCAGCTTACAGTCGTGTTATTCTTTTTGTGGTATCTTGAATTGGTATACTGATGTGCCTAGTGCTCTGCTCTAAAATAGAAAGAGTTTGGCATCATTTTGTGGACTGGCACAAATTAGGCGTCGAGTTTTGTCCTCCATCTAATATTGTGGCACACAGGAAGGGTCCTACTTGTGGGTGTTTGAGTCATGTTTAAACTGTGAAAATACTGAAGCTACAATTGCAATCCGTGTTTAGAATCTATGGATAGAGATCGGAAACTTGCAATTCTCTGCCTCAGTGGGGAAAATGCAGATTTTTCACACTTTCAATGGGTGGAAATTCATGATTTTAATAAAGGCACGGAGGGTAATATTATGCATAGTACCTTTATTGCTCCCCAAACACAGCAGCAACAAGTACTAGAATTTAGAATACATATAACTTCTAGAACGTTGAACATGCTTATACTCTCAGAACTGGCTGCCATCTTTCTCTTTTAGGTGCTGAGAACAAAACAGAGTCTCTCTTAAAAACAAAGATCCAACAGTCAAATTCCAATTGATGCAGAATCCTCCATAAACTTTATCCTGCATAATCAATCAATCAATCAAGGAATTTGTAGAGCGCGCTACTCACCCGTTAGGGTCTCAAGGCGCTGAGGGGGGGTCGCTACTGCTCGAACAACCAGGTCTTGAGTTGCTTCTTGAAGGCGAGATGGTCCTGTGTCAGGTGGGTGTGGAGGTAGTTCCATGTCTTGGCTGCAAGGTAGGAGAAGGATCTTCCACCGGCGTTGGCTTTGCGAATACGTGGGACGGTGGCGAGGGCGAGGCTGGCGGAGCGGAGCTGGCGGGTAGGCGTGTAGAATGCAAGGCGGTTGTTGAGGTACCTGGGGCCCGCATCGTGAAGAGTATTGTGTGCGTGGGTGAGGAGTCGGAATGTGATTCTCTTGCTGATGGGGAGCCAGTGCAGGTTCTTCAGATGGGCAGAGATGTGGCTGTGGCGGGGGATGTCCAAAATGAGTCTTGCAGAGGCGACCTGGATGCGCTGTAGTCTTTTCTGGAGGTTGGCTGTGGTTCCAGCGTAGAGGGATATTACCGTAATCCAGGCGGCTGGTGACGAGGGCCTGGGTGACCGTCTTCCTGGTTGCGGTGGGGATCCATCGGAAGATTTTTCGGAGCATGCGCAGGGTGTTGAAACAGGACGATCAGACGGCGTTGACTTGCTTGGTCATCGTGAGGGAGAAGTCCAGGATAAAGCTCAGGTTGCGTGCATGGTCCGTTGGCTTGGGTGCGGTGCCCAGGGCCGGTGGCCACCAGGATTCGTCCCAGGCGGAGGGGGATGGTCCCAGGATGAGGACTTTCGTATTGTCAGAGTTCAGCTTCAGCCGGCTGAGCTTCATCCATTCAGCGACGTCCTTCATTCCTTTCTGGAGGCTGGCTCTGGCGGTGGCGGGGTCGTTGGTGAGGGAGAGTATCAGCTGTGTGTCGTTGGCTTAGGAGATGATGTTGAGGTTGTGTTTGGTGCGATGGCTACGAGGGGGCTCATGTAGACGCTGAAGAGGGTGGGGCTGAGCGAGAATCCTTGTGGGACGCCGCAGATGATAGTCGGTAGCTGCTGACCGGAACGGGGGAGACGGACTCTCTGGGTTCTACCGGCGAGGAACGAGGTGATCCATTCTAAGGCCGCGCCTTGGATTTCGGTGTCCCTGAGGTGTTGTATCAGGGTGCGGTGACATACTGTGTCGAAGGCTGCTGAGAGGCCCAGGAGGATGAGTGCGGTCTGATGTCGTCGGTGGCTGCGATGAGGGTGGTCTTTGTGCTGTGGTTGGCTCGAATACCGGACTGTGACGGGTCGAGGGATCCGTTCGTCTCGAGGAAGGTGGAGAGTTGTTGGTTGACCATCTTCTCGATGACTTTGGCAGGAAATGGGAGGAGCGAGATGGGTCGGAAGTTCTTGAGGTCCGTGGGGTCCGCCGTGGGTTTTTTCAGGAGGGCGCTGAGTTCGGCATGCTTCCACCTCTCTGGGAAGGTGGCTGATGTGAAGGAGCTGTTGATGACGTCGCGGATTTGGGGTGCGATGATGGAGTCGGCCTTGTTTTTTTTTTAAAACCTTTATTGCACAATTAAATCAAACAAATACGGGCCTACAACCATCCGGCCGGCCTCGGCAGCATTTGAGTCACAGTAGCAAGCTATTGGGCGACCCGGCAGCATATTAACGCAAAGCAAGATTAAACTGAGTTACACTGGAAATATTTGTGCCACCGGGATGTAGGAGAAGTGAAGGTTTAATTTTAAAGTTTTTAGTATGTCCAAAAAATAGAAACAAAGAAGGATCAGAGGCAAAATAGACCATCTAGGACATAAGTGGGCAAGTTTCAGCAGCGGCATTAAGCAAACAGTATCAGCTAAGTAAACGGTCGCAGAAGAATAGGACAGGAGAAATAATGAGCAAACATTACAACATACGGCAGCCACAACCCACATCACAGAGATCCACCCAATGACCCAGAGAAAAAGGAAGAGAAAAGAGTAGAAGAAGAAGAAGAAAAAATAAGGCCCATAGGAACTAAAACGAACAAAAGAATACCCACCCCCACCCGCCCCACCCAACACGCATGCAGAGGCTACGGCCTACCCCCCCCCCTAGCAGTGTGTCTGTCGCCCAAAAAGAGTACCCGAAATGCAGAAGAAGAGGAAAGAAGGAAAAGAAATCACAGAAGGCCGGAGGAGGGCCAATTAAGATGAGCAAACAATCAACGTATTCACCCTCGGCCACCCCTCCCCGGATCCCAACCCGACACCGTAACAACGTTCACCTCCCCAGCTGTCCCGTTTAACCATCAACAATGTCAGCATCAGACCGCATTAGAGAAAGTAAAGACAGCTTCAGCCTTGTCCCTGTCGATCCAGCCAGACAATGGGGTCCAGTCGAGCAGCGGCCATCTTAGACGGGAATCGCAGATGTAAGGACCATAACCGAGTCAAAAACCCTTCACAGAGGTTTGCCCAACGTAAAGCCAAACAGTCAGAAGCTACCCAGTAGAGGTGGAAACACAGCAGCAGTACCTGAAAGTCGACCGACCAGGACCATAGCAGCAATCCCATGATAGAGCAAGGGGACCCACCGGGGGGCCACGAGGTAGGCACAAAGCAGGGCGTCCAAAAAGAAATCTCCAGCCGATGGACAGGATCTAGTGCCTCACATCCCAGCACATCCTGAATGGGTAGCACGGCAGCCATCGCGTCCTGAGTCTCCCGTGCTACCACATACGTCAGGAGAGACTGGCTACCACCGTCGAGCGAAGGGTGTGGCAAGGCGGGCAGAGCACGACGAGCAATACAGCAAAGCGGGGGCTCCCCAGGCACCGCAGCATCCAGTCGGTCCTCCAGGTCCCGGGCGTTTGCACGCATACAGGAACGCAGGTCACTCAGGGCGCCCAGAACAGCAGCAATCTCAAAGGGTTCCGTAGCAGCAGAGTCACTCACCCAGAGGGCGTCGCCATGTTGTCGTCCTCGAAAGTGTCCTCCAGTGCCGATCACAAAAACAGAGCGACAGCAGTAGGTCCACGAAGCACAGTCGCCGTGGGGTTGACTACCGCAAATCTGTCTCCGGCCGCCCAGACCCGGCTACAATGCAGCACGCATCGTGATGAGCGCCCCGTTCAGTTCTCCGAGAACAGCAGGCTGAAGTGCAGAGCGCCCGGTGAAAGATGGCGTCCACCATAGCGCTGAGGAATAGATAGGCTCCCAGTGCCGGTCCCAAGTCAAGTGAGGGATACAATGAATCGTCGGCAACAATCCCTGGAAGTGAGCGCGGAGATGTGCAGGGCCGGGCGGCACACTGTATCAAAGTACTGCAACAGTATCTCGCCAGCCGCCGGTCCCTCCCACTGCAAGCGTCCACTGTTGCCGAGTCCTGGGACAGCCGTCTCCTGGAAGAAAGACCCGGTCTCTCACGCGCCGCGCTGAAGCGAGACAGGGACGTATCTCCGGGTCCGCCGCAAGATGCACAGCGGGGAACACACCATCGGAGTCAGGATCACCACCCGATTCCGAAGCGCCGACGTTTTAGCAGGATGGACGCCAGGATCAGCGGCGATTCGGAAAGAAAGCGGGCGGGTCGGCGGAGCCGAGGAGTCAGACGGCCATCATGGTTGCCGGCTTGGCTCCTCCCCCGGAGTCGGCCTTGTTGAAGATGTGGTGTGGGCATGGGTCGGTGGGGGAGCCGGAGTGGATGGTGCTCATAGTGCGGGCGTTGTCTTCAGTGCTGACCGGGTTCCAGGTGCAGAGGGTGGCGGTTGGGTGCGCTGGTATGGTGGTTGGGTCATTGGTCTGTGCGCTGAAGCTGTCATGTATGTTGGCGATCTTGCGGTGGAAGAACGAGGCGAGTGAGTTGCAGAGGTCTTGCGAGGGTGTAATGTTGTTGTTGCTGGCGCTGGGGTTGGAGAGCTCTTTGACGATGCAGAAGAGTTCCTTGCTGTTGTGGGTGTTGTTGTCCAGGCACTGTTTGCAGGTGGTTCTCTTGGCGGTCCGGATCAGTTGGTGGTGCTTGCGGGTTGCGTTCTTGAAGGCTGTCATATTCTCTGTTGTCTGGTTCTGGCGCCAGGTTTTCTCCAGGGAGCGGCATGTTTTCTTGGAGTTTATGAGCTCGTCCGTGAACCATGAGGCTTTCTTGCTGTGGGGCCCGCTGGGTGGTCTCTTCAGTGGTGCAAGTTCGTCGGCGCAGTCGGTGATCCATTGTGCGAGGTTGCGGGCTGCTTCGGTGGGGTCCGTCGTGATGGTGGGTGGGTTCCGGCTGAGAGAGGTGGTGAGCTGGTCGACGGTGATCTTGCTCCAGCTTCTGCGGGGGGCCAGTTGCGGGTGGTGGTGGGTGGTGGTTTTCTTGAAGGCGAAGTGGACGCAGCTGTGGTCTGTCTAGTGGAGTCCGGTGGAGTGGCTGAAGATGATGTGCTTGCTGGAGGAGAAGACGGGATCAAGCGTGTGGCCAGCGTAGTGGGTGGGGGTGTTCACCAGTTGCTTGAGTCCGAGGTTTGCGAGGTTGACCAGCAGGGTGGTGGTGTTGCTGTCATTGTTGTTCTCCAGGTGGAAGTTGAGGTCTCCTAGGAGGATGTAGTCTGGGGAGGCGAGGGCGTGCAGGCTTGCGAAGTCTGCGATGGCTTCGCTGAATTGAGTGCGTGGACCTGGTGGTCTGTAGATTAGGGTGCCTCTGAGAGTAGTCCTGGGGTCGGTGTGAATCTGGAAGTGCAGGTGTTCTGCGGAGGGGAGGGTGTCGCCTGAGTTGGTTGTGATGCGGATGGTGTTTCTGTGGATGATGGCGATGCCTCCTCCGGTTTGGTTGATGCGGTCCCTCCGGGTGATCTTGTAGCTCTCCGGGATGGCTATGGCGATGTCGGGGGCTGAGGAGGCGTTCATCCAGGTTTCCTTGAGGAAGGCGACGTCCGGTGCTGTTGTGTCTAGGAGGTTCCAGAGTTCAACTGCGTGCTTGTGGATGGAGCGGGTGTTGAGCAGGATGCACTTGAGGTGATTCTTGCTGGTGGTAGGTTTGGCGGGTGCCGGTCCTTGGAGGATGCAGGTGAATTTGCACTCCTGGCAGGTGAAGGGTCCGTGGGTGCGTTTCGGGGTGGCCAGGTAGCAGGTGGGGTTCCGGCTGGGGTTGAGTGCACGGAGGGTGGGGTCGTCGTAGGTTCGTCAGGTACGTTGGCATTGACCGGATCCAGGGTTCCTGGCGCTGGGTGCGGTCCAGGCGCGGACAGGCTTGCCTTTGGCGCGCCTTCGGCGCACAATCGGCACGCCCGCTGCGCGCGTCTGCTGCGCGCTCGCTCTGAGGTCGTCATAAGTAAGGAGCCGGGAAGGAGGGGCATCTGGGTGGCGGGAGCGGGGCGACAAATGGGCCGGTGGGGGGCGGGCCGCAGGGAGGCAGCGGCGGGAAGAGTCTGGGGCGGGCGGCTCAGCAGCGGCTGGGTCGTCCGATCGGCAGATCAGAGCAGGAAGCGGAATCAGCTGGCAACTGGAATCCTGGAAGCAGGCAGGCAGGCAGTAGAGCGTGGGGGCGACCTAGCCTGGGACAGGCTCAGCGGTCGCTCCCTACCCCAGGACGCGATCCCCTTAAGTAAGGAGCCAGGAGGGAGGGGCAGCTGGGTGGCGGGAGCAGGGCGGCGAATGGGCAGGCGGGGGGGTTGGGCCGCAGGGAGGCAGCGGCGGGAAGAGTCTGGGGAGGGCGGCTCAGCGGCAGCTGGGTCGTCCGATCGGCAGATCAGAGCAGGAAGCGGAATCAGCTGGCAAATGGAATCCTGGAAGCAGGCAGGCAGTAAAGCGTGGGGGCAACCTAGCCTGATGACAGGCTCAGCGGTCAACAATTAACAAACTGGGCGGTAACAGAGGTGGGAAAATATTAGCCTCCGTGCCTTTATTAAAATCATGATTTTCTCCAATTGAAACTGTGCAAAATCTTCAAGGTATCTCAAATCTGCATTTTATATCAAGGCCCGGAGGCCAAATTTATGCATGTTCAAAGTTCATCTAAAACCCTATTCAACACATTCTCCACTGGCTTAAAATAAAACCTTTTTAATGTTGACTCATTAGACCAATCTGCTGATTTCATTATTCCAGCTAGACTAAAACCTCTCATAAAAGCTTTACTTGCAACCATACCTCTAACAGAATGAGCCCCAAAAACATTTACATCCACACCTGCCTTTAACATTACTTCTCTTACCCACCTTGCCAGCGTAGAAGTTGACACAGCCCTAAAAGGCTTCCTATAAGAAATCAAAAGCTGAGAACAACCTCCTTGCCTCAAACCAACAGTCCTTTTTTCATATTCTCAAAGACAATGCACCACACACAAATTATCATGCCCTTCCAATGGAGGATAAAAAATTGTCCTAGACATAGTCTTTGTCCTCCTTAACTCGAAGCACACTCCTTCCAGCTTATAACACCTTAAATCCACCTCTACCGCCCTAATATCAGAAACTCTTCTAAAAGAAACCAGAGAAGCATAGCCAACTTCCATGACAAAATCTTAAGCTCCAAAGACGCATTAACACCCCAACTATCCACTTCTTTGAGAACCACTGAAACATCCTAAAGCACACCATACTTAGCCTTTGGTGGCAAAGCCACTCCAACACTCTTAACTAACCTTTTAACCAACACATGTTGCCCCACAGGCAGATCACTTACCAAACATGAACTGCTGAAATTGCAGATCTGCTTATGTTCACAGTGTTGTACGCCAAGCCACTCTTATACAACTCCGATAAATAATTAACAACCTCCACTATAGGAGCTGATACAGAATCCAAATTCCTCTCAAAACACCAACCAGACCATCTTCTTCAAGCTGATCTATAAATCTTGGTTGTTCCCTTAGACCATGATTCCGCGATAAGATCCTCAGCCTCTTTTGATAATGCATGCACCTGCCATACTCTCCTGAAATCAGCCAAGCCATCAACCTTAACTGACCTGACACAACCAAATCGTGACCATAACCCTCTGGATCCATGACTATCTCTCTTACATTCGGCAACAACACCGGATCCTCCATCACCATACTCATCATATCTGGAAACCACACCTGAGTTCTCCAGAAAGGCATTATCATGACCGACTCTGCCTTCTCCCTCCTGACTTTTATCAATGCCCTCTGAATCAACGAGAAAGGGGGGAAAGCATAATTTGTTCCTATATTCCAATTCTGAAGAAAAACATGTATCCCCTTCGCCTCTGGATCTGGTCTACAACTGTAAAAGTCCTTCTGCTGGCAATTCAGTCTGTCCGCAAATAGATCTACCTGCAGCAGACCCCTTCTCTGCTGCATCCTCATAAAAACCTCTCTGTTTAACCTCCAATTGATCACGTCCTTGAGATACATTGAATACCAATCCCCTTCTACGTTGCTCAACCCCGGAATATACTGAGCCTGAACCACAATTTCCTTTTCTAAGCAAAACTTCCAAATTCCTTCACTAAACCCCTCGATCTCAGGCCTCCCAACTTGTTCACATATATTACTGCTGACAAATTGTCCATCTTCAACAGAACACAACATTTCACCTGATCCCCGAGAAAACTCTTTACTACAAAAAACCTTGCCAGAAGTTCCAGACAGTTCATATGCATCTCTCTCTCCTCCTTTGATTATTGTCCCCCCGTTGACACCATGCCACACCATGCTCCCCAACCGTGTAAACTTGCATCCGATTCTATTTCTGGCACCACTCCAAATATCCCCTGCCATTTCAGGCTTTCAGGTTCATCAAACACCAATTCAACTCTTCTTTCGATTCCTGATTCAATAAAATCTTCTGAGAATACTTCGCCCCACTTCTCAAATGATAACCCTTCAACCTCTGCAACGCTCTGTAATGAAGAGGAGCTGGAAAGATCGCTTCAATTGATGCAGATAACAGACCCAGCAACCAAGCTAATTGTCTCAAAGTAATCCATTTTGCATTCCTCACCCTCAACAAACATTCCAACGTCTGTATCTGAAAACCCAAAAACTGTATGTCCTGTTGAGGCACCACACATGATTTCTCTTTATTCACTACAAAACCTAAATCCTCCAGCATCCTTACTGCAAACTCCGTTTTATCCCTTGCTAATTCCTTCTCTTCCTCCATGATCAACACATCGTTCAGATAGACAATCAAGCATATCCCCCTTGACCTCAACCAAGCTGCCAGCGGTCTCATTACTTTGGTAAAGCACCACGGGCCGAAGTCAACCCAAATGGGAGACTCTTGACCCTCCAATACTTCTCTTTTCACCTGAACTGAAGATAATCTCTCTGCTCTTTGCTTATTGGAATAGTCAAATAGGCATCTTTCAAATCCAATCTTGTCAACCAATCTCCCTTCCTTAAAAGATCCCTCAACATATGGATGTCCTCCATCTTGAAATGAATGTAAGTAACCCAATCTTTCAACTCTCTCAGATTGAACACAGGTCGCATACCTTTCTCCTTCTTTTCTACTAAAAAACATTACTTATGAAACTTCCTTTCACTTTTCTTGCCGGTTCTATTGCCCCTTTTGCCTCCAACTCCTCTATTTCTTTCGTTATCATGTTCTCCATCTCCTCTGAGAATCTCAGAAAATGTGGTGGTCTCTCTTGCACTGGATTAAGAAATCTATTCTGTAACCTTTAACCGTTTCCAAAACCCAGGGATCCTGTGTCATCGCTTTCCATCTCCAAACAAAATGGGCTAGTCTGCCGCCCAACTTGATTTGGATAGAAAAGGGGTCTTGAAAGCAGCTTACCTTAGCACCCCTTGTCCTCCTCTCCGATTGCATGCCTCTCGCCCTGCTTCATTGCCTTTGTGGGAAAAAAAAACCTTGTCCTCATCTCGATCCGCAGAAAATTGGAACCAAAACCGGTCCTATAGGGTCTGTATCCCCTTCCAACGTTATCTCTAGAAACACCTTGCCCACGGCTGGGGAACCGACCCCGCATTTTCCCGGCCAAACCAAAAACTCTCCTCATATCTTTCTGCGCCTTCTCAAGCGAGCTAAAAGTACTCACATAGCTTGACATATCTTTAACAAAATCGTACCCAAAAAGTAATCCATCACTACAGTCCCCAGGCTCCTTACTTGCAAGATCTGCCAACTTCGGATCTTTTTTTAAAAGAATAGTTTTCCTTCTTTCTATGCATAGCGCAGTATTTGAATTACCCAGGAGGCAAATAGCCCTTTGGCCCATTGACGCATTTCTGCTACATCAATTCCTGTATTGTTTGAATGTGCCTCTTCGCACATGTCAAATATTATGGTCCGAGGCCCCAATACATCCAGGAGTCTATCCTGACACCCCTTCAATCCTTTTTCAAGACCCCTTCTTGGATCTCTCCCAGATTTGTTTATAAGTGCAATAATTTTCTGGTCCAGCTCAGGTGTAAAAGCAACCTTATTCTTCAGATTTGGCCTTGGACACTCTCTCCTCATCCTTGTCCTCACATCCTTCAGTATTTCCCTTCTAATCTAATACCTAATGTATTTCGCTACGTGCTCCACCAGAGACCATTGCGGGGAAAGTGGATGTTGTATCAAAAGAGGGTCGGACATTTCCTCCCCTTGAGGATCTACAATGTCATTTTCTTCTTTTTTAATCTCCCTCTCTCTCACCTTACTTCTCTTAAGAGGGACCTGCTCCACATCTGACTCATCTATACTTGAGCTACAAGTAAGTTCAACATCACCACTAGATGAACTAGAAGCACCGCTGTGTGTTTTACTTTATGCGCCTTTATTGCGCTCTCTTTCGCCTTTATAGCGGGCTTCTTTTGAACCTTACGTTCTTTCCCTTTCTTTGCTGTATCAACATACTTTATTTTCTGGGTTCTTTTCTTCCCCTGGCTAGATCCTTCTGCAACCACATCCATTTCTTCAGTGGTCCAGAAGTTCTCATCTTTGCCAGGTTTTTTTTTCCGTTGCATAGTTTTCTCCAAACTATTTTCTATTTTTTTATCAATAGATGCTGACATCTCTCCGAACATTTTATCCATGTAGCTCTTTATTCTCTCCTCAAAACTTCCCTATGCACCTTCCATATTACCAGAGATGTTCTATTCTGCCAAAAAATCCTATCCTTAAACTACCCAAATCTTCCTTTAAACCTAATTAATAAATTTGTGTTCACCAATCTATAAAAAACGTATTCCTAAATCAATTTCTACTGTAAACTCTCAAAGCTCCCTTCTCACGTGACCCAAAAAACGCGACTTGCTCATGAACCGATAACCGAAGTTTGACAGAAACTGACTTGCCTTCTATCAAACTTCGTGTTATCTCAAAATATGGCCGATAAACAGACTCAGCACAACATAAAAAATTTCCCAAAGTAACAAAATGGCCGCCGAACATTACGTCCGTACAGCGTCCTTCCTGTGCCGAAACTACCTAAACTAACGCGTTTACTCCTCACGCGTTCAAAGATCCAACCTTCGTCACAGTCTGACAGCTTCCGCCCTTCAACTTCGTGCAAAGAACCAACCTTCATCACAGGCTGAGCAGCTCGCGCCCTTCATCTTCCTGCAAAGAACCAACCTTCGTCACAGGCTTAGCAGCTCACGCCCTTCAATTTCGTGCCTCGCGCAACGAGCACCCGACCAACTGCCAAAAATAAAAACGGTAAACATTTTCGCTACAATAAAACCTTAACCAAATACTTTACCCCCTTCTATACTAAGTGCACGTGATAACTTTATTATTAATTTATTGAACGCTTACCATAAACATTTCTTTGAGACTTCTTACTCCAAAACAAAAAACACCACATAAACTACTGATTAATAAAGACTTTTTGTTTAAATCTCACTAAAAGTTTTTCTTAAATAAAAGAACATTCTCCATTAAATCTTAAATACAATATACACCTTGAAACAAGCATTCATCTCTTTATGTTAACCGACTAAAAAGTGACTTATCTGTGTTGAGCAGCAACAAAAGAGGAAGATGGCTGCCAGTTCTGAGAGTATAAGCATGTTCAACGTTCTAGAAATTATATGTATTCTAAATTCTAGTACTTGTTGCTGCTGTGTTTGGGGAGCAATAAAGGTACTATGTATAATATTGGCCTCCGGGCCTTGATATGAAACTCAGCAAAACACAAAAGATGATGGACGGAATGTTGCACAATGGCAAAACATTCACCCCCAGTCACAGATCTGGGTTTAATCCATCGTTATTTTGCTCACCAAGCCACCCTAGTTCTGACATGGCCATATGCAAATCAGTCTTGGCCCTGTGCCTCATGGGAACAGTCCAGCACGAACTGCCAAGCCATGTCTTCCCTGGACCTGAATCAAGCATCCTAGGACCGGTTTCTGGCTATCAGCCGTCTTCAGCCAGGATAGCTTGACTCCAATGGCGTAGTGAGCACAGGAACCACGTCTGGGCATACCCTTCCCACATAGGGTGAACAGCAAGACACAAAACATGATAGATGGAATGTTGCACAATGGCAAAACATTCACCCTGAGTCACAGGTCTGGGTTTAACCCATCGTTTTTTTTCTCACCAAGCCACCCGAGTTCAGACATGGCCATTTGCAAATCAGTCTTGGCGCTGTGCCTCATGAGAACAGTCCAGCCCGAACTGCCAAGCCATGTCTACCCTGGACTGGAATCAAGCATCCTAGGACCGGTTTCTGGCTATTAGCCGTCTTCACCAAGGATAGCTTGACTCCAGTGGGGTAGTGAGCACGGGACCCACGTCTGGGCATACCCTTCCCACATAGGGTGAACAGCAAAACACACAAGATGATGGGTGGAATGTTGCACAATGGCAAAACATTCACCCCCAGTCACAGATCTGGGTTTAATCCATTGTTATTTCGCTAACCAAGCCACCCCAGTTCAGACATGGCCATATGCAAATCAGTCTTGGCCCTGTGCCTCATGGGAACAGTCCAGCCCAAACTGCCAAGCCATGTCTTTCCTGGACCGGAATCAAGCATCCTAGGACCGGTTTCTGGCTATCAGCCGTCTTCAGCCAGGATAGCTTGACTCCAGTGGTGTAGTGAGCACGGGACCCACGTCTGGGCATACCCTTCCCACACAGGGTGAACAGCAAAACACACAAGATGATGGACGGAATGTTGCACAATGGCAAAATATTCACCCCCAGGCACAGATCTGGGTTCAATCCATCATTATTTTGCTCACCAAGCTACCCCAGTTCAGACATGGCCATATGCAAATCAGTCTTGGCCCTGTGCCTCATGGGAACAGTCCAGCCAAAACTGCCAAGCCATGTCTTCCCTGGACCGGAATCAAGCATCCTTGGACCGGTTTCTGGCTATCAGCAGTCTTCCGCCAGGATAGCTTGGGCTGGACTGTTCCCATGAGGCACAGGGTCAGACTGATTTGCATATTGCCATGTCTGAACTGGGGTGGTGGATCAGTTGACTGGGGGTGAGTGTTTGATTTGCTCAAACGCTTCGTCCATCATCCCCTTTGGTATCGCTTTGTTCGCCCTAAGTTGGCAGGCTGTGCCTTGACGTGGGTCCCTTGCTCACTCTACAACTGGATTTAAGATAGCCTGGCTGATGAGGATTATGAATCTGAAACCGGTCAAGGGATGCTTGTTTCCGGTCCAGGGAAGACATGGCTTGGCAGTTCAGGCTGGACTGTTCCCATGAGGCACAGAGTTAGACTGATTTGCATATGACCATGTCTGCACTGGGGTGGTGGAGTGAGCTAAAGAATGGTGATGGATTAAACCCAGATCAGTTGTCTGGGGGTGCATGTTTGATTTGCTCAAACGCTCCGTCCATCATCCCCTTTGGTATCACTTTGATATGAAACTCGGCTTGCTTCAGCATTTGGTTTTGCTGCTCGGATTGTACTGTCTCCGCTGCCCTTTGCCCTCTGATGTCAGCAGTTGCACCTTTGCTCTACTAACTTAGCGAAAATGTTCTTTGACCTTGACCTGGACCATATCTCAGCTGATTTTACAATGTTAATCCAACATAAACATGGAGGCCAGTTGAGGTGTTGGTCAAAGAATTCTGTGAATAGTCAGATTTGAGAAAATATATGAAATTACAGACAGATCCTGTGTTAAAGTTGCTTAAATGGACACTGCATTTTTAGCAAAGATACTGAATAGGTGCTCATTATTTTACTCTCATAGGCCAGGAGCCCCGATTGCTCGATATGTGTGTTATCCATTCTGTGTGAGACAAACTGTTGTGTTTAATGGTTGTTTGTCCACGGGCAGGCTATGCAAGAGTTCAAGTTCAGACAAAATCTTGGCAGCCATCTTGGGAGGGGTAAGGACATAGAGTACATGCCCTTGCAGATTGAGTCATTATCCTGCAGGACAGCAAAGCAGAAAGGGAGCTCGTGTTCAGCCCTGTGCAAGCTGAAGCAGCCACAGCGTGAGATTGTGTAGCATCAAGAACACAGTCACAGAACCTAGAACATATCATATGTTGTCCACTGAAAGCAGAGCATATTCTCTACATTTGTGTGGTATGGTACTTTGTGCTCTGTAAAGAAATTCAGTTTGACGTATGAAACCAGGGATTTGATTTTTGCACATTGAAAAGTGTGAGGCCTTTTCCTCTACAGCGCATAAATTATAGAGAAGCCCACAGTAATGTCTGGTTTAAGATCTTTGCACGCTTTGAAGCATGAGATCTTTAACTATGGAGCTCTTGAACTGTGGAGTGAATTAACATTGACTGAACACTGTGTGCGTCATTACCAATACTGCATTACATAGTACTGTGTACTACATGAAAGTTTCAGAACAATCCATTCTGCATGAATGTAACAATACATTTGATGACATCTGTGCATGCTGGTGTGTAGAGTATTGACACTCAGAAGCACTTGTCCCACAGCTCTCACGCACTGATTTTCATGTTCTTGGATAAGCATTGTCATTTGGTTCATGGGTGCATTGTCATGATAGATACTCAGGAATGTCTGACTAAATATCGAAATCAAAAATATCGACATACAAAAATATCGGGACAAAAATATCGAAGTCAAAAATATCGGAATCCTATCCCTAACAAGGTAAGTACAAAAATATCGAAAAAATAATATCGTAGTACAAAAATATCGGAATTAAAAATATCGTTTTTTTGAAATGTATTAATAATAATGTTAAAATAATTATAAAATACATATAATGTTACAAATATTAAATAAAAATATTAAAACATAATAAAAAAATTAAAACTAATACATATACATTTAAAATAAATTAAAAACGTAATAATGTAATGTAATTTTATATTTTATAATTTCATTTAATTGATTTAATTGAAATTTATTTAATTTTTACCCTGTACGACTGTACCCCAAAAACCCAAAACTGACCCAGAACCCTAAAAATACCCCTTAACCCAAATACTGAAAACTGACACTGAACCCTAAAAATACCCCTTTACCCATGAACTGAAAACTGACCCAGAACCCTAAAAATACCCCTTTACCCATGAACTGAAAACTGACCCTGAACCCTAAAAATACCCCTTTACCCACAAACAGAAAACTGACCCTGAACCCTAAAAATACCCCTTTACCCACAAACTGAAAACTGACCCTGAACCCTAATAATACCCCTTTACCCACAAACTGAAAACTGACCCTGAACCCTAAAAATACCCCTTTACCCACAAACTGAAAACTGACCCTGAACCCTAATAATACCCCTTTACCCATGAACTGAAAACTGACCCAGAACCCTAAAAATACCCCTTTACCCAAAAACTGAAAACTGACCCTGAACCCTAAAAATACCCCTTTACCCATGAACTGAAAACTGACCCTGAACCCTAAAAATACCCCTTTACCCACAAACTGAAAACTGACCCTGAACCCTAAAAATACCCCTTTACCCACAAACTGAAAACTGACCCTGAACCCTAAAAATACCCCTTTACCCATGAACTGAAAACTGACCCTGAACCCTAAAAATACCCCTTTACCCATGAACTGAAAACTGACCCTGAACCCTAAAAATACCCCTGTACCCATGAACTGAAAACTGACCCTGAACCCTAAAAATACCCCTGTACCCACAATTAATTAATATTATTTAATTACCAATTAATTATGAATTAACAATAACAATAAAATAAATATATTAGCACATTTGCTGTAATTAATTTAATTTAATAATTAATATTATTTTGCACAATTAATTAATTAATAACAATAAATAATATATATAAAAATTACTTTAATTAATTTAATGAAATAATTAATAATAATTAATTACCAACTAATTAATAATTATAAATATGATAAAAAATTATAATAATTAATTAACTAATTAATAGAAATTAATTACCAATTAATTATTTAAAATATGTACAAACATATATCAATTAATTAATTATTATTAAATTACTTCCCACCCTATTCCCCTATAAACCCATAACCCGCTACAGAACATATTTATCAATTAATAAATTAATTAAAAATAATTTAAAATTAATTCTCAATTAATTAATTAATAATTCCTAATAATTAATAATTAATTTAACATAATTAAATTACTTCCCACCCTATTCCCCTATAAACCCACAACCCGCTACAGTAGTAAAACACAATATTTAATAAAATAACATTTAAAAAAATTATAAAACATAATTAATACAATATAATATACACTAAATTTATTTAAAAATAGATATTAGTAACATCAAAGTTATTAATTTCGATATTATTAACATCGATATTTACAACTTCGATATTACTGATATCATACCAATATCGATATTTAGACTGTCGATATTACTTACCTTCGATATTTTTGTATATCGATATTTAAACTTCGATATTTTTGCTTATCGATATTAAAAAATCGATATTTTGTCTGTGTACCATACTCAGAGACTCTAGTCCTGTTTGGAATAGATGCTATTATTATTGTGTCCCACTGTCTACTTGTGTTTGTGTGTGAAGAGATTTGATCAAGGTGTGTTTGGGGCTGTGACACTGTACCATTATCAATGGCTCTTTCCTGCATGAACAATGTCTTCATCAATATTTTTTGCATTTTTTTTATTTCTTCACTTACCAAGGGTGGATTTTTCTGACTTTTGACAAAGATAGGTTTTTAAAATATGCTGCTGTTTTTGCTCTGATTGCAACCAATGCTGGATCTGACCCATAACGTGTTCCATTTCATACAATTCTGTTTCACCACTAGGATGGTATTTAAGTCAGATTGCCATAATGGCACAAGTGATCCTAGCCATTCTAGTCACTAAGGACCTCATGTTGTTTTTGATAGGCTGTTATCTTTTCCAACAGGTCAGCCAATGGATTTTCTCTGCTGCCGTGGTGGACTATGTCCTGCGTATTTAGAGGTCAACTCCTGCCTTGTGGATACCTCTGTGCCTTCAGAGGGGCTACCTTTATGGTGGTTCCTGTGAAGGCACTGAAAGTTTCCTTAGTGGCTGCCATGGCTCACATGACAGCTCATAAATCGTTTTTATTTTACAAAAACAAACTCCCTAATCGGGATTCGATTTTGGATAACAAAACAAATAATGACCCCCAACACCCTGGGGAGTTTTCTCTGGGCCATTTTGTAAATTTATTTTTATCTTCTGCACAGCACGGCTAGGTGTGCAGCGCCTTTTAATGATTGCAATCACTCCACTGTTCCCAGTAAGGTGCCCGTGGGCGCCCGAGCGCACCTGTCTCACCTCAAGCGCGCAGTGTACTGTTTAAGCGCACACAGGTGAGTGCAGCAGCAAGTGCCTCGCTGCACTTGCTGCATTTCTTGTGTTAAAAGGGCGCGTTTGCAGGACAGATTGTATGCCTTTGTGAAAGCATTCATGTTAATCGCAGCGTCTATCATGCGCTGCAATTATCATGAATACTTTTTTTAAAGTTTAGAATGCTTTATTGAACAAATATACCAAGTAAAACATCAGTACAAAATCACAAACAGTAAAAAAAACAAAAAAGATAAACAGATGGAGAAATGCAAAATACAGGTGAATTCAAAAACAACAATCCCAAAAAGGGAATAATAAAGTGTACATACTAAGAGATAATGCTTTTTAAAGGTTGTGTGAAAAATGGGAAAAAGGGAGATAAAGGAAAAGAGGGGGAGAGAGTGAAGGGGAAGGGAAGGAAAGTAAAGGCAAACATTTCCAAAACCTTAAATAAAACATCAATTAAGGCATATTAGGAAATACGTCTGGAAAGAAAATCAGTTAAAGGTAACCATAACAAATCCATTTTAATCAAAAGGGGGGTAGTCGTAGCATAGGCGCGATCAAGTCTATGATGATGACATATCAAATTCAACCATGTATTGTAAGATATTTTTGAAGTATCTTTCCAGTTTGTAGTAATTATCTGCAAAGAAATAGCATGAACAAATCAATAAATTTACAAACATTGTATGAAACATTCCAAATGGGGGAGGAACCACCTAGAAAAATATGAACAATGTCAAAATTGTAATTAGAGCCCAAAATATCATTAAGCTTGAGCCAAATATTATGCCAAAGGGATTTGACCAATGGACAGTGGAACAACATGTGGAAGAGATCACTATCAGAGTGAGGGCATGACCAACATTGACTAGAGTCTGAAGATTTGAACTTGAATAAATCTGCGGGAGTGAGGAAAAGTCGATTATAAAAAAAGTAGAGAGTCTGGGTGATGCGTGCTGAGTGGGAGACAGTGTGGATTTTTGACCAGATGGCATCTCAGATCGGGAAGGAAAATTCCTGTGACAAATCTCTTTCCCAGGCAAGCTCGGAATTGGATTTGGGGCGGTCAGGAGCAGAACGGGAAAGAATCTTATAAATAACAGCAGCTTTGTGGGGAATAGTGAAATCAAGTGGAGGGGAATCCGACGGAGCAATATCAGGTAATGAGCTGTGATGAGAGATAAGTGTGGTTAAAGCTAATTTAAGCGCAGGGTACTGTGAAGAATATGTGTTAGATAAGTGAAAGGATGTGCAGATGTCAGAGAAATCCATCAGGGAATCATCGACAAAGAGCTTATCTGCATACTTAATGCCTTTGTCAATCCACTCCTTCCAAAAAAGAGCTTTGTTATTGATCTTCAAGAATTGATTGTACCATAGCGGGGTAAGGGAGTGAAGATGTGCCGGAAGGAATGAGGAGCGAAACAAAGATAATGTGAGCACCCTTGAAAGTTTGAAGGTGGGTGAGAGAAACTGTTTAGGGGGTTGGGACAGGTGGGTAGCAGTGAAAAAAGAAAAAGGCGAACGCTGCGCCAACTCTAGTGCGCTCCAGGCAGTGACAGGGAGAAGGGATGAGTCAGTTAAGAAAGGCCATATTTGTGGTCCCTTAAGAATGCGACTCGCGGTGGCGTGACTCAGACCACCATTATGGACAGATTTGCGCGCAATAAGGGCTCGCCCAGCGGGACTGGTAAAACCCCGGAGGACCTTGGTGGTGGCCCCCCAGAGTCAGAGGAGCCAACACTTCGAGATGTGATGGGTGCCATCGCTAGCATACAATCGTCGATGGGCCAACAATACGAGACCCTGGCAGCCAAGATCGACACAGTGGCAGTGGATGTGGGCCTGATCAGGGCGGACTTGGCCAAGACCAACAAGAGAGTCAAGTCGTTGGATATCAAAGCTGCCAGTCTCACCACTGATGTCTCCTAGCTCCAGACTGAGATCCGGACTCTTCGGGCCTCGGGTGACCAGTTTGCTTGCCGGCTTGAGGATTTCAAAAGTCGCGCTAGGCGCAATCTTTTCGCATAGTCGGAGTTCCGGAGTCCTCAGCCGATCAATCGACGGACTTGCTCGTTGAGGATCTGATCGTCAACCACCTCGCCCCTAAGGGCCTGAGTAACCTTTTTGCGGTGGAGCGCGCCCACAGAATTCCGGGCGGCAGACGCAAGCAGGGGACGGCCCAGCGACCCATCATTGCGTGGATCTTTAACTTCAGAGACAGGGATGCCATTTTGCAGGCTTCGAGGACCAGCGGCCCCACTAAGTTCGAGAATGCATCCATCAACTTTTACCCTGATTGTACCCCTTCGGTGCAGAAGCAGAGACTGGGATTTACTGGGGTGAAGCGGAGATTAAGAGATCTGGGCATGAAGTATGCTATGCTTTTCCCCGCCCGATTGCGCATCGAACATAACGAGCGGGTGCTCTTCTTTGATATGCCAGAGGTGATCAGTGACTGGTTGGACACATTATCTATGCCACGGGACAATGCGGAACAATCCAGAGGTGCCGAAGGCAGCCAACGGGACAAGGAGGAGTAGGGGCTCTGGTGTGTGCTACCATCGTATTGTGTTACGGTGGATTGTTATCCTTTTTTGGGCCGATGACTTTCTTCAAGACACCCTGGGGCAGCAGGGAGTTCGGGGACTTTTCCTGCTCCGGGTTTTTTTTCCTTTTCTACTTGTAGTTTAGTTTTCTGGGGTAGGGCGACAGGCACACTGCTGAATGGGGTGGTTTTCTGATTTATTGCAGGGGTGCAGGGTGGGAGGTTGTTGTTTTGGTATTGAAGGGGAGGGGGGATGGGTTTTCTTTTTTTCGTTTGCATTGTTCTTGAGGCTATGTATTGTTGCTTATTCTGTGAGTCCTCCGTGGGGTTTGGGGGACCCGACTACTCACTTTCGGGATAGGGGGTAGGGGGTTGAGAATCTTGAGTTGGAACATCAACGGCTTGGGGGACAAAATAAAACTGGGAATTGTACTCCAATATGTGAAGCACCATTCTCCCGACATTGTATTGCTGCAGGAAACGCATCTGGTGGGAAACACGATCCATGCAATGAACCGAAGGGGCTACCGGTTGGGATTCACTTCGGGCTCTAGAGGGGCTGGTGTTATAATCCGTAGTTCCCTTCCCTTGGAGATTGATGAAACGATATTGGATGACAGGGGTAGGTATGCAGCGATTGTTGGTAGATGGGAGGGGAGAATGGTTGCCATCCTCTCGGTATATGTCCCCCCGGGTCTACAGGTCATCACATTTGTCGACCTGGGGAAATTGGTACTGAGGCTTCCTGAGGGGCTTCTGGTGGTTGGAGGGGACTTCAACTCGGTGGTTAATGGCCTGGAATATCGACATCCTCCCAAGGCTCTTGCACCATCGCAGTCCTGCCTTAGTGGTTTCTTAGAAACGTTTGGTATGGTGGATTGCTGGCGGATGCTTCACCCAGGGCATGCCCAATATACTTTCCACTCCGGGGCCCATGGGAGCTTAGCCAGGCTTGATTATTTCCTTGTGCCTGCAGCCCAAGCCTTGACGGTGCGAGAGACCCGACATTTGCCTAGAGGCATTTCGGATCACTCCCCACTATGGACCCATATAGATCTCCATTTAGACGCAGGGGGCCGGGTCGCCCCAATTAATCCCTGGCATCTCCGTGTTCCCGAGACTAGGGCTGGGGTGATTAAAGCTATAGATCACTCCTTCGCTGACAATGTGGGATCTGTGTCATCGTCTGTGTCCCTATGGGAAACCTTTAAAGCGATGATACGGGGCCAGACACTCTCGCTGGTCGCCAGCTCTAAGTAGCGCCACAATGGGGAGGTTGAACATTTGCAGTCTGATATAGTGGCTTTGGAGAGGGATCTTGAGAGTGGGGTCACGCGTGAAAAAGTGCATGTTTTGCAACTGAAGCAGTCTGATTATAAAGCCTTGGTTACGAATGCCGCGAAAGCTATGAGTCGAGAACAACAGGGCCGTTTGTATGATGTGGGCGACAAGGCGGGGAAGTTGATAGCTTGGTTGGACAAAAGGGAGAGATTGAATCGAGTGGTGCCTGTGATTGAGCGAGTGGATGGTGTACGTGTGACGGATCCGTTAGAGATTGTGGAGGAGTTCGCTTGTCACTTTCGAACGGTGTATGCGCCGGTCTCGGACCAGCTGGAGGAAGACTCCCATCTTTTGCTTAGGGATATTGCTTTGCCTTGCCTGTCCGAAGCGGATTTCTCCACTGATGAAGTAGCGCTCGCTATTCGCTCCTTCCGCTCCGGGAAAGCCACGGGCCCAAACGTTATACCCATCGAGCTGTACAAGTTTTGTCCGAACAAAATGGCGTCGTATCTTCGCTCGATGTTCTTGGAGTCCAGGGAGAGGGGTTCGCTTCCCCGTGATCAGCGCTTAGCGTCTATCGTGGTGATCCCTAAAGAGGGTAAATCCCGTGAATTCTGCACCTCCTATAGGCCTATTTCACTTCTGAATGTGGAACCTAAAGTCTTGGTGAAAATACTAGCTAACCGTCTGATTAAAGTGATCGGAGATTTGGTACACTCGGACCAATCTGGCTTTATTCCAGCCCGTAATACCGCGCTGAATTTACGCCGTCTACATGGCGTGCTGGCGAGGGCGGAGACACTACGTGAGCCGGCCATTTTGGTTTCTTTAGATGCCACTAGGGCATTTGATACAGTGGAATGGCCATATCTATCGGCGGCTCTAGCGAAATTTGGCTTTGGACCGGTGTTCATTGGGTGGGTCCGATTACTATATGAGGAGCCCCTTGCCCAGGTGGTCGTCAACGGTCAAGTGTCGGCTCCCTTTGTTCTGGGAAGGGGTACGCGGCAAGGATGCCCTCTTTCTCCGCTGCTTTTTGCCTTGGCTCTCGAGCCCTTGGCCGCTTGGTTACGATGGGAGCCATCCCTCAGGGGTATCAGGTGGGCCCCTGGTTTTGAAGAACGCATTTCACTTTATGCGGACAACATTCTCCCTTACCTCACCTCCCCTCGGAAATCTCTGGGGGTACTGTTCGACGTCCTTAATTCCTTTGGTAGGAACTCGGGACTGGTCATCAATTGGGGCAAGTCTTGTGTGTATTCACTCACAGACGATACACCACTCGTACCGCGTAACTGTCCTATACAAATATCATCCACCGGGTTTAAATATTTAGGAATCCATATTTCGCGGACTCGGCTGTCAGGTATCGACTCAACTTACTCCCCCCGCTTACTCGCTTAAAAGCAGATGTGAAAGCCTGGAGCAGACTGCCGCTGTCCCTGGTGAGCAGGGCAACCTTATTCAAAATGATGTCCCTTCCCAGATTTTTGTATGCGCTTAAGAATACTTTGGATCTAGTGCCTTCCAGCTCCTTCCACAAGATCGAGTGCCTAGCAGGGAAACTGTTGTGGGCCGGATATCCCCGGATTGCCTTGGCCAAGCTTACGCTGCCTTGGTATGATGGCGGTATCGCGTTGCCGGATATACGACGATATTACTGGGCCTCTCAACTGAGCTCGGTTAATCATGCGATGTATGGTCCAGCTGCTAACCCGGCTTTTGCTATGGATAAATGGCTGCTGCCGGGCGGAGACTATAACAGGGCACTTTATTCCAAACGGTCCGATGTGGCATTGACTGGGCCTACCAGAGTCGCGGTGCGGGTCTGGTACAACGCTAATGCGGCTATGGGCTGGTCGTATACTCTTACTCGGGCGACTCCACTTTACGCAGCTGAGAGGTTGGGCAATTTGTGGACGACCAAGAGGTTCGATAAATGGGACCTTATTGGGATTAGTAAGGGGGGAGACCTTTGGCGGAAGGACAGGATAAAGTCCTTTAAAGAGTTGCAACTGGAATTCAAACTCGGTCCTCGAGAATACTTTCGATACCTACTAGTCCGACATGCCCTTTCCTCTGTTTTTCCGGCTGGCACACCCGTTCCAGAATCCTCACCCCTGGAGGACAGAGTACTCGATGGATACGTCCCGGACAGTACGATCTCTCTTACATATAAAAAGTTGATAAACGACCGAGCGGACCTTCTTCTACAGCTCCGCGTGGCCTGGACTGGCGATGGACTGGAACTTGATGATGAGGACTGGCAGGCGGCGATATCCTCCCCGAAGGAGGTAGCAATTTCGGCCCGTCTGAGATTGGTGCAGCTAAAAATCCTAAACCGAGTGTACATGACGGGTCCTCGCCTGTTGCGTATGGGGTATGTCTCAGATGATTTGTCTAAAGGTGGGTGTGGCATGGTGGATACGTTCCTTCATATTTTGTGGGAATGTCCGGCAGTAGCGTCCTTTTGGAATTGTGTGCATGTTGTTATGTCTGAGGTGACGGGTGTTTCGCTTTTGCCGGAGGCCCGACGGTGTCTCCTGAATGTGTGGAAGCCCAATGATTATAATGCAGCCCAGACGCAGTGGGCCACCTTGGGTAACATGATCGCCAAGCGTGACATTGCGCAATTGTGGGGGTCGTCTAAGGCACTGAGTCTGTCGGCCTGGTCTAGAAACATGGACTGGTGCATGTTTCGTGAAAAAACAGTCTACATTGCTCGGGGCAGGCCCAAGAAATGGGGGAGGGTGTGGAATCAGTGGAACCAATATCGTGGTGAAATTTGCACCCCTCCATTTGAGCCTCCACCGGAGGTGCTACCGTCCCCTTAGCATGCTGCTCCTTCTAGGTTGGATTTTGTTTATGTGCTGCCGGCTACCTCTTGTTTCCTCTTCCTCTCTCCCGGCTGCTCTTCCTGTATACTAAGTACAGTTGTTAATGTGGTACGCCCTCCCCAGAAGGATCACTTATGTTTCTGCCTTTCGTTTAGCCTCTGCAGTTATTTTCTTTATATTTTTGGTTGGTGTTTTTTTCAAAATACAAAATAAAAACCTTATTTCTCCTGTATTGCAATGTATGACAAAACATGATTGTTTAATTGCCGCCGGGCCTTAGGGTTGTCGGCTGAAGGGCTGTGTATTCATTCATCCTGATATGATATTGGACCTGTTGCCAGCTGACCCAAAGTGGCTCTATAATGCGATTGTATTTCCATGTTTATCAATAAAGGTTTTAAAAAAAAAATAAAGGCAATATTTGTTGTAAAGTAAAGGAGGAGTGAAAACGGACGAGGTTGGGAAAATTACCCCCCCCCGATTCTTTGGTTGCTGAAGACGAGATAGAGAAATCCTAGACTTTCGGATATTCCATAGGAACCGAATAAGGATGCGATTGATGTGGGTAAAAAAGTAAGCAGGAAGGGAGATGGGAAGCATTGAGAGATAAAATTTGATAACGGGGAGAAGCATCATTTTAATGGTTGCCAATCTTCCCCACCAAGATAGGAATAGTCGAGACCAGCGATCTATAAGAGCGGAAAGCTTAGAAAGACTGTCTTTATGATTAATTTTGATGGTATCTTTGAAATTTTTGGCATAGAAGATACCTAGACAGTTGATGCTCGTAGGATTCCATTCAAAACCAAAGCCTTGAAACATGTAGGGGAGACAGATTTTATTAAGGGGTAATACTTCAGATTTATCAATATTCAACTTATATCCAGAAACTAAGGGGTATTCGTGAAGTAAGGAAAAAAGAGCAGGTAAAGAAGTATTAGGTTTATAGATATAAAGTAAAATATCATCAGCATAGGCAGTGAACTTGATGTCTAAATTCTTATAAACAAAACCAGAATATGATGTGGAGCGCTGTATTTTTTCAAGAAAGGGATCTAAAGCCAAAATAAAGAGAAGGGGAGACAAGGGACAGCCTTGCCTGGTGCCCCTATGTAAGGGGAAATAGGAAGATTGAGCACCATTAACCCAAATGGAGGTGGAAGGAGCTGAGTATAATAAGTGAATGAGTTTAATAATGTGTGGACTAAAACCATGCCAACAAAGAGTGCCAAACATAAAATCCCATCTGACCCTATCAAAAGCTTTTTCAGCATCAAGGGTAATGTCAGCAAGTGGGGATTCAATTTTGAGGCAAGGTGAATAACATTAAGGAGAGTTCTAGAATTATCTGTGATAGATCTGCCTTTGACAAACCCAGGTTGGTATATGTTGATGAGGTCAGGAATAACAGAATTTAATCGAGAAGCTAAAATTTTGCCATATATTTTGCAATCTGTATTAATTAATAAAATAGGTCTGTAATTTTTACAGAGAGAGGGATCTTTATCTTTTTTGAGAGTAAGCATAACATGGCTTGGGTAAAAGAACCTCTCAATTCACCCATAGAAAGAAAATAAGCAGTGAATGAGGATAAATGTGGTATTAAAAAGTTCTTAAAATGAAAATAGAAATGGACAGCAAAGCCATCGGGACCGGGTGATTTATCTTTAGGTAAGAGAGTAATGGCTTGAAGAATCTCTTTTTCGGATATGGGAGCATCGAGGGAGGAAAAATCAATATCAGCGTTTTGAAGATTTGGGTATGGTTTGGAAAAATGAATCTATTTGAGCAGAGGATGGAATCGATTCAGGTGTGTATAGAGAAGAGTAGTACTGAACAAAGCAGTGAAGGATCTTATCATCGGTGGAATGATGGTTTCCATGAACATCAGTAATGACAGCTATTTTGGACTACTGTTTCTTTACTTTGAGATAATTGGCAAGTGATTTCCCAGCTTTATTGTGCCCACCATACATTTTTGAATTAAAGTTAAGAAGATTATTACAGGCCGCATCCCAAGAATATTTATTAAATTGAATTTTAGCTTTGACAAGGGAGGAAAGGGCTTCTGCAGAGTTGGACGTTTAAAAAAGATGCTCTAAGTCCTTTATCTGTTTAAGAATAAGGGAGGATATAGAAAGTGCATGTTTCTTCTTGCGAGAGACAAAGTCAATGATATAGCCTCTAGCTGCTGCTTTAAAAGCATCCCAGATAAAATGGAATTGAGAGGTGGAATTGAGGTTATTTCGAAAAAATTCCTCCATAAAAAGGGTAAATTGATTAGTTAAAATGGGGGTCAAGAAGGAGAGAGTTATTGAAACGCCATCGACGAGAGCTAGGTGTAGGAGAAGGTAAGTCAATGTCAAGAATAACAGGGGCATGATTGGAGATAAGGATAGAACCGATTTCAACATTTGTCATGAATTGGAAGATGTGTTGAGTGAGAAAAATGTAATCTATACGGGAATGTGATGCATGGACAGAGAGAAAAAGGAAAAATCTAGGGTATCGGGTGGGATAATCCCCAGGAGTCAATTAGGCCCCTAGAAGATATAGCTTTGTAAAAGAACGTTTGCATCTTATTGGGGATAAATCTAGTTCGAGACTTGCGATCCAAGAAAGGGTCCATTAGTTGATAAACAATCACCACCAACAATTGAATCAGCAGTAGTATGTGAGGAAAGAAACATAAAGAAATAATTCCAGAAATTTAGATCGATACCATTAGGACCATAAACATTACAAAAGGATAAATCAGTACTATTAACGGTAACATCCAAATATAACCATCTACCATTAGCATCTGAGAACTAATTTTTTAACTTAATAGATAATGATCTGTGAAACAAAATGATAACTCCATTTTTATTGCTAACTGAAGGGGAACAAAAAACTTCTCCCACCCATTATTTGGGTAGAGAAGACAAGTCCTTGTGGGAGAGGTGGGTTTCTTGTAACAGAGCAACTTGGTATTTCAGTCTTGCTAAATGAGATAAAACCCGTTGTTTCTTGACCGGGTTGCGAAGACCTTTAACATTCCAAGAAATTACATGAAGACCATTCATTTCTGGAAGTCATGGAAGCATAGGCAAGAAAATAGAAAATAAGGAGCATAAAATAGTTGGAGTAAACAAGAGATAAAAATAGAGAAGAAAGGAGAAAGGCTGCTGGAAAAGGAGTAGCAAGTAAGAAAGTAGAACCCATAACCACTATGGGGAAGAAATAGGAAGGGGCAATTTGTGGAAAAGTTGAAAGGACTGAGGAGAGTCATGAGATGAGTAGCAAAGAGAAAAGGAAATGAAAGAAGCAGGAACGAATGTAAGATGCCTTAAAAAAAGAGAAAAGCATGATAAGGGAAGGAAAATCGAGAACAGAAGAAAAATAGAGGTAGAAAAAAAAGAAGTAGAGTGAAAGAATAGAGGGAAGAAAATGGAAGTAAAAAGGAGGCAGTGGGAGAATACAACTCCCCTGAGACAAAGTGAAAAGAGAAAGATGGCAACAAGCCAAGTGGCTTTAGCCATTGAGGACTAAGACACGAAAGAAAATAAAGTGAGAGTGGGAGCAGCGAAGAACAAAACAACCGCACAAGCAACAGAGAATGTCGAATGCATGGTCACAAAACCAGTAGTTACAAGGAGAACAAAAAAAAGGATAAATAGATCGAGACCAAACACGACCAAATAAGACAAAAAAAAGGGAACTTTCCAAACGTTGGGGAAGGAAAGGCCGCGTAACGAGATGCACAGAACAGACATCAGGGCAACACAGCGAAAGGGTTGAACAACGAGAACAATGAAGAGGGAAGCTGGAAAACAAGATGAGAAGAACAGGAACAACATTACCGTGGAGAACAAAATATCAGAGAATATAAGACAACAAGCATAAAAACAGAGAAATTAAGATCGACTGAGTTCCATGGATTCATCCTTATGGGTATTGATGAACTTCCGAAGGTCCGCCGGATTGTCGAAACTGAAAGTTCTTTCTTTGTAGGTCACTTTGAAAAAACAAGGGTGAATGAGACCATATCTGGCATTCATAGATCGTAAAGTCTAGAAACTCTTTGCGCCGTGCAGCAGTTGGTTTAGAAACGTTTTGAGTGAGAAAAACTTTATGGCCAGACCAAAGTAGCTGCTTGTGCTGCTTGGCAGAGTGCAGAATAGGCATACGGTCTGAATAAAGAAGGAAATAAGCAATTATGCCTCTGGGTTTAGAGGATGAAGAAGGGTTCTTTGGTCCAAGACGGTGAGCCCTTTGTATATTAACATCCAGGTGCTTAGGAACGCTAGTAATAGGTAGGACTTGAGTCTTCAAAAATTGGATAATATAAGACCCCTCTGAGTTCTCTGGAATGCCATAAATGCACAAATTATTACGCCGATTGTGATTTTCCAAATCCTCAGAGGTTTTTTTGAGCAAATTAACTTCCTTGGTAAGACTGGTAAGACTGGCAACCTTAGCGACCACATCCTGAGAATCACTAACTTTTTGTTCCACATCAGATACCCTCCTGTCCAGACTAGACCATTTATCATCAAGTCTAATCAAGTCTCTGAAGAGTAGTGGTGGTATCAGTCATAAAAGGGCGTATAAGGCGTAGCTCCTCCATGAAATCCTCCAACCTAACAGGAAGTGGAGATTTAGAAGGAGATGGAGTTTTTTTAAGGCGTTTTCCAGTGGAAGCAGGATCTTTGCGTGTAACAGAGGCAGGACTGTGAGCCTTAGAGTAATGTGCGGATTCCATTGTGCACAAAACACCAAGAGGACCAATTTGTAATACAAAAGGAGATGAAAGGGTCACCAAGGCGCGTGAGAATAGGAAACTGGCAAACAAAGCAAAAACAGTAAGATGAGGAGCAGTAAAAATTATTAAAAAATGCAGCATATATTAATGAGATGACGGCACTTCCATGCGGACAGAAGAGTATCTCACAAAGTCCTGTAACAAATGGTTAAGGGAAAGTACTGAGGAGAGTATAAGTTCCATAAAACATAGTCCAATCAGGCAAAAGAGAAGGATTCATCAAGAGTAGCTGCAAAAATTGTTTATCATTGTTAACTGCAGTATCAAAGTGAATGAAAAAAGGAAAAAAAATACATTGTGTGAAAGAATGCAGAAAAAAAAAATGGCGGCCGTTTTCGAGTGAGGAGTGTTTCCTCATAATTCTAGGTGAAAAACAGCTCATTGTGCCACAAATAGCATACCAAAATGAGGAGGAGCATCTCCGATTGCAGAATCCTCGTATTTGGAGAGAAAACGCTGTCCGAATATATTCCCTTTGAAAGTGAGCGCCGCCCGATATCGTAGAGCTCAGGCAGGAGTGGCCATTTTGCCTCGCCGCGTCGCGTGCTCTCCCATCATGAAAACTTTAACAAAGGCATACAAGCTGTCCCACAGCTGCGTCCTTTTAACAAATGGAAGGAAGGCAGCCAGTTTAGAAGCACAACGTATGCTTTCAGGGGATTCTGTAGACATGTTGCATTTCTTTAGGTAATAAAGCCCAGCACATAATCTGGAAATGTAGCAAGTCTACAAGCACAATGTGTGCATTCAGAATCACTGCGTGCTGCAGCTCCAATTGGATCCCTATATGGGTCTGCCCTACTGTATTCATGGCCGGCTCTAGGACGGACTTCTGGGGAGCAGTGTTTGCAAGTATGTTACAGTTTTAAAAGCACCATTTACCGCATTCCCTGCGTCCAGCAATTTTAATACAACAATAAACATTTCCAGATAACTCCGGTGATTAATGTTGTTCCTGGAGTGAGATCAGAATTCTTTTTTAGGGGAAGTTTTAACTCAACCAAAAGTAGCGCAGTGGGTGATTATGCCTGATGCAAAGTATGTGTACTGTGCAGATCACAAATTTCATATAAGTAAAGAGATCAGTGCTTTTGTTAGAGAGATCCTTTTGTTCCTTGCAGTGAATAAGTTAAAATCCTAGTATAGAACAGTGAGCTAATAACTGCCATCAAGGGCTGCATGTAAACTGCAAGGTATATTAATATTCTTATTATAGCGTTATGCTTTTACCCCCAGCCATTCATTATTCTAACCCTGCAAAATAGGTTCATTTCTGAAAAACAAATATATATATCATTTCTTATTATTAAATGTAACCCCCAACTATGGTGTTCTGTATAAAATTCTGAATTTGTACTTCTCCAGACCAAGCACTCTTAAACTATACTGTCAGTAAGGATGAGATGTGACTCCTACACCTTGTAGTCCTCAGTCTTATGTAACATTTACTGTACACTGATTTATACACGTGTGATTGATTGTCTCTGTGTAATGTGTGTGTAATGTAAAGTGGTATGACACCCTACACTGTTATGAGCGGCGATATAAACCTAATTAAATGCATTTCAGTGAGTAAGTGGTTATGGAGAAGTGAGGAGCACTGTTAAAAGGTGGTAGTGACAGAATCCCTGGTGAAGGTGGTCATTGGGGGTGGTGCCAACAAACATTGTCGCACCGGCGCCACTAGTGCTAAAGCCAGCCCAGGCTCTAATTGCCACTGCCCGAGACTCTGGCTCCTGGTGGGATATCTCATGGCTCTGGATTGGGGAGTTATTGAAAATGAAAACTATTCTACACCCATCCTTGATCGAAGCCTCTGTTCTGTGCTTGAAAACAACTCCTACCTGATGTTACTTGAAAATATCACCAAATCGTTATTGTTTCTTAATGCTGGATCTGCACTGTTTTACCTGCTCATGTTAGCCTGCATCCTAGGCTCTGTACTTGCAACATGCACAGGGAAAGACCCTTGACCCTTGACAGGCAGGTCGCTCCCCCATGCTGCACAGAACAACCTGTGTGCACGTGACCCCTGCTCGCTGCCGCTTGCTGCAGCTCCTGTGACTAGAGGCCCCTCTGCCTCGCTTTCCTGGTAACTTCGTTGTGCCTTTATTTCCTGTGTTACTGTTGTGCTCGTATCTAGGACACTAATTAAATATTCCCGATTTATGCCCTTATGTGGTTATAACAAATCATACCTGTATAAACGCATAAGAATCATATCCATATTTAGTAATAGCCAATGCAATCCAAATACGGCAAGGCTACTTCCATAGACTCCTAGAAAGTACAACGAGTTCTTTCAGCAAACCAAACCTCCAGCAACCTGGGAATTCCCCATGCTTTTGTTTTGATTTGTCCTAGAACTCCTGCGAGTCCGAAAGAACGGCCAGTTCTTAGTGACTTCTTTTATTGACGTCTTATGTCTTATGTCCAACCTTACGTCAAACACGGCACCTTCCAGGTATAAATATACCAGCGTTTGCCGTAAGCAACACACGGAGGTTTGGAGCAGAGCGGCTATCTACTTATCCAAAGCCCAGCTGATGCGAGTGCCGAAGGAAGCCGTCCCTCCCATTTGACGCACTGAGAAAGACGCTGTCTTTTTCTCCTGCCGAGAAAATCCAGCTCCATTGTTTCCAGTCACCCTTGCGGGTGACTGGGAGATCGAGTCCTGAGCGCGAGATATAAGACCTCCTTCATTCTAAAACCAAGGTACGGAGCTGATTAGATCCTCAGAGAATTCTTGAGACAGATTCTTGGCAAAACTAACTTAACTTAAAAACTCCTTTACTCCTTCCCACATACTAGGCTTAGGTTAGGCACACTGGGGTAGGCGTATTTAGAAATATCAGTTGAGTACGTTTAGTCAACTTTTATCATTGTATGTAATTGTACATATTTTATACCTTTTAAGTATCATATGGCACAGAAACCATATCAATGCTTTTACAGTATTATTTCATAATACTCCTTTTACTGTACACACTTTACTTTATGGCATGTATTTCAATTGTAGCAATTCACTTCTCTTGCATGAGAAAAAAGACTGCTCAATAAATAACACCTTTTATTGAAAACGTCCGTCTCTCTATTTCTCCGCACTCTGGTGAAACTAAGTATGCATGATTGACTGAGTGAAATAGCTATCTATTGTTTTCACACGACTCCGGAGATATACTCCTTATTCTGGGGGAGCAAAGTTGTCATGTTTATGCGGTTGTCAGAAGCTAATCCCTTCTTGTCTAATCAGGGAAGTTAACTCCTCCCTGTTCATTTGAGAACGTTTCTAGTGACCTCTGAGCTAGCTGGCAATCCTAATTAAGTGTAACATATTCAATTAAGACCTTTAGTTGTGGTTTTGTACTGTGATTGGCCCTTTTTCAGTGCCCCATTGCTTGCCCATTTTTGCCTTCTGTGACCAGTTCTTTGCCCCGTGTGGACTGTGCCCTTTGTGCAAGCCACTCTGCCCACTCTCTGCCCTTTTTTTCCCACTGTTTCCCTGCCGCTGTGTCCCCTGTAGCCCTGCCCCCCTACTTACCCATTTGCTGCTCCTCCCTCCCCTTATATGGCGGCCGCTGCGCGGTGAGGGGAGCGACCCATGACCCTGCACACAGGCAGGTCGCTCTCCCACGCTGCACAGCACCACCTGTGTGCATGTGACCCCTGCTCGCTGCCACTTGCTGCTGCTCCCGTGACTCAAGGCCCCTCTGCCTCGCTCGCCTGGTAACTTTCTTGTGCCTTTATTTCCTGTGTTACTATTGTCTTGGTTTTATACTGTGATTTGCTCCTTTTTCTGTGCCCCTGTGTTTGCCCATTTTGGCCTTCTGTGCCCCGTTCTTTTCCCCGTGTGGACTGTGCCCTTTGTGCTTGCCCATCTGCCCGCTCTAAGCCTGTTTTTTCCTGCTGCTGTGTCCCACTGTGGCCCCACCCCCTGCTCACCCATACGCTGCTCCTCCTTCCCACCTCTCCTTATATGGCAGCCGCTGTGTGGCCGTGCAGCGTACACATGCCACTGGCGTGCCAAAGGATCGTCTTAGGCAAGCATGTCTGTGCTCGTCCGTGCCTGGACCGCGCCCAGCGCCAGAACCCCTGGCCCCCACGAACCCCACAACGCCCGTCTCCGCTACAATGCCAGCAGCCTCCTCGCACTCAACATCACATACTTGCTTCCTGGCCACCCCGAAGCGCACCCAAGGACCTTTCACCTGCCGGAACTGCAGGTTCACAAGCATCCGCCCGCCAAGCCACCCACCAGGAAAGAACCCAACCAACTCAGATGCATCCTTCTCAACACCCGCTCCGACCGCAAACACGCCGTTGAACTCTGGGACCTACTGACTCAAGCTCCCTAGACATCGCCTTTCTGACGGAGACCTTGTTATGTTTATATCTAGGACCCTAATTCAATATTCCCGATTTATGCCCTTGTGAGGTTATAATCAATAATATCCTGATAAAGGCATAAGAATCGGATCCATATTCAGTAATAGCCCAAAGTCCAAAGCACAGCACGGCAAAACCCATCGACTCCTAGAAAGCACAACGTGTTCTTTAAACAAACCAAGCCTCCAGCAGCCCGGGAAATCCCCCCTGCTTTTGTTTTGATTTGAACAAGAACTCCTGAAGTCCAGAAAGAACTGTTAGTTCTTAGTGATGTCTTATGTCCAACCTTACGTCAAACCCGGCACCTTCCTGGTATAAAATACCAACAGTTGCATTAAGCAAACACACGGTGGTTTGGAGCAGAGCGGCCATCTACTTGCCCGAGAACCCAGCTGATGCGAGAAGCCCACGGAAGCTGCCCCTCCCGTTTGACGCACTGAGAGAGACGCTGTATTTTTCTGCAGCCGAGAAAATCCAGCTCCGGTGTTTCCAGCCTACCCTTGCGGGTTGCTGGACTATCGAGTCCTGAGGAAAGAGATACCAGACCTCCCACATTCTATTACCAAGGTACGGAGCTGACTAAACCCTTAAGAGAATTCTTGATGCAGATTCTTGGCAAAATAATCTTAACCAACTTAACTTAAAACTGCTACTTACACATCCCATCCCACGTGTTAGGCTTAGCTCAGGTACACCGGGGTAGGCTTAGTTAGAAGCACCAGTTGAGTACGTTAGTCAATGTATTCATGTAAGTATATATTTTATCCATTTTAAACTATCATATGGCCTAGAAACCATATCAATGCTTTTACAGTATTATTTCATATTAATACTATAACTGTACGCACTTTACTTTATTTTAAGTATTGCAATTGTGGCAATTCATTTCTCTTGCATGAGGAAGAAGACTGCTCAATAAATAACACCTTTTATTGAAAACGCCCGTCTCTCTATTTCTCTGCATTCTGGTGAAACTAAGTATGCACTGCTGACTGAGTGAAATAACTGTCTATTGTTTTCACACGACTCTAGAGATACACTCTTATTCTGAGGGAGCAAAGTTGTCATGTTTATGCAGTTGTCGGAAACTGAATCCCTTCTTGTCTGAGCAAGGGAAGTTCATCCCTCCCTATTCATTCGAGAAAGTTTCCAGTGACCTCTGAGCTAGCTGGCGCAAACCTAAATTAATTTTAACATAGTCAGTAGAGACCTAGATGACCTCAGTCCTACGTCTACACTGCTGGTTATGTTATTCCAATGCGCAGAGCCTATTGGGAAAATAGGAACTACACTACATGGCGCCCAACGTTTGGTAAGGCGATAATCTAATGCAAGACAATAGAGTAACTCAGTCGTGCTTTTTCACACAGAACCCTTTCCCCGTAAAAACTCCAATAGACGTCTGGAGTGGGTGAAAGGTTATTATCCGCCGGAACTTAGTAGGATGAGAATCCTATGTATTAGTTTTTGGTTTGATCAACGTTGAAGGATACAGTGTTCCAAAATATTGTGCACCTAATCTTTGTTTCCTTGAAACTCGATCTGCAACAGAAAACTTTCAGTCAGTTAAATGGCAGAAAGTGACGAAGAGAGGGAGCAAGCTAGACTAGCAGCTCGACTCTTATAGTAAGACTCAAGTCTCCAAGAAACTGACCCAGATTCAATAATCATTCCGGTCAATATAAGAAGAACTATGGGCCAGATGTAGGTAAATCCCATTTACCGATTTTGAAATACCGAATTTTACCGATTCGGTATTTCAAAATCGGTATAAATGGGATGTAGGTACCAACATCTGGATTTTTTAGCGATACCTTGAAATTCGGTATTTACCGATTCGGTAAATACCGAATCGGTATTTGCTATTGAATCCTATGGGCCTTGAAGCCCATAGGATTCAATTCAAATACCGATTCGGTATTTACCGAATCTGTAAATACCGAATTTGTCAAGGGTGCAGGGGGTGTCACTTTGACACCCTCTAGCACCCCCAAAACAGGCATGTGTGCAATGTGGCACACAGACATGCCCTAAGGGCATGTCTGTCTGTCACATGGCACATGTGTACATGCACGGATGTGCATGTACACAGGAATCGGTATTTTACCATGGATTTGTATTCCATGGTAAAATACCGATTCTGAAAGCCATGTGCCAATGGAAAATTGGCTACCCACATTGCATTTTCGGTAATTTTACAGAATCGGTAAATATTACCAATTCGGTAAATTTACCGATTCGGTAATAATAACGATTCGGTAAAATTACCGAATATGTGCCCCTACATCTACATAGCCCTTTACCGATCGGAAACGGCAGAAAATCGGTATTTTCGGCCGATTCCGATCGGTAAAGGGCTACCTACATCTGGCCCCAAAACTCTAAAACTTATAGAAAATGGACTGACAGCACGAGGTGGTACAGTCATATTCGTGGTAGAGGCACATGAATATTGGCAGACAGAGGTATTCTATTCATGGATACATTTTCCAGCAGCACACGCTGTGACAAAAGACTTCCACTATTACAAAATAGAGGAACTCCCGGGAGAATACACTCCTTTCGAGGAGATCGAAATCCCACTAAATTACCAAGAGCACCTGCTCTGGTTTAAAGGCGCCCTAAAACATAATAATCACATCACCAGGCTCGGTTCACTGGGTAGACCAGGAGCAACGTGGCTGGTTCTAGCCAGCTACACACCACATCCAGACATTGATAAAATGTCAGTTCCTGAACTTTTAGCTCAGCTAAAACTTTTAATTAAAATACATAGACAATTGGTCCAATATGTCATGCGGACCTCAATAGTCCAACCGACAATTAATATTCCACAGCAGACCCCTCACCAGGGGAACATAAACAAAATTACACCACAGAACATACAATCATGTCTTGGTAAAGTACCCATAAAACGGGAACAAATTCCATTCTGGTTAGCACAAAAAAGTACTCAAATAGAGGCAGTATTTCCAGATACTACTCCTACTGAGAAACACAGAATTCTGACTATCTGCCTCCCGATGGGGATCGCACCACATGTGAGGACTGTGACACTTGGGGCACAGTCTTTGCTTCCATCTACACAAAAACACATGGTGTCCATTCTATGGCGGTAATACTAGATGTACTAAGACAGATTCAAAATGAATACGGTCCAGAACCTGCTTTAACTCTGGGTATGAAATTACTGAAAGACTTCAAGCTGGTCTCGGCTATATTATTAGCCAACATAAAAGGTGAAGCAGCATCTGTGGCGATCCGCCAGAAATTGAAGGAAACAGATATAGCAGAACAACCATTTGAACTCGCCAGAATCATAGAAAATGCTATGAAGAGCTAGGAAGAGATAGTTTGGGTGGGAAACCGGTAAAACCCCAACTAACTGAAAATCCTGAAAAAACATTTATTAAAAATAATCTTAAAACTCCAAAAAAGAGTTGGGATGGTAATAGACAAACCACTCCCAGGAAAAAACATTTCCAGTCCAGAGGAAGGTCTCCTCAGCGGAGAGAGAGATCTCTAGGCCGAGAAGACAAGTCTCCCCAAAGGGAACCCTCTGAAAAAAGATATAACCTTAGAGATAGGGATAAAATAAGAAAACCTGACAGATATCAAGATGTTGATACACGTCCCTCTCGATCCTTCTCACTCAATCTTTCTCGATCTTCCTCACAGAAATCGGAAAGAAGAGGACGGTCAGAACACAGAGAAGAGCACGTCAAGTCCAAAGACAAGGAACCTGCTCATCAAAGTAAAAAATTACAATTTCCCAGAAAGAAGGTAGCAAGTATTAAAACTAAGCATGCCGAGAAATCTGAGGGCACAACTGAAAAACAGAGAGTGGGCACAGACAATGCCAGACAGCGCAGTAGAAGTGAGTATAGCTCGCAAGATCCTGTTGAATCTTCTGGAGACAGTGGACACGAATGAGTACATTCAGGTGGAAACTGCAGACACACGAGTTAGTGTGCCCCATAAACTATATGAAATAACATTACGTATAGAGGGAGATAAAACTAGGAAAATACAAGGTCTCTTTTGGGAAAAACTTTCAAAAGGCTATGATATTCTGTTAGCTGAGAAAGACTGGCCACCAGAGTTTGTCAGGGAGTGCCCTCATGGCGAAGACATGATTATGCCTGCCTTCTCGAATCATATCCTGATTCATAAAAAATACACATTGGCAAGAAAATGGGCAGTAGCCCAAGCTCCTGCTTTATACAAAAATCATGTAGGATGGGATAAGGATTCACCTCACCACAAAATCCAGTTAAAAAATCAGCCCACTGCACAAAGGCACCCAGTTAAACAAGAAGCTAAAAAGCAAGTCAGGGAGAGTGGAGTGGTGTGGCTCACTGGTTAGAGGCGGCAGACCCGGGAGCAGAGGACGGCCCGGGACCAGGGTTCAATTTCCGACGCGGCGGGGTCGTGGACCAGGGTCAGCGGACTCGACGATTCTCACCTCGGTGCCTACTCTAACCAGGGAACACACTCGGCAACTCTGGGCATTAGCTTGCCTCATCTCCAGAACGGCCCCCCACATACGCCGGGATGCCTGGTTTCACCTTGGAGATACCCAGTAGGGACCATCTCACAGGGAAAGCCAGGACGGGTAACCCAGCGGTCTACTGCCCAGAGATACTCCTTCGGGAGTCGATTGTAGCGCATTACAAACCCACAATTAATTTAATAATTTAATCTTTGATCAACTGGAATATCAAGGGGTGATTGAAACATGCACCTCTCAAATGAACAATCCTTTGTTTCCTTTCTCCAAGCCAGACGATTCATATCGTCTAGTTTTGGACTACAGACATCTTAACTCCTGTTGTAAAACATTTGCAGTACAAAACTCATATAGTACAGCACTAATGAATAACATTGTGCACAAAAAATATAAAACGACATTAGCTATCTCTAATGGATTCTTCTGTCAAAACATTGCACCTGAAAGCAGTTATTTGACCGCTTTCTCAATAATTGGCTCGCAAAAACAATTTTGCCGACTCCCACAGGGATTCAAGAATAGCCCAGGATTATTCTCAGCAAGGGTAACAGAGTTACTACAAATATATGATGATGAAGCATTATCATATGTCGATGACATCTATCTCACAGATGATGACCTGGAGACTCACTTAAAAAGGGTGAACACCATAATACTTGGGTTCGCGTCAGAGGGTTACAAATCAGACTTTAAAAAGTCACGAATTGCCCATTTAACTGTCCTATTTTTAGGATAAGAATTATCAAGTAAAGGCAAAAGCCTGTCAGACAATTTCTTAGAGAAATGTGCTGTACTCCAAGGACCAAAAACGCTGAAGAATTTACAATCACTACTAGGTTTCCTGAATTTCGGAAGAACATACATTCTAAATTATGCTGAGAGGGTTAAACCTCTCTATGAATTGATAAGACCAGATTTCAAACAAATCAATTAGACTCAGAAACACACAGAGATTTTGAGATCATTGCAAACAGACATGTTGGCTAAAAATAAAATTACAAACTCGCAAAAACATACGCAATCTTGTAATCCGAGTAATCCCAGGAAGATACGGATTCACATACCTGACCTCTAATGAGGGAGAAACGGTACCTATAGCTTACAAATCACATTTGTACACTCAAGCTGAAATGAAATTCAGCTCTATAGAAAAAATTCTGACTGCGGTTCAAACTGCTGTAGCAAAATAAAGAGCCCTTGCACAAGGTAAACGAATAATAATCGTTACACCAGTACCTGCCTTAGAAGCAATAACAAAAGCAAGCATTTCAAATGCTAAAGCATTACATCCGAGATGGATACAATGGGGTAATTCTCTTGGTGCAACAGACGTAGTATACGAATTTGACCCTAATTTAAAAACACAAGAATTTCTCCAATATGAATATGAATGTCCTCTGCCAGCTGAAATCCTGCCTCTAGAACATTACGGTTGTATAATATATACAGACTGATAAGCACAACCCGCAGTTGGGGGTAAACAGGCACATAGTGCTGCATGCGCGATCGTTAAAGGCCGATGGCATGAAGGGAAATTTAGGCCAACGCTCACTAAAACTCAATCTCTAGGAGATTGTACAGCTCAGCAAGCTGAATTACTAGCATTTAAGATGGCGCTTGAAAATACCGATCGCGAATTCCCCACACTAATAGTGTGCGATTCATATTACTGCGTTCAGTCTTATAATGAATACTTGCAGAACTGGGTTCAAAATGGCTTCAAAGATGCAAAAGGTGGCACAATCAAGCATAAAACGCTTTGGGAACAAATTGTTCTTTTACAGAAAGAACTACAAAAGACACACGTGATACACACACTGAGTCATCAACATGATGGCGTTCACGTTGCAGGGAATTCATTGGCTGATGAAGCCGCGAAGGCAGCTGTGCAAACGGCTTCTGTAGCTGCAATCACCCGGTCAAAAACAAAAATAGACAGCGACATACTACAAGCTGTCAGTGCATCAGTAAAAAATTACAGAAAAACACTCCCGAAAGGCTTTCCAGTAAAGTACTCATACATAACTGATGCGAACAATGTTCCATTTGCTCGAAACCCTGGAGTGGGAAATAGAGCAATTCCAAACATGGAACACAGATTAGGACTAATTTCAGCGGCACACGAAGGGTTAGCATCTGCACATGCTGGTATTTCCGCCACAACATCACTATTAAAACAGAGATATTGGTGGCCGGGTATTAGGAAGCAAACTAAGAACTATGTTCTAGAATGCGAAATATGCCAAAGAATGAAAGTATCAACAGTAAAACGACCAGCACAGACACCCCTTCTAATCTCAGATAAACCATTAGCATGTGTTTACCTGGACCACTGTGGTCCCTTACAAAGGGATAGCAACTATAAATATATCATGGTCGCAGTGGATTCCTGTACGAGATTCATTTGGATGTGGCTCCAGCGCTCGGCTGACGCCAGAACTGTTATAAAAGATTTGCGAGTCTTTATCGGCACATACGCAATTGGCATGCTACATTCTGATCAGGGTCCTGCGTTTAGCTCTCGAGCTTACAAAGAGGCCATGAACAGCATGGGCATCGCATTGCGGTACTCTTCTCCCTTCCATCCTGAGGGAAATGCGGTTGTGGAAAGAAAAAACCGGGACATAAAGCAATCTATAACGGCGAGGGTATTAGGTTCGGGTGATGGGTGGGTCAATCATTTAGCAAGTGTCCAACGTAGTCTTAATAATCTGCCAAGAAACTCTCTAAAATGTCTCACTCCATACGAACTATTGTTCGGAACTAGAATACTTATTCAGGATCTTGATAGTCACACTTCAGTGGTAGAAGATAAATCCTTTGATATCAAAGATCGTTTGCCTGCTTTACAGGATTGAAATGAAACAAGAAAAAACCTGAGTAACATAAAGTTGAAACAACAGCCGACAACCACTGAAGAAAAAACCCCAGTCCCAGCAAGACCTGTCTGGATTCCAAAGATTGGGGATCTGGTCAGAGAAAAGATCGCGGTAAAGAAGGAATTTGGGCCTTCTTACAGAAAAGCAGTACCTGTCTTAGCTATCAACGGACACAAGTCAAAAAATAAAGTCCCTTTGGGCAAGTGAACATCAATACAAAGGTACTTACACACAATAGACTCACTAATACATAGGCATAACAAGGAAGCAATGAAAAAATGGAAAATTCAAACACGTGAAAACACTATAATAGGATCAAAACATTAGTACAATTTATTAACATACATTATGTTCATTAAAAATTGGGAAACAAACACAGGACGGAACAATAATAAATAAAAACATTCCAATAAAAAAGGAGCTACAGGAAAAAGGACTAAATTCAAATAACACAATTATTTCGAATTTCCCTTGATTTCTTAATCCACATTCACTCCTTGAGCATCGACGCGTTTCGGCGGTATGAACAAAGTATAACCGCCTTCATCAGGGTATATGTATACCTGTTTCCCAATATTTCTGTAAATTTAAATAAGATTGGTCTAAGTTATAATAGGCAAAACAAATCAAATTTAAAGATACAATTTTTTTTTTTTTTAAAACAATGAAATGTCCTACTATGTCTTTGAACACACATTATAGCATTGCTTCCAACATTACACAGTACATAAATACCAAAACATTACAATAAACAGTTATATAAAAATTAACAGCATATGGAATAAATAGCGAACAGGTCCACACTATAGGCAGCACCTTTCATTTCATTGCATGTATATTCTCAAACGGCAAGTATACCCCAACCAGCCTAGAACATTTAGCCAGAGGTACAGAGTAATCAAGAAAGGTTTACACAGATAACTCATCCTTAAAGTTAAGGTGGCAATAGTGAGGAGCATGATACATCACCTACCTCGGGGTTAAAACACATATATCAGTGCATCATAAGGGGTATATATCCTCCTTATCCTCTACTTGAGATATTCGGCCAGCGAAATATCCTATAGTTCTCCTAAACATACGGATGAATAGATATCTTATTTAATTGTAACAAAGTCCAATGCTCAGCTCAGCTCGACAATACCTGAGTTAAGGCATTTTTAGACAAATACCGGACAACAGGTGTATTTACTCTACCCAGTATCAATGTCTGTGCCTCTCCTTATCTTAATCACACGGGTGCTGTACTCCGCAAAAAGTGCACGTTTCCATAAACAGTTAATCCGGCAGATACCCCCAGTAAGGTTGACATATTTTATCATGGAATTCGTCCAAACTGAAAACAAATCGGGTCACAATGTAGAAATAGTCGATAGTCATAATTCGTGCCGTATTCCTAATGCACCCATAAAAATTCATCAAACTCAGGGTAATCGGCTCTATAAGGGAAACATGGCCTGGTCACATGCATTGCTCTATATTTGTTTACATGGCCAAAGTTCATTTCTATAACTGTATTCACTAAAGAAATATTGAACACGAACTACTCCTGATAGTCGGTTCACATTAAGTGCAACTTACTAGTTTAAAATAGTTGCTGAGATAAAGTCCAACTTTCGAAGCACGTCTAGCGCTATAGCTGAAGGCTGTAAATAAACAAACAGGAATGCCATTAGTTCCTATTTCAAATGTGGTTATAAGCAACTATCTCTACTTGTCACGTGCCAGGGTATACTTACACGAAGTTTGAATAATGTGAACCCGGTACGCGGTACAATACTAATTAATTCTCATTCTGGTAGGGACACGACGTGACTCCTGGTATACTTCAATTTAGCGATTCAACACCAGTATCTGTCCTGGAAGTTAAACGGACACAGAGCACCACCATGTCAAAAAGCGTCCAAAAACCATGTTAGGCAAAAGAGTATACGCGTTACACTAATAAGCAGCAGTTCTTACCTCCAAAGCTAGATGAACCGATGTCCCGCGTCCTCACACACATATAAGCGGAATCCACCAACAGCCGCGTTTCGTGCTGTCCCTTATATACTGATTAGGGGGGATAGGCATAAGCCACGATGTCAAATGACGAACACGGAAGTCAAATGACGAACACGGAAGTAATTGACCTAAAGGATGGACTATACTCCGTGCAGTGCAGTTAGGCACGCCATGGATATAGATAGCGGACTAAAAAATGCCTGCCAGGTATTTTTTCATATGAAACGGGAGACAGACTATGTTACTGTATATAAACGCTCATATTTTCAGGCGAGATAATAATCTTGAATGCGAGTAATTATTATGATTAAGTGATGTGCTCATCAATAAATGTACCGATTGGTGCTGCTGAAACCAGAAGTATGCAAATATTTCTTTCTGCATCCTAAAAAATATAGGCAGAATTACCAAGATCAACATATATTTGTTTTAAAAAGGAAGTTATTAGTGTTAGTCACTTTTTGTTCCCGTCAGACACAAGTTGTCAGGGATACGAAGTTAGTTAGATTAACTCCTTATTAAAATATAAATAAGGCATTTTTTGTTCCTAAATCCCTCTATTCCCTCAGACCAATGTGTTGGTGATAGTCCACAATATCTTCTCAAAGCCATTGTTATTAATAGGATAGGATAGGATAACAGAGCTCACTACTCCTACCATATTACTATAACCCAAACAACAAGTAGACATGCTTGTTATTAGGAGAAATGCTGACTTGAATCAAAGCATAAGCATGACCTACAGGATTTTACACAGAAAAAAGTATCTCTAAATTTCAAACAAAAGATATCCTAAGTAAAATGACTATTCTAGTACGGTGGCTACATGAATTATAACAAAGAGGGAGACCTATACTAATCAACAGCAATCTGAATGGACCAAAGAGAGCGCAGATAAGTTATACTGCTCAAGAACTACCGCCCCATCTCGCTCCTCCCGTTTCCAGCCAAAGTCATCGAGAAGACCGTCAACAAGCAGCTGGCCGCCTTCCTCGAGACGAATGGATCCCTCGACCCCTCACAGTCTGGCTTCTGAGCCAACCACAGCACCAAGACCGCCCTCATCACTGCCACCGATGACATCCGAGCCCTGATGGACAACGGAGAAACAGCGGCCCTCATCCTCCTGGACCTCTCCGCGGCATTCGACACTGTCTGCCACCGCACCCTAGTGCAGCGCCTCAGCAACGTCGGAATCCAGGAGAGGGCACTGGAATGGATCATCTCCTTCCTCGACGGAAGAACACAGAGAGTCCGTCCACCACTGTACAAGTCAGAGGCCACCGAAGTCATCTGCGGCGTCCCTCAAGGATCCTCACTGAGCCCCACCCTCTTCAACGTCTACATGAGCCCCCTCGCAGCCATCGCACGCCAACACAACCTCAACATCATCTCCTACGCAGACGACACCCAGCTGATCCTCTCCCTGACCAACGACCCCACCGCCGCCAGAGCCAACCTTCACGAAGGGATGAAAGACGTAGCCGAATGGATGACGACCAGCCGCCTGAAACTGAACTCAGACAAGACGGAAGTCCTCATCCTGGGCTCCTCGCCCTCCGCCTGGGACGACTCCTGGTGGCCCCCCGCCCTGGGCACCGCACCCAAACCGACGGACCACGCACGCAACCTGGGCTTCATCCTGGACTCCTCCCTCTCCATGACCAGACAAGTCAACGCCGTCTCCTCGTCGTGCTTCAACATCCTGCGCATGCTACGGAAGATCTTCCGGTGGATCCCCACCGAGACCAGGAAGACTGTCACCCAGGCCCTCGTCACCAGCCGACTGGACTACGGCAATGCCCTCTACGCCGGAACCACCACCAAGCTCCAGAAGAGACTCCAGCGGATCCAGAACACCTCAGCCAGACTCATCCTCGACATCCCACGACACAGCCACATCTCCGGACATCTGAGAGACCTGCATTGGCTCCCCGTCAACAAAAGAATCACCTTCCGTCTCCTCACCCACGCACACAAAGCCCTACACGATCAAGGCCCGAGCTACCTCAACAACTGCATCAACTTCTACGCGCCCAAACGCCACCTCCGATCAGCCAGCCACGCCCTCGCCGCCGTCCCCCGCATCCGAAGAACGACTACAGGAGGAAGGTCCTTCTCCTACCTGGCCGCCAAGACCTGGAACTCCCTCCCGACCGACCTGCGCCTGACCCAAGACCACCTCTCCTTCAGGAAGAAGCTCAAGACCTGGCTGTTCGAGCAGTAGCAGCACCCCCCCCCTCCCCCAAGCACCTTGAGACCCTCCGGGTAAGTAGTGCGCTCTATAAATGTCTTGATTGATTGATTGATTGCTCCAATAATACGCTCCCATTCTTCCCTAGAATTCAGTCCCCGTTTAACTGTATCGAGGTAGGAGATGTACCATTGCTCCCTCTCCTTTCTTCTGGAGACAATATTGCCACCTCTTTTGCCTATCCTAATCTTTTCTAAGATGAACCAGCCAAAATCCGATTCTTTATGTCCCTTTTCCAGGAAATCGGCAACAATTGGTGCAGTAATTTTCTTGGTCCTCACTGCTGACCTATGTTCCTGAAGTCGTATGCGTACCACTCTGCCCGTTTCTCTAACATAGCAGAGACCGCACGGACATTTAAGTAAGTATACAACATTTTTACTTTTACAATTGTTGTGCGTCTTGCACGTTACAGTCTTGGTGTTACAGGTAATTTCTGATCCCACAATACATTGAGAATACATGTTACACATGCTACATTTTGTTGTTCCAGTAACTCTGGTACCATCAATAGTCCTTTGACTTTCAACACATTCCTCTCTAAAAGTATGTACAAGTAAATCACGTACATTTTTATTCTTTTTAAATGCAAAGAGGGGTTTCTCTAAGGCTAGTTCTTCATCATGATTTAGGATGTGCCAGTGCCTGTTCACAACATTCTTTATCTGATTGCTTATGTTGGAAAATTTGCTAACAAAGACCACTTTGTTGAGGGGTTTCTTATCCTTAGGTTTGCTATAAACCAAAGCATCACGGTCGTAAAACTGTGCTCTTTTCAGTGAATGTGACAGAAGCTTTTTCGGATATCCTCTATCCTTAAATTTCGTACTCAAGTTCTCAGCATGTTTATAGTAATCTTCCAGTTCCGAACAATTTCTCCGAAGACGGAGAAATTGACTAAATGGGATACTTTCCCTTTGTGATTTTGGGTGGAAACTGGAGAAGTGTAGCAGTGTGTTTTTGGCCATGGGTTTTGTAAACAGTTCAACTGCCAGAACTCCATTACAATTTTTAATGCAAATGTCAAGAAACTCAACCTTAGAGGTGCTGTACATAGATGTAAACCTAAGATTAGGGTACCCTAAGTTAATCCAGAGTAGAAATTCCTCCAAAAGTTCAACTGATCCTTTCCAAATAAAGAAAATATCGTCAATGTAGCGGTACCAGCCCGCTACATTTTCGAAAAACGGGGCCATCTCATTGTCAATGTGCCTTGCCTCAAAGTTTCCAACATACAGGCACGTGAGACTGGGGGCACATATGGCCCCCATGCTGGTCCCCTTGAGTTGCCTGAAATATTCATTCTTGAAAAGAAACACATTGTTGGTGAGAATAGGTTTGACACAGTCAACGATAAATTCCTTGTTAGCACCGCCAAGGTCCCGATCAGATAGTTCATCTATTACTTCAACAGTATCCATCTGGGGGATATTAGTGTATAAAGACTCAATGTCTAGAGTTACTAGACATTGAGTCTCCTCACAGAAGGGAATACCTTCCACCAGAGAGATAATATGTGCCGAATCACGTACATATGATTTCAGATTGCAAACAAGGGGTCTTAAGAAATGGTCAACATATTTACTGACCGGTTCTAATAATGAGTCGATACTACTCACTATGGGTCGCATAGGCGGGTTCAATCTATCCTTATGCATTTTGGGTAAGCCATAAATGGCTGGAGTTTTTGGTTCCAAATTGTTGAGGAAGTTGAATTCATCTTCACAGATGAATCCCGCCTCTTTTGCCTCTGTTAATAATGATAGGCAGTCTCTTGCCACTTGTTTAAGACTAGCCTCAGTAGTACGGGCATAATGTTCACCAACATTCAGTAAACTAAGCATCCTTTGCTCATAATCACTTGTGTCAAATATCACCACTCCCCCACCCTTATCTGCTGGTTTAATGGTAAGGGATCCATCTCCTCTAAGTCCATTTAGTGCCTCTCTTTCACTGCGAGAGATGTTATGATTATGGTGTTGTTTATCTTTTTCAAGTAGTTTATAGACACCGCTCTCCACAGCAGTTTCAAAGGCCTCTATATTTTTATTAACCATACTTAAAGTAGGTGTAAATTTCGACTTTGGTTTAAGTCCGGAGATATTAACTCGCTCTCTGCTCTCCCTGTTTTCAAAAAATCTTTTGAGTCTAATTTTTCTAAAAAAGGAACGTAGGTCCTTCTCTAGCTGAAATTTATCGAGGTAAGTGGAAGGTACAAAACTAAACCCTCTGCTGAGAATCCCTATCTCTGTGTCACTAAGGGTTTTACTGGATAAATTAATTACTGGTAATTTATCGGTTTCCAGTATCTCTTGCTCCGGGTACTCAAATAGTCCTGCTGAGGAGGTCCCTGGTTGTAATTCTGCTGGGGCGGTCCCTGATTGTAATTTTGTTGAGGGGGTCCCTGGTTGTAGTTCTGTTGAGGGTGCCCCTGATTGTGATGTTGTTGTCTCCCTCGGCTGAAGTGTCCCTGTCCTCGATTTCCATTGTAATTTTGTCCTCTCCTCGGGCGTGGTTCTCGCGTGCCTGTATGTTGGAAACTTTGAGGCAAGGCACATCGATAATGAGATGGCCTCGTTTTTCGAAAATGTAGCGGGCTGGTACCGCTACATTGACGATATTTTCTTTATTTGGAAAGGATCAGTTGAACTTTTGGAGGAATTTCTACTCTGGATTAACTTAGGGGACCCTAATCTTAGGTTTACATCTATGTACAGCACCTCTAAGGTTGAGTTTCTTGACATTTGCATTAAAAATTGTAATGGAGTTCTGGCAGTTGAACTGTTTACAAAACCCATTGCCAAAAACACACTGCTACACTTCTCCAGTTTCCACCCAAAATCACAAAGGGAAAGTATCCCATTTAGTCAATTTCTCCATCTTCGGAGAAATTGTTCGGAACTGGAAGATTACTATAAACATGCTGAGAACTTGAGTACGAAATTAAGGATAGAGGATATCCGAAAAAGCCTCTGTCACATTCACTGAAAAGAGCACAGTTTTACGACCGTGATGCTTTGGTTTATAGCAAACCAAAGGATAAGAAACACCTCAACAAAGTGGTCTTTGTTCGCAAATTTTCCAATATAAGCAATCAGATAAAGAATGTTGTGAACAGGCACTGGCACATCCTAAATCATGATGAAGAACTAGCCTTAGAGAAACCCCTCTTTGCATTTAAAAAGAATAAAAATTTACGTGATTTACTTGTACATACTTATAGAGAGGAATGTGTTGAAAGTCAAAGGACTATTGATGGTACCAGAGTTACTGGAACAACAAAATGTAGCATGTGTAACATGTGTTCTCAATGTATTGTGGGATCAGAAATTACCTGTAACACCAAGACTGTAACGTGCAAAACGCACAACAATTGTAAAAGTAAAAATGTTGTATACTTACTTAAATGTCCGTCCGGTCTCTGCTATGTTGGAGAAACGGGCAGAGAGGTACGCATACGACTTCAGGAACATAGGTCAGCAGTGAGGACCAAGAAAATTACTGCACCAATTGTTGCCCATTTCCTGGAAAAGGGACATAAAGAATCGGATTTTGGCTGGTTCATCTTAGAAAAGATTAGGATAGGCAAAAGAGGTGGCAATATTGTCTCCAGAAGAAAGGAGAGGGAGCAATGGTACATCTCCTACCTCGATACAGTTAAACGGGGACTGAATTCTAGGGAAGAATTGGAGCGTATTATTGGAGCAGTATAACTTATCTGCGCTCTCTTTGGTCCATTCAGATTGCTGTTGATTAGTATAGGTTTCCCTCTTTGTTATAATTCATGTAGCCACCGTACTAGAATAGTCATTTTACTTAGGATATCTTTTGTTTGAAATTTAGAGATACTTTTTTCTGTGTAAAATCCTGTAGGTCATGCTTATGCTTTGATTCAAGTCAGCATTTCTCCTAATAACAAGCATGTCTACTTGTTGTTTGGGTTATAGTACCCTCTTTCAATATGGTAGGAGTAGTGAGCTCTGTTATCCTATCCTATCCTATTAATAACAATGGCTTTGAGAAGATATTGTGGACTATCACCAACACATTGGTCTGAGGGAATAGAGGGATTTAGGAACAAAAAATGCCTTATTTATATTTTAATAAGGAGTTAATCTAACTAACTTCGTATCCCTGACAACTTGTGTCTGACGGGAACAAAAAGTGACTAACACTAATAACTTCCTTTTTAAAACAAATATATGTTGATCTTGGTAATTCTGCCTATATTTTTTAGGATGCAGAAAGAAATATTTGCATACTTCTGGTTTCAGCAGCACCAATCGGTACATTTATTGATGAGCACATCACTTATTCATAATAATTACTCGCATTCAAGATTATTATCTCGCCTGAAAATATGAGCGTTTATATACAGTAACATAGTCTGTCTCCCGTTTCATATGAAAAAATAGCTGGCAGGCATTTTTTAGTCCGCTATCTATATCCACGGCGTGCCTAACTGCACTGCACGGAGTATAGTCCATCCTTTAGGTCAATTACTTCCGTGTTCGTCATTTGACTTCCGTGTTCGTCATTTGACATCGTGGCTTATGCCTATCCCCCCTAATCAGTATATAAGGGACAGCACGAAACGCGGCTGTTGGTGGATTCCACTTATATGTGTGTGAGGACGCGGGACGTCGGTTCATCTAGCTTTGGAGGTAAGAACTGCTGCTTATTAGTGTAACGCGTATACTCTTTTGCCTAACATGGTTTTTGGACGCTTTTTGACACGGTGGTGCTCTGTGTCCGTTTAACTTCCAGGACAGATACTGGTGTTGAATCGCTAAATTGAAGTATACCAGGAGTCACGTCGTGTCCCTACCAGAATGAGAATTAATTAGTATTGTACCGCGTACCGGGTTCACATTATTCAAACTTCGTGTAAGTATACCCTGGCACGTGACAAGTAGAGATAGTTGCTTATAACCACATTTGAAATAGGAACTAATGGCATTCCTGTTTGTTTATTTACAGCCTTCAGCTATAGCGCTAGACGTGCTTTGAAAGTTGGACTTTATCTCAGCAACTATTTTAAACTAGTAAGTTGCACTTAATGTGAACCGACTATCAGGAGTAGTTTGTGTTCAATATTTCTTTATTGAATACAGTTATAGAAATGAACTTTGGCCATGTAAACAAATATAGAGCGATGCATGTGACCAGGCCATGTTTCGCTTATAGAGCCGATTACCTGAGTTTGATGAATTTTTATGGGTGCATCAGGAATACGGCACGAATTATGACTATCGACTATTTCTACATTGTGACCCGATTTATTTTCAGTTTGGACGAATTCCATGATAAAATATGTCAACCTTACTGGGGGTATCTGCCGGATTAACTGTTTATGGAAACGTGCACTTTTTGTGGAGTACAGCACCCGTGTGATTAAGATAAGGAGAGGCACAGCCATTGATACTGGGTAGAGTAAATACACCTGTTGCCCGGTATTTGTCTAAAAATGCCTTAACTCAGGTAGCTTTGTCGAGCTGAGCTGAGCATTGGACTTTGTTACAATTAAATAAGATATCTATCGATCCTTATGTTTAGGAGAACTATAGGATATTTCGCTGGCCGAATATCTCAAGAAGAGGATAAGGAGGATATATACCCCTTATGATGCACTGATATATGTGTTTTATCACCGAGGAAGGTGATGTATCATGCTCCTCACTATTGCCACCTTAACTTTAAGGATGAGTTATCTGTGTAAACCTTTCTTGATTACTCTGTACCTCTGGCTAAATGTTCTAGGCTGGTTGGGGTATACTTGCCGTTTGCGAATATACATGCAATGAAATGAAAGGTACTGCCTATAGTGTGGACCTGTTCGCTATTTATTCCATATGCTGTTAATTTTTATATAACTGTTTATTGTAATGTTTTGGTATTTATGTACTGTGTAATGTTGGAAGCAATGCTATAATGTGTGTTCAAAGACATAGTAGGACATTTCATTGTGTTTTTAAAAAAAAAATTGTATCTTTATATTTGATTTGTTGTGCCTATTATAACTTAGACCAATCTTATTTAAATTTACAGAAATATTGGGAAACAGGTATACATATACCCTGATGAAGGCGGTTATACTTTGTTCCTACCGCCGAAACGTGTCGATGCTCAAGGAGTGAATGTGGATTAAGAAATCAAGGGAAATTCGAAATAATTGTGTTATTTGAATTTAGTCCTTTTTCCTGTAGCTCCTTTTTTATTGGAATGTTTTTATTTATTATTGTTCCGTCCTGTGTTTGTTTCTCAATTTTTAATCAACATAATGTATGTTAATAAATTGTACTAATGTTTTGATCCTATTATAGTGTTTTCACGTGTTTGAATTTTCCATTTTTTCATTGCTTCCTTGTTATGCTTATGTATTAGTGAGTCTATTGTGTATAGGTACCTTTGTATTGATGTTCACTTGCCCAAAGGGAATTTATTTTTTGACTTGTGTCTATTGTGGTACCCTATCCCTTTGGCTTAGGGGTCCCTCTCTCTTTTATTAGAGTTAGCTATCAACGGAACAAGATCAGTTGTACTACCACCCCTTGCTGGTAAAAAGGAGAACAGAGTTGTATCAATCGACCTGGTAAAACCACAATCATGTGGCCAATAATAAGTAGTAGGCCAAGTGGACTCCCAAGAAATAGCAGACTACCGAAATTTGCTACAATCCAAGAGGCTCATACTGAGAGACTAATCACATTTGATAAACCTGCAGTGAATAAAAAAGGACTATGCAATAATGCCATGGAACTAGTGCCTCTTGAAACCCAAATAGTAACAGTTTGTAAAGAAACACCAGTCTACAATGATGTTACTTCAGACTATGCTAATGAAACAAAGAAAAATGCAAAAGCAAATGAAAATCCGGAAAAAATTCCAACAATTGACAGAACTGCATCTGGTTACTTCATCAATTTTGACGACTTCTATGAAGATCCAAGCGAGAATGAAGAAACGCCTCCAACAAAAACTTTCAAAGACAAAGTAGTTGAACTTTTTCACCAACTAAAAGAAACATATCTGATTTCACCATGGATTGAATTTTGGATTGTGTTAGGTGTACTTACTCTCCTACTTTGGCTCATCATGGTCCTCTGTTTGGGAAAATTCATTGATGGAAAATATAGTACAATGGGCACAGCAAGTCAGAATATCAACTTGGTCCTAAAGCCTCACACATCCTCCCACGTCGAGAAAAGAGAACTGTCATCCGTGAACATCTCAGCCAAACTAATACCCGGTGGGGTAGCATGAGACAGAACTGATCATGACATTTTTGGCCCGGTTAAGCTCTTAAAGTATCCACATCAGTTCAAGGCTTCATTAAGTGACTTTGTGACACTAAGTACATTTTCAGATGATTGGGACTTTGAAAACATTAATAATATGATGTCAGTTTTAGAAATGTCAGCCAAATTTACAGAACATGATTACTTACAGGGTTCATCGAATTCTGAAGAGCTATACTGCTACAACCATTATGGTGATCACTATTTGCATAAAACTGCTCAGCCTAGAAATGTTTTATCTTATAACCAGTGGGAACACTGTCCAACTCCACCAAAAGGCAGTTCAAATGTTTTTTTGGAGAAATTCCAGAACTTCTCAGGGTTTAATAACAGTGATCCAGAAACGTTTTATTTTAAAATGTTAAGTAGGACAGGAATGAAAACATTGTTGGCAAATAGTAAACTGATTTAGTCTGAAAAAATATATGACAAAATTTCTACATTTGGTTTAGAATTTTGGAAAAACACAATAGAAACAAAAAACGATCTGGGGTTCCAAAGATTGGCAAGTACAAGGTCTAGAAGCATTATTTAGGGCCTGCATGATCCCAGAACAAATGATATTCTTGAATGACACAATTCAACAAACTACTTGTCTTGGTCTAGCTAGATGTGGAAGGGGAACGACACATACCTCAACTGAGAAACACCCGAGTGAGGGTTCCTCGGGTTCTAATCCTCCTGCGTCTCTGACGACCAGGAGTCCTTCTCCTTTGTTTCCCCTGCAGGCCTACAACCAGCGGATCGGACCCCGACCCGTCCCGGGAACGGAACCTCACGAGCACCCTGACCCCGGAAGTCCCGAACCGGAAGCAGCCTACCAGGAAACCGGAAGTCCCACCCCCATCCTAGGACCCGGAACTACAAAAGACGACGACGAAGAGAGGAGAGCGTTCCCGATAGCCGACTCGTGGCAGGAGACAGCGCGCAGAGAACCATCGAGGGAGAGCGAAAGGAGTGCGAGGATCGAAGGCAGAGAGTTGGAGGACGTCTGGACCGAGGAGTGGTGGAGTCCTCAGGAGGTGGCTGGAGAGCGGCCGTAACTCGCGGGAGAGTTACGGCGGGGCACGTGAGTACCGTGTTACCGTCTCCGTGTCCCCACTTTGTAGAAACCTGTAAATATTTGTATAGAGCTAGACCACACTGTTAGAGCACCTTTGCACTGTATATAATCAACTTTAGAGACACTGCACTTGTAAATCTTGTATCATATTCCCTACACTCCCACCCCATCACGAGAGCACCTCTCTTCTACTCTCCCCACACCTCTTTTCCCCCCCTCATCTCTATCCCTATCCGTTCCCCTCCTCACGGTTCTCTCTTGTCCCGCACGGCCTTGGTGTTGGTACCGGTACCGGAGAAGTCTATACTGAAAGGACTAACCCCTGCTTCTCTGTTTTCCCTCCGAGGTCATCCCAACGCCCGGAAGACGTGAAGACCTCTGGAAGATCCTCTGGCCCGTATACACCTGGGAGCCGACCACAGCTTCGCCCCTGAACTCTATATGTATATGCTCACGTACTTTTGTCAGACAAAACAATAAAAGAGCTACCATAGCCCAATATATACGGCCTCCACGCCTGTTATTCCGGCCCGCAGCAACCCACAGACCACACCTGGTGTCAGAAGTGGGATCCGGAAGCATGGAGGCCGCCGTGAAGCAACTCGCAGAAAGCCAGGAACTCCTTGGGAAGATGATGGAGCGGTTTCTTAAAACCGCCGAGGATGATCGAGGCCAGCTGCACGATGTCCTGAAAGACCAGGGCACCGCTCAAGACCGAGCCCTTGGGAAGCTAGTTGACGTCATGGGGCAATCGAGACTCGCGACTGCATTACCCTCAGTGGTATTACAGAAGTACGTTCCAGGAGAGGATCCGGACTTCTTTTTTACGAACTTTGAGCGCTTGGCTGAGGCCGCTGCTTGGCCCGTTGACCGCTGGAGCCACTACCTTGGGCCTCTGCTGACGGGCGAACTCCAGGCGGCGTTCCAACAGGCCAATATTCAAGGGCAGACCCCGTACCAGGACATCAAAACGTGCATCCTTGAGCGACTTGGGATTGACGATGAGACCTACAGGACAAGGCTGCGGCAGGCACGTGAAGGACCGCAGGAAACCCCCAGGGCCTTGTCGTTCCGCATCCAAGACCTCACCAACCGCTGGCTGAAGCCCGCCACATCCACCAAAGACGAAATTCTTGCCAAAATTTACCTGGAACAATTTTTGGCCTCCCTACACCCCGCTACGCAGAAGTGGGTCCGTCAGCACTCGAGACTCACTTTAGACACCGCTGTTGAGATTGCAAGTGCCTTCAGCCGGGCATAGGACTTTCAGAAGAAGGACGAACATCCTGCACGAACAATCCATGGAAGCCATCCTCGACCCCCGAGGCCGTTAGTACCCCGAAAACCGGAGCCGATTCCTTTTGTTCCCTTTCCGGTGACCCCAAGACCAAACCTTCCTGGCCCTCAATGCTACCATTGTGGGGGTTATGGACATATAGCACGGTTCTGTCCACAAAAGGAAGAACCGATGGAGGTCGGCCTAACTCGGAACTATGTGTGTCTCACCCAGGAGGCTAGTCCACCTCCCTTCAGGTGTCCGGTAAGGATCGACGGACATCCAATGATGGCTTTAGCTGATTCAGGTTGTCGGCAAAGCGTGATACGGCCGCAAGAAATGCCCAATCCTATGGGACCGATGACTGGTACGTAGATATCCAATGCGTACACGGTGATACCCGGAGATATCCCACCACCCGGGTACAGGTACAACAGTACTCTGGAGAACGTAGTCCCCTTAATGTGGGCCTAGTACCCAACCTGCCGGAACAGGTAATCTTGGGCAGTGATTACAACGGACTACCCCGACTGTTATACGACGCCACAAACTCCTTGGAGAAATGGTGGTCCGAGGCTCCTTTTTCCCTAAACCCTCCTCCTGTAGAGCCCGCAACCAAGGTCCCGAAGACAAAAGGGCAAAAGAAGAAAGAGAAAAGGACATACGCCGCTGCCTATCCTGTTCAGGTGGACCCGCATCCTTGGGAAAATGACCGAGAGTTCCGTGCAGCGCAACACGAAGACCCAGTATTACAGGACGCCTGGGGACGAGCCCTTGATAATGAGGATCCCTTGCACGTATGTCCCTATTTCTTTAAACGAAACGGTCTATTGTATAGGAAAGGTGGACCCCAACAAGAACCACAGCTGCTCGTTCCCGGTCCCTTTCGCGAGAAAGTACTGTTCTTAGCACATAGTCATTTGTTAGGAGGGCATTTCGGGGACGACAAAACAGGACAAACGATACTCGAAAAGTTCTATTGGCCGGGCGTACACAAACAAGTGAGCCAATACTGTAAAGAGTGTCCGGTCTGTCAAAAGAACAGTCGATACCGGCCTCCAAGAGTTCCCCTTCAGCCGCTCCCCCTCATTGATGTCCCTTTCACTAGGGTGGGGATGGACCTGATAGGCCCCATGTTACCATCAAAAAGTGGATGTCGGTATGCTCTCGTTCTAGTGGACTACGCCACTCGGTTCCCGGAGGCCGTCCCATTAAAACATCCCACCACTCAGAACATTGCAAGAGCCCTGGTAACCATCTTCACCCGAGTGGGTTTTCCCCGAGAGATATTAACGGACCAGGGTACCCCGTTTGTTTCGTCTCTCATGCGTCAGGTGTGTTCGCAACTGGGTATAAGACAAATAAGAACCTCTGCCTATCACCCCCAGACCGACGGACTTGTAGAACGGTACAACGCGACCCTAAAGACCACTCTCAAGAAATTGCTGGGACTGGAAAGCCGTCGCTGGGAGGAAATGCTTCCTTTGGCCCTCTTCGCTATCCGCTGCAAGGTCCAGAGCAGCACAGGGTACTCTCCCTATGAACTCCTCTACGGAAGACCCCCGAGAACCCTCCTAGATATGGCTCGGGAAGCCTGGGAAGCCGAGCCTGACCGTACCCGACCTCTGCCTGAATATGTTGCCAACCTTAAGACTCATCTGGGCCAGATTAGGGAAATAGTGAGGCAGAACCTATTGACCGCCCAGGCCACACAAAAACGGCAATACGACAGGGGAGCCAAACCCAGAACCTTCGTTCCCGGAGACCTAGTGCTACTCCTCCTACCCTCATCCGATCACAAACTAATGGGACAATGGCAGGGCCCTTATCCGGTGACGAAACAGGTAACCCCTGTTACCTATGAAATTGAACTAGACCCTATCCGTAAACAGAGACAAATCTACCACATAAATTTGCTCAAGAAATGGGAGGGGCCCCAACCCGTGCTCTCCAGCATGCCCAACCCAGGGGATCCGCTCTTCATAAGTTGTGTTGACCCGGAGCTACCGCCAAACAAAAGGCAAGACCTCAGGAATATCCTGTCACCCATACAAAAGGTGTTTTCCACTTCTCCGGGACACACCACAGTTATCGAACATGCGATCCATACCGAACCTGGAAAGGTCGTGAGACAACGTCCCTATCGCGTCCCAGAGGCCCGCCGTAAAGTCATCCAAGAGGAAACACAAGAGATGATGAAAATGGGCATTATCGAGCCATCAGTTAGTTGCTGGAACTCACCCATCGTTCTTGTTCCTAAACCCGATGGCTCCACAAGATTTTGTATTGACTTCCGGGAAGTCAATAAGGTATCAAGTTTTGACACGTATCCGCTACCCCGAGTAGATGAAATGATAGAACGCATTGGACGGGCTCGCTATATCAGTACGCTGGATCTCTGTAAGGGATACTGGCAAATCCCCATGAAGAGTGAGGATAAAAAGAAAACAGCGTTCTCTACGCCGGACGGACTATTCCAGTTTAGAGTCATGCCCTTCGGGCTTCACGGGGCCCCAGCAACCTTTCAACGGGCTATGAACATTGTCCTGCAACCACATGCCCAATACGCCGGAGCTTATCTTGACGATATAGTCATTTATAGCAATGACTGGCCTGAACACCTGTCCCACCTGGAACGAGTGATCACCTCTCTGGGTGAATATGGGTTCCCCATTAACCCTGCTAAAACCACTCTTGCGGCCCAAACAGTGAAGTACCTGGGTTACCTCCTCGGGAAGGGGGTCACACGACCTCAAGATAACAAAATAAAAGCCATCCAGTCAATACCCTTCCCCCAAACCAAAAAGGACCTCCGGGCCTTCCTTGGACTTTTAGGATATTATCGGAGGTTCATCCCAAACTTTTCTCAGATTGCAGTACCCCTGACCGATCTCCTAAAGAAAAGCCCTGGAACAGAAACCCTACTACGACAACCCTCCCCTCAGATGTTGACAGCTTTTCAGGATCTGAAAAATGCACTGTTATCTGAGCCAGTTCTCATCAGTCCTGACTACACACAACCCTTCATTCTCCAGACTGACGCCTCAGAACAGGGACTGGGAGCGGTCCTCTCCCAAAAAGACCAGGCAGGCATAGAGAGGCCTATCCTCTACCTCAGTAGGAAACTCTTTCCCCGTGAGATGAACTACGCGGTAGTCGAGAAAGAAGCCCTAGCCAATAAATGGGCCATTGAGAGCCTGCGTTATTACCTGGAAGGGCGAGAGTTCATTCTGTACACGGACCACGCACCCCTAGAGTGGATGGCACGCAATAGGGGACATAATGACAGAGTGCTAGGCTGGTTTCTATCCTTACAGCCCTACAGATTCCAGACATTACATAGAAAAGGGGCCGAGCAGGGCAATGCAGACTACCTGTCCAGATATCCCCCACCTTCCACCCCCACAAGAAGGATAGCTAGGGAAAGGGGATGTGGAAGGGGAACGACACATACCTCAACTGAGAAACACCCGAGTGAGGGTTCCTCGGGTTCTAATCCTCCTGCGTCTCTGACGACCAGGAGTCCTTCTCCTTTGTTTCCCCTGCAGGCCTGCAACCAGCGGATCGGACCCCGACCCGTCCCGGGAACGGAACCTCACGAGCACCCTGACCCCGGAAGTCCCGAACCGGAAGCAGCCTACCGGGAAACCGGAAGTCCCACCCCCATCCTAGGACCCGGAACTACAAAAGACGACGACGAAGAGAGGAGAGCGTTCCCGATAGCCGACTCGTGTCAGGAGACAGCGCGCAGAGAACCATCGAGGGAGAGCGAAAGGAGTGCGAGGATCGAAGGCGGAGAGTTGGAGGACGTCTGGACCGAGGAGTGGTGGAGTCCTCAGGAGGTGGCTGGAGAGCGGCCGTAACTCGCGGGAGAGTTACGGCGGGGCACGTGAGTACCGTGTTACCGTCTCCGTGTCCCCACTTTGTAGAAACCTGTAAATATTTGTATAGAGCTAGACCACACTGTTAGAGCACCTTTGCACTGTATATAATCAACTTTAGAGACACTGCACTTGTAAATCTTGTATCATATTCCCTACACTCCCACCCCATCACGAGAGCACCTCTCTTCTACCCTCCCCACACCTCTTTTCCCCCCCCCATCTCTATCCCTATCCGTTCCCCTCCTCACGGTTCTCTCTTGTCCCGCACGGCCTTGGTGTTGGTACCGGTACCGGAGAAGTCTATACTGAAAGGGCTAACCCCTGCTTCTCTGTTTTCCCTCCGAGGTCATCCCAACGCCCGGAAGACGTGAAGACCTCTGGAAGATCCTCTGGCCCGTATACACCTGGGAGCCGACCACAGCTTCGCCCCTGAACTCTATATGTATATGCTCACGTACTTTTGTCAGACAGAACAATAAAAGAGCTACCATAGCCCAATATATACGGCCTCCACGCCTGTTATTCCGGCCCGCAGCAACCCACAGACCACACTAAGATAAAAGACTTAAATAAACCGTCTATTCCGAAACCCTTGACTGATAGTGACAGCACTGCAGATGTGGAGATAGACGTATCCCATATTTTACACCAATACAAAACACATCCTGATTGGAAAAGTGGTTGATCTGGCCAACAGACACGAATAACTGTCAAGATAGATTCCTGAAAAAAACACAGGGGTTAAAAGTGACCAGACCCTAGATACTCCCAGAGACAACATCCAGGGATAATTACAACATACAGTGTAGGGAAACTATGCCTTGAGTGGCTAGAGAAATCCACACTGGATGAAATTAAGCAACACTTGACTTTACCTAAAGACGGTGCTGACTTGCGTGATTTCATAATAGGACAACGCAAACAGCGTCAAAAACGTTTCATAGCGGCCGGTATATACGCTGCATACAACGAAGCTTGGAAAGTAATGCAAATTGAAACAGCGGAAAAAATACGAGAAATTGATCGTATAAATTTGGAAAAATCACTTTCTGTTGTGGACAATGGGTTAACGACTCTGTCCTCCAGAATATATTCACTGGACAGCATTGTATCATCTGCTTTTGATATAATAGAGCAGGATGTACTAATGTTATAACATGGTCAGTCTCAATTACGTTCTATTGTACAGCTTGGTTGGACGTTGCAAAATCTGCGTTCAGGCTACGTACCATGGCGTTTAATCAACACAACGTCATTATTCGGTATCTTTAACCTTACAGATAAACAAATCAGTTTGGCACAAAAAGGAGCAGACTATACGATTCTGAGCATTGAAAAACTCGAGAGATTACCATTGGCAATGCCAGAGAGGCCTGTCATTGAACGGAAAATACATGGAACGATTACAATTCCGATAACAACTTTCCAGTTTAAATACTGTCAAGAGTATATACCTGTAGGCCAGTATGAAAGGTTGGGTAAAGAATACATCAAATCAACCTGGGATTTATCCTATACACACAGATGTTATAGTGAAGGGAACAAGGAGGTATTTCTTAGTGGTAAAAATTGTAAAAAATCACTAAGCGGTACACTTCTGTGTCAAGGTATTAATTTGCATAGAGCCTGCGAAGGGTCTTCAAATAACCTTTCATGTCACCTGCATGGCACGCCTGCAAAACGGATAGAGCCATTTTTTAGACCACTTTCTAACGGCAGTTACGTTTTAATAAGTGACCACAGCTGTTGTGGAAGGCTGCCTGGAAAAGCCTATCTGACAACTGTAACTTCCAGGGCCGTTTGCTGTATGCAAGTATTGTATCCACACAGCAATCCAGATATGGGGGCTGCGTTATGGCCTCGATTGAATATCTCTTCTATTCGAATTGATACTTTAAGCAGAATGAAGTCTATTCTTTTACAGACAACTGTGCCTTTAACGTCATCAAAAGAAATGTATGATCTGCAAGTGGCAAGTACATCGGCAGAGATACATTCCCTTTTATCGACAAATTGCCCCGTGCATTTCGTAGAAATACTAAGCCAAATCTTAAACATGTCTGATACCAGTGGCATCGCACATGTATTTAAGACAATTTTTTCGGGACTGTTAGCACCCATTGAAACAGTTCTGGGCATCTTCCCGAATTTTGTCCATTCTGTTTTTGGCAGCCTACCCTTAAGCTTGGGACTCGTGGCAGGAATCTTATTTTTGCTCTTCTGCACCGATATGGCAAGCCAATCCACAGACAAGACTCTAGCAATGATGGAGGAAACGATCCTAGCAATACGATACTGAGACCATATCACTAAGGGCCTCGGATTGGCCCGGCCAAGAGATCTGAGTACAACTTGGTTTCTTTCATTCAGACCGATCTGGCAAGATTGCATCATACCTGTGCTTCGATGTCTGCTTTGTGGAGAAGAATGTGTGTTGGACGTCTGTCTTACACTACAATCAGCAGTACCAATGGATATTGATACTTTGCTAGGTCCTGTAACGACTCATGCATCGTATTGTCCCCAGCGGCTACCGATTCTGATGTCGGCATTCGTTGAGACTTCACCACAGCGAATAGGTGGTGGTGATGTACGAGAGGAAAGCAGCACCGAACAGGTACAGCCTTCTGTGAGTATTGCTGATCCAACCATCGATGATAGCAATCACGCAGAGAACTGCACAGTTGCAGCATTTTCATACTTGGTCGAACTTTCACCTGATGTGGTAGATCAATTTTTTGCGGGTCTGTCTGAAATAATGTTCTCTCCAGTCAACGAGAATAACTCTTAATAAAAACAATGAACGGCCTTCAGTTTTTGATAAACAAAACTACAGAAAATATTTGGAACTATTTTTTCCCCTGAAAGCGAAATTATTTTTGTTCAGTTTCCAAAATATTTACCTTTTTTGGCACATGGTACTCTGCTTAAAGTAGAACTATTCTTAGAGAACAGAGCTTCTATTTTAGGATACTAGAGACAATATTTTACCTCAGCCTCTAGCACCTATACAGCATTTTGAATAAATATGTGATGAAATGGTCTCGACTTTCTTTTCTGTATTTAGAGCCATTTCATGTGTAATTTTCGCAATTCATTCAGCTGATATACATATGCATTTATCTGAATGATGACACTGCTTGAAAAGCGTACAGTACCAACACTCATTTTCGTGTATTTACCTTAAACCATTTCAAATGTGAAATATGTATTTTGGGGTGGATCGGAAAACACACATGCATCGTTGAATGTTTACTATTGCTTAGCTTTTTAGTAATGATGGACATCAATCCGTGGAGTGGGTGTCGTGTTTATATCTAGGACCCTAATTCAATATTCCTGATTTATGCCCTTGTAAGGTTATAATCAATAATATCCTGATAAAGGCATGAGAATCAGATCCATATTCAGTAATAGCCCATGCAGTCCAAAGCACAGCACGGCTAAACCCATCGACTTCTAGAAAGCACAACGCACTCTTTAAACAAACCAAGCCTCCAGCAGCCCGAGAAATCCCCCCTGCTTTTGTTTTGATTTGAACAAGAACTCCTGAAGTCCAGAAAGAACTGTTAGTTCTTAGTGACGTCTTACGTCCAACCTTACGTCAAACCCGGCACCTTCCAGGTATAAAATACCAACAGTTGCCTTAAGCAAACACACAGTGGTTTGGAGCAGAGCGGCCATCTACTTGTCCAAGAGTCCAGCTGATGCGAGAAGCCCACAGAAGCCGCCCCTCCAGTTTGACGCACTGAGAGAGACACTGTCTTTTTCTCCATCCGAGAAAATCCAGCTCCGGTGTTTCCAGCCTACCCTTGCGAGTTGCTGGAATATCGAGTCCTGAGGAAAGAGATACCAGACCTCCCACATTCTATTACCAAGGTACGGAGCTGACTAAACCGTTAAGAGAATTCTTGATGCAGATTCTTGGCAAAATAATCTTAAGCAACTTAACTTAAAACTGCTACTTACTCATCCCCTCCCACGTGTTCGGCTTAGGTCAGGTACACCGGGGTAGGCTTAGTTAGAAGCACCAGTTGAGTACGTTAGTCAATGTATTTATGTATGTATATATTTTATCCAATTTAAAGGATTATATGGCTAAAAAACCACATCAATGCTTTTACAGTATTCTTTCATAATACTACTTTTACTGTACGCACTTTACTTTACTTTAAGTATTGCATTTGTGGCAATTCATTTCTCTTGCAAGAGGAAGAAGACTACTCAATAAATAACACCTTTTATTGAAAACACCCGTCTCTCTATTTCTCTGCATTCTGGTGAAACTAAGTATGCACTGCTGACTGAGTGAAATAGCTGTCTATTGTTTTCACACGACTCTAGCGATAGACTCTTATTCTGAGGCAGCAAAGTTGTCATGTTTATGCGGTTGTCGGAAACTGAATCCCTTCTTGTCTGAGCCAGGGAAGTTCATCCCTCCCTATTCACTCGAGAAAGTTTCCAGTGACCTCTGAGCTAGCTGGCGCAAACCTAAATTAAGTTTAACATAGTCAGTAGAGACCTAGATGACCTCAGTCCTACGTCTACACTGCTGTTTATGTTATTCCAATGCGCAGAGCCTTTTGGGAAAATAGGAACTACACTACAACCTGGCTGAACCCCTCCTCAGCACCCGACATTGCCATGGCCATCCCGGAAGGCTACAAGATCACCCACAGGGACTGCACCAACGGAGTAGGAGGAGGAATCCCCATCGTCCACAGGAACTCTCTCAGAGTCTAGACCAACACTGACGACACCCTCAGCACCGCCGAACACTTGTACTTCCAGATCCACACCGACCCCAACACCACCCTCAGAGGAACCCTCATCAGCACACACGCCCTTGCCTCCATGGACTACATCCTCCTCAGGGACCTCAACTTCCACCTCGAGAACATCAGAGACACCAGCTCCACCTCCCTGATCGACAACCTCGGACTCAGACAACTCGTCACAAAACCCACCCACTCTGCCAGTCACACGCTTGACCCCATCTTCTCCGCAAGCCCCCATGTCTCCTTCAACCACACCACCGAACTTCACTGGTTCGACCCACTTCACCTTCCGGAAAACCATCATGCACCACCACACCCAAAAAATTCCTCGCTGCTGCTGGAGCAATGTCACAGAAGACCAGCTAACCACCACCCTCGTCCAGAGCCCACCTGCCGACCCCAACACCGCCGCCAGCAACCTCAGCCAGTGGATCAACGACTGCACCAACACCCTCGGCCCTTCCAAGAAACCCTCTAACAGTCACACCAGCAAGAAAGCCAGCTAGCTCACTGATGACCTCCAAACCTCCAAGCAAACCTGCCGAAAGCTGGAGAAAAACTGGCTCCATGAACGAACACCGGACAGCTACGCAGCCCTCTAGAACACCACCCGCAGACACCATCACCTCATCATATCCGCCAAAAGGGACTTCTTCAAAGACCACCTAGACAACAAAGCACACAATGGTAAAGAGCTCTTCAACATCGTGAAGGAACTCTCCAACCTCAGCTCCAACACCAACAACATCCCACCTTCGCAAGATCTGAGCGACTCGCTGGCCACCTTCTTCCATCGCAAGATCGCAGACATCCACGACAGCTTCAATGCCACGACCGCTCCGACAACCACTGAGACCTCCGCCCCCAAGACCACCATCTGCATCAACCGCCTGCTCTCCTGCACCAACATCAACAACGACGACACCATCAAGATCATGAACACCATCCACTCCAAATCTCCGTCAGACCCATGCCCACACCACATCTTCAACAAAGCCAGCACTGCCATCGCACCCCATCTCCGGAAAACCATCAACATTTCCTTCGTCACAGCAACCTTCCCGGAGAGCTGGAAGCACACTGAGATCAACGCCTTACTCAAGAAACCCAAGGCGGACCCCAAGGATCCCAAGAACTTCCGGTCCATCTCCCTGCTCCTGTTCCTGGTGAAGGTCATCAAGAAGACCGTCAACAAACAACTGATCGGCTACCTTAAGGAGAACAGCACCCTGGAACCGTCCCAGTCCGGGTTCCGCAGCAACCACAGCACCAAAACTGCCCTCATCGCCGCCACCGATGACATCAGTACCCTGCTAGACAACAGAGAAACCGCGGCCCTCATCCCCCATGGACATGTCAGCCGCCTTTAACACGGTCTGCTACCGCACCCTACGAACACACCTCCATGACGCCGGGATCCAAGAGAAGGCCCTGTACTAGACCACCTCCTTCCTCTCCGGCAGAACACAGAACGTCCGCCTTCCCCCCCTTCCCCTCCAAAGCTACCAAAATCATCTGCGGCATACCCCAGGGCTCATCCCTCAGCCCAACGCTGTTTAACATCTACATAGCACCGCTCGCCCTCGTCGTTCGACAGCACGAACTCAACATCATCTCTTATGCCAATGACACCCAGCAGATCCTTCCCTCACCAAGAACCCCCAGACCACCAAAACCAACCTCCACGAAGGAATGAAGGCTGTTGCCGAATGGATGAGGAACAGCCGACTGAGGCTGAACTCGGACAAGACGGAGGTCCTCATCCTCGGATCCACCCCTTTAGCCTGGGACGACTCCTGGTGGCCGACCACACTGGGAACACCTCCAACACCCACCGACCATGCGCGCAACCTAGGGGTCATCCTCGACTTCACCCTCTCCATGACCAAGCAGGTCAACGCTGTCTCTTCCTCCTGCTACAAAACCCTCAGCATGCTCCGCAAAATCTACAAGTGGATCCCCACTGAAACGAGAAGAAGGGTCACCCAGGCCCTCGTCAGCAGCAGGTTGGACTACGTAAACTCCCTCTATGCAGCAACCTCGGCCAAACTCCTGAAATGGCTTTAACACATCCAGAACGCCTCTGCACGCCTGATCCTCGACATCCCTCACCGCAGCCACAACACACCCCACCTGAGAGACCTGCACTGGCTCCCCGTCAACAAGAGGATAACCTTTAAGTTCCTCACCCACTCACACAAGGCACTCCACAACACCGGACCAGCGTACCTCAACAGATGACTCAGCTTCTACACCCCCACCCGCCAGCACCCCTCCGCCGACCTCACCCTCACCACAGTCCCCCGCATCCGAAGGGTGACCTCCGGCAGCAGATCGTTCTCCCACCTCGCCGCCAAGACCTTGGAACACCCTCCCCATCCACTTACGGCAGACCCAATACCTGCTAACCTTCAGAAGACTCAAGACCTGGCTTTTCGAGCAGTAGCAGCATTCCCCACCCCCCAGTGCCTTGAGACCCTCACGGGTAAGTAGTGTGCTTTACAAATGCTATGACTGATTGATTGATTGATGCACTCCAGTCTATTTAAGGCATATAAACAGTGATGATGCCTAACTGCAATCAGAAAACTTTGGCAAAGATAGCACTTGATTTATTGAGGTTTAGCAGATCAAAAGAGTTCTAACATTTAAAACAAAATATGTCTCCCTTTAAAGAATCATGATTTCTATGGGTGGATCCTTTTGGATACATTGTTTCCAGCCTCACAGTAAGACGTGCCATGTATCTTAATATCATAATTCAAGAGTAAATCTAGCCTCAGGTTCTGAGTGTCCAAAATGTGCTTAGTCTCTTTTGGAATTACGGAAATTATTGCCAGTCACATGAGATTTGTTGCCTCCATGTAAAATGCTACAGTGGGCTTTGGCCAAAATGGGAAGATATTCTAAATGTTGAGTAAAACCCAGCTGGAAAACCATCAACACTAGGAGTTATGTTGTTAGCCACCAGCCTAACTTCATGCATACTGTATGGTATAGATTAGAGGGTTATGATTTCTTGCCTAGCCATTCATTATCCTAACGTTGCAAAAAGAGTTCATTTGGGGACAAAGCGATTCTTAATTAAGAGACACCCTAACCATGGTGTTACATTTTAAATTCCGAGTTTGTGCTTCTCCAGACAAAGCACTCTTAAACTATATTGCCTACCAGTATGAATGACATGTCACTCCTACACCTTTCAGTCCTCTGCTATATGTAACATTTCTTATACACTGATTTCATACCTATGATTGTTTGTCTCTGTTTAATGTGTGTGCAATGTAAAGTACACCCTACACTGGTATGAGTGGAGCTATGAAACAAATTAAATGCATCTCAGAGAGTGTAGTAATGGAGACTTGAGGGGCACTGTTGAATGGTAATAGTGATGGAATCACTGGCAGAGGTGGTCATTGGGGGGTGTCAATAAACAATGTCGTACAGGCCGCCACCAGCTCTAAGGGAAATGGACCCCCTTCTGCTGCAAGCCTTAATTTTGAAAAACAAGGAAAGGGGACCTCTTCGGTTCCAAGCTTTTATTTTCATTGGAAGGCGAGTAAACGGCTTACAAGTGTTCATAAAAAAACTACAATATGCTTCCACCAGGTTCTAGATCATGAAGAAAAGATGCGCTGGCTAGAGCACCTGTTTATAATATGGCCCTGAATAGGGTATGTGCTGAGGGACGAAGGGGAGCTACCTCCCGAAGAGTTGGGAAAGCAATGGAAACTTAGGGTGCAACAAAAGGGCAACCCTGAGGAGCACCAATAAGCAGTTGGGAACCCCTCAGGATCAAAGCTCAACAAACTGTTGCAATAAAGGGAAAACAAAGGAGAACTGTTGGTTACAATTGAAAAAGACAAGGATTATACAGCTGCACAGGATGCCACAGACATTTATCCGTACACCCTGTTGCATAATAGCAGGACTGTAAAGGTTACAGGGAAATGAATGGCACTCAACCTCCACTGGGAAGTGGTTTGGATGATACCAGAATGACATTTCATTATGGTGGTTGAGCACCCTCTGGGTTAAATACAATATCCTTTCCTTCAGCACTAATATTAGCTGGGAGGAACTTGCAATCATTTTGAGGTGGGAAGAGCATTCCAGAACTCTTTGGCAGGGCCTTGGCCTTGTTTACTTCCAAGGGTCAAATGGGGCAAAATTACCTTATTACTGTGGATTTCTTCTTTGGCCTGTGCAATTCTCAAGCTGCTGTTAGACTGCTAGCCATTCAAATACCCTCACATGCTGCAGTGTGGCACCGTCCATGGCATATCTTTCCTGCAGTGTATGCTTACTTACTGATGCCTACTATCCCTACTGGGGTATAGGCCTTCAATTGGGACTCTCTAGCCATCTCTGTCCTGGGCTTTTCATTAAATTTGACTTGCAACCCATCTACTTGCAGTCATCCTTGACGCCTCAGAGCCAGGTGTTTCTTGGACTTACTCTTTCCCTTTTAACTTGAGGGTTTCAGGTCTGGGTGTGCCTCGTGATGTTTGATGTGGGCTTGCGGAGGGTGTCTTCTATCCAGCCCCAGTGTCTTTTCATGATTTCTTCAAGAATAGGGAGTTGGAAAGTCTGCTGCTATAGGTTGTTGTTGCTGATGGTGTTTCTCCAGTGGATTTGGAGGATTTTCCTCAGGCAGGTGTTAATGAAGGTCTGGACTTTGCTGGTGGTGATCACTGTTTTCCTTCACATTTCTGCTCCATACAAAAGGACCAGTGTATGCGCTCAACCAGTTTTCTTTGCCATCCAGCTTGCATGACCAATGCCTGCTATTTCAGGGATGATCTAGTTTGCTGTAGGCTTCTTTCAAACCCCTTTTCGTCATTAGTTTGAAGATCAAGTGGACATACGAAACATAGAAAGGTGTGGACTCCTGCCAGTTGAGCAGGCAATCTGTTCCTTGGAATATATATCCAGGGTCCAGCATCCAGTTTGAAATGTTTGGGATGCTATTGTGGACTAAGCTGATTATACATCCACTTAGGATCATGATTTATGCCAGTTGAAGTCATGAGGTTAAAGACAAATGTTCAGGGATTTTGCAATAAATAATGAGCTACTACTGTGGTGCTTGAACCAATATTTAACTTCAAACCAGTCATTCACCCCGGAAATGTTTTGAAACTGCTGCTGCTTACAGTTGCACAACATAGTCTTTCCTAATATATGAGTCACCATCGCTCATGTGAGTGGGCCCTGTGCCAAAATATCATACTGTCATTCTTCAGCTTCAGGTCATCTTTCAATTGCTTTCACCACCTTAGCACCCACTGTCTACTGCAAACGTCTGCCAGTCCTTACAAATGCACCAAGAATAGTGGGATACTTTCAAGTCTTATAGTATATAGGGCACAAATTGTTTTGCAACCGATTTTAGATTCCAAGTCCTATGCACCTTCCGTTTGCACTATACATATCCCATGAGATTTTACCTAAAAGAATGATAATGGGGAAAGCAGGTTAGCAAGGGAAACCATGTGCGAGTTTAAAGCTGGTAAAACCGAAACAACATGTTATGCCCCCTACTGGTCTCAGAAACTCAGAGTTTATAGTAAACCCACACCACTTAACACCAGGACCATGTGGCAACTGTTACTTCCTGGGTGGTTATACTACTGAATATTTTCAGCTACCTGGAATGAGCGGGTTAAAGCCTCAACTATTTTAAAATATGTTTAAGACTAAACTCTGGGGTGGGCTCTGCGGACTATTTTCAGTTAAACTGTACTCTCTCCTCTTTAATGGCGTAGCCTGTAGCCAATGGTAATCACACACCAGTCTATTCAAGAACACTCCAGGATAAGAATAAAGCATAGCAAAACTGCCCTAGATGCACTCCTTTATCCAGCACATGAGTAGGCATTAGTCCTACTAAGGACACTTAGGGCTTCATTCAGTTCGTCAGATGTCAAATCTGCCCAATTTAGAATGTATAGAGGCACCATGCACACTAGGGGGCCAAATACGATGTCAGCCAGAAAGTCTCTGACCTGAGGTCGGAGGCTTTCTGACCAAGCCTCCGACTTGAGGTCAGAGGTTTTCCGACTGAGATCCTCTGTTTCAATTCTGACCAACTAATTACAATCTAGGCAATCAGAATTGAAACCGGCTGCTCATTCCTGCTGGATTGTGACATGTTCAAGGAGTCCTTCAGCCAGTCAGAGCCCGCCCGTAATCCCAATGGACGACGTTTCCGCCATTGGGATTACGATTCTCAGTTTCCCACAGACTTTCCATGCCGGGCTTTCTGACATGGAAAGCAAGTTTGTGGGCCCCTAGCAGGACCCCCTTCTCTTTGCAGCCTCAGGTTGGGGGCAGAGGGGGCACCCATGGTGCCCCTCTGTTAATCCCTGCGCTGTGTGGCAGGCTCCGTGAGGTGCCTGCCACATGGTGCAGGATTGAACACAATCTCCCATTTCTCTATGGGAGCTTGTGCTACCGCAGCAGTACAAGCTCCCATAATGATGTGGGAGTATGCGACTGCACCATGTGCAGTTGCATCGTAATTCTGCGGTCTGGAAAGCCGACCGGAGGCTGGTCAGTCCCGATTCTGCGATGATGTTGGTCAAAGACAACTCCTACAGAAATCATAATTTGCCCCTCAATAGGGCATTTGTGCATCCCAAAAATAAGGCCTTTAGTCTACTTTTATCTGGTTACCCCCCAGAGAACACAACTAAGCGGCTCTTGTGCATTGCCAGTTCACAAGGGCACTCAATGACCCACTACTGAAGGCACCAACACATCACAAAAAGATTGCACACTCCTTCAAGGTTAAAATGACCCTGAAAATGGGGCTAGGTGCAATATCTGTGTTCTGTGGTAGGCTCTGGCAGTTGAGCGATAAAAAGTATATTGTCATCCAACACTGTCATGAGCTATGAAAACTGAAAGTAATCACAAAAATTAAATTTGTGTATCAGTCCTGCATAACTATGTAAGTAAATATAAGTATGGTTCAACTACGAAAAAGTTGGAAAAAGGTTCAGTTCACTTGGTAATTCACGTAGACATATCACTTACTAAAATGCTTCTGGTTCCTAACTGACATATCGAAAGGTGAAAAATCTTGTATGCGGTCAGCTACACAATCTTGCTACATTTCTGTAATGATTCCGAATTCCCCTTTTCGCTCTCTAATGACTTTGCTTCCTCAAGAGTGGGAACCAAAACTAAAATAATCATAGAAAGTATAGGTACGTTTTTGTGCCATCTAATCAAGCTGAAGAGCTTTGAGACTGCTTTACGATTTAGCCACAGTATAATATTATACCCTGTTGAGTGAACAGTCACACTGAGGCTAATTATTTAAGTGCTAGAGCACTTGAAGGTTTGTTTATTGGCTTCTAAAGTTGCCAAGACCTATTGGTTTGCTTTGTTCAGTCTCCTTAACTGCTCTTTCTTTTCAAGGTGATAAAAAGAAGTAATATTCAATTTAAACACATGTTGATTTTTATTGTGTGGGAATAGAGCGCAACATAGTACTCAGACCCCAATTTATACAATTTATTAGATTAATCCATGGTTGCCCAATAAAGTTACCATAGGGGCGTCAAAGGGCGTGTTGTTTAACTTTCAGCAGTGTAATGGTATCCTCTGCATTGGGACACCAGTGAAGCATCAGCATTGTCCGTTAATGAACCACCTGTAGAAAAAGCCTGATGGTGATGGCAAAGGATGCCAAATAGGGTCCAGGCTCCTGGAGACACTGCAATACCATATAATACAGACATGCTTTATTCACTTAGGGAAGGGGGGTGAAGGGAGGAACAGTTAAACAATGAACACAGTTCAGAACATTGAGGAGATGATTCACTGAAGTCAGATTTTAAAGAGGCAGTTCTTAAACATCAGAGAAGTTGGGAGCAGCAGCCCATATGTGCTCAAACCACCTGGGGCACCCAGGAATAGTGAACTTCCTGAAGATCCATATAACAATGATTCTACTTGGTTCCCTACCACTCAGTTTCAAGCAGTCGGAGGACAAGATGCATAAGGTGAATGGTAAAGGTCATCAGACTGTGAGACTGGGGGATGGGGAGACCTATACTGGCACCAGACGATAAGCAGTAGAAAGAAAAGACATGGAAACAAACATAACCCTGCAGGTATATTGTATAGCTTATACATTTTCATGTAAAATTGAGCCGTCCGACGCACCAGTGCTCATGTGCTTCTGACGGCTCCTGATGCATTGCCCCTCCCAAACCTCTCCAGAATTCCACAGTCTTTCTGCCCCCCCCCCCCCCCGCCCCCTCCCAGGGGCAGATCAGGGCAATATCCCCTGATCTGCCCCCCTGGGGGAAGAAAGCCTACTAGGCATCAGGGATTATGATTTTTCTTATACATAGGGTTGGGCAGAAATTCCACTAGGGATATGTTTCTGGGCATGTCATGGAGAAACTCCGTAGGCACGGGTCACTCCCCTTTTTCAGGCACACATTTTGGTTGTTTCAGTATTATTTTTAGTCTCATCTACCCCCAAGCGGGGGGCCCAAAAACCACTAGAAGCCAGAAAGAGTTTGTGTGTGTGTGTGTGTGTGTGTGAACTAGAGTTTGGCTGACACCTGCATGTACTGACCGTAGGCTGGCATTTTACTGGCGGTTTGTGTGGGATTGCACTTGTCTAATGGTGTTTGTGGACTTGCGCTTGATGACGATGTATGTAGATTGGTGCTTGCCTGATGGTGTGTGTGGAGTGGCACTTGGCTGACAGTGTACGTGGACCGACGTTTGGCTGACGGTGTGCATGAATGGCGCTTGGCTGGCTGAATGCGTGGGTGGTGCTTGGCTGGCGGAGTTTGTGGATGTTGCTTGGCTGGCGGTGTGCGTTAATGGCTCTTGGCTGGCAGTGTGCATGGATGGCGCTTGGTTAGTGGTGTGCGTGGATGGTGGTGTTCGTGTACTGACTCTTGGCTGGCGGTGTGGCTTGCATGGATCCCACATTGTTTTCTTACCTAGAATCCCCTGCAAACCTCCAATTTACTTACAAAGTCACATTTTCCTCACAATTCTGTGTGGGTAAACTGTATAATCACCGCACAGATACAATTTTCCTACCACCCAGCGTTCCCCTTGGTCTGGCGAGAAAAATGATACCTCACTTGTGTGGGTGTCCAAAAGTAGCATCAGTCTAAAAACATATAAAAAAATTGTCCTTCTGGACCCACCTTGGGCCCCCTCAATCTCCACACGTTTTTGGTCCTTTCATGTCAAAGGAACTTGGCCCATCCACACAAGTATGTTATCATTTTTATCGGAAGACTGAGAGGAACGCTGAATGGTATAAAATGTATGCAGAACAGTGATCCCACAACGTTCTCACACAGATATTCCATACCACCCTGGACTCTCACAGGTGTCTAGTTTTTAGAAATGTCTGGGCTATTTATGTTCCCTAGATGTCTGCAAGCCCAGGACCAAATACACAGGTGTCCACATATCTATCACAAAATGACCTAATTTTTCAAGGGTTTCGCCTGCGTTTTTGGTCCCGAGCTCAGCAGTCATCTAGGGAGACCTACCAAACCCAGACATTTCTGAAAACTAGACTCCTAGAGAAGTCCAGGGCAGTGCAGCTTGGACGGATCTCCCAACATTTTCCTACCCAGCATCCCCTGTAAACCTAAAATTTAGCTAAATAAAATCAAGTTTTCCTCACTTTTCTGTGTGGGAAAGTTGTAGGATCACCGAACTGCCTCAAATTTTCTACCACCCAGTATTCCCCACAGTTTCTTGATAAACATGGTACCTCACTTGTGTGGGTAGGCCTAGTGCCCACGACAAGAAACATCCCAAAACGTACTGTGGAGACATCAAAATTACCTATCACAAAACTACCTGGTTTTGCAAGGGGGGTCACCTGGGTTTTGGCACCGGGCTCGGCGGGCATCCATGGAAACCTACCAAACCTCCAGGTCTCCTGATAAAAATGGTACCTCACTTACGTGGGTGGGCTAAATACCCGTGACAGACAAGGGCCCAAAACGTATTGTGGAGATGTCAAAATTACCTATCACAAAACAACCAGGTTTTGCAAGGCGGTCATCTGGGATTTTGGCCTGGGCTCGGCGGGCCTCTTGGGAAACCTACCAAACCTATACATTTCTGAAAACTAGACACCCGGGGGAGTCCAGAAAAGTATGGCTTGTGTGGACCCCCCAATGTTTTCTTACCCAGAATCCCCTGCAAACCTAAAATTTTGTTGAAAAAATCAAAGTTTTCTCAAATTTCTGTGTGGAAAAGTTGAGGCATCACCGGGCTGACACAAATTTCCTACTACCCACTGTTCCTCCAGGTCTTCCGATAAAAATGGTACCTCACTTGCGTGGATAGGCCTAGTACCCGCGACAGGCAAGGGCCCAAAACGTATTGTGGAGACTTCCAAATTACCGTCACCTGGGATTTTGGCCCCAGGCTCGGCGGCCATCTTGGGAAACCTACCAAACCTACACATTTCTGAAAACTAAACACCCGGGTGAGTTCAGGAAGGTATGGCTCATGGACCCACCAACTTTTTCCTACCCAGAATCCCCCGCAAACATCAAACTTAGCGGAAAAATCTAATTGTTCTCAGATTTCTGTGTGGGTAACTTGTGGGATCACCGGGCTGACACAAATTTCCTACCACCCACCATTGCCCCAGGTCTCCTGATAAAAATGGTACCTCACTTGCTTGGGTGGGCCAAGTACCCGCAACAGGCAAGGGCCCAAAACGTATTGTGGAGACTTCCAAATTACCGTCACCTGGGATTTTGGCCCCAGGCTCGGCGGCCATCTTGGGAAACCTACCAAACCTACACATTTCTGAAAACTAAACACCCGGGTGAGTTCAGGAAGGTATGGCTCATGGACCCACCAACTTTTTCCTACCCAGAATCCCCCGCAAACATCAAACTTAGCGGAAAAATCAAATTGTTCTCAGATTTCTGTGTGGGTAACTTGTGGGATCACCGGGCTGACACAAATTTCCTACCACCCACCATTGCCCCAGGTCTCCTGATAAAAATGGTACCTCACTTGCTTGGGTGGGCCAAGTACCCGCAACAGGCAAGGGCCCAAAACATATTGAGGAGACATCAAAATTACCTGTCACAAAACAACCTGGTTTTGCTAGGGGGGTCACCTGACTTTTTGGCCCCAGGCTTAGGGTCCATCTTGGGAGACTACCAACCCCACACATTTCTGAAAACGAATTACTCGGGGGAGTCCAGCAAGGTACTGCTTGTGTGGATCCCCCAACGTTTTCCTACCCAGAATCCCCTTCAAACCTCAAATTTAGCCGGAAAAAACACAATTTCCACATATTTTTGCGTGGAATCTCCGGAGTAAAATGATACTTCATTTGTGTGGGTGTCCAATGCAGAATTGGCTAAACACTTATTTTTTTTAAATGTAGCGCTCAGAATTTGCGGTGCTATACCCTTAATCCCTGTTTATGGCTCTTCCCAGGGGAATGCTGTGGGATAGGACTTTTGTGCCATCACAGTTATTCCATACAAAATATGTGTAACATGTGGGGCCTTTCAGCTAAATTTGAGGTTTGCACGGGATTCCGGGTAGGAAAACATTGGAATATCCACGCAGGTTTCCCAAGATGGCCACAGAGCCCGCGGCTACAAACTCAGGTGACCGCCCTTGCAAAACCAGGTTGGTTTGTAATTGGTAATTTGGTGTCTTCTCAATATGTTTTGGGCCCTTGCCTGCCGCAGGTACTTGGCCCACTCTTGCGAGTGAGGTACCATTTTTATCAGAAGACCTGGGGGAATGCTGGGTGGTAGGAAATTTGTGGCAGCCCGGTGATCTCACAACTTTCTCACACGGAAATTTGAGAAAATAGATTTTTCAGCTAAATTTGAGGTTTGCAGGGGATTCTGGGTAGGAAAACATTCGGGGGTCCACGTAAGCCATACCTCCCTGGGTCTTTAGTTTTCAGAAATGTGTGGGTTTGGTGGTTTCCCTAGATGGCCTCCGGCCCAGGGCCAAAAACCCAGGTGACCCCCCTTGCAAAACCAGATTGTTTTGTGATAGGTAAGTTCTGGGCCCTTCCCTGCCGTGGGCACATGGCCCACCCACACAAGTGAGGTACCACTATTTCAATTGCTTAATTAATCTCTGGAAGACCTATGCCTGAAGGCATTCAGGGATGTTCTACCCATGGGGTGGTTACTTCTTGGGCGGAATGTCAGGCTGTCTCCTGACAGAAATATGTAGGGCAGCCACCTGGACGTCAACTAATACCATTGTCAAACAACACAGAATTCAAAATGTTAAACAGAAGGGCTACTCTTTTGGTGAAAAGGTTTTGAGTCCTGCTGTTTCTTCACATTCTTAGAATTTTATGAGCACTAATTAAAGGGTGTAGCATTGACTAGTGTGGCATCTTGTAAATATTGTTTAATAGAAGGCCTGAGAACTTTGGTATACTCAAAAGAAATGGCTAGGATGAAGCCCGAGGGAGGTTTAGGATAATGCTAAAATACTTACCTGTAATCTTCATTAATCTTTATTAGCCTTAGTCTCTGGGTTCCGCGCACCATTATTACGCCCCACAAACCACTATTACGTCCCACCCACCACTCCCTGTTTGCTGCTCTTCAATTTGGACATAGTATTACAAGAAGCGAGATATGATAAATAACACATGGGGTTAGTGTTGGGTGAGCCCTATCTCACTTCCTGTTTCTTTCTCCTACAAGGGTGGAACCACCCTCAAAATTGATTACTGTGACAAAGATTCCCAGGACTAAGGATAATTACGATTACCAGTATGATGGAGCAAGGTTTCATACGTACAGAAACTTGCTTGTATTCAGCCCTCTCAAAATAACATATAACTAATTAATCAACATGTTTTGTTCACTAATATTTGCATTTACACAACATTCGTAGCATCTAAGGGAAGCTTGTATATGTGCTTTTACTAACAGTAACCTGAGTGTCCTAAAATGGCCGCCAAAACACAGGAACCTTTCTGCGTCTGCCACATCGATGTGGTGTGACACATCTCTGCTTTTGATGGGAATTTCTTGCAGCACACTAGTGCCAAGATGGCCGCCTCATGTCTCACACATTTAAGCACCTGCTACTGCTTCAACTAAACTTTGTTTGTTCTGCTTAACGATTAATGCTATATTATAAATAAAGTAATTGGGTTAGAGTATAAGTGGTATACAGTACATTCATTTATTTTTGTATTCTATTATCTTTTTCTTGACTTTGTTACTAGCTCGTTTGTGGGCTTAAGGGTGACATGAACAGCCATATTGAAAACCGCTCTGCGCATGAGCAGAGAACTTTGAGAAGCCTCAAGCAATGGCATTGAACTGGTGCTATTGACTTTCTTTCCGGCAACGCCCCTGGGAACCATGAATTTATAACCTGGGAAAGGAAATGACTTGGAACTTTGTATAATAATATGAAAAAATATTGATGGGTGGAATAAAACTCATGGGAAAATAAATTATGGGCGGGAACTTGATCAATATAAGTCAATGAAAATTACGTCATCCTAGTATGGTGTGATGACCTCTCCTCGTCTGTCTGACCAATCACTGAAAGGGAAAGCATAGATTTGCAACATTTAGAGGTATTACATTGCCCTGGAAATGGTATAACTAAGGTAGGCTTGGTTAGAGATTTTGTCCGAATTGTCCGATTATCTGATCTGTCACTGACCCAACGCATGCTATAGGAGATCGAGAGCAGAGGTGCTGGCGGAGCACTATGTCAGAAGAATTGAGGTGTTGCTGAGGGAGAAATTTCGATTAACCAGTCGTGGTACCTAACTTCCGTAGAGAGGGGTGTGACCCAGGCGTTGCACTAGTGGAGGTTACCTGTCCTATTCTACACCTGTCCTGTCTTGTTGGCACCTGATTAGTCAGGAGCCCCATCTTTGTCCCAGCACCATTCTAGGTAAATATAATACATGTGGTATGTCCTGGTGTTATTTCCCTTTCTCACCTTTCCCAGGTACCAATGTCTAAAGGTGTTGCTGTGATTTCTTGCAAACTTTATGTCCTATTAATCATCTTCTTACTTGTAAAATTTATGGTCACTGTATTGTGGCCGATGACTCAACAAAACCTGCATAGATAACGTGTTTAAAACTTCTCCCAAGTCTGTGGTTATTTCAGGAAAGGTAAAATATTAAATTGCTACCTATTATGCTAAGTCCCTTTTCGATCCCTAGGACTTACAGCATAGGTGACAAAGGATTGGTAAGTCATGGTGTACAGGTATAAGTCCTAAGTAATAAAAATCCTGATAGGCAGGAAATAGAATCAGGATTACTGGTTCAAAGGTGTGAATGCTTATGGGCCCAGGTGAGTATGATTTATTGAGCTGGTAATCCCGCGCGCCATCAGTAATGATCTGGTAGCAGAGCGACGGTTAGGGTATAGTTAAAAATAGGTAGTTAGTTGTGTATTGATTGTTGATTTAAATTTAAATTTATGTAGTAACCGAAACCCGTTTGTATTGTTATTTGTTGTTTGGAAATCCCGGGATATTGAATAGCGGGTGGTAAATGGAAGCCACACTGCAGTGAGGTTACTTGCCTTGATGAAATAGGTGCGGAAAGTTAGATAAAACTTGAAGCATTAGTTAGGGATTATTTTCATGTATAAAAGTGCTCGAGAAGTCCATTGGCCTGTGGCCAAAAAGGTGTGCCCTTCTGATGCCTCACATGAAGATGGCTGAGAAAATCTCTAAATTCTTAACTGTTGAAAGGTGGGCGGTTGTCAGATTTTAAAGTCACAGGAACACCCCTGATCACGTTGCTGTGTAATCTCTCAATGACACATTCTTGAGTGATAGGTAAAAAAGATCTTCTATCAATGGAAAACAGGAGAATTCATCAATTCACCATCAGGTGATGTCTGTTGTCAAGAGATCGAATAATTCAACGGCAGTTCTCTCCCATGCATGTGTTGGCAACTCTGACATGTTTAAAGGGCATTCAGAGGTTTCTGATGGCAGGTTGTTGCATAAATGACAGGCCTTTAATTCTCTGTCCATTCTCTTATTGGGATGTGAAAACCAGACTCAGTCTCAAAAAGCTTGTTTACTGGCAACAATTCCACAATGTCCTTCATGTGCCACTTCAATTATCTGTTGTCACAGACTCTCCGGAATGACACTTCTCAAACCTCTTAGAATGATACCTTCATGAGTAAACAGACAGTTCATCTTTGACATTTTTAAACTTCTGATATTCACTGTCATTGATAAAAGGTCGAGGGTGCTGGTACCAAAACTGATGTGTAATCATGACTTTCAGTTTCAACATAACACTATCCTGACTCGTGGCAGTGACCATTTGTTTAAACAAAATGGCAGCTGGGGTGCTTGATTTCACTATGAGATTCATGCAAGCTTCAGCCGTCTTAGAATGGGAGCCAGGGCATTGTAGGGGCCCTTGGGAGAAGTAGTCGGCTGGGTTCTGATCTTTCCCTGGACAATGAACAACGGTGTAGTAATAGTCTTGCAATCGCAGACCACAACTTTCAATGCAAGTAGGCATTTTTGACTTTGGATTGTCTAAGACAGTCAACAATGCTTGATGATCTGACTCAAGCTTGAAGGGCTATTCGTACAAAAATGTGTTGAAATATTCACAGGCCCACATCACTGCTAATCTTTCCTTCTCAGGTTGTGCATATGAACGTTCAGTTTGGGACAAACTTTGGTTTGCATATTCCACAACTCGTCTTCGAACATTTGGGTATCCACTTTGCTGTGCAAGGATGGCGCATAACTAGACAGGGCTAACATCAACAACAACCTCAGTATGAGGCTTTCGATCAAAGTATGCCATTTCAGTAGCGTTCTCAATAGCTTGTTTCATTTTCTGGAAAATTTGCACGCATTCATGTGACAAATCAAAAGAAAACTTTTTATCAAGTCTCTTAATGGCGCATTGATAGTGGCAAAGTCTTGTTTGTAACTAGAGCATTAGCTGCCCATGCCAAGGAATGAACATAACATGAAAACATCTTGTGGGGGACTAGCTCTTGCACTTGAGCTGGATCGGTTGTCATACCGCCATCAGAAAAGATATGGCCAAAGACTTGTAACTTTGGCTTATGGAACTCACATTTCTCTGCATTCAAAGTTAAACAGACATCAGCGAGCAACTGACAAACCTATGTGAGAGCTTTGTCGTGCTCCTTCTGTGTAGCTCCGAAAACCAAAATATCATCACTAGACAGCTGTATGATACTTCGAACTATATCTTGGAATAGCTCTGCAGGTGATGACTCACCAAAACCTAGTCTTTTATAACAGAACAGACCAGCATATGTAGAAAGGTTGTAATACTATCTATCGTACTGTTCTAATGCTCCACTCAGGCCACTCAATGTTTCATTTCCTTTTTTTTTTATTATGCTGATACTGCCAGTGTGTACCACTACTACTACCACCACAACAATGATATTTCATCCCTCTAGGATTCCATAGCCAACCTTAATCGCCATTTGCCATGAAGCCAGCCCTGTGCCTAGACCTATTCACAAACACGAATCACAGGTAAGATAAGCATTTTGGGGGAGGAAGAATAATGGAGTAGGAGGAGAGGAGAGACTGACGGTAGGACTAGTAAAGTAGTAGGACAATTGAATTCCCTAACTCTGTCAGTGGCACTTTTGTACAAATTTGGGTGATTAGACAATTTGAATCAACCAGCCAGTTAAGTTTCAGGAAAACAAACGTACAGTTAACCCCTCCCTGCCTCCCCCACAAAACAGTAAAAAAACGCGTAGGCTATGTTTAAGTTGAAATAAATAATTATTTGAGCCCTAAACTGTCCCACAAGAAGACTCGGCCCACCACCCTCCCTAACCCTAACCAATGTCCATGAAATCAGTCCCCAAAAGTCCAAAAACCCCATCGCCCAATTCCCACCCCCCCAAAAGTCTTTAAAAAAGATGCAAGGGACAGTCTCTCTACTTCCGCCGGCGGTGTCCTTTGGCCAGGTGGTCACGCTGCACTATCCGGAGGTCCTTGAGCAGGGCTTTCAGCCTCGCCACCTCTTGCTCAAGATTGGACACATTTGCAGGGTCAATCGGTGCACACGAGCCTTGCACTTGCAGGTACTGTGGGGGGCAGCTGTTGTTTTTGCTGCTCGGCGGCGGTGGGTGGCTGCCGGACCACGGCTCCGTACCGCTGGAGGTTTGCGCTGACTGTATGACCCAGGGGCAGCAGAGGAGGATGCAGCTGTCGTGGATGTTTTTGACTTAGACTGCGAGTCATCCTCTTCCTCCTGGGTCACCAGCCGCCGATATTCGGCGACAATTGCCTCCAGCTTCCGTTGCCGGGCCCGTATAGACAACTCCTTCCTTGTTAGTTTAGAAGGAGTATCTATATGAAGAAAGAAAAACATATTGTAACCAATGCTCTTTAAGATTAACACAAAATAATTCAGCAGAAGTTGTGTCACAGCAGCACTAGCAACTTTCAAGCACAGTACATAACATTTGTGGCATGTATCTATCTAACCTCCCACTTCGTCGGCCTCTGCTCTAACATTAGTGGGAGTTTCAGGAATTCTACAAGCACTATATGGACTCACTACATTAGACTCAGACAGTACACCAGTCTTCTTCTTCTCTCTTGTTTAGCGAAATTGGTACATAAACTTGTGGAAGCCGGCATAATGCCAGCACAGTCAGCTTGCACCCGAGAAAAACAGATGCAAGCCATGATAACACAGACTTGCGTTACTGTTACCAGTCCAGTACATGCAGGTGGTGAAGCTCTTACTTTTCTATTACCGGTGGCACTGGCCATACTCTGTTACAAGGGCTACTGCTTAATTAATTTAACTTTCACCCTGACTACTACAAAAGGAAAATGAAGAAGATAAATAATATGATCATCTATCCCTTCACAGGATATTTGCTTACATATGGGATGACTTTAGGTGCTTTGTTTTTGATTGAGTCAACACCGATAGGCCACACATGAATGACAGAGTTGTAAAAAAATTATTAACAGAGGTAGTGAGTGGTCCCCGTAATCGCCGGAGGAAGGCACTTGTGAGTTGTGACTTACTTGACTTGATAATGTGAACTATACAATATAGATACACAATATATGCTGTGCTTGCAAACTACTGTTAGTCATGGTAGTAGTCTGAAAAATTAAATTATAACTTCTCCTTTCCTCAGCTTTGCTACTCTGGCACAGACGTGCAGTGTTACATGCTCTTCAAAGTAACACTCTTCATCCAGTGACCGTCTACTCTGTCTACATGCACCTATGCTATCTATGAGGAAGATACCATCCAGGCATCCATCAATTCAAAGTAAATGTCAATCATTCTTCTTAATGTCTCAACTGGGCAAACCTTATTTTTTCTCACCGAAAACAACCTTTTTATTTTATTTTGTAAACCGCCAGCCATGCATCCGTGCTTGACTTGCATTTGAATTTGAAACAAAGGATATATTGAGCACACATACAGTTTCTGTTTCACCCACCCAGGCAGTCCTCTTTTCTTTCTCCTACCACCCATCCTTGCCTAAGCCTTCAACCGGCCATGCATCTGATTCCCAGCCACCTCGGGCAGCATTCAAAAACACGTATCATTCTTTGCCAGTCATTAATTTTAACTCGCTCGTCCTTCCTTACACCCTTCTTTCCCTTTTCGTTCATCCCATTCATCAAGATCATCTCTGATCTGACTTGGCTTCTCGATAAAACTTTCACCGCTGAGTTGTAGCCAAATTTAGAGGAGGCCATTGGTTACTCGTCAACTCCCGCCGCTAATGCTATTGCTAATGCAAAGTCAAGGGTGACTGTCTTTTACCTGGTTGACAAAAACTTAGTTCTAAATTTGTAAGTGTTCTTAACAGTAAAGTGTACTTGTACTGTACAACACATAAGCATGGGCTGAAAATTCATTCCGCTCGTGGAACTTGCGGATTTTCCGTGATTTCGCGGTCCGCGAATCTAGCTAAATCGCAGTAAAATCCGCGAATCAGCCGCGACGAATTTTCAGCCAAGCACTTACAGGGTTACAGCAGCAGGTGCAAAAGTTGAAACTAATTTTTTGTAACCTTTTATAAAAAGGCTACAAAGAAATTAACTTCAACTTGGGCACCTGCTGCTGTAATCCCGTAAGTGCCTCCTGGCGCCTCGTTGCCTACTTGGAACTATTCTCTGGCCCTGCTCTGACCCTTGAAGCAGGGTCAGAGAATAGTTACAAGTAGGCAATGAGGCGCCTGTCACGAAAATTAAACCTCAACAGGAAGCACTGACGGATATAAAAAACAAGCATTTGCAATGCAATAGGTCTCGCATTAGGAAAGTTTGAGCTATTGGTCTTGTAAATGACAATTTTTTTTATTGATGTGTTGGTTTTGAAAATAGCTAAATTAATAGCTTTGTCATTTACAATGCCAATAGTTATAACTTTCGCAAATGTGACACCTATAGCATTTGTAATGCAACATGTTTTGTATTTACGTGACTTAGCTGTATTGATATTACAAATTACAATGGCTTTTAATGAATACTTAAATAAAAGTGATTTTAATTTATAATGGCAATAGCTTAAACTTTTGTAAATAACTTTTGTGAAGATTACGTTCAGTGTATTTTATTGTGACGAAAATCCAAGAACAGAATCCAAGAACAGAAGTGAAATATTAACATTTTTTGTGACATTTGTAATAAAGTTTGAAACATTAAGAGAACATATTTGAACCAGTTGTTGTTGAATGGTTGTGCAGATTGATGCTGGGGTGGCGCTGAGTGGTGCTGTGGAGATGCTGAGTGGTGCTGTGGTGGTGCTGAGTGATGCTGGGGTGGTGCTGAGTGATGCTGTGGTGGGGCTAAGTGGTGCTGTGGTGGTGCTGAGTGATAATGTGGTGGTGCTGAGTGATGCTGTGGTGGTGCTGAATGATGCTGTGGTGGCGCTGAGTGGTGCTGTGGTGGTGCTGATTGGTGCTGTAGTGGTGCTGAGTGATGCTGTGGTGGTGCTGAGTGATGCTGTGGTGGTGCTGAGTGGTGCTGAGTGGTGCTGTGGTGGTGCTGAGTGATAATGTGGTGGCACTGAGTGATGCTGTGGTGGCGCTGAGTCATGCTGTGGTGGCACTGAGTGATGATGTGGTGATGCAGAGGGCAGAAAGGCACAAAAAGCAGTCTAACAAAGGGCAGAAGGGCAGAAAAACAAGGGAAAAACGAGTCTAACAGAGGGCAGAAGGGCACAAAAACCAGTCTAACAGAGGACAGAAGGGCAGAAAAACAAGGGAAAAACGAGTCTAACAGAGGGCAGAAGGGCACAAAAACCGAGTCTAACTGGGAAGAAAGGCACAAAAACGAGTATAACAGCGGGCAGGAGGGCACAAAAAACGAGTCTAACAGAGGGCAGAAGGGCAGAAAAACAAGGGAAAAACGAGTCTAACAGAGGGCAGAACGGCACAAAAACAAAGGAAAAACGAGTCTAAAAGAGGGCAGAATGAATCCCGCCCTGCGTGTTTGTCCACGAAGATGCCACCTTTTTGTGCAATACCTCTACTAAACTGGAAAACTTTCTATTGTCTAATCAGTAAGTGCTCCCTCGTTGGCTAAATGTATAGGGGCAGATTTACAATAACTGGCGCATCCACAGGGATGCGCCAGTTATTGTGCGCCGCAGCTCCGCCACCCATGGTGCGCCGCATTTACAATGCGGCGCACCATGTGGCAAAAACAGCACAGATGTGTCACGCATCTGTGCCGTAAAAGCAGCGCATTGCTGGAACTGCGTCGCGCTTGCGACGCAGCTCCAGCAATGCTCTGGGGGGCCCTATCTCCCCAATGCTGTATCAAGCCTTGCGCCTGCTTCAAGCAGGCGCAGGGTTTTGATGCAGCATTGGCCTAAAAGTGACTGAGTGAATTCTTGTAAATTTCACTCATCCACTTTTAGGAGGCGTTCCTGCGCAGGAACGCACTCCCCTGCACCGGAACGCCTCCTGATGGTGCAGGGCTTTACAACATGACGCATCTCTCAGATGCGTCACATTGTTAATACCCAGCACCATGGCGCATCTTTTGTGCTGCCGCTGCGTCACAAAAGGTCTCGGTAGAGGGTGGCAGTGGTGAACTAGAGGGTGGCAGTGATGAACCAGAGGGTGACAGTGATGAACCAGATGGTGGCAGGGGTGAACCAGAGGGTGGCAGTGGTGAACCAGAGGGTGGCATGGGTGAACCAGAGGGTGGCAGGGGTGAACCAGAGAGTGGCAGTGGTGAACCAGAGAGTCGCAGTGCTGAACCAGAGGGTGACAGTGGTTAACCAGAGGGTGGCAGTGGTGAACCCTAGGGTGCTCTGATGAACCAGAGGTGCTGTGATGAACCAGAAGGTGGCAGTCGTGAACCAGAGGGTGGCAGTGGTGAACCAGAGGGTGACAGTGCTGTACCAGAGGGTGGCAGGGGATAACCAGAGGGTGCTGTGATGAACCAGAGGGTGGCAGTGGTGAACCAGAAGGTGGCAGGGGTGAGCCAGAGGGTGGCATTGGTGAACCAGAGGGTGGCAGTACTGAACCAGAGGGTGACAGTGGCTAACCAGAGGGTGGCAGTGGTGAACCAGAGGTGCTGTGATGAACCAGAGGGTGGCAGTCGTGAACCAGAGGGTGGCAGTCGTGAACCAGAGGGTGACAGTGCTGTACCAGAGGGTGGCAGGGGTGAACCAGAGGTGCTGTGATGAACCAGAGAGTGGCAGTGCTGAACCAGAGGGTGGCAGTGGTGAACCAGAGGGTGGCAGGGGTGAACCAGAGGGTGGCAGTGATGAACCAGAGGGTGGCAGTGGTGAACCAGAGGGTGCTGTGCCCATACACGACCGCATGGGTATCTTTGCCATGCAAGCGGCCCGCGAACACGCAAAAAGCCCCTCAAACACGCAAAAAACCCTGCGAACACGCGAAAAAACAAAAATCCGCAAATTTGCACGAATTCGCAGATATTGCGGATTGCGAATTTGATTTTGCGCGAATTTGCGGAGCGCGAATTTCACCCATACTTAACAACACATACACCCCTGCAGTGAGCCTACTCTGCAATCTCAATAAGTAAGGAATTTAATATTTTTAGATGTAATATACAGCACTCCCTATTTTGTCTAGGAATGAAAAAATATGTTACTAATACTACATAAACAAGTTTAATAATTTGTGACTCTCTAGTCTAAACTAAAAATTTCCCTTTCTTCAGGGAAGGGTGTTTTTATTTATGCCTAGCCATAACATGTGATGCTACACTATTCGGCACAACTGATGAATGCTTGCTTTTTAACACGCACTATTTTTCTCATAACAGACAGAAGCTTCCCTTCTACGAACAAGAGCAAGATCATATGAATATTAGTCGGAGTCGTCATCATCACCACCAAGACTTTAAGTTCCAACCAGGTGAGGGGTCTCCCACAATTACTGTGTAAATCAACCACTGTCCAGTTTTCATGAGTTCACCTTTTATCTTCTATGAAGTAAATTTTAATAAATGTATTTAATGCACAATTTAAAATTAATATATAGAGTACACACAGAGCTAGTTGTTTTACTTTTAATAAAGCTTTAAAACGTACATAGACTCTGTGGTTTTTGGTCATGAGTGAGTGAGCGAAAGGGTTTGCGTTTGCAAGCATGAGTCCGTGACTCGGAGAGGTCGAGACTCTGACTCCGTAGTCTTATGTTCTAGGTTGTATAATAATTGGGGATCATCGCTGCATTCGGGAGCTAAATAATGACTACGACACACTAGCTAGTCAGTAAGGAGATTGGGGGTTCAACCTCTGTTATGACTGAGGTATGTGGAAAGTCTAACTGCGCCTATTATCAGTTATCATCAATGCCCCATTTCTAGTCCATAGTTCTGTATGTGCAGAATAGTCCCTGCAACAGTAGTAGTATGTCCTCCTAGCCAATCAAAAAGTAAACTAATATCTTATTCTTGGTGGCCATTGAAATTTATAGTTGGGAATTGTCAAAGCATAAACATTTAGAAGACTTCAATAGACATTATGGACAACCCAGAGTGCCTAGAGCTATTGCTGAATAGGAGTTTTGTTTAACACCTTTTGCCAACTGTGCAAGCTTAGCTAGCTACACAGACAGACTAATAATAATCTAGTAGTAGCACAGAGAGTCATAGTAGTAGAGGCAGGATAAGAATTTAGAAACAGTCTACAAGAAGATCAAAGACGATTTAGGAAAAAATAGAATTATGAGGAACGTTTGGAATAAATAGGTGCTGTAAAAGATGGGGAACTATAATTAATAATATTAACAGGAAAACTTACTGGGGCCAGCAGAAGAGCCCTCGGCGGACCTATCCTGGCCTTCCTGCTCCGCCGGCGCCGCTACCTCCTCCTCTGTCCTCTTGCCCCTGGGGGGAGCTAATGTACAACATGAAAGAAAGACACGCACATGGATGACGGTTGTCAACCAAATCAAACATTTCAAAAAACAATAACAAATTATTTCGGGGAAATAGACAACAATTGCACTAAATTTATTGACCTATCTGATGTGGTCTACTAGGATATTAGTATTGCTGGATTCGCGGACCGTCTACTTGGAAAGTTATGTAACTCACTAAACCAAATACAAAAAGGTTCTACTAGGACTGGCAGGCAGCACTCTGCAGCACGCAAAGTGACAGACACAGTCCGTCATGATTGCAGACCACTAAAAAGTTTCCTACTAAATAACCAGTCATTATATACTCAAACTATCAATCCACCACCACTATCTCTGGTGGGATCAGATAATGAAAAATCAAGGATGGGTGGATATGCATATTTGCACAAATCAAGGATGCAACATCAAGGGAGTAGCCATTGTTTTAAAAAAATCCCTAAATGCAAACATGGAATTTTCAGAGGTCGACAGTAAAGGTAGGTGGGCAATAGCAAGAATAAAAGTAGGGAACTCCGCTTTCACAATAGCAGGCTACTATGGCCCCAACCTGGATGACCCTGAACCCTTACAGAAATTGTATACGCATCTGTTATTAGCCAACACTCCAATTATCCTAGGAGGAGACTTCAATCTCATTTTAGATCCAAAAACTGATAGGTCTCCAAAAGGAAGAAACTCCAATTTCCCTAATCTACCAAAAAAGAGGGAGTGGACTTGGTTTTATAAGAGATATCTAGAGCTTACAGATATATGGAAAGGAAAAGGAGACAAGAGCCAACCCTTCACATTACATAATAAAAAAATAGGACACAGATCTAGAATTGATTTCTTTTTAATAGACAGAAGCCTTTCTGAAAGCGTAACAAACTTGTGCCACATTCCAGACCACCTATCAGACCACTCCGCCGTACAACTAACACTAAAAACTAAAGTATCTCACATACAGAAAAGGTTTACGGTGGAAAGAGCCATGTTTCTAGATCAGGAAATCGTACAAGCACTCAAGGAAGAAACAGAATCTTTTTTTGAAAACAATAAATCAGGAACATCAAAACAAATTGTATGGGATACGTATAAGGCCATATTAAGGGGCAAGCTACTTAACCTTGGAACACATAAAAAAAAAAAAATGAAACAGGAAATAACAGATCTAGAAAAAAATATAAACACTCTAGATACTCAAATACTAGTGGAAAAAGATCCCGACAAAAATGAAAGCTTGCTAAAAGACAGACAAAGACAGAAGGATTCCCAAAGTGATATTTTGGAAGAACGGGTAAGAACAAAATGGGAAGCAAGCAAGCTAGCAAACTATGAACACGGAGAGGGATGTGGAAAATGGCTTGCATGGAAATTGAAAACCGATGCAGTAAGAAACAAGATAAAAACCCTAAGGAAACAAGATCAAACAAGCCTAACCTCAGCGGAAGAAATCAGAAGTGAATTTAAACCTTCTTCTTGGAACTGTACACTGAAGACGTCAACCCATCTAAGGAACAGATAGAGGAATATCTAAGAGACACGCCAATGTTGAAATTATCTGAAGAGGAGAAAAACAAGCTAAATATAGAAATTTCACAAATTGAGGTTAAAAATATAATAAAAACCCTGAAGAAAGGGAAAGCTGCAGGCCCAGATGCATTGCCAAATGAACTGTATTTGTCATTATCGGAAACCCTGGTTCCACATATAACAGAATTGATAAACTTATCTTTTAAACACAAAGAAAAGATGCCAGATACATGGAATGATGCAGTAATAACAATCATTTTAAAGCCAGGTAAAGACCCCAAAAAATGTGAATCATACAGGCCGATATCTCTGCTCAACGCAGATTACAAAATATTTACTAAAATAATGGCAAAAAGGCTGGGAAAGCTCACACCGAAAATCATACATATAGACCAAAAGGGCTTCACAAAAGGAAGGCAATTACATGAGTTGTCACACGAACTCATTAGCCCTATAGACATAGCCACATCAAAACACATCCCTCTCACAATATTAACTGTCGATGCTGCAAAGGCATTTGATAGAGTAAACTGGGCATTCCTGAATAGTATAATGATTAAAAATAACTTAGGGGACTCCTTTCAACACGCAGTAGGAGAAATCTATAAAAACCCTAGATCAAAAATCCTGGTTAATGGCAGCCTTACGAGTAATATCAAAATTGGCAGAGGCACTAGACAGGGGTGCCCACCCTCTCCCCTACTTTTCAATTTATACATAGAACCCTTGGCAAACAAACTTAGAAGTTGTAAGGAAATAACTTCATTCAAATATCAAGGGTGGGTAAAAAAGTTAGCTTAATACGCAGACGATCTGATGCTATTCACTGACAATTATGTAAAATCTAAGCCAGCTATAGAAAACATCATAAATAACTTCGGACAAGTGTCAGGATATCTAGTCAACCACATGAAAACAGAAATAATGACATGGAACACACAATTTAACAGCCCCAACATAAAACAAGAGATAAAATACTTAGGTATCTTGGTAAACCAAAATTTAGATAAAATTGCACAAAACAATCTAAATAGTGTGGCTCGAGAGGTAAGAAAATTGCTTAAAGTGTGGACTAGCCTTCCGCTAAGCTTCATAGGAAGGTCTAACATTATAAAAATTACTATACTTCCAAAATATACTTTTCTGTTTTATTAATATCCCTTTTTTTTTTTTTAAAATCTTTTTATTCAAATAGTTTTTTAACTTTTTTCCCCCCTCTGGAGCACAGAGAGGGCATGGAGCAGATAACAAAGGAAAACAACATTGTCTGCTCATATGAAGTTTACACCATATGTTTCAAAATAAGGTAAACAAAAAGAGAAACAACTTCTTAACACCAAATTAATACATCCCTCCATATTGGAGTAATTTACCTCTACTTATACATACAAAATAACGTCAAGCACATTATATATATGTTGTTCGTTATTAAATCTTTTTTTACACAAAGTCTACAGACTCATACAAATTATATACACGTTATATACATTTACCTTTCCTATACACACTAATACAGGTTATATACAAATTATATACATTTACATTTCCTATATAGATCACTCTTCTTCCTTCCATTTCGTTATTATCCCCCAAATTTCCAAGCCTATTTTCCTCAACCTTTTACCTCTTCTGGAGTAGATCGCTTTTTCTAAATTGTATATGCTCAACAGCCTGGCTAACCATTGTTGAAATGATGGGGCCATTTGATCTAACCATACAGTGGCAACGCACAATCTGTACACTGCCATAGCCACAAAGATGAAATATTTCCCTGTATCAGCTACGTTATTACCATCTACCCCTAGCAAGATAATCGCAGGTGTTAGGTTAGCAGGTAGTTTTAGTGCCCTTTGTAGAAACATTTCTATCTCTTTAAGTACTCCAGCTAGACTTGGACATGTTGCGAACATGTGGATGGCATCTGCGGCTACACTCTTGCATCTAGGGCAGTTAATACCAGTTGTCGCTCCCCACTGTGCTAGTTTAGCCGGGGTATAATATAGCCAATACATAGTCTTGTAGTGCTGTGCTTGTAATGACGCAGAGCATAGGATGTTTACCCCCAATTCCAATGATGTATTAAAACACTCTTGTCCTATGCCCAGCTTCCTTGACCAAGTTTCCCCCCATTTAACCATATCATCTGGCCTATGTTCGTTTAGCTCAAAATAAAATCTTTTAATTGTACAATCTACTCCAGTCTCTATTATCTCCAATATGTTATTTTTTTCAAATCCACATGTACCCCCTCTTTTATTTTGTAAAAAACTCCTTACTTGTAAATATTTAAAGAAATGTTGTGTTGACAAATTAAATTTTTTCTGTATTGTTACAAATTGCTTCATCCCTTGTGTCCCCATTACATCTCCTAATTTTTTTATCCCTTTCCCATACCATTCTGCAAAAACTACATCAGAAAATATATCTCCCGAAAATAACGTATTCTTGTGTAACCTCGTATACCTATTGAAATTCCCTAGACCAAACTTTTTCATAAATGCCTTCCATATTTTATGTGCGTCCGCTAAAGTCTTGAAGCGTGTTCTTTTAAAATATTCCGTGTCAAAGTTTTTCAAAAAAATATCTTTTGTTTCTTCACCCATCAATATACCATATACTGCTAATGACCCTAGGTGATCTTCCCCTTCTGCTTCAGCTCCGCCTATTAATCCTACCATATATTGCAGGGCAGCAGCCCAATAATACATCTTGATGTCTGGTAGCGCCCATCCTCCTCTTTCTCGCGGAAGTGCCAGAAATCTCGCCGCTCTCCTAGTTTTCCCCTTGGACCATATAAATTTGTTAATCATATTCTCAATCCTTTTGAACCAGATGTTGTCAAACCATAAAGGAATTGTTCGAAAGAGGTATAAAAATTTCGGCATGATTAACATTTTTATAATGTTCACTCTTCCAACCAAGGTGAGATGAAGATTGTTCAGTCTATCTAGTTCCCCCCCAACTTTCCGTACAATAGGGTCGATATTTAATTCAACTATCTTATCTAGTTCTGAAGTTATGGTTATTCCCAAATAGGTTCCCGTCCGTGCCACCCGAGGGTCCTGGCATAGAGTCTTGCTATTTTTTATGATTTGTGTTTTCCCAGTATTCAAAGAATACCCGGAGATCTTCCCAAAATTCTTTGCCTCCTGCTCCACGTGTGTTATAGCCTCTGTGGGTGATGATGTTATGACCGCCACGTCATCGGCATAGGCCAATATTTTACACTCCCCCCTAGGTGTAACAATTGGGGAAATGTTCCTGTTTGACTCCAGTCTTCTAATTAGAGGGTCTAGATATATTGCAAATAGCAACGGGGAGCATGGGCAGCCCTGTCTTGTACCCCTATTGATCTTTACCTTGTCCGTTAACCCAGCATTGATTCTTATTGCCGCCACAGGCTCTCTATACAATGCTTTTAACGCTGTTAAAAAACCACTCCCAAAACCAAATTTTTCCAAAACACTCCACATATATACCCATGACACCCGGTCGAAAGCTTTTTCGGCGTCAAGTAATAGTACCGCAAATGAATCCCCATCAGCCTCCGTTTTATCCATGAGGGTAATTAACTTCCTTACGTGATGTGTAGTCCCCCGTCCCGGTATAAAGCCATGTTGATTGTTAGTAACTAAGGGTGTTATTACACTGGCAAATCTTGTTGCCAGTGCTTTTGAATAGATCTTAGTGTCCGTATTCATAAGAGTAATCGGTCTATATGACCCTGGGTTAGTTGGCGTTTTCCCTTTCTTAAGAATAACCACAATCTCGGCCTCCGACCAAGTGCCTGGTATTGAAATTCCCTTCTGTGCCTGTTTCATAGTGTGTAACATATCTCCACGTATCTCCTCCCAAAATACCTTATAGAACTCTAGCGGGATTTTGTCCGGACCAGCCGCCTTTCCTGATGGTAAACTCTTCATGGCTGCTTTTACCTCCTCTAATTCTAGCATGTTATCAATCCTCTTCTTCTCTACTTCCTCCAACTGTCCCCCCTCATGACAATTCAAATACTCAATTATATCTTCAGGGTCTTTTATATCATTTTCAGAATATAGATCCGTATAAAAAAGCCTAAAGACTTCCCTTATTTGTTGTGCATTGGTTACAGTCGCTCCTGTGCTATCTTTAATTGCTTTTATCTCCCCAAAGGACACCTGCTGCCTAGTTCTAGCTGCTAGCATTTTGCCCACCCTTTCATTCAACTCGTAACAGTTCTCCCTATTTACTGTATATTGCTTGGCTGCTCTTTCTGCTAACTGTTCTTCCTCCTCCGTTCGCAGTTTTACGAGTTTAAGGTATGCGGAATTCGTTGGAGCATCATTATCAGCTTGATTGGTCCTACTGTTCAATTCCTCCTCCGCCCGCAGTAGCTCCCTCCTTACCCCCTCACTTCTTTCTTTCTCCTGTTTCCTTTTCCTAAGCCCATAACTAATGGTCTCGCCCCTCACACCGGCTTTAAAACAGTCCCACACTGTTCCTACGGGTGCTGTATGCCTATTTATATCCAAGAACTCAGTAATCCATCTCCTCATATGTTGGATATATGCGTCCTCCACTAAAAAAGCCTTCTCAAAGGACCACTCCGAAACCTTCCTTGCCACTGTCATATCTTTCAAAGTAGTTATAAGAGGATTATGGTCCGATAACAGCCTTGGTATTCTTTCGATATCTATCCCGTCCCCACCTTGGTTGTTAACTAAAAAATAGTCTAGTCTGACACTTATCCTATGGGGTGCTGAGTAATATGTGAAACCATCTTGACCAGGGTTAAGGGTGTCCCATACATCAATCAAGCCATTGTTTCTAGCTAAGTTAGCAACTGCTTTATAGACTCTTTTCTTCCTTCCCTTATATTTAATTGGGGGCCCCAACCCCAGCCCCAATCCCCCTGCTCCATTAATATTGAAATCTCCTCCTATCACTATAAATGGGGCCCAGGTTGCCAGCTCAATATCAATTTCTTCAAAGATCTCTGGATCATCTCCTGTAGACCCATAAATAGATCCAAGAGTGACCCACGTTTCTCCGACCAAGCATTCTATCAAGGCCCATCTGCCCCATACATCCTCCCATTTTTTCCTGGTAGTAACCCCTCTTTGCCTTGCCATAACCGCAACCCCCCTATTCCTACTTCCCTGCCTAGAGTATGCTAGAACCGTAAGACCCAGCTGATCTAACAGCCTAATTTCAGACAGTTGTATATGTGTCTCTTGAAGTAGTAGAAAGTCTATTTTTAAACTTTTAATCAAAACAGCTGCCTTCTGCCTTTTGGTCTTATCATTAAGGCCACAGACATTCCATGTCATTATTCGTATACTCATCCGGGGTTTTTAACAAAAACAATCACAGTTTTAATCATATAATAAAAAAAAAACAGGTTACACATTGTAGCCACGGCTTTATATAACACAACAAACACAGAGCTTCCTTCTGTTTCATTATTCCCCTTATTCTGCAATATTTCCTGTATTATACATTTCTTATTTGTTTTACGCTCCTTGCCCCCCCCGTGTCTCCCACCCTTTCCCCCCACCCCGGCTATCCCACCCCCCCTACAGGCAAGTAGGTCCATCGGACCTAGATGTGACAGCTGCGTCTGTTTGGGTCCAACGCCTCCCCCCCCCCCGCTCTTATCGTGTCAGAAACCCTCTACATAGAAAATGCTCATTGTTAACATCTACACATTTATATAACATTTCTTATGCTTCTATAGAATTTTTCCAGAGGTCTGAATTTTTTTTTTTTTTATATCCTACTGCTTTTAGCGGGTAAGTCTACCACTAAGTCCTGAGACTGTGCACTGCTCTGCGGGGTCCTTTCCTTGAGCCATGTCAAAAATTCAGCTGCTCTGACCTCAGAATAAAAGATCTTAAACTGGCCGTCCTTAACCACTTTAAGCCTACTAGGGAACATTAGGTATGCCTCACACCCAATTCTCTGAAATGGAGCTATCAGCTCCCGGAGTCTCCACCTACGTTCTACCGTTGTGTGGCAGAAGTCAGGTCTAGCAAAGAACTCTATCTCCTGGTATCTGCACTTTGCTTGTGGTCTTGCTTTGGCCATTATCTCCTCTCTCAATAAGAAGTTGCCCACATATATTAAAAATGCTCTAGGTTTTTTTAATCCCTCACCCTTTCTCTGTATAAAAGGAAACCTATGGGCACGCTGAATCTCAACTTCCCAGTTCCAGCCTTTTATATCTGGGAGAGCCCCCTTGAGAAATTCAATTATGTAGGCTCTTGCGTCCTGACCCTCCCTTCCCTCCGGAATACCTAGGAGTCTGACATTGTTTCTCCGCTGTCTATTCTCGAAATCTTCGAGTTTCCATAATACATCATTGTTCATTTTCTCTTGGTCTTGTCTGAATTCCTTCCATCCCTTCATTTCATCTTCCAGGCACCCCGTTCTTTCTTCCACCTCTGTGACTCTCCCTGCCAACTCTGTGCACGCTTTATTTACCTTTCGAAGAGCATTTTGTATCTTTTTACTTTCCTGTCTGGCTCTCTGGCTTTCTACCCTTGCCTCCGTCTGTATCTGTTTGAGCATTGAGTACATCATTTCAAACCCCAAGGGCGATTTTTGACGTTGGGGCTGCTCCTGGTTTTGGGTCTGAGACTCGGGTAGACCTTGCCTAACTCTCTCCTCAGTCAACCGTAAAGACCCTAAGGACACATCTATACTCCCGACTCCCTCTTTATACATTTGAGATGTAGCTGCATAGTCCCAATCGAGCCTCTTTGCTACATCTATGGCTGCTGGGCTTATAGATCCTTTTGCTCTTCTCCTTTTTTTAGTCAATACCTTAGATTTATGCTTTGTAGCTGTATCTTTGTCAGAAGGCTCTCCAGATCCCGAACCAGATGTAGATACAGTCTCTGTTCCAAGTCCAGACAGTGTCTGGTCACTTCCCAAATCGGCAATAGAGGAGTCCTCTGACTCACCCCCCCCAGCTGCCCCCACCTCCTCACCTTCCTCCTCACCCTCATTAACAGAGAAAAAACATTCATCAGAAGGAGAACCAGTTAAAGAAATCACGACCTTAGGGTCAATACCAATCAACTTGCTCAAGTTATCATTTCCGTTTCCATCACCAGACCCCACAGCGCCTATCCCCCTCTCCAACTGCTTAGATGCGTTGATGTCATTACTGAAGCCCTCAATAGCAGCAAAGGTACTGGAAGTGTTAATTTTGCTCTGCTCTTCCCTTAATACCTCTGATAGTGCCTCCGTCAAAATCATAGCATTGTCTGATCCCGGGTCTGTAAGCACAGTAGTCTCTTCAGCATGGTGCGGGAAGCTAGCATTCTCTATATAGCCCTGCTTAGCATTTGTGTAAATTGGGGCATTGTCGTTATTTCCAGCATTCCCATTCCCGGTAGTTTTCCCAATATCAGGAAGAAGTTCCCCTCCTGACTCATGAGACTGTTTAGACTGTTTAACCTGTCCAGTGGGAATCTCCACAATCTCCGCATTCTCCTCGTTCTCCTGCATCGAAACAGTTTGTGTCGGCTCAGCATTCCTGTGCGCCTTCTTAATTAAGGCTCCCACATGTTCAGATTGTGTTAGAGAACTGGTTACCAATGAGTTGCTGCCTATCTCCCTCATATTAAGTCCATTATCTGGTCCGTTATCCGGATCTAAGGCCACAGCACCGCCAAAATCTGTCTGAGGAATAGTTACATGAGAGCTGGCTGCAATTACCGGGAAGAAGGCTTCTGAAACCAGTGGCTGCCTCAGGTTCCCCTGTTCGGGTACTTTTCCCCTGTTTCCTTTCGTTACCAATGCCGCCCTGGTTTTGTCTTTTTTTTTCAGCCTCTCCCCCACGCTACTGCCAGCCTCCTTACTCCGTATCACGCTCCTTACTTGGTCGGTAGCTTGAAGATCCTCGCTCGTTTCCTGTGTCCGCATCAGCTTCTTTGTGCGGAGGTTAGCTGCCGGAGCGTCCGACTCGCTCCAAGCAGCTTTCTCCTCCCTCAGCGTTTTTGAAATCTTTGGCGCCATCGAGCGCCAGCTCGTGGATGAAGCCCCTGCTGAACTTTGCTGCCGAAACCGCTTCAGCTGCTGCCACTGCCGGTACTGTTTTCTCCAGCCGCTCGCCTTCACCATCAGCTGACGAGCAGTAGCCAATGCTCGAGTCAGCACCTCCTCCACCGTCAAGAGGGCTAGTGCCTCCGCTCTCACCTTCGTGGAAAACCACATCAATCGCTCTTCAGCCCGTTACGCTTCGTGATTTGGGGGACCACTGCGCATCACAAATAATCGCTTTTCAAAAACATCGCGGTCCATACTTCTCCTCTCTTAACTTTTACGCGAAAAACCTGAGCGAGGGAGCAGGTAAGAAGCGCGTCCTCACCCCGACAGACTGTCAGCGGCCATCTTGCCTCCGCCTGTTCAATAATATCCCATTGGAATTCACTAAAGTCGCACTAAAAAAACTCCAGGGAGAGCTCGCGAGTTTTATATGGGCTTCCAAGGGAACCAGAATTTCGTGGAAAAAATTAAGAAGGAAAAAGGAGAAAGTAGGAATAGCAAGTCCAGACTTAACAGAATACTATAGAGCATTTCAATTTAAGAACATACAATCACTGCTAAAAATACACCAGTACTACCCGGAACACCTGCAAGCAATGACCGAATCTGAGGACCACTTTCTTTTTAAATTTGGTCACCAAAAGTACTTCAAGAAAATTAAGCTAAAGACAATAAAGGAAGCAGTTAAACTTTGGATACAAATTAGAACTATCCTAAAAATCCCTTGTTATAGTACAATGGCACCGATATGGAACTCCCCCGGAACACCGGACTATTTAAAAGACGCCATGGCAACCCCTTTAAAACTAAACAATATCAACCACTGGGGTCAACTTCTAAACGGGTCTACATTAATCTCATGGGAAGAAATGCATAAGATCTCAAATGGATCAATATCAAAATTTAAGTTTTACCAATTAAGTAGTTGGGCAAAAACAATACCAACACATGACAAAGATAGCAAGACCTTAGAAAAAGAAATGATTAAAATCCTACCCATAAACAAGGAGACAGCCAAGTGGTACTGGTCCCTGATAACGGAAGAAGATGAAAGTTCCGAGACGGCAAATCAAATCTGGGGGAAAGACCTGATTATAGAAGATCTAACAAATGTATGGGAAGACTCAATAGGGAAATTTTGGTCAACACTAAAATCAGCGGCGTTGAAAAGGAATCATCTTTACACTCTACACAGGGATCCTATTGGACACCGAAAAAAACTTTCAAAATTCAAAAATGCAGGTAACAAAAAATGCCCTAAATGTGGAGAAGAAAGGGCAGATGTTGTCCATATGTTCTGGAGCTGCCCATCCCTAAGAATATTCTGGGAAGAAGTTGGTAAGACGTTAAATTCAATATTTCAGAAACATCTAAAAGTAAGTACAACTCTTATTCTCTTTGGTATTTGTAACATAATAGGGGATGTAAAATTTACTGTAATGAAAGCAAAGCTACTCTTTGTATTAATGGTGATTGCGAGAAGAGAGATCTGCATTAAATGGATTGGCCCATCACCTCCGTCACATGGAGAGTGGATGAACTCAGCTATTAAGACAAATAAACTAGATAGAAGGGGAAAAACTAGCAAGAGGTATAAATATTGGGAGATTATGGAAAAACATCTGACCTCTGAGGAACACACCGTCCTATGATTAAAGCGAAAGCATAATCTGGATAAATGAGTATGATACTCATAGAGTAGCCAAGGTGGCTAGCTCCCTTCCTTTCGACTACAGATATGTTTATATGTAAATGGCAAAAGGAACTCCTCTGACTGAGCAAGATAAGGGTAAACTCCCCAGACAAGAGAGAACATGGGGCAGTGACGGTACAAAAGCTTGAGAGGCAGAATCCAAATTTTCCATACACATAAAGTTTTTCGCAATATGAGGATTAAAAAAAAAAAAAAAAGGTTCTACTAGGACTGGCAGGCAGCACTCTGCAGCACGCAAAGTGACAGACACAGTCCGTCATGATTGCAGACCACTAAAAAGTTTCCTACTAAATAACCATTCATTATATACTCAAACTATCAATCCACCACCACTATCTCTTCTTAGTGGCAGGAGTACAAAGGAAGGACAGGACTTGAGTCTCTAGTGTCTAGCATTACGCAGTTCTGTAAAGTACACTCATACATAATCACTCAGGCCAATTGAGAAAAAAAATGAAAACAAGTAGGCATAGTAGCACCGCCAGTGAGCAGGCGAGCACCTGCGATCACAGAAGCTTTTGAAACATAATTTACCTGCAATGTAATCTCTAGTGTCTAGCATTACGCAGTTCTGTAAAGTACACTCATACATAATCACTCAGGCCAAATGAGCACGAAATTGAAAACAAGTGAGCATAGTAGCACCGCCAGTGAGCAGGCGAGCACCTACAATCACAGAAGCTTTTGAAACATAATTTACCTGCAATGTAATCGGCAGCATTCTTGCTCTTCGGAAAAAACAAATATTTGCAATATCATAACACAGAGCAGGAGAAAACAAAGTAGTGATTAAATAGCTACTAGTACTCACCAAGCCCAGGGATCTCGACGTCAAGCAGGTTGAGCAGGTCATGTTCCCGGTCCAGGATGTCAGACCACCGCTTGGCTGTAGGTGCGCCGGACCCCAGACTCCCGATACATGGCCCGGCACACCTTACCCCATAGCTGGCAACCCTCCTGGAGCCTGGTACCGGGCCTGCCACGACGGCCTTGGGGAGGTGGCGCTGGACAAAGAAAACCAGTGCGTCCACCTCCACCGCGCTAAAGATCTCCCGGGCAGTTACTGCCTCCCCCCTTAAGCACCCGCAAGGGAGTCGGCTTCGGGGTGCCGGACCCTTCTCCTTCAAGTTTTTGCCGGCTCTCTTTGCCATGGTCCTGGACAGTTAAAGGAAAAAAAATAGGAAAGAATAGGGAAAAAGTAAATAAAAGAAGAGAGAGTTAAAAAAAGTAGTTCTAAAGTAACCAAATGTAGAAAAAAAACACAAAATATAGATGTACAAAAATAAAGAGATAGATAATGAGTAAAAAATATTTTTAAAAAGTTCAAACAAACAAAGGTTTACAAAGATTAAAGGAGGATTGAAAAAGCATGCCCAGAACCATAGCAATGAATGAAAAACAATATGGCCGCGCCCATTGCGACCACGTGGGTAAGTTCGCCCGATATTTCCCCCGCGAGCATGCAAAAACAGACGCGAACACGCAATTGCGCCCTGCACGTAGGAAATGCACAACGAGAGCATGCAAATAGCGCCCGGAAAGGGAAATATGCAACTCGAACACTGAAAACAAGATGGCCGAGCCAATGTACGACCGCATGGGTAACTTCGCAGTAGCCGCGCTGAAAAAAAACCCAGTGAACTTGCAAAAATAAAAAAATCTGCAAATTCGCACAAATTCGCGGATTTTGCAGACCGCAAATTTGCTTTCGCACGAGTTTGCATACCGCGAATTTGCAAATTTTGACCATACTTAGCTATGATAAGGTTGTTCAGACAGGATTGGTTTAATGCGAAGTTCAGGAACATAGCAGAGAGTCTTTGCCAGAGATGCTTGATTTGTCAGAGAATGAACCCTGGTAAGAAAATTGTGGCCTGTCCTTAGAAAATTGGGATGGCAGAGGGCCAATTTATCAGACTACAACTTGATTTCATTCAGTTACCTGCTTGTCGAGGATTAAAATATGTTCTAGTCATCGTTTGCCTATTTTCCAAGTGGGTAGAAGCATATCCAACCAGAAGTCTCCTCCTCTGTTAAATAATAAAAAGTAATCCATTTATTACAAATATGTACACAATTACAGCTCTTCAAAGAGTCCTCCTGGTGCTTTGATCACATATCGCAACCATGTCTTCAGAAACTGGGGACAGGAAGTAGAAGTGTCCATGACTGGCCTTAGTGATGGAGAAACAGCAGCACTCAGGGGCTCTTCACTTGTCTCTTCAGACCCAGTCTCTACATTGACATCAGTGCCTGGCGAGCAATGAGCCACATGTCAGAAATGCGCGGAGCCTTGCGTGATGGACTTCCCAGGATGTCGGGCAGTCACAATGTGTCCTTTACCGGTCACAGCATCAAATGGATCAGCATTGAAAGGAGCATGAGACTTTCGTATTCTATGTTCGTGAACAAGCACTCTGTCTCCTCTATTGAACGTAACATCTTTTGCATGTCGACGCCTGTCTGCATAGGCCTTCCTTTTCCTCTTACGATTCAAGCTTTTCAAGCAGGTGTTTTCCTCAATATTTGATCTTCTGTCGATCCATTGAGGTAACTAGGTTGTCATGGCTCTCCTGAGCATCATGGTTGCGGGGCTTTCACCTGTGGTCGAGTGAGGGATCAAACAGTAAGTTTGAAATGTCGAATTTAAGACAACTTTAAGGTCAAGTATTTCTAGTACAGCATGTTGGATAGCTTTCTTAAGATTACTCATGAAACATTTTTGGTTTTGGTTTCCTCTTTAGCGATGCTGCACAAGATCACTAAAACCCCTGACAAAGCCATACCTGCTAACTCACATGGTGCCACCGTGTGTCACACAATTTCAGCTCACTTCACTCGGTCACCTGGTGAGGAGCAGAAATCACATGGTGGCAGAGAAAACAAGCTGAAAACCACTGTAGACAGTGAATTTTTAGCTTGTTTTCTGAGGCTGTAAGCAGCCGATGTCCATTAAAAGGTGTGAGAAAGCCCCAGGACATCACCGACAGGCTCGATGACCCTTTGTTTTGGGTTTTGTTTGGGAGGGGTGGGGGTTCAGTGAGAGGCGCAGTACCTCTTAGATAGCTCTCAGAATCAGGCCCCTCCCCCTTCAAGGCCCCTCCCCTCCTCACACAGTAAAGTTATTTTGTAAGTTGGCAGGTATGTAGGGTGACCAGGTGTTCCATATCTCCCTGAACAGTCCAGTTTTTTGTGGACTGTCCTGGCGTCCCTACAGTTTTAATTAAAAATGACAAATGTTCCTGTTTTAGGGAGAAGGGCGGGTAGCGTGCACATTTGATGTAAATTGTTTTGCTTTCGTATTAAAGAGTCTCATACTGTGCTGCCGGGTTATTTAAGCAGCACATTAGGATGTTAATTGGGGCACATCAAAATCCGAAACGATCCTCAGTTGACACCCAAGCTTTTCAGCTGTCTCCTAATGTTAATCACCACATCTGGGAATGAAGGAGAAGGTCTACTTATTGAAAACACAGTTTATACTATTTTCGTTTGGATTGTGGAGCATGGGCACAACTTTAATTCTATCTCACAATTAAAAAGAAACCCTGTGTTCTATTTTTGGTTCCATATTATAGCAAAATGTAGCAGCCACCCCTGCTGCTCCTGACTCATCGGAGCTCCATACCCCAAGAAAACCCCCCACAAGGCTGTGGGGCATCAGGAAACAAACAAAAAGATTATAAAAGAGTGAGGAAAATGCCAACAATTCAAGGCTCCTAGCTCAAGAAGAGCCTCAACAAGTGAAACAGAAAAAGCTTCTGCATCGACCATTTGCAGCGCACATCGCAACTGCACAGACACGCCTGACCCACTCTACTACAAGGAACACCCTCCCCCTGCATGCACCAGAAAGCAAAGCCTGTGCAGTTCCCTCCTTAACAGCTAGCACCACAGCCCATCAAGCCCCCAACTGGGACCTCTTTGGACCCCACAATCACCCCTGCTGCCCTCCACTCCGAGCCACATGGCAGACATCCTTCCTTTGGAACATTTTATGATCATAGAAGCTCCTCCTTCACAAGTTGCTGGCTGGAAAGCATAGGTAGAGCACTTAGAGAATTACTTTGAAGCTATCGAAAGTCCCTGCAGGCTGCAGGAGCTCCATGCTCCTACACCTAGGAGAAGCCAACATCAATAAAATATCTGAATCAATCAACCAATACACTTTATTTCGGTCATATGACCATAAAAGTACAACATGCAAAACAGTACAATCCATAATGAAAAATAAGTTAAAATATCTAATAAAATAGATATATACATTGTACATATCAGAATACGTTAAAATACCTACTGAAATACATCCATACTAATAATATAAAGAGACAGCCTAAACCTTTGAGGCGGGTAATCTCAAAAAGTACAGCACCAATCACAACACCCAATACAGCGTTGGAAAGGGCAGTTGTAGCAGAAGGACATAGGCTATGCAGACGCCCACCATATACATTTAAAAGGTAAAAGAACTGAGCCAGCAAAGTAGTCCCTTGTGGGCGTGTCTGCGTTGTGCTGTGGGCGTGTGCTGGGGGCGTGACAAACACTGGAGGCGTGTGGTACGTTCCGCCCTTCATGCCATGTCTTTTATCATGTGCTAATCCCACCCTTCTCTCTTTAAATACTCCTGCACCCCATAATCATAACCCACCCGTACTCCTTAAAATACCCCAACACCCTTAAACACTAACCCATCTTAACCCTATAAATATACCCTGTACCCCAAAACCCAAACCTATCCCTAAACCCTAAAAATACCCCTGTACCCCAAAACCCAAACCTAGCCCTGAACCCTATAAATACCCCTGTACCTCAAAACCCAAACCTACCCCTGAATCCTAAAAATACCCCTGTACCCCAAAACCCAAACCTAACCCTGAACCTTAAAAATACCCCTGTACTCCAAAAACCAAACCTACCTCTGAACCCTAAAATACCCCTGTACCCCAAAACCCAAACCTAGCCCTGAACCCTTAAAATACCCCTGTACCCCAAAACCCAAACATACCTCTGAACGCTAAAAATACCCCTGTACCCCAAAACCCAAACCTACCTCTGAACCGTAAAAATAAGCCTGTACCCCAAAACTCAAACCTAGCCCTGAACCATAAAAATAATCCTGTTCCCCAAAACCCAAACCTACCCGTGAACCCTAAAATACCCCTGTACCCCAAAACCCAAACCTAGCCCTGAACCCTAAAAATACCCCTGTACCCCAAAACCCAAACCTAGCCCTGAACCCTTAAAATACCCCTGTACCCAAAAACCCAAACCTACCGCTGAACCCTAAAAATACTCCTATACCCCAAAATACAAACCTAGCCCTGAACCCTAAAAATACCCCTGTACCCCAAAACCCATACCTATCCCTAAACCCTAAAACTACCCCTGTACCCCATAACCCAAACCTAGCCCTGAACCCTAAAAAAAACCCTGTACCCCAAAACCAAAACCTAGCCCTGAACCATAAAAATAACCCTGTTCCCCATAACCCAAACCTACCCCTGAACCCTAAAATACCCTTGTACCCCAAAACCCAAACCTAGCCCTGAACCCTAAATATACCCATGTACCCCAAAACCCAAACCTAGCCCTGAACCCTAAAAATACCCCTGTACCCCTGTCTTGGCAGGGTTTTTGGCTCTATTTAGCAGTGATATAGACTTTAATCTTGCTCACATCTAGGATAGGTATTCTTAGCTTGTGTTGGCCCTTTTAAGCCCTTTCTTCCAGACCTAGAAGAGGATAGCTGCTTAATATGATAGATCCCTTATTCTTGACTCTAACCTGTCTATTGCCTATTGGCTTTGACATACTTGACACATTGGTATGGTTTATGTAGGTATTCTGGCAGAGCTAAGGGGCATTTCATCCCTTTCAGGCCTACAGGCCTAGAACTAGAGGGACTCCATCTTGATGGAGCTGAGAGGCTTTTAGAGTAAAGGTAAAGTTTATAGTTAAAGCTGTTGTTCGCCCTAAGCGAACCGGAGAGAACCGGCCAGAGCTGAATCTAATCAGGAATTGTTCCCGGGCTCAGGTCTCCAGACGAAACAAGCAGACTGGTCACTGTGGGAGCGTCTAGCGCAAGGAGCCTGGTGCATGGGATTGGTGGGAGGAAGCTGCTGGCTGGAACTTTCCATGAGGAAACCGCATTCTATATCAGTGAAGTGCAGAGGCGGATTCAGTCAGTCGTGTTGGTAGAGTTGGAGGAGTGGAATTGCAAGAGTAGAAGAGACAGGACATGCTTGGAACAGAGAGAAGACAAACAGACAGTCAGTGAGCTGGAACTGAAGGAAGCAGTCAGAAGCAGTTACTTATCAGGAGGAGGTGTGAATAGCTGGAGTCTGAAGTAATGCCTTTTAGAAGAGACTGAAGTTATATCATGGATTAACCTGTGGGAACAGCTGGAGTTAATTGGACATTGGCACAGAGATCGTACCCAGAATGAACAAGCTAGTGGAATGAACGGTGATCAGAGCGGCAGAAACCATTAGATTGAAGTTGGAAGGTGGAGAGAGTCCGTGGGGGAGAGAAATCCAGTGCAAAGTGATCAGCGCAGACGTGTATCCAAGAGTGCAGGAGAGAGAGAGAGTCTGAGATGAGCCAAGACACAGATGAGAGAGGAGCCCAGATGACAGCTAGAGCAAGACTTCACACTCCCAAGGTGATTTTGTTCCTTAATCTTGTTCTTATTCCCTAGGCTATTGTATGTCTAATCTTTTCCCTTTCAGCGGTGTGTTAAAAGTTCCTGTTACCCCGCAGATAAATTGTATGTCTAATCCTTTTCTTTCAGCGGTGTGTTAAAGTTACTGCTAGTTATAGAGACCCCATAGTTTTGTGTATGTGTACTTTATTATTGTTACAATAAATGACCCCATTTAATTAGTGAACTAGTGTGGTGTATATCCTTTGTTCCCATACAGTCGGGGTAGCTTCGTTTTCCTAGCCAGGTATTACTGTCTGAACAGATGTTACCCCTGATCAGGTAAGTGATAGTGAGTAATTAGGGAGATAGGAAACCTGCAACTAAGGGATAAAGTTTATACCAATTTCTATTAGTGTAGTAGCAAACCCTTAGTGAATAGAGAGAGATACTTCCCAACATAGAGAGACAGAGAGCTGAAGGTAATTCATAGGAAAGTGGTCGTCATTGGTAAGTGGCGTTAGTGAGAGCACTGATTGTGGTCAGTGTATATACCCACAGGATTGTGGTTTGTGTTAAGTGAGAGCACCGGAAGGAGACGGTGTGGAGGCCTGCCGGATTGCGGGCCGTGTGTAAGTGAGAGCACCTAAGGTAGAGAGGTGTGTAGGTCTGCCGGATTGCAGACCGGGTATAAATGAGAGCACTGGGACTGCAGGCCCATGTGTGTAGACATGCTGGATTGCGTGTTGAGTGAGCACTGATGGTGAACAGTGCGTAATGGTAGATAATCAGAACTGCCCCAGGGTAGATTAGTCTGGACCCATGAGGTCGCGAGACTATGAGGTATGAGTGTGGTGTAGGGCATGGATGTCCTTAGTAATCAGTGAGTATTCTTAGTATCCCTATAGATTTAGTGGTGTTTCTGATAATATGAGCTTGTATATTGCGAGTTCCCCATCCTCAGGTAGGTACCCAGGTGCCTGGATAGATGGTCCTGAGGAGGGAGGTGGTTACGTTCCGACTGGGTTAGAGGGGCTCTCAGGAGCTGATCCCATCTGGTCCGAAAATCCTGTCGGTACATCTGGCGTAGTCTTGCAGTTTACGAAGCCTGTGTGATCTGACCATGTGCTTGGAGAGGTTCCCATGTGTTGTGGAGGAAGTGCCCTGAGCGCCAGACGGTACATCTGGCGTAGTCGTCATCTTACGAATCCTGTGTGCCTGGCCATGTGCTTAGAGAGTTTCCCATGTGTTGTGAGGGAGTGCCCTGAGCGCCAGTTCCATCTGGCGTAGTTTGGCAGTTTATGTAGCCTGTGTGACCTATGGGCTTGAACAGTTGCAGCGTGAGGAGATTGCATTACATCATGGCATTTGGCTTATTCAGGGTGGAAGGAATGGTTTTCATCTTGGTGTTTAAACTGTCAGGGTTGAAGGATGGCATTACATGAGGGAGCTAGTTACATCTTTGTGATGGTCCAATTGTATAAATGTGTGTAAAAAATGCTTTGAAATTGCCCATTAACTTGCTTGCTGCATCTGCTTATGCTGTGCAATGTGATATGTGTTCATTGTTATATGATTTGTGGAGTTCTTTACATATAGCTCCTTGTAAATATGGCTTGTGAATAGCGCCATGTTAATGTGGCTTGTGAGGTGCATGTTCTCATGTTGATTTGCTGTGTTCCTTGTGCATTGCGCCTTGGATATATTGTTTGTGAAGAGCTTGTCTTGTAAATATGGCTTGTGAATAGCGCCATGTGGTCATGGCTTGGACAGGGCATGTTATCATTACGTTAGGCAGGAGAGAGCTGGATCTCTCTCGGGTGCTTGGGGATAACGTTTTGAAAATGTGCGTACGTGTTATCTGTAAACGTGGAGAGATGAGTTCATGATTTTCCCATGTATCTGCAGTCATTGGGAATTGTTTGTGCTTGAGCTGCCAAAGGGTTAATATCTTGAATTGTGATGGCAGTATTTATTTTAATATGCTGTTTAACATGCATGGTTATCTGAACTGACTATAAAAGTCAGTGAATGTTTTGATGATTGGTGGTTTGATTTTGACTTTTATTGGTTCCTGGGTCTGCCTACGTGCTTTGTCAGCTTCTTGACGGAAAGGTAACATCTTGTGCTTTGCGAAGGGCTCTGTTCATTTCACATTCTTTTTGAAATGCGTCTACGAATTTGTATGGGTTTGCCTTGGAACAGATGACTTCATGTGTCTGACTCTTAGAGGTCGGTAAGTTATAAATCAACCAGTCGGATTGAGATAAGGGTTTGCACGGAGAGAGCTGTGTTCTTTTAAATGTGCTTCTTAATATGCATCCACAGACGTGTGGAGAATTATTTTTGAATGCATGGTTTAAAATGTGTGAAATATTAGAAGATGGCCCAGTTGGTGTGCGCACGCTACGGGCTGTTTTCATTAATTATTTCTTTGAGGGTTTTCCATCTAGAAAGGAATGTGCTGGCCGATGTTTTGCAATGATCACAGGTTGAGAGTAATCAATCTTGCCCGACAGTGCATGGTAACATGTGCTTTTAATTAGTGAAAGGCAACCGTGTGCTTTTAAAAATAAATGTGTTCTCATTATGATTTTCCCTGATGCAAGCTGAACTTTTTTCAAATGTAGATGTTTTAATATGCAAATGTAAGTTAACCCACTCAGTTAGAAAATAAATGGCTGTTTGATAATATCTGAATGTGGCCCTTTTATTAGGTTGAATTGAAAAGTTTGCGCTATAAATTACGCTGTAATGCATAATTACATGTTGTCCCTGGTTGAACAAAATACAATGGTGAAATGTGTCTGCATTTTATGTTGTTTTAAAATTATTTCTCTTTCAACAGCTGATAATATATATTTTTATTTTTTGGATGATAGTGTGTATAGGTAGGGTGGAGCTGAATATATTGTTAAAAATGATAACTATAATGCACTACCATTTATTTATGTGTCCCTTACATTAGTTTAATTTGCATTTAGTTACAAGGCTCGCCTATGTATTTTGACAAGCTGTTGATAGAAAGGTAATACCTTGCACGGTAAAAGATATGTGCAGGGAAATATTAAACTCAATAGTCCATGTTAATTCGTTTTTTCAAATGCAGACTGTATAGTCTTGTGTGCAGAAGTAAATTGCCCCTTTTTGTGTGTTGATCTGCATACTAAATTAATGCCCATGTTTCAAATGTCTTGTCTTTTAGCTGAATTAGTTAGACTAAAGTCTTTTAGAAAATGGAGCTTCTAAGTAGCAGTACATTGTAACAGAATTGTTTTTTTTAACATGCTAGCTTTCATTAGTTAGAAAATATAGCCTGGGAACTGCTTACAAAGAATGTGTTTGTCGACCTTGGCAGACCAGCTGGTTTGTGAATGCGGGTTTTTTCCTCTGCAGGCTCCGAACACGGCCTGTCTTGTTATGATTGGCCAAAATCCAATTTTGTTCTGCGGACGGAATGTTTATGTAAGGGAGGGGTGAACTCGCTCTTCCTTGCTGTCGGCGCAGACAGCTTCCTTGCCTGCTGATAAGGGACTCTTGGCCCTTGGAGTTAGTTAGCTACAGTAGGCCTGGGCAGGCTTCTCTGATCAGGGAAAGGGAGGCTTGCAGCGCCCTGCTCCTGCTGTGAGATCATCACTTGGCAGTGATTCAAATTACTTCACACTGTAGCCTGGCTCCTGCGTATTCTGAAGCGAGGGGCTGTCTCACAGAGGATTAGGGTATGACTAGGCCCTTCTGGCTGTGTATGTAGAAATTGGATTTTGCCCTAACAAATTTAAAAATATATGATTTTAATTATGTCTTGACTTTAGAAGAATGTTTTTAATTAATTAGGATATTTTCTTTTCAATAATGAAAGGCACTTGGGGTGCTTTTTAAATAGAAAATGTTATCATGCAAGAATAATGATACTTGTTTTCTTGTCCTAGGATTGCTGGGTTGTGGTGTTGGTGTGTGGGTCGGCCCCCCCCCCACTTCCTTTCTTATTTTAGTTTTTTACTTTCATGTTTTTATGTTAGTTTGTTATTTTTGGAAGATGGAACCAGACCAGACCAGACCGGATTGGTGGTGGATGGCCGCATCGGAGGAAGTGTCCGGATACCGAAGATGCCGGGTGGTGACCTACACTGATGTCCCAAAATTGACATTGAACTTATATTTTTGAAAAAACAGAGACAATTTTTTTTTTATTTGTGACAGAATACATCATGATAAGATTTCCCGCAAAAGGATTTTGTTATGTAATTCCTTGGCCTGCATTATTCCCATGTTTTTCTTTGCAATCACTACGAACAGGCCCCACTTAAAAAAAAAAAAACATGTCATCATGATTTTGATGTTTCTGTAGTATTATCTTTGCTTTTTAGGATGCAGTCACCTATTATAGTTTTTTTTATGATATTGTGCTTTTACATATACACTGCATTTATATATATATACATCAATGCTTAGTGCTACACCAGCTATCTTGTAGAAATGGGGTTGTCTTTATTTTCCTGTTATTACACTTTCACCTTGATTGATCAAAGGGTGGTTACCCTAGACTTTAGGTTGTCCTGGGAGGTGTGTCTTTTAGTATGATTATGTATTAATGTTTGCCCAGACCTTGAGAACCGTTTGTCATGTTTACTTCTCAGATTTCACCAAATTTTTTTCCTTAAGTTGACCGATGTCAGTAGGCCTCATTTAGGCCCATTGTTATTTTCATCCCACAAACAAGCCCCTACACCAATAGATTTCATGAGTCATCATTAGCTTAAGTTGACCATAGTAGGTAGGCCTCATTTAGGCCCATTGTTATTTTTATTCCATAAATAAGCCCCTACACCAATAGATTTCATGAGTCATCATTAGCTTAAGTTGACCATAGTAGGTAGGCCTCATTTAGGCCCTTTGTTGTTTTTTCATTAGAAGTTGAAACACATTTAGTTCTTAAGTTGTCCGAAGTAGGTAGGCCCTATTTAGGCCCCTTGCTGTTTTCATTCAACACATAAGTCCCTACATCACTAGATTTCACCAGTTATCACTAGAAGTTGAGGCACATTTAGTTTGAGGATGCTTTGGTTAGTTTCTGTTGTTATCAGATCCAATCTTAGATATGTTTCAGCATTCAAGTCAAGGGTGCTTTGATTTGTTTTCAGTTGGTTGTTAGATTTGTATTCCCTACATTGAGTTTCAGGTGGAATTTCCTTAAGTTGTCATTCTTTTTAGAGAGTCTTTTTGGTTTTTTGGTTTGTTGATAGATTGTGTTGATGTTTGTTTATATGGATGTTGTTGTTTATAGATGTTCGCAAGATAAAGTCCAAGGGTGGAATGTCTTGGCAGGGTTTTTGGCTCTATTTAGCAGTGATATAGACTTTAATCTTGCTCACATCTAGGATAGGTATTCTTAGCTTGTGTTGGCCCTTTTAAGCCCTTTCTTCCAGACCTAGAAGAGGATAGCTGCTTAATATGATAGATCCCTTATTCTTGACTCTAACCTGTCTATTGCCTATTGGCTTTGACATACTTGACACATTGGTATGGTTTATGTAGGTATTCTGGCAGAGCTAAGGGGCATTTCATCCCTTTCAGGCCTACAGGCCTAGAACTAGAGGGACTCCATCTTGATGGAGCTGAGAGGCTTTTAGAGTAAAGGTAAAGTTTATAGTTAAAGCTGTTTTTCGCCCTAAGCGAACCAGAGAGAACCGGCCAGAGCTGAATCTAATCAGGAATTGTTCCCGGGCTCAGGTCTCTAGACGAAACAAGCAGACTGGTCACTGTGGGAGCGTCTAGCGCAAGGAGACTGGTGCATGGGATTGGTGGGAGGAAGCTGCTGGCTGGAACTTTCCATGAGGAAACAGCATTCTATATCAGTGAAGTGCAGAGGCGGAGTCAGTCAGTCGTGTTGGTAGAGTTGGAGGAGTGGAATTGCAAGAGTAGAAGAGACAGGACATGCTTGGAACAGAGAGAAGACAAACAGACAGTCAGTGAGCTGGAACTGAAGGAAGCAGTCAGAAGCAGTTACTTATCAGGAGGAGGTGTGAATAGCTGGAGTCTGAAGTAATGCCTTTTAGAAGAGACTGAAGTTATATCATGGATTAACCTGTGGGAACAGCTGGAGTTAATTGGACATTGGCACAGAGATCGTACCCAGAATGAACAAGCTAGTAGAATGAACGGTGATCAGAGCGGCAGAAACCATTAGATTGAAGTTGGAAGGTGGAGAGAGTCCGTGGGGGAGAGAAATCCAGTGCAAAGTGATCAGCGCAGACGTGTATCCAAGAGTGCAGGAGAGAGAGAGAGTCTGAGATGAGCCAAGACACAGATGAGAGAGGAGCCCAGATAACAGCTAGAGCAAGACTTCACACTCCCAAGGTGATTTCGTTCCTTAATCTTGTTCTTATTCCCTAGGCTATTGTATGTCTAATCTTTTCCCTTTCAGCAGTGTGTTAAAAGTTCCTGTTACCCCGCAGATAAATTGTATGTCTAATCCTTTTCTTTCAGCGGTGTGTTAAAGTTACTGCTAGTTATAGAGACCCCATAGTTTTGTGTATGTGTACTTTATTATTGTTACAATAAATGACCCCATTTAATTAGTGAACTAGTGTGGTGTATATCCTTTGTCCCCATACAGTGGGGGTAGCTTCATTTTCCTAGCCAGGTATTACTGTCTGAACAGATGTTACCCCTGATCAGGTAAGTGATAGTGAGTAATTAGGGAGATAGGAAACCTGCAACTAAGGGATAAAGTTTATACCAATTTCTATTAGTGTAGTAGCAAACCCTTAGTGAATAGAGAGAGATACTTCCCAACATAGAGAGACAGAGAGCTGAAGGTATTCATAGGAAAGTGGTCGTCATTGGTAAGTGGCATTAGTGAGAGCACTGATTGTGGTCAGTGTGTATACCCACAGGATTGTGGCTTGTGTTAAGTGAGAGCACCGGAAGGAGACGGTGTGGAGGCCTGCCGGATTGCGGGCCGTGTGTAAGTGAGAGCACCTAAGGTAGAGAGGTGTGTAGGTCTGCCGGATTGCAGACCGGGTATAAATGAGAGCACTGGGACTGCAGGCCCATGTGTGTAGACATGCTGGATTGCGTGTCGAGTGAGCACTGATGGTGAACAGTGCGTAATGGTAGATAATCAGAACTGCCCCAGGGTAGATTAGTCTGGACCCATGAGGTCGCGAGACTATGAGGTATGAGTGTGGTGTAGGGCATGGATGTCCTTAGTAATCAGTGAGTATTCTTAGTATCCCTATAGATTTAGTGGTGTTTCTGATAATATGAGCTTGTATATTGCGAGTTCCCCATCCTCAGGTAGGTACCCAGGTACCTGGATAGATGGTCCTGAGGAGGGAGGTGGTTATGTTCCGACTGGGTTAGAGGGGCTCTCAGGAGCTGATCCCATCTGGTCCGAAAATCCTGTCGGTACAACCCCAAAACCCAAACCTACCCCTGAACCCTAAAATACCCCTGTACCCCAAAACTCAAACCTAGCCCTGAACCCTTAAAATACCCCTGTACCCCAAAACTCAAACCTAACTCTGAACCCTAAAAATACCCCTGTACCCCAAAACCCAAACCTAGCCCTGAACCCTTAAAATACCCATGTACCCCAAAACCCAAACCTACCTCTGAACCCTCAAAATACCCCTGTACCCCTAAACCCAAACCTAGCCCTGAACCATAAAAATAACCCCGTTCCCCGAAACCCAAACCTATCCCTGAACCCTAAAAATACCCCTGTACCCCAAAACCCAAACCTAGCCATGAACCCTTAAAATACCCCTGTACCCGAAAACCCAAACCTACCGCTGAACCCTAACAATACTCCTATACCCCAAAATCCAAACCTAGCCCTGAACCCTAAAAATACCCCTGTACCCCAAAACCCATACCTATCCCTAAACCCTAAAACTACCCCTGTACCCCATAACCCAAAACTATACCTGAACCCTTAAAATACCCAAACACCCCAAAACATATACCTCAGTACCCCAAAACATATACCCCTATACCCATACTTACCTTATCCAAACATTAAAAAAAACATGCTTTTACCATTCATGCATTTACAACGAATTTCGTTGTAAATGTATGCGTGGTAAAAGCATATAAAATGTAATGCCATGTGTTATAATGGCATTGCGGAGTCATGGTACTTTCGTAATGAAAGTATGCGGAGTGATGGTATGCGGAAAGAAAGTTGCGGAATAATGGGTGTTTACCCTCCCCCGGTAAGTACATTGGTGGCACGGCGGCCCACATCTCCAGCAACATACTTGTATTTTTTCACCACCGATTTGAAAAATGCACAGGTCTCTCTCATTGATGGCCAGCACCGACATAAACTTTTAGACACACCTCCCGCCACAAGTTCTAGAATTGCGAACTTTAGAACTTTAGAGCTGGGGAGCTACGTTCGAATCTCGGCATCAGCTCAACATCCTGTGATTCCAGGCAAATCGCTTTGTCTCCCCGTGCCTACCGCAAATGAATGTGTTCTTCTGTAATGTAAATTGTGCTCATGCCATGTTGTCGAGTTCGCGCTATATAATATTGCAAGGAAAAATAAAGTAGGGAAACTCGCGTTCACACACTACTGAACGCGCACTCTTAAGTGCATCAGCAGTGCACTGTGAATCGGAGCGTTTCACAGGCCTGTCACATATAAGAAATGCTATCAAAACGAAATTCTACAAAACAATATACTACTGGCCGGCAGCAATTCATACCCGGACAACGTCGGGACGGGCTGCTAGTATGTTATAAAGCACAAGAGCAGTTATCAAGTATTAAACTAATATTGAGTAAAAGCCCACATTATCAATCCATCCTCCCAATTGAACAAGTAAAACCAAATGCAGCAAAAACCTCTAAAGAGACCTAACATCGGGCTAAAAAGTGTCTGTTATGCTGTCTAGGTTCTCCAGTCTAAAAATAGATTAAATGGCCCTAGTATCATATATATATATATGCACTGAAAAAACCATAGGTTTCACACACGGTATAGTTAGGAATTAGCATTTTAAAAACCTTGCAAATTCACTGAAAAAAACACAGGTTTCACACATGTTATAGTTAACTGGACATTTCACTCCTACAAAACCTTTGAAATTCCCCCGTTATAGTTAGTTCAGCTAAATATAACTCCCGCGACCGCAATGCACTGCTGCTGATGTCACGTATTACATCCCTCATGACATGGTCAATGACATCACTCATGACATCACTGATGACATGCCAAATGACATCACTGATGATATCATCCAATGAATGTGTCTTTCTGAAAAATAAATATTTTTTATATGTGTATATCTAAAGGTCGATGGAAGAATAAATGGGTAAATAAGTGTCTAAATGGATTTTTTTTTTGTAAAAATGATTGGTTAACTGACTTATTAAGTGTATTTTAGTGAATACATGTATTAGCGAGTAATGTTTAAATATTTAAATATATTTATCAGTGTCTCACTTTGTGTATAAGTGGCTGCATGGGTTGGTGAGTAGCTACATGAGTGTGTTTATGCCATTTTTTTTGAGTATCAGTATGAGTGTCTGTATGGTTCGGTGGGGGATATTACTTAGGACACAGATGCATGAATGAGTGACTCACTATTTGTATGTATTTTGAAGACAGCATTTGTGCAAGACTGTATGGGTGGATGAGTGTGTGTATGGGTGGGTTAGTGAGAGAATGACTGTCTCAATAGTGTATTCATGAGTAACTACATATGTTTTAAACTAGTATATGTGAGTATTGATGTATATAATTGAGTATATGTGAGAGTGACAGTTTGGAAGAGTACCTATATAAATAAGTATGTGTGTTTATAATTGATTGTTTAAGAGAGTAAATATGTGTACGTTTCTGTAGAAGTACATGTAGTGGTGTGTATGTTGCAGTATAATCAGGTAAGTGGATTTTAGATATACTTTTTGCATGTGTGAATATGTGTGTGAGAAACTATATGGATGAGTATTAGTGTGTAACGGTATGTATAGGTTTTTAAGTGCATATGATGAGTAAGTGCATCTGTGAGTGAGTATATATAACTGTTGGTGAATGAGTGGATGTGTATGTAGATATTGGAATTACTAAAAGGTTGTTGTAATTCGTATTGGTATCTCCATTTTTAAGAAAATATTAGTTTCTATTTTTGAATGTGTGTGTCAAAGGTTATTTTACGCTGGTTTTTTAAGTGAATTACAAAGGTTTTTAAAATGCTAATTTCTGTATCAATTTTTAAATTTTTTATCTATTTTTTTCCCCACAAACTGCCTTTATATGTTGTAATACATTGACTGTATCCTGTAATATGCAACGGCAGAGCTACTTTTTATGATTTGGATAAAGTTAAACAGTATAGTCTACATCGTCAATCAACATATAAGCACTCAAATTTGTTATTTAATTTTTTTTGTTGTTTTGTTTCTAACGTGCGCGCAACGTGCGCCCTCCTCGCTATTTAAAAAACATGAATTAATAATTATTTTGCCTTTTGGGGTCCTTCAGGGACCCCCTGAGAAGGCCTAGGGGGTCAGGGAGTCTCTACTCTGCCCTCTTTTCATGTTTTCCACTATTGTTTTTCACTCACTTCTGCCTCGGGGAATGCGAGAAATGTGCGTGCACCTCCCGTTTAAAAAAAAAAAGGGTTTTTTGCCCTTCGCGGTCCTTCAGGGACCCCATACCCCAAGAGAAACCCCCACAAGGCTGTGGGGCATCAGGAAACAAACAAAAAAAAGATTATAAAAGAGTGAGGAAATGCCAACAATTCAAGGCTCCTAGCTCAGGAAGAGCCTCGACAAGTGAAACAGAAAAAGCTTCTGCATCGACCAATTGCAGCGCACATCGCAACTGTGCAGACACGCCTGACCCACTCTACTACAAGGAACACCCTCCCCCTGAATGCACCAGAAAGCAAAGCCTCTTCAGTTCCCTCCTTAACAGCTAGCACCACAGCCCATGAAGTCCCCAACTGGAACCTCTTGGGACCCCACAATCACCCCTGCTGCCCTCCAGTCCAAGCCACATGGCATCCATCCTTCCTTTGGAACATTTTATGATCACAGAACCTCCTCCTTCACAAGTTGCTCGCTGGAAAGCATAGGTAGAGCACTTAGAGAATGACTTTGAAGCTATCGAAAGTCCCTGCAGGCTGCAGGAGCTCCATGCTCCTACACCTAGGAGAAGCCAACATCCATAAAATATCTGAATCAATCAACCAATACACTTTATTTCGGTCAAATGACCATAAAAGTACAACATGCAATACAGTACAATCTATATTAAAAAATAAGTTAAAATATCTAATAAAATACATATATACATTGTACATATAAGAATAAGTTCAAATACCTACTGAAATACATATGTTATGAAACACAAGAGCAGTTATCAAGTATTAAACTAATATTGAGTAAAAGCCCACATTATCAATCCATCCTCCCAATTGGACAAGTAAAACCAATTGCAACAAAAACCTCTAAAGAGACCTAACATTGGGCTAAAAAGTGTCTGTTATGCTGTCTAGGTTCTCCAGTCTAACAATAGATTAAATGGCCCTAGTATCATATATATATATATGCACTGAAAAAACCATTGGTTTCACACACGTTATAGTTAGGAATTAGCATTTAAAAAATCTTGCAAATTCACTGAAAAAACCACAGGTTTCACACATGTTATAGTTAGCTGGATATTTCACTCCTACAAAACCTTTGAAATTCCCCCGTTATAGTTAGTTCAGCTAACTATAACTCGCGCGACCGCAATGCACTTCTGATGATGTCACGTATTGCATCACTCATGACATGGTCAGTGACATCACTCATGACATCACTGATGACATGTCAAATGACAACACTGATTACATCATTGATGACATCATCCAATGAATGTGTCTTTCCTAAAAATAAATATTTTTTATATGTGTATATCTTAAGGTCGATGGAAGAATAAATGGGTAAATAAGTGTCTAAATGGATGTTTTTTTTTGTAAAAATGATTGGTTAACTGACTTATTAAGTGTATTTTAGTGAATACATTTATTAGCGAGTAATGTTTAAATATTTAAATATATTTATCAGTGTCTCACTTTGTGTATAAGTGGCTGCATGAGTTGGTGAGCAGCTACATGAGTGTGTTTATGTTATTTTTCTTTTGAGTATCAGTATGAGTGTCTGTATGGTTCGGTGGGGGATATTACTTAGCACACAGATGCATGAATGAGTGACTCACTATTTGTATGTATTTTGAAGACAGCATTTGTGCAAGACTGTATGGGTGGATGAGTGTGTGTATGGGTGGGTTAGTGAGAGAATGACTGTCTCAATAGTGTATTCATGAGTAACTACATATGTTTTAAACTAGTATATGTGAGTATTGATGTATATAATTGAGTATAGGTGAGAGTGACAGTTTGGAAGAGTACCTATATAAATAAGTATGTGTTTTTATAATTGATTGTTTAAGAGAGTAAATATGTGTACGTTTCTGTAGAAGTACATGTAGTGGTGTGTATTTTGCAGTATAATCAAGTAAATGGATTTTAGATATATTTTTTGCATGTGTGATTATGTGTGTGAGAAACTATATGGATGAGTATTAGTGTGTAACGGGATGTATAGGTGTTTGAGTGCATATGATGAGTAAGTACATGTATAAGTGAGTATATAGTACTGTTGGTGAATGAGTGGATGTGTATGTAGATATTGGAATTACTAATAGGTTGTTGTAATTCGTTTGGTATCTCCATTTTTAAGAAAATGTTAGTTTCTATTTTTGAATGTGTGTGTCAAAGGTTATTTTACGCTGGTTTTTTAAGTGAATTTTAAAGGTTTTTAAAATGCTAATTTCTGTATCAATTTTTATATTTTTTTATATATTTCTTTTTCCACAAACTGCCTTTATATGTTGTAATACATTGACTGTATCCTGTAATATGCAACGGCACAACTACTTTTTATGATTTAGATAAAGTTAAACAGTATAGTCTACATCTTCAATCAACATATAAGCACTCAAATTTGTTATTTAACTTTTTTTGTTGTTTTTTTCTAATGTGCGCGCACCTCGCTATTTAAAAAAAATTATTATTATTTTGCCCTTTGGGGTCCTTCAGGGACCCCCTGAGAAGGCCTAGGGGGTCAGGGAGTCTCTACCCTGCCCTCTTTTCATGTTTTCCACTATTGTTTTTTCACTCACTTCTGCCTTGGGGGTGCGAGCAACGTGAGCGCACCTCGCTGGGTTTTAAAAAAAACAATTTTTTTTACCCTTTACGGTCCTTCAGGGACCCCAAGAGAAGGCCTAGGGGGTCAGGGAATCTCTACCCTGCCCCCTTTTCATGTTCTCCACTATTGTTTTTCAGTCACTTCTGCCTCGAGGGTGCGTGCAACGTGCACGCACCTCGTGATTTTTTTTTAAAACAAAATGTTTTTTTTGCCCTATGGGGTCCTTCAGGGACCCCATGAGAAGGCCTAGGGGGTCAGGGAGCCTCTTCCCTGCCTCCTTTTCACGTTTTAAAAAGTATTTACAAAAATCGGGTACAACGTCATTCACATGCGACGGTCGTGCAACACGCGCGCATGTAAAGACATCTGACTTGAAAACAAAGTCATATGACTTGAAAACAACACTTTTGATTAGTTTATACTAGTTTCTTTTCCAGAATCTTCAAAAACCCTACCGACTTCCCTCACTATCTCTTTCACTTTTCTGGGAAAAGGATCTTTGCTGATTTGTTCCAGCTTTTTTGCAAAATGGCACAGCAACAGCAGCCACAGGATACATCATCATCTGACTCAAATGTGGAGTTTGTTGAAGAGCAGCCACGTGGTAAGAAGACCAAGGAGTCCTTTATCTGGAACTTTTTCACCTTTCCAGAGGGGCAGAAGAAAGTAAATACACCGAAGGTCACCTGCAAAATCTGTGGTAGTGTGCTTTCTAGAGGAGATCGAAAGAAACACTACTCTTTTAGTATACACACAATGATTAGGCATGTGAAAAATGTGCATCCTAACAACTATGCAAGGGCATCTACCCAAGCCCTTGCAGAGATCCCTCCAGCTGCTGTCCTCAGCACTTCATCTGCAGGAGCATCTCCTTCATCGACTGCTCTGAATATCCGGCCACTTTTCACCAATGTCCACCTCCGATGCAACTTCTGCAATGAGATTCTTTGTTATGGAGAGCAGAGTCTTAACTTAATGGAGCTGAAGATTACCCTGCACACATGCTCCCGCCAATAATTTTTTTCATTTAATAATATTTGTTTCTGTTGAGCAGTTTTTTGTTACCTGTTTTTTATTTTTGTTCTAAAAAATTTAAAAAGTATATAAAGTTGTTAAAGAACTACAAAAAAATAGAAAACAAAAAAGACAAAAAAACAGTTCTTTTCAGAACTAACTTCACTTCTCCAACAAGAGCTATATCTACTGTGTCATACTTTTTTTGAATGAATGTGTAGTGTATAAATGAATGACTGAAATGACTGAGTGAAGGGGAGGAAGGGACTGATGGAATGAGTGAGGAAAGGGTAGTATGGTGAGTGAGGAAAGGGGAGTCAAAGAGTGACTGAAACAAGGGGACTAAGGGTGGGGGAGTGAGGTAAGGGGAGAGAAAGAGTAAGGGAAGGGCAGTAAGGAAAGGAAAGTAAGGGAGGAGGAGTGAGAAAAGGGGAGCATGGAACGGAGACAGGGAAGGGGAGTAAGAGATGGAGAGGGAGAAGTAGAGCAGAGTAAAGGGAGTGAAGGTAAGAGAAGCGGAGTGACGATGAGGGAAGGGGTATGAGGATGAGAAAAGGGGAGTAAGGGAAAGTGAGAGATGGGGAGTGAGGGAGAGAGAAGAGGAGTGAGGGGATGGAGGGAGTTAGTAAAGGGAAGTGAGAGAAGGGGAGTAAAGAATAGAGTGAGAGAAGTGGGAGTGAGGAAAAGGAAACGGGAAAGTGAAAGGGTGAGAAATACAGACAGGAGGAAGTGGAGAGGGGGAAAGGAAGTGACGGGGAGTGAAGGGCAGTGACAGTTAGGGAAGGAGTATGAGGGTGAGGGAAGATGAATGAGGAAGAAAGAACAAAATTAAGAGAGAGGGAAAATGAGTGAGGAATAGAGGAGGAGTGATATAAAGAGAGAGGAAAGGAGTTTAAGGGTAAGGGAGAGAGAGGGAGAGCAAGGAACTGAGAAGGAGTGAGGCAGTTAACCCGATAACCGCGGCGGTAATTCCGCCGCGGTGCGGGCGTTTACGTGCGCGGGTGGAATGCCGTCGACCAATGGCCGATGGCAGCACTGGGGAGGTAGCGTTGCCGTCGGCCATTGGCAGCGTTTAAGGGGTTAAAGTGAGTGAGACAGAGAGAGACAGGGAGAGAAAAATTGATGAAAAAAAGTGAGGGAAGGAATAAACAAATGGGAGTAAGTGAGATGAAGTGAGGGAGTGAACAAAGAGGAGTGAAGGAAGGGGAGTGAGGGTAGGTGAGTGAAGGATAAGTACCGAGGGTGAGTGAAAGGCAGTAACAGTGAGAGAAGGGGTATGAGGGTGACGAAAGGGGAATGAGAGAGAAGGAAGGAGATTAAGAGAGAGGAAAGGGGACTGAGGGATAAAGTAGGAGTGAAGGAAACAGAAAGAGAAAGGCAAGAAGGGTGAGGGAGAGAGAGAGAGAGTGATAGAGAAAGAGAGGGAGAGCGAGTGACTGAGAAGGAGTGAGAGGGTTACACTGAGTGAGACAGAGGAAAAGAGGGAGAGAGAAATGGAGTAAAGGGGAGTGGGGGACTAAACGGATGGGAGTTAGCAAAAGTGAATGTGGTATAGTGACTGAGACAGAGGAAGAGACTTAGAGACGGATGGAGGAAAGGGGAGTGAGGGAGGGAATAAAGGAAGGGGAGTGAGCAAAAGGAAGTGAGGGAATAAGAGAAGGGGAGTGGCTGAAAGTGAGTGAGGGATGGTGTGAAGGAAAGGGAGTGAGGGGGAGAGAGAAAAGAGTGAGGGATAGAGCAAAAGAAGGGTAGTGATGGAGGAAGAAAGAAAAGAGAAGTGAGGGTCACAAAGAAGAAAGAGGGAGCAGGAGAAGGTACGTGAGGGTGAGGGAAGGGTACTGATGGTGAGAGAAGGAGTGTTAAGGTGAATTAAGGGGAGTAAAGAGAGTGAGTGAAGGAGAGTAACATGAGCAAAGGAAGTGGAGTAAGAGACAAAGTGAAGAAAGTGAAAAAGGTTAAGAGAAGTAAGAGATTGATGAGAAAGTATGTTTTGTTTGTCATACTCACTTTATAAGTAATAAAAAGTTAATAATATATTTTTAATAAATATAAGATCTATGGAAGAGAAGAAAAAATTGAGTTATAATATATATTTCACAATACAAAATAATTTGCACAATATGTTATGTATTTTATTTTGCTGTTCTCAGAATATATTGAATTTCACTGAAAACAGTGAGTTCAATAGTACTCATCATGTAACAGCGGGCAAAAAAAAGACAATCAATAAGATTGTCTTAAAAAAAACCATTCAACATTTTCATTATGAATTTAACAATTAGAAAAAAACGTAAATTAAATGTCTTTTACGAACAGCAATTTTTTCCGTAAGTAAGGGATATTACCAACAATCACAAAGTAACTAAACATTATCACTTCTTTTTTATACACACTAAATAAAGTAATGTACAAACATATGCTAACAACATTTACCCGAAATAGTCATTTTTTGTTTCATATACCATTCCTCATGGCCAAATAGTATGTGTGAAATCCTTAGTTTGAAAGATACTTAACAGTACTCTTAAGCGTCCGTTTCCCAACCTTCTGAATCAAAAGCACCAACATCTTTTGTACCATCTAACAATGGTTATACCTACACCCGATGCTATTTATCATGTACATAGAACCTTAAACAACTAGCATGCTATCAGAACCTCATCATCATCTGGTATGCCCATCACCCTCTGTTCATCCTTTATCTTACCAAGGAGCTGTATACCATTAATAGAAACCTCTACAAGGGAATAAAAAATGTCACCAACATCTCCAACAACTACAACAAATCTAAAACACCTTTGCCTCACTGATGATCAACATCTCCTGTGATAGCCACATCACCCACTATCTGAAACACTTACACTGCCTCTACGTCAAATACAAGAATTTTTTGACCCTCATCACCCTCACTCACAAAGTACTTTTCAAAACCAGACTACCCTTTCTTAACATCAGTAAATTTCCCAGGCCAATTATTTTCCCTAAAATTTGGGTTATAAAAACACTAGGTGAGAATTTGGTAAGTCATAAAGTAAAGGTTGTTTAAAAATCAATTGAGTATCATTACAATGAGTACAGCCTTTTGTAGATTTTAAATAAGCTGTGTAATGTCCTGATGTTGTAGAAGGACCATCATGGAAAATAATTGCTACATTTACAAAAGTTCCTCCTGATATTGATAGTTGAGAAGCCACACAATGTTTTATTAAAGTTGTCAGTTTTCTTCCATCAGGTCTGCATCGTTGCAGCATTAAAATTACATACTGCCCATATCTTAGTATAAATAATGTTGATAACATTTGTGAGTTACATTGGGTACAGATTATGTTTTGATTTGCTTCTCTAACTAGATTATTAAAAGACACTGATTTGCAGTCTGGTAAAGTCAAATATATCAATCTTTCAGTGTCTATTTCAGTACTACTTGAAAACGAACAATTATCACATTCCTGTTGCCATTTATAAGAAAGGCCAAACAGATTTTAAATATCTATACCTTCATCTTGCAATACAACAAGCATATACATTAGAAAGTCCTGACAATCTTGCTGAACATTCTGTGAAAATTGATTTAAACCAGAACATGTCTAAAACATTTCGAATATCAGAAACACTTTCTATTTTAGTTTTATCACTACTACATTTCTCAAACACAGAATTCAACAAACAACAAAATCTTTTGTCCCGATTTTCAATAATTTGTTGTAGTAAAGTTTCAAGAAAAACAACAACATTAACCACTACATTAGCATAGCAGTTGACACCAGAACTGTTTTCAAACTGAAAACCAACAACCTCTTTAATAGAAACCTTTTTCTTTTTGCTTACTATCACTGGTTCATCTAGTTTTTTTTCTTTTCTCTGCAACCTCGCTACAATTTTCTCATATCTTCTTTTTCGAATCACCACACGATTTTCAAGTACTGGATATTTAGGTAAATTGGGAGCATGTTCTCTTCTTAACCTATAATACTCTTTTACACAATTTACATCTGCACTAATCTTTGTGTCATCAAAATCAATCAGGTAAAATCTAGATAAAGGTCTGTCTCGAGATAAAGCAACATATGCCATACCCTCTTTAAACACAGTACTTCCAATATTCACCAAAGCACAATCTACACTTAAACCTTGAGATTTATGAATAGTCACCGCATATGCCAAACAAACAGGAAACTGTTTTCGGCGGACAAATAAATCTTTTACAAGCAAAAATCGTGCAGAACAAAGACTCAATTGTTGTACTTCTTCAATTTCATCAAATTTGATTTTCAAAAATTCAATGTCATCTCTATTTGGGTAATTCACAAAATCAACAACATTACCCATTGCTCCATTTACTAAAACCTCTTTCCACATGTAAATTACGTTGTAAAATTATCCGACAATTTATACATGCATATAGATTCTTTTCTAAACCAGCAGTTTTAGATATTGATTTCTCTAAAGAATCCAATTTTGACTTCAACTTTTGTGACAAAATAATAGTTGCTCCTTCATGCTCTATTCTATCAATAGCTTCCAGTTTTATAATTTCTTGATTTTCTAATTTTAACATTTTTTCATTGAATATTGAACATTCTTTCAGAGTTGGCATCAAGCATATCACTGATTTCTTTTCAGCAATTTCTCTATATATATTCTCTGGGAGAATATTTTCGTTTGGAAACAAATTTGTAAGTAATCATGCATGTAAAGCTTCTTTGCCATGTTCACTCACTTTTCCAATTCTTATATCTTCAAGAATACTTTTATAATCAGCGTCCTTTGCCTGTCGCATATTTGTAATGAGTTCTGAATATTCGAAATATGACCAAATATTAACATTTCCAATGCTTCCCAGGCACTTTCTGGTGTCTTCATGTGTAACTGTTTTAAATACTGGCTGTCCTTTCACAGAAGTTAGTTGTAGTAGATCTCCAAAAACTATAACGTGTCTGCCTCCAAATAACACATCATTACTCTGTTTTATGGATTTGTTGCATTCTTAAATGCACAAAGGCAAGCATTAAATTTGATACCATGCTTACCTCATCAATATTGAGAAGTTTCATTTTTTTAAAGACTCTAGAAACTTCACAACAAGCTTCTCCAGATAGCTTGTGGTATTCTAATTTATTTTCATGCTCTACTGGCAGCATCAATAAACGATGTAAAGTAATCCCTTTAATGTTATGTGCTGCCAATCCAGTTGGAACAGTCACAACACAAGACAGTGACGACTCAGTTATTTTCTGTCGATAAGTTGCAATTCCTTTAATTAGAAAACTTTTTCCAGTTCCTGCTTCTCCATTCACGTACAGTCGGACAGGTTTAAATGACGTACATGAGCACTCTTTTTTCTCATGATATAAGCCATGCTCAATCTGTTCTGTCACTTGATCGTATATTTGTTTTTGCTCAACATTTAGCTGTTTTTCCAATGCTTCTAAGTTTAGTACATCCTCTAGAGCTTGTTGCATTGCTCTTTCCACCTCATCCATGGCAGTTGCTGCTTCATTTTGGATAATTGGTTCTCCTAGTGGATCCTGACTCAACGAAACAGAACTTTGACTGTCTTGAGAACTGTCTCTAGCAATCTCTGCTGCAATTGTAGCTTCTTGCTGTATTTCGTCGTTCAACATTTTCAGATAATGAGTAAAAACAGGACAGTCTATAGTATTTTTAGTTGCGTTGAATGAATCTTCATAACTGTCAAAATCTCCAAGTTGTTCCGGTTCTGTAGGCCATGGCTTAAAGAGTTGCAAAAGAGCTAAATAGTAAAATTCCCTTTTGTCAGGAGTTTCGCAACTCAGTTTTCTGTGATTAATCAAATGTCCTTTTCTTTGTTTCACTAAACATCCTTTAGATCCAATCACAGCCTATACTCCTTTATTGATATTTTTTGTAGTATTCCTCTTAAAAGTATAGCTTTGCAGTACTTCATAGAGACAAACGTACTCAAGATGATTACTTCTATTTGTATAGTATGTATCCAAGATATTTGTCTTCAAAATATCTGCACTGTCTGGTTCTCTCTCTGCTAAATACTCAATTTCTTCTACAGATTTCAAAACTCAGTTTTGTGTTCTTGCAAGACCTAAACTCACCCAAATGATTGTTCTAGATTTGGAGTATAGACTTGCAGATGATAAGCGATCTGAACATTCATATGCTCCGATTTCTCGATAAGACAACATCTTCAGACTGTAGCTGTACAATTTCTTACTTAGGCTCTTTTCATGAGAAATTTCTTCCCACATTTCCTTTAGTTCCGTCTTTTCAGATTTAGTAATGTAAGACGTTACATATCGAGCCACAGCAATGGAGTTGTCTGCAACATATTGAATATCCATGTTAGCATTCCACATGGACAAAATGACTGGGTTATAGTCATTTATGTATTTTGACTCATTATTTCTTCTTAAGTTGTAGGTATTTTTCGGTGATTTTCTTGTGACAGTATGTCGCAAAGATGACATAAAATTGTTCACTCTTCCTTTTGATATTACTGGACTTGGAAATGCAAATCGACATTTTGTGTAGAACTTATCCTTAGATTTGTATTTTCCACAATGATGGGTTTGAAATCGTAAGACTTGATGTCTTAAATTCTTTTGCTCTGTACTTTTTGGTACATCACATGTAGAATATTGTTCAATAAAACTCATCACTGTGTCATCTGAATCTGTTCCAAATTTGGGGGCATCTTTGATCCATAGCAGCATATGTATGTGAGGAGCACCTCTTGCTTGATACTCCTTTCTCCAAAAGAAATCCAGAACCTCTCCATGAGGTGGATTGTTTTTGTTTGTAATTAAAGACATCATAGCTTCAAATCTATGATTGAAATACCTGCATATATTAACTGGATCCAAAGAGCACAGTTCTCCAGGTGTCTTGTATTCTATATTTTCTATGTTTGTATTTGCATCTCGAAGAAATTGGAGTAAATCTTCCCAAGCATACTCTGCACAGCTTAGAGTAAGGAACCATGTAGGAGTTCCTAAGTTTCTTAGCATACATTTCAATTCCCCATGACGACGGTACCAATACTCATTAGTACCACGCTGACTTGCCATGAGATTAATTAGCTGAGATTCCAAAACAGTATCTTTCTGTTGGACTTTATCCATAAAGTCTTTTGCGGAAATATTTTGCAAATGTCCTCCACTTTTTAGTATATGGTTCACTACATAAGAAAGTCCAGACAAGTCACTCTCAAACAGAAGATGAAACAAATAAGGAATACATTGGCGAAACCTTGGATCTTCTGCATATAATCTTGATGTCCGGTATTCAGATGCAGGAATCTGCACAGGTCGTTCATCATATCGTCCACCTTTACCTGTTGGAAATAACTGAGGGAAACAATGAGCTTCCAAGCTTTCTTTCCATACACTAATGGGACTTCCTTTCGCTTCTTTCATTTGAAACTAGCAGCCCATCCCGACGTTGTCCGGGTATGAATTGCTGCTGGCCAGTAGTATATTGTTTTGTAGGATTTCGTTTTGATAGCATTTCTTATCTGTGATAAGGCCTGTGAAATGCTCCGATTCACAGTGCACTGCTGATGCACTTAAGAGTGCGCGTTCAGTAGTGTGTGAACTCGAGTTTCCCCACTTTATTTTTCCTTGCAATATTATATAGCGCGAACTCGACAACATGGCATGAGCACAATTTACATTACAGAAGAAAACATTCATTTGTGGTAGGCACGGGGAGACAAAGCGATTTGTGTGGAATCACAGGATGTTGAGCTGATGCAGAGATTCGAACGTAGCTCCCCAGCTCTAAAGTTCGCAATTCTAGAACTTGTGGCGGGAGGTGTGTCTAAAAGAGTATGTCGGTGCTGGCCATCAATGAGAGAGACCTGTGCATTTTTCAAATGGGTGGTGAAAAAATATGAGTATGTTGCTGGAGATGTTGGCCACCGTGCCACCAATGTACTTACCGAGGAGGGTAAACATCCATTATTCCGCAACTTTCTTTCCGGATACCATGACTCCGCATACTTTCATTACGAAAGTACCATGACTCCGCAATGCCATTATAATGCATGGCATTACATTTTATATGCTTTTACCACGCATACATTTACAACGAAATTCATTGTAAATGCATGAATGGTAAAAGCATGTTTTAAAAAAAATGTTTGGATAAGGTAAGTATGGGTATAGGGGTATATGTTTTGGGGTACTGTGGTATATGTTTTGGGGTGTTTGGGTATTTTAAGGATTCAGATATCGTTTTGGGTTATGGGGTATGGGGTAGTTTTAGGGTTTAGGGATAGGTATGGGTTTTGGGGTACAGGGGTATTTTTAGGGTTCAGGGCTAGGTTTGGATTTTGGGGTATAGGGTTATTTTTAGGGTTCATGGGTAGGTTTGGGTTTTGGGGTACAGGGGTATTTTAGGGTTCAGGGGTAGGTTTGGGTTTTGGGGTACAAGGGTATTTTAAGGGTTCAGGGCTAGGTTTGGGTTTTGGGGTACATGGGTATTTTAGGGTTCAGGGGTAGGTTTGGGTTTTGGGGTACAGTGGTATTTTTAGAGTTCAGGGCTAGATTTGGGTTTTGGGGTACAGGGGTATTTTTAGGGTTCAGGGGTAGGTTTGGGTTTTGAGGTACAGGGGTATTTTAGGGTTCAGGGGTAGGTGTGCGATTTGGGGTACAGGGGTATTTTAGGGTTCAGGGGTAGGTTTGGGTTTTGGGGTACAAGGGTATTTTAAGGGTTTAGGGCTAGGTTTGGGTTTTGGGGTACAGGGGTAGGTTTGGGTTTTGGGGTACAGTGGTATTTTTAGGGTTCAGGGCTAGGTTTGGATTTTGGGGTACAGGGGTATTTTTAGGGTTCAGGGGTAGGTTTGGGTTTTGAGGCCCAGGGGTATTTTAGGGTTCAGGGGTAGGTTTGGGTTTTGGGGTACAGGGGTATTTTAGGGTTCAGGGGTAGATTTGGGTTTTGGGGTACAATGGTACTTTAAGGGTTCAGGGCTAGGTTTGGGTTTTGGGGTACAGGGGTATTTTAGGGTTCAGGAGTAGCTTTGGGTTTTGGGGTACAGTGGTATTTTTAGGGTTCAGGGCTAGGTTTGGGTTTTGGGGTACCGGGTATTTTTAGGGTTCAGGGGTAGGTTTGGGTTTTGGGGTACAGGGGTATTTTAGGGTTCAGGGGTAGGATTGGGTTTTGGGGTACAAGGGTATTTTAAGGGTTCAGGGCTAGGTTTGGGTTTTGGTGTACAGGGGTAATTTAGGGTTCAGGGGTAGGTTTGGGTTTTGGGGTACAGTGGTATTTTTAGGGTTCAGAGCTAGGTTTGGGTTTGAGGGTACAGGGGTATTTTTAGGGTTCAGGGGTAGGTTTGGGTTTTGAGGTACAGGGGTATTTATAGGGTTCAGGGCTAGGTTTGGGTTTTGGGGTACAGGGGTATTTTTAGGGTTTAGGGATAGGTTTGGGTTTTGGGGTACAGGGTATATTAATAGGGTTAAGATGGGTTAGTGTTTAAGGGTGTTGGGGTATTTCTAAGAAGTAAGGGTGTGTTATGATTATGGAGGGCAGGGGTATTTAAAGAGAGCAGGGTGGGATTAGCACACGATATGAGACATGGCATGAAGGGCCGAAGGTACCACACACCCCCAGCATTTGTCACGCCCCCAGCACACGCCCAAAGCACAACGCAGACACGCCCACAAGGGACTACTTTGCTGGCATGGTTCTTTTACCTTTTAACCCCTTCAGTGCTGATTTGGAGCCCAGGCTCGTCATGCAGCACGGTGCTCGTGTGCTCATGACGAGCCTGGGCTTGTCATGAGCCGTGGAACGCTCACACACGGGGCTAATCCCCCTGCTGTGATGAGCGTTCCATTGTGCGGGCGGGTTCATGACGAGCCCAGGCTCGTCCTGAGCACACGAGCACCGTGCTGCATGACGAGCCTGGGCTCGTCATCAGCACAGCGGCGCCGTGCGTGGCCCCCCTCCCCCCGCACCGTGGGGGAATTAGCCCCGCGGCGAAGGGGTTAAATGTATATGGTGGGCGTCTGCATAGCCTATGTCCTTCTGCTGCAACTGCCCTTTCCAACGCTGTATTGGGTGTTGTGATTGGTGCTGTGGTTCCTGAGATTTCCGGCCTCAAAGGTTTGGGCTCTCTCTTTATTATATTAGTATAGATAACTCAATAGTATTCCCCATCACTTCTTTAGAGTGAAGTGGATGCACACTATATTGTTCATGAATTTCTTCAGTTCAGGACACATCCACTTTTTCAATTTGTCAAGTTGACAAATCACTGTCCTCTTCTACAGGTGTATCCTCTTTTCCTACATATACATTTTTATAGTATGGATTATTTTTTACCAAATACAACGTTGCCTTTTTCACTTTCCTAACATCCACTAATTCTTGCCAGATTTTCTTACTCTTCGTTGGAATGCCATTAATAGAGTAGCTAGAGGTTCCTCTTCCACAATTTCTACACCAATTGTTTCAATATGTTTCTTTAAATCTAGAGGCAAATAAACAACTCTGCCCTTTCCTCCTCTCTGTAAATCTGAAGGAGGCAATTTCCCTGTCTTAGGCTCCATACGAACAATTGCCTGAAATGGATGCACACATTGAATAAGAATAGACTCATAAGTATTTAAATCCATCAGTTCAGAAGGAATATTTACCAACTCAAGATTATTATGTACAGCTCTAGCAGGCATTTTGTTTTCATTTAATTTATTATAACAATATTTACAATAACAATATTTACAAATACGTTGATCTGAACCCAAATCAAAACAATTCTACCAACAAATAAATTGCAAATTCCTTCCACTCATTATTATTCTCCTTTTCACTTTTTAAATATAGATCAACTAACCTGGTCTGATTTTTATAATGAATTTGTTTACAACAAATACAAGAAACGTTTGGCCTTTCACCCGAAATTACCTTAAACCTTATTATTTCTTGCTCAAAATTTTCTGTACTAAAATTCTGTACATTTTCTTCCACATTGCCTTCTATCAATGTATCTGTTTCTGTTCAGGACCAAAGTAACTAACCTCAATTTCTTCACAAATGTTGATCACATCTAATACAGATCCATGCAAAAGAGCACTGTTTAACTGTTTTAGCTTAAGTGCTGGACTTTTTGCATAATACAACCTTCTCACTAATTTCCTCACTTGAGTATGATGCACTGCTAACATCCTGAAATGGTGAAAACCACTCTGACATACTTTTTTAGAAAGACAAGTCAGAGAATGACCTTGCAAACCCATTTTTTCTCTTACTCTTGCAACATCTTAATCTGTTGTTTAACACTTTTCTTACTATACTTACGTAAGGGGAATTGGAAGAGAAAAGAAGAGACACTCCTCAATTGCTGGCTCCTACTGAAACTCTTTTCAATGTAGCGTTTTCTTCAGCCACGAAGGGAAAGCCTAATGCACACAGGGAGAAAACCTTAACACCACAACATTGCAAGGCAACTAACTTTGAATACTCTAAATTGGATTCTTCCTACCAGACTCTTGTTGGAGTATTGCCCCTCTTCTGAATATTGTGTAACCTCTGCAGTGTATAATAGTATTAATCACTATCTGCAATAGAGAGAGAATAACTTTAACAATTTATACTCCAAGTCTATTGACTACCACAGAAGACCTCCTCACAATTGTACCTTTTAACACTGAAGAGATTCTTTTGGTTGTTATCCTTCAATACGGTAGTAAATTCTAGGTGAATGTCTTTACATAAATTTGTTCTGTGAAAGCTGCAGTCTTTAGTCTATGAAAATCTTCCTTTCTTTGCTGTCGCACAAAAGGGAACAAGGGAGGTATGAGAGGAAGGGAAAGGAAAGGTAAAGCGCACAGGACGGACAGAGCTTGAATTAACGGACAAATCACTGCGTAGCTTCCATGGAGGAATCTTACTTGAATCCGGTTTCACCACCTCCTGAATTCTTGCTTGTCCGAACTTGTGGTTTCCGCTTCCAAGAATGATATTCTCAGTCTACGGCAACTATTAAGGTTCGGTTGTTTTCTCTGCGAACGTTGAACTTCTCAAAATCTTTGGATAGGTACTCTGAAGAGTCAGGAGAATTACTGACTGAAGGTTCTTACTCTGAACTAAACTATGACTATACACTCACTAGAAAAGCGGAATGTCACCAAACCGCTAACTGAGAATTTCTAGATAACCGTCTTCTCACGCACTTCACTATTGCCGAGAAACGGCTCGATTATGCACACACGAACAAGGCTAAATTGAAGTGTGCATTTGAATCTGCACGCGATGCTCTTAAAGACTAGACCGCACAAGAAACACTAGCAAGGCTAGAACTCAGTCACTGCGGTGGCCATCTTAGTACGGTTGATTATTGTTAAATGTCGTACCAGGTGTTGACCAGACTTGTTTTACAATGACTCTGGTTCTTTTCTTGTGAATCAAAGGTGGAGACTTATTCCATATTGTGGCCACGGTGAGATTCCTGACAGTACCCCTCCTTAACGACTGATTTATCAGTCCTGGTTTAGATGGGTGTTGAGAATGAAATTGTCTCTTTAACAAACGGGCATGGACATTGTCAGACGGTTCCCACGATCTATCCTCGGGGCCATACCCAGTCCAGTCAATCAAATAGAAAAGCTTTTCTCTAGAGAGTTTAGAATCTAGGATCTCTTTCACTGTGTACTCAGGATGTCCCTCAATCTCTAAAGGTTCTGGGGGCCTGGAGATCCTTAGATGTGGAGCAGCCTTTTTTAAAAGAGAATCATGAGAGACTGGATGGTTGCCTAATTTGGGAGGTAATTTTAGTTTTACTGTAACTGGTCCCAAAACTTGTTCTATCTTGTAAGGACCTACAAAACGAGGGTGAAACTTCCGATTACCTTTCAAATGTAAATTTTTAGAAGACAGCCAAACTAGATCTCCCACTAGGTACTTTGGTGTAGGTTTCCTACGCCTATCTGCTCAGGTCTTATAGGTCTCTTTTGCTTTAATTAAATTGGTCTTTGCGGATTGATGGAGAACTGTCAAATCCCTCACGAATTCCTTCACTGACGGAATCTCCAGATCCAATTCAGTGTGGAAAGAATTAGGATGATACCCATAGTTCAACTAAAAGGGCGAATAGCCCGTGGAAACACTCTTTGCATTATCAAATGCAAATTCTGCCATCCATTACAAGTTAGACCAACTTCCACCCAATCCAGAAGATACAGACGAAGATACTGGTCCAATTCTTGATTAATGCGCTCCATCTGACCATCTGTTTCCGGGTGATAACTGGTGGAGTATCTAGGTTCCACTCCCAACCCATGTAGGAAAGCCTTCCAAAAATGGGATACAAATTGAGTCTCTCAATCTGAAATTACCACCTTGGGAACCCCTTGTACTTTCACAATGTTTTCGCTAAACACTTGGGCTAAATGCTGAGCAGTGGGCACCCCAGGGAGTGGAATGAAATGGGACATCTTATTGAAGGTGTCTACACTAACTAAAATAGTGTCAAATCCCTGACTCAAGGGTAGATCCACTATCAAATCCATGGAAATGGTATTCCAAGGACGAGAGGGAGTGGTAGAGGTTGCAGCATGCCCTGTGGGGCTTTTCGGCTAGTATTACTTCGAGCACACAATTCACAAGTTTGCACATATTGCTTAACATGCAAAGATAACCCAGGCCACCAAAAATAGCGTTGTATTAGGTCCAGAGTTTTGGCCATTCCTTTATGTCCTGCTAAAGGTTGATCGTGACACTCTTGACGGGCCTTTTCTTGTAGAACTTTAGTCGGGAGATATAGGACATTTTTATAATAAGGCAACTGATTGTGAATCTTCCTTTCTGTTTCTTGAGAAGCCCATTGTTCCAATTCCTCAGGGGATAAACTATTCATAACTTCCTCTTGAAATGATCTAAAGAGAGGGTACAAACAATCTTGGCTTCTGGAATGATTTGTGTGGTTCGACTGAATGTTCAACCTCATCAGTATGTAGTCGTGATAGTGCATCAGCTTTGCCATTCTTGGAGCCTGGACGAAAGGTGATAACAAAGTCAAAGTCTGCAAAGTACAAGGACCAGCAAAGCTGTCTAGGAGTCAACGTCTTTGCAGTTTTCAAGAATAGTAGGTTCTTGTGATCCGAGTAAACTGTAACTGTGTGCTTAGCTCCCAATAGGCAGTGTCTCCAATCTTCAAAAGCATCCCTAACAGCCAGAAGTTCCTTCTCAGTGATGGTGTTATTAACCTCCGCGGGACTCAATTTTCGAGAACGAAACGCAACTGGATGTAACTGCCCAGTGTTGTGATGTCGCTGAGAAAGCACACCTCCAATTGCTTGGTCGGACGCATCTGCTTCTACAAAGAAAGGGTCATTAGGGTCATCATGTAAAAGAATCGGAGCTGAAGTAAAACTTTCCTTTAAACGGGAGAATGCTTGTTCTGCTTCTGACGTTCAGAGGAACTTGACTCCTTTCCTTAGTAGACGGGTGATGGGTATGATCAATTGAGAAAAGCCTTGAATGAGCAGTTGATAGAAATTTGCAAATCCCAAAAACCTCTGGATTTCTTTTACGTTCGTAGGTGACGGCCACTAAGATACCGCTTGCACTTTTCTTGGATCCATGGTGATACCTTGTGAAGATAGAATGAAACCTAAGAATTCCACTCTGGAAGAACTGAATACACATTTTTCAAGCTTCACATAGAGATGGTGACTGCGTAAGCGTTCCAACACGATTCGTACATGCTCCGGATGATCTTGCAGGTCGTGGTAGAAAATCAAGATGTCATCTAAAAAGATTACAGCGATCTTATCCAGTAAATCTCACATCACATCATTAATAAAATATTGAAAGACTGTGGGGGCATTGCAGAGTCCAAAGGGCATTACACAGTATTCAAACAGTCCAAATTTTGTTCGAAATGCCATCTTCCATTTGTGCCCTTCTTTTATGCGAACCAGATGGTAAGCCCCACGCAAGTCTAATTTAGTAAAAATCTTAGCCTCCTTGATTTGATCCAGCAGGACGGAAATCAATGGGAGAGGATAACGATTCTTGACTGTGACCCGATTCAAGGCCCTATAATCTATGCAAGTTCTTAGTGTTCCGTCTATCTTTGGAATGAAAAATAGTGGTGAGGGAACTTGAGACTGAGAAGGTATTATAAAACCATTGGCAAGGTAACGATCCAAGTATTCTTTGAGATGTTGATTTTCAGACTCAGTTAATGCATAAATCCGACTACTAGGGAGCACTGTTCCTGGTTCCAAATCAATAGTGCAATCATAGGAGCGATGGGGAGGTAATTGTTCTGCTTCCTTTTCACTAAAAACCTCAAATTCCTGATATTCTTGGGGAATTTCAATGGAATCAATCACTACAATAGATTGTCCTGCAAATGACAACAGACTCGCGTAAGTTGGTTCAAGGGCAGATTCCCTAGAATTATAGCAATGTTCTTGATAAAAGGCAGATTGCATTTGAACCGTTCTGTTTTCCCAGTCAATGGTAGGATTGTGTGCAGCCTGCCAAGGTAGCCCCAAAATAAGCTGCAATTGGGGCGCATCTATCAAGTTGAACTGCAGTACCTCATGATGACCATCAGATTGCGTCAATTCTAAAGGTTTCGTGTGACTGGTGATTGGACCCGAAAATAGATTAGTCCCATCTACTGCACGAACGGGCTCACTTCTTTCTTTTTGGATTGCTTGTATTCCAATTCGCTGAGCATATTTTATATCACAGAAATTTCCTGTGGCTCCGGAATCCAACATAATTGCTACTCCTGGGATCTCTTGGTGGCGAAACTTCAGTGTCATATGTAAGATTACATGAGGAGTAAACGTTTGCAAAGTGTTCATGATAACGTAGGAATCTGGGATCGTCTTTTCTTCTACTGATGGTTCAAGGCGTTTCCCTTCATCTGAGCCTTAGGCCTCTTCAGACATTCTTTGATGAAAAGTCCCGATGTACCACAATATAAACACAATCTCTTAAGTCGCCGCTGTTCAAGTCAAGTCAAGTCAATAGCACTTTATTTCGATTACTAAAAATCATAAAAGCAATCACAGTTACATTACACACAAAAATATTAAAAACATTAAAATATATACATGTAACATGTAAAAAAGACATAAAATCAGGTATTGGTAATGGGCTCATCCAAAAGTTAAAAAAATCTCAAAATTATTTTGCAGAGGGGTATAATCAGTTCATTGAGAAAGGGATATAATCAGTTCTCCAGTTGCCTAAGTGCCACCCTCTTATTCTTATTACGATCAGCAGCCACCAGGAAGCTGGCAACCCCGAACATCACCTTCGGGGTGCTTAACATTTGTAAAAACATCAGTGCTGGTTTGACCTGGGTGAATCCCGCTTCTCTTAGTATTGGCACTAGGTGTTGCTTCCTGATATCTGAGAAATGTTGGCAAAACATAATAAAGTGCAAAAGGCTTTGGGGAGAGACACTATCACAGCTACAAGGAGGTGGAAGGTCCGGTTTCCCCCACACACATGAAATACCCAGAGTATATTGAACAATACTTAATCTGAATCTAATCAGAAGATGTCGATGCTGTGGAATAGATACAATTCTGAGGTATGGTTCTATATGTGGAGTGGTTTTTAAAACATAATTAGATCTAACAAGGGGTTTACACATTTCCACATATTCCCGCTCTTGCTCTACCATCCTCATGAAGTTCGTTTTTATCCACTTCAAATCATTTTTATGCAACAAGTGCGGAGAATGAAAAAGCTCTGGGCGTCCCAGTTTAGCAAAGACATCTCTAATGTAGCATAACCAGGGTATTTTGTGTGCTTTATCAAGTGCCATTACATCTTTAAGGATAGCATGGTTCAATGAGATCTCCTTGTTAGTCCAAGTTTTAACCCAACACGTTATAGGGGCTAAACGAATAAGATCGGAAATGTAGCTCAGTCCCAACTCAGTGTGAATTGTATACACAGGCGTTGATTGGGGAACAGCTAAGAGGGTCCGTAAAAACTTATTCTCTATTTTTTGCAGTTTTTCCTGTTGCAAATATCCCCATAGTGAGGCCCCGTACAGTGCAATAGATAGGCATTTAGATTTATAAATGGTTAAAAGTGCCTCCATAGGCCTGGATCCTAGCCGCTTTACAAAGTCCATTAAAGCAGAGGATGATCTAGCAACCGCTAAACATTTCGCGTTAATTTGAGGGGCCCAGCTTCCCTTTAAATCAAAAATTACACCAAGGTACGTAAATACAGGGACAATTAATAAGACAACACCATTACAGGAGAAGGGCAGTGTTCTGTATGTTTTTGGACGCTTTCCTACCACCATGACATGGGACTTCTTACTATTCACCCTCAGATCTAATGATTCCATGAAGCCACCAAAGGAATCTAAAAGTCTCTGCAGCCCCTGTCCTGTGCGTGCCAACAGTACTGCATCATCGGCATAAAGGAGGACCGGGACTGCAGAGTTTCCCACAAAGGGGGTATCCTGGGTGGCCATTTCCAGATGTTTATCAATGGAATTTATGTAGAGTGTAAAGAGCAGAGGGGCCAAGATACACCCTTGCCTTACCCCCCGCTTAGAGTCAAAGTAGCGAGTGCATCCCCCTTCTCTGTTAACACGAATATTAGCCTTCAATCCTTGATGGAGGGTATCTAAAAAATTCACCAGGCAAGGGTCAATTCCCAAGTTCTTCAGGATTTCCCACAGTTTTCCCCTATTTACCAGGTCGAAGGCTGATGACAAGTCCATAAACCCCATATAGAGCATGCCATCCTTCGCCTGGGTATACTTGCTAATGAGCATCTGCAAGTTGAGGCATTGATCTAATGTACCTCTTTTAGCTCGAAACCCATATTGAAGGTTAGAGAGGACCCCTCCATATTTCAGACAATCCTCCAATTTGGAGAGAATCACTCTGCCCAAGATCTTGACGGCAGAATCGATTAAGGAGATTGGTCTGTAGCAGGAGGGGTCACATCTTAAGCTTTTTTTGAACACCGGTATTATGGTTGATGTCGACCAGGATGGGGGAAAACCGTTAGTACTAGCTGAATTGAAGACATTAGTAAGGACCTTAGCCCATAAAGTGGGTTGTGTCCTGTATAGGTCCGCTGGCACCCCATCTGGGCCAGGAGCTTTGTTTTTAGATGTATCCGCAATTGCCTTTTCAACATCAGCCACTTCAAAGTGTAACCTTCGGGAGCTAACAGTGGGTGTGGAATTGGATGGCATGAGTGTAGTAGTAGCCTCATTGTCATAGATCTTACTAAAGTGTGCTACCCACAGGTCATCTGCGATCACGCAATCTAATGCAGCATTCTCTGAGCAGGAGAAGTATGGATGATTAATTATGCCCCAGAATTTATTACTATCCTTCATGGTATCTATCGTACTAAGGTCATTCCATGCGGTAGTTTTAATGTCCTTCTTCCTTGCTGCTATAGCTTGTTTATATGCACTCCTCAAGGTAATTACAGCCTCCCTGTTCCTTGGTTTCTGCTTCAGGGCGTGCAATAATGCCTTATGTGCTTTAGAGCAATTGCCATCAAACCATGTTGGGTGGTTAGATGCTGAGGATTTGGATTTAGTTTTTAAGTCCTCGTTGACCTTGTTACAGATAGAGATAAAAGCTTCAATGATGTTGGTTCTTTTTCTTCTTTACTCAAGGGGCCGCGAACTGCCCCTATCTGCATCGGTTCCACCTCAGAACTTGATCCTGAAAATTTTCTTCCTTCCGTACGGATACGATTAAAACGAGGGAAATTCACCTTAAATCTTAAATAGAGAGAGAATAACTTTAACAATTTATACTCCAAGTCTATTGACTACAACAGAAGACCTCCTCACAATTGTACCTTTTAACACTGAAGAGATTCTTTTGGTTGTTATCCTTCAATACGGTAGTAAAGTCTAGGTGAATGTCTTTACATAAATTTGTACTGTGAAAGCTGCAGTCCTTAGTCTATGAAAATCTTCCTTTCTTTGCTGTCGTGCAAATGGGAACAAGGGAGGTATGAGAGGAAGGGAAAGGAAAAGTAAAGCGCAAACGAAGGACAGAGCTTGAATTAACGAACAAATCGCTGCATAGCTTCCATGAAAGAATCTTACTTGAATCCGGTTTCACCACCTCCTGAATTCTTGCTTGACCGAACTTGTGGTTTCCGCTTCCAAGAATGACATTCTCAGTCTACGGCAACTCTTAAGGTTCGGTTGTCTTCTCTGCCAACGTTGAACTTCTAAAAATCTTCGGATAGGTACTCTGAAGAGTCAGGAGATTTACTGACTGATGGTTCTTACTCTGAACTAAACTATGACTATACACTCACTAGAAAAGCGGAATGTCACCAAAACGCTAACTGAGAATTTCTAGATAACCGTCTTCTCGCGCACTTCACTATTGCGGAGAAACGGCTCGAACATGCACACACAAACAAGGCTAAATTGAAGTGCGCAGTTGAATCTGCGCGTGATGCTCTTAAAGATTAGACTGCACAAGAAACACTAGCAAGGCTAGAACTCAGTCACTGCGGCGGCCATCTTAGTATGGTTGATTAACGTTAAATGTTGTACCAGGTGTTGACCAGACTTGGTTTTACAATGACCCTGGTTCTTTTCTTGCGAATCAAAGGTGGAGACTTATTCCATATTGTGGCCACTGTGAGATTCCTGACAGTTACTATAAACAATAGCTGTACCACATGCTTTTCCATCATTTTTGTTTTTTGTCAAAAAAAAATTGTAGTTATAGGAATTTTTTTTTACCTAATTCTCCACACTTTTTTTAGTTTGTATTATTTTCCTTATAAAATCCTTTGTTGACTTACCAGGTGCTTTCTTTGTTTTTTCCCACACATTGCTGTCTAGATAAATCTTGTACTTCTATTTTCTTTGAAAAGTAAGCCTGTTTATATCTTTCTTTTCTCAATGTTTGACGGCATATTGTTTTTTCTCTCTGTAGATAATTAAAATCTGTTGTGAAGATTTTTTTTTTTTTTTACAAATATAGACACTACTAGCATACTATATAGCAATTAGAAGCAATATATGTTGTAAAGTCTGGTTCACTCCATAAGTAATTGTAAGGCACAGCAGCAGTGTTCGGGCACTATATGAGATCATGCAGGGAGTGCTGTTTCACGGAATAGGGCAGTGCAGTGGTGTTTCAACATTATAGGGGCATTCGCCGAGGATGGTGTTTCTGGGTTTAGAGCAGTGCAGTAGTGTTGAAAGAGTTTACCAGGTTTTGCAAGGAATGGTATTTCAGGGTTTAGGACAGTGCAGTGGTGTTCAGGTAGTGTAGGGGTTCACGGTGGGACTGATATTTCTGAGTTTAGAACAATGCAGTTGTGTTTGGGAATTGACAGAATCACTTGCACGGTGCATATGTTTGCAGACATGGCAATACATGTACTCATGGAGTGAGTCAGGCTTTAGAACATGTAGTGCTATAAAAATCTATGCAGCATGTGTGTCTCGCTTCTTAATTCCCAAATAGTCTCCACGCTGTGTAATATAGATCCTGGGTGTGCTGTAGAAATTGCATACCAACTCTCTCTGTAGCATGTACTAATAATTTCTGAGAATTTTCATTTCTATATCCCCAGTTCCACCTTGACCCCTTATATTGCCTGAACAGCACTGCACTGTCCTAGACCCTGACACACCATCCCTAGCAAAAGCTGCGATACTCTTTCAACACTACTGCACTGCTCTAAACTCCCAGCAAGACCCTCTTTCACTGAAGTAATCATTTTACTGAATTGCAAGGCATACTGTCATGTGTCTAAGATCACAGTGTGAGTCAGACTTCATTTCACAAAATGGTGGCATAATAATTTGCTTAGTTGATGTGTTTTAAAATGTGGCAATACATGTAGTCATGGAGTGAGTCAGTCCTTAGGACATTTAGTGCTATTAAGTCCAAAGCAGCATGTGTGCCAGGCCTTTGAATTCCCCAATAGTCTCCCTGCTGAGTAATAAAGATCCTGGGTGTGCTGTAGAAATTGCATACCAACTACCTCTGTAGCATGTAGAAATCATTTCAGTGAATTCTCATTTCTACATTCTCAGTCCCACCTTGAGCCCCTACACTGCCTGAACACCACTGTACGCTCTTAAACCCTGAAACAGCACTCCCAGCAAGACTCTCTTTCACTGTAGTAATCATTTTACTGAATTGCAAGGCATACTGTCATGTGTCTAACATCACGAATAGTCTCATTTTTACCACAGTGCATACAAACAGACATTCTCTTGAATACCTCTGTACAATAGGAAATCAACAATCACAGAGACTTTGCTAAAAGTCAAACAATATACACATGGAAATAAAGACTATGCTGTAAGACTCAGTTTATACCACAATAACTTGGCTACTAGCTCAAAGATTACAATTGTACAAGAAGACTCTCTCATATCATTTTTAATCATACATTTATTCTTGTAACATTTCATATTGTAATAGAACATCTAGCATGATGTCATCAGCAATTTCATTAACATCTTCATCAACTTCAGAACTTGTCAGATTAAACTCAATATCATCTAAAGCTTCAATAAATTAATTGTCCAAACTTTCATCCAAAAAATCACAGGTTATATCTCCTGCACCAATAGGCTGTTCTTCATTGCTGCTGTCCACAAAAGGTACATTTAAGTCCTCTATCAGAGTGTTAGAAAATTCAAAAGTGACTTCAATATTGATTGATTTTGATCCATAATACATTTTATTATGTACCTAGCAGAAAAATATAAACACTTCATTTTATTATTTTTACTAATAGATAATAAAAACCTAGCTTTATCAATTTCATGAGTACATGTATTGCCATATTTTAAAACACATTAACTAAGCAAATTATTCTGCCACATTTTTCTGAAATGAAGTCTGACTCACACTGTGATCTTAGACACATGACAGTATGCGTTGTAATTCAGTAAAATGATTACTACAGTGAAAGAGAGTCTTGCTGGGAGTGCTGTTTCAGGTTTTAGGACAGTGCAGTGGTGTTCAGGCAGTGTAGGGGCTCAAGGTGAGACTAAGAATGTAGAAATGAGAATTCACTGAGATGATTACTACATGCTACAGAGAGAGTTGGTATGCAATTTCTACAGCACACCCAGGCCAGACTCACTCCATGACTACATGCATTGAAATATTTTTAAACACATCAACTAAGCAAATTAATCAGCCACCATTTTGTGAAATGACGTCTGACACACACCGTGATCTTAGACACATGACAGTATGCCTTGCAATTCAGTAAAATGATTACTACAGTGAAAGAGAGTCTTGCTGGGAGGGCTGTTTCAGGGTTTAGGAGAGTGCAGTGCTGTTCAGGCAGCGTAGGGGCTCAAGGTGGGACTGAGAATGTAGAAATGAGAATTCACTGACATGATTACTACATGCTACAGAGAGACTTGCAATTCAGTAAAATGATTACTTCAGTGAAAGAGGGTCTTGCTGGGAGTTTAGAGCAGTGCAGTAGTGTTGAAAGAGTATCGCAGCTTTTGCTAGGGATGGTGTGTCAGGGTCTAGGACAGTGCAGTGCTGTTCAGGCAATATAAGGGGTCAAGGTGGAACTGAGAATGTAGAAATGAAAATTCACTGACATGATTACTACATGCTACAGAGAGAGTTGGTATGCAATTTTACAGCACACCCAGACCGGACTCACTCCATGACCACATGCATTGTCATATTTTTAAACACATCAACTAAGCAAATTATTCTGCCACATTTTTCTGAAATGAAGTGTGACTAAGCATGGGCGGATTGCGTGGATCCACGATCCGCGAATATGCGGATCCGCAAAATCCGCGAATTTGCGGATTCGCGGATTTTGCGGATTTATTTAATGGGGGGTCTTCTGTGCGAGTTCAAGTGCCTCTTGTGTGTATAAATGGCAGCAAGAGGATTGCGCTCGTGAAAGTCAAGGATACAAAGGCCTCTATCCAGCATCACAGCTGATTTTCGACTGTAGATTTGGGAAGAAGGCACAGCTGCCCAGCCCCGACGACGCTCACGATTGTTTTTGGGCTGATGAATGAGTCACTGAATTTGAGCTTCAACTAGTTCCAGCGACCATGTGTGTGTTACTATGAAATCGCCCGAAGGGCGCAGGGGTCCCTTGAGTGAGCTGTCCATCATAGTGGGTAAATGGCGGGAAGACGGTGCACAGCCACCGCGAGTGTGTGAGCGGGGCCAAACGGGCGGGGCTTCCATGCGAGTTCACATGCCTCTTGTGTGTATAAAAGGTCAGAGACCTATCAGAGCAGCAGATCAAGTGAAAGAAGCTCCTGGTCACAGGACCAGCACGAGGATTGCGCTCATGAAAGTCAAGGATACAAAAGCCTCTATCCAGCATCACAGCTGATTTTCGACGGTAGATTTGGGAAGAAGGGCCGCACACCTGCCCAGCCTCGACGACGCTCACGATTGTTTTTGGGCTGATGAATGAGTCACTGAATTTGAGCTTCAACTAGTTCCAGCGGCCATGTGTGTGTTACTATGCAATCGCCCCGAAGGGCACAGGGGTCCCTTGAGTGAGCTGTCAATCCATCATCCTGGGCTGTAACTGTTTTAGGATGGCGCCGGCAAGCTGCCAGCGCCATCCTAAAATAGCTACTAAATTAGCTTCATCAGAGTTGGTATGCAATTTCTACAGCACACCTAGGATCTTTATTACACAGCATGAAGACTATTTGGGAATTCAGAGGCCTGGTACACATGCTGCTTTGGACTTTATAGCACTAAATGTCCTCAGGACTGACTCACTCCATGACTACATGTATTGCCATATTTTAAAAACATCAACTAAGCAAATTATTCTGCAACAATTTTCTGAAATGACGTCTGACTCACACTGTGATCTTAGACACATGACAGTATACCTTGCAATTCAGTCAAATGATTACTACAGTGAAAGAGGGTCTTGCTGGAGTGCTGTTTCTGGGTTTAGGACAGTGCAGTTGTGTTCAGGCAGTGTAGGGGCTCAAAGTGGGACTGAGAATTTAGAAATGAGAATTCACTGACATGATTACTACAAGATACAGGGAAAATTGGTATGCATTGTCTACAGCACACCCAGGCCTGACTCACTCCATGACTGCATGCATTGCCATATTTTCAAACACATCGACTAAGCAAATGAATCAGCCACCATTTTGTGGAATGAAGTCTGACTCACACTGTGATCTTAGACACATGACAGTATGCCTGGAAATTCAATAAAATGATTACTACAGTGAAAGAGGGTCTTGCTGGGGGTGCTGTTTCTGGGTTTAGGACAGTGCAGTTGTGTTCAGGCAGTGTAGGGGCTCAAAGTGGGACTGAGAATTTAGAAATGAGAATTCACTGACATGATTACTACAAGATACAGGGAAAATTGGTATGCATTGTCTACAGCACACCCAGGCCTGACTCACTCCATGACTACATGCATTGCCATATTTTCAAACACATCGACTAAGCAAATGAATCAGCCACCATTTTGTGAAATGAAGTCTGACTCACACTGTGATCTTAGACACATGACAGTATGCCTGGAAATTCAGTAAAATGATTACTACAGTGAAAGAGAGTCTTGCTGGGAGTGCTGTTTCTGGGTTTAGGACAGTGCAGTGTTGTTCATGCAGTGTAGGGGCTCAAGGTGGGATTGAGAATGTAGAATTGAGAATTCACTGACATGATTGCTACATGCTACAGAGATCTGCTATGCAATTTCTACAGCACACCCAGGCCTGACTCACTCCATGACTACATGCGTTGCCATATTTTTAATCACATCAACTAAGCAAATTATTCTGCCACATTTTTCTGAAATGAAGTCTGACTCACACTCTGATCTTAGACACATGACACTATGCCTTGCAATTCAGTAAAATTATTACTATAGTGAAAGAGAGTCTTGCTGGGAGTTCTGTTTCTGGGTTTAGGACAGTGCAGTGGTGTTCAGGCAGTGGAGGGGCTCAGGGTGGGACTGAGAATTTAGAAATGAGAATTCACTGACATGATTACTACAAGCTACAGAGAGAGTTGATATGCAATTTCTACAGCACACCCAGGCCTGACTCACTCCATGACTACATGCATTGCCATATTTTTAAACACATCAACTAAGCTAACTGTTTTGCCACATTTTTCTGAAATTAAGTCTGACTCACACTGTGATCCTAGCCACATGACAGTATACCTTGCAATTCAATAAAAGGATTACTACAGTAAAAGAGAGTCTTGCTGGGAGTGCTGTTTCTGGGTTTAGGACAGTGCAGTGGTGTTCAGGCAGTATAGGGGCTAAAGGTGGGACTGAGAATTTAGAAATGAGAATTCACTGACATGATTACTACATGCTACAGAGAGAGTTGGTATGCAATGTCTACAGCACACCCAGGCCTGACATACTCCATGACTACATGCATTGCCATATTTTTAAACACATCAACTAAGCAAATTATTCTGCCACATTTTACTGAAATGAAGTGTTACTCACACTGTGATGTTAGACACATAACAGTATGCCTTGCAATTCCGTAAAATGATTATTACAGTGAAAGAGAGTCTTGCTGGGAATGCTGTTTCTAAGTTTAGGACAGTGCAGTGGTGTTTAGGCAGTGTAGGGGCACAAGGTGGGACTGAGAATGTAGAAATGAGAATTCACTGACATGATTGCTACATGCTACAGAGATTTGGTATGCAATTTCTACAGCAAACCCAGGCCTGACTCACTCCATGACTAAATGCATTGCCATATTTTTAAACACATCAACTAAGCAAAAATATTCTGCCACATTTTTCTGTAATTAAGTCTGACTCACACTGTGATCTTAGACACATGACAGTATACCTTGCAATTCAGTAAAATGATTACTACTGTGAAATAGAGTCTTGCTGGGAGTGCTCTTTCTGGGTTTAGGACAGTGCAGTGGTGTTCAGGCAGTGTAGGGGCTCAAGGTGAGACTGAGAATTTAGAAATGAGAATTCACTGACATGATTACTACTTGCTACAGAGGGAGTTGGTATGCAATGTCTACAGCACACCCAGGCCTGACTCACTCCATGACTATATGCATTGCCATATTTATAAACACATCAACTAAGCAAATTATTTTGCCACAGTTTTCCGTAATTAAGTCTGACTCACACTGTGATCTTAGACACATGACAGTATACCTTGCAATTCAGTAAAATGATTACTACTGTGAAATAGAGTCTTGCTGGGAGTGCTCTTTCTGGGGTTAGGACAGTGCAGTGGTGTTCAGGCAGTGTAGGGGCTAAAGGTGAGACTGAGAATTTAGAAATGAGAATTCACTGACATGATTACTACATGCTACAGAGGGAGGTGGTATGCAATGTCTACAGCACACCCAGGCCTGACTCACTCCTTGACTACATGCATTGCCATATTTGTAAACACATCAACTAAGCAAATTAATCAGCCACCATTTTGTGAAATGAAGTCTGACTCACACTGTGATCTTAGACACATGACAGTATGCCTTGCAATTCCGTAAAATGATTACAACAGTGAAATAGAGTCTTGCTGGGAGTGCTCTTTCTGGGTTTAGGACAGTGCAGTGGTGTTCAGGCAGTGTAGGGGCTCAAGGTGGGACTGAGAATGTAGAAATGAGAATTCACTGACATGATTACTACATGCTACAGAGAGAGTTGGTATGCAATTTCTACAGCACACCCAGGAAAGACTCACTCCATGACTACATGAATTGCTATATTTTTAAACACATCAACTAAGCAAGTTATTCTGCCACATTTTTCGGAAATGAAGTCTGACTCACACTGTGATCTTAGACACATGACAGTATGCTTTGTAATTCAGTAAAGTGATTACTACAGTGAAAGAGAGTCTTGCTGGGAGTTCTTTTTCAGGTTTTAGGACAGTGCAGTGGTGTTCAGGCAGTGTAGGGGCTCAGGGTGAGACTGAGAATTTAGAAATGAGAATTCACTGACATGATTACTACATGCTACCGAGAGAGTTGGTATGCAATTTCGACAGAACACCCAGGCCTGATTCACTCCATGACTACATGCATTGTCATATTTTTAAAACACATCCACTAAGAAAATTAATCAGCCACCATTTTGTGAAATGAAGTCTGACTCAGACTGTGCTCTTAGACACATGACAGTATTCCTTGCAATTCAGCAACATGATTATTACAGTAAAAGGGAGTCTTGCTCGGAGTGCTGTTTCAGGTTTTAGGACAGTGCAGTAGTGTTCAGGCAGTGTAGGGGCTCAAGGTGTGGCTGAGAATGTAGAAATGAGGATTCACTGACATGATTACTACATGCTACAGAGAGAGTTGGTATGCAATTTCTACAGCACACCTAGGATCTTAAATACACAGCATGGAGACTATTTGGGAATTCAGAGGCCTGGTACACATGCTGCTTTGGACTTAATAGCACTAAATGTCCTAAGGACTGACTCACTCCATGACTACATGTATTGCCATATTTTAAAAACATCAACTAAGCAAATTATTCTGCCACATGTTCTGAAATGACGTCTGACTCATACTTTGATCTTAGACACATGACAGTATGCCTTGCAAAACAGTCAAATGATTACTATAGTAAAAGAGAGTCTTGCTGGGAGTGCTGTTTCTGGGTTTAGGACAGTGCAGTGGTGTTCAGGCAGTGCAGGGGCTCAAGGTGAGACTGAGAATTTAGACATGAGAATTCACTGACATGATTACTACATGCTACGGATAGAGTTGGTATGCAATTTCTACAGCACGCCCAGGCCTGACTCACTCCATTACTACACGCATTGCCATATTTTTAAAGATATCAACTAAGCAAATTAATCAGCTACCATTTTGTGAAATGAAGTCTGACTCACACTGTGATCTTAGACACATGACAGTATGCCTTGCAATTCAGTAAAAGGATTACTACAGTGAAATAGAGTCTTGCTGGGAGTGCTCTTTCTGGGTTTAGGACAGTGCAGTGGTGTTCAGGCAGTGTAGGGGCTAAAGGTGGGACTGAGAATTTAGAAATGAGAATTCACTGACATGATTACTTCATGCTACAGAGGGAGTTGGTATGCAATGTCTACAGCACACCCAGGCCTGACTCACTCCTTGACTACATGCATTGCCATATTTGTAAACACATCAATTAAGCAAATTAATCAGCTACCATTTTGTGAAATGAAGTCTGACTCACACTGTGATCTTAGACACATGACAGTATGCCTTGCAATTCAGTAAAATGATTACTACAGTAAAAGAGAGTCTTGCTGGAGGTGCCACACGCATTGCCATATTTTTAAAGACATCAACTAAGCAAATTAATCAGCTACCATTTTGTGAAATGAAGTCTGACTCACACTGTGATCTTAGACACATGACAGTATGCCTTGCAATTCAGTAAAAGGATTACTACAGTGAAATAGAGTCTTGCTGGGAGTGCTCTTTCTGGGTTTAGGACAGTGCAGTGGTGTTCAGGCAGTGTAGGGGCTAAAGGTGGGACTGAGAATTTAAAAATGAGAATTCACTGACATGATTACTTCATGCTACAGAGGGAGTTGGTATGCAATGTCTACAGCACACCCAGGCCTGACTCACTCCTTGACTACATGCATTGCCATATTTGTAAACACATCAATTAAGCAAATTAATCAGTTACCATTTTGTGAAATGAAGTCTGACTCACACTGTGATCTTAGACACATGACAGTATGCCTTGCAATTCAGTAAAATGATTACTACAGTAAAAGAGAGTCTTGCTGGGAGTGCTGTTTCAGGTTTTAGGACAGTGCAGTGGTGTTCATGCAGTGTAGGGGCTCAAGGTAGGACTGAGAATGTAGAAATGAGAATTCACTGACATGATTGCTACATGCTACAGAGATTTGGTATGCAATTTCTACAGCACACCCAGGCCTGACTCACTCCATGACTACATGCATTGCCATATTTTTAATCACATCAACTAAGCAAATTATTCTGCCACATTTTTCTGAAATGAAGTCTGACTCACACTCTGATCTTAGACACATGACACTATGCCTTGCAATTCAGTAAAATGATTACTATAGTGAAAGAGAGTCTTGCTGGGAGTTCTGTTTCTGGGTTTAGGACAGTGCAGTGGTGTTCAGGCAGTGGAGGGGCTCAAGGTGGGACTGAGAATTTAGAAATGAGAATTCACTGACATGATTACTACAAGCTACAGAGAGAGTTGATATGCAATTTCTACAGCACACCCAGGCCTGACTCACTCCATGACTACATGCATTGCCATATTTTTAATCACATCAACTAAGCAAATTATTCTGCCACATTTTACTGAAATGAAGTGTTACTCACACTGTGATGTTAGACACATAACAGTATGCCTTGCAATTCCGTAAAATGATTATTACAGTGAAAGAGAGTCTTGCTGGGAATGCTGTTTCTGGGTTTAGGTCAGTGCAGTGGTGTTCAGGCAGTGTAGGGGCTCAAGGTGAGACTAAGAATGTAGAAATGAGAATTCACTGATATGATTACTACATGCTACAGAGAGAGTTGGTATGCAATTTCTACAGCACACCCAGGCCTGACTCACTCCATGACTACATGCATTGCCATATTTTTAAACACATCAACTAAGCAAATTATTCTGCCACATTTTTCTGAAATGAAGTCTGACTCACACTGTGATATTAGAAACATGACACTATGCCTTGCAATTCCGTAAAATGAAGTACTACAGTGAAAGAGAGTCTTGCTGTGAGTTCTGTTTCAGGTTTTAGGACAGTGCTGTGGTGTTCAGGGAGTGTAGGGGCTCAAGGTGGGACTGGGAATTTAGAAATGAGAGTTCACTGACATGATTACTACATGCTACAGAGAGTTGGTATGCAATTTATACAGCACACCCAGGCCTGACTTACTCCATGACTACATGTATTGCCATATTTTATAAACATCAACTAAGCAAATTATTATGCCACATTTGTCTGAAATGAAGTCTGACTCACATTGTGATCTTAGACACATGACAGTATGCCTTGCAATTCAGTAAAATGATTACTACAGTGAAAGAGAGTCTTGCTGGGAGTGCTGTTTCTGGGTTTAGGACAGTGCAGTGGTGTTCAGGCAGTGTTGGGGCTCAAGGTGGGACTGAGAATTTAGAAATGAGAATTCACTTACATGATTACTACATGCTACAGAGAGAGTTGATATGCATTGTCTACAGCACACCCAGGCCTGACTCACTCCATGACTACATGAATTGCTATATTTTTAAACACATAACCTAAGCAAATTATTCTGCCACATTTTTCTGAAATGAAGTCTGACTCACACTGTGATCTTAGACACATGACAGTATGTCTTGTAATTCAGTAAAAGGATTACTACAGTGAAAGAGAGTCTTGCTCGGAGTGCTGTTTCTGAGTTTAGGACACTGCAGTGGTGTTCAGGCAGAGTAGGGGCTCAAGGTGGGACTGAGAATTTAGAAATGAGAATTCACTGACATGATTACGACATGCTACAGAGAGAGTTGGTATGCAATTTCTACAGCACGCCCATGCCTGACTCACTCCATGACTACATGCATTGCCATATTTATTAAAACATCAACTAAGCAAATTAATCAGCTACCATTTTGTGAAATGAAGTCTGACTCACACTGTGATCTTAGACACATGACAATGTGCCTTGCAATTCCGTGAAAGAGAGTCTTGTGGGAGTTCTATTTCAGGTTTTAGGACAGTGCAGTGGTGTTCAGGCAGTGTAGGGGCTCAAGGTGGGACTGAGAATGTAGAAATTAGAATTCACTGACATGATTGCTACATGCTACAGAGATTTGGTATGCAATTTCTACAGCACACCCAGGACAGACTCACTCCATGACTACATGAATTGCTATATTTTTAAACACATACCTAAGCAAATTATTCTGCCACATTTTTCTGAAATGAAGTCTGACTCACACTGTGATCTTAGACACATGACAGTATGCCTTGTAATTCAGTAAAAGGATTACTACAGTGAAAGAGAGTCTTGCTCGGTGTGCTGTTTCTGAGTTTAGGACACAGCAGTGGTGTTCAGGCAGCGTAGGGGCTCAAGGTGGGACTGAGAATTTAGAAATGAGAATTCACTGACATGATTACTACATGCTTCAAAGAGAGTTGGTATGCAATTTCTACAGCATGCCCATGCCTGACTCACTCCATGACTACATGCATTGCCATATTTTTTAAAACATCAACTAAGCAAATTAATCAGCTAACATTTTGTGAAATGAAGTCTGACTCACACTGTGATCTTAGACACATGGCAATGTGCCTTGCAATTCGGTGAAAGAGAGTCTTGTGGGAGTGCTATTTCAGGTTTTAGGACAGTGCAGTGGTGTTCAGGCAGTGTAGGGGCTCAAGGTGGGACTGAGAATGTAGAAATGAGAATTCACTGACATGATTGCTACATGCTACAGAGATTTGGTATGCAATTTTTACAGCACACCCATGCCTGACTCACTCCATGACTACCTGCATTGCCATCTTGTTAAACACACCAACTAAGCAAATTAATCAGCCACCATTTTGTGAAATGAAGTCTGACTCACACTGTGATCTTAGACACATGACAGTATAGCTTGCAATTTCTTAAAATGATTACTACAGTGAAAGAGAGTCTTGCTGGGAGTGCTGTTTCTGGGTTTAGGACAGTGCAGTGGTGTTCAGGCAGTGTAGGGGCTCAAGGTGGGACTGAGAATTTAGAAATGAGAATTCACTGCCATGAATACTACATGCTACAGAGAGAGTTGATATGCATGGTCTACAGCACACCCAGGCGTGACTCACTCCATGACTAGATGCATTGCCATATTTTTAAACACATCAACTTAGCAAATTATTCTGCCACATTTTTCTGAAATGAAGTCTGACTCACACTGTGATCTTAGACACATGACAGTATGCCTTGCAATTTAGTAAAATGATTACTACAGTGAAAGAGAGTCTTGCTCGGAGTGCTGTTTCAGGTTTTAGGACAGTGCAGTGGTGTTCAGGCAGAGTAGGGGCTCAAGGTGGGACTGAGAATGTAGAAATGAGAATTCACTGACATGATTACTACATGCTACAGAGAGAGTTGGTATGCAATTTCTACAGCACACCCAGGCCTGACTCACTCCTTGACTACAAGCATTGCCATATTTTTAAATACATCAACTAAGCAAATTGTTCTGCCAGATTTGTCTGAAATTAAGTCTGACTCACACTGTGATCTTAGACACAGGACAGTATACCTTTCAATTCAGTAAAATGATGACTACAGTGAAATATAGTCTTGCTGGGAGTGCTGTTTCTGGGTTTAGGACAGTACAGTGGTGTTCAGGCAGTGTAGGGGCTCAAGGTAGGACTGAGAATGTAGAAATGAGAATTCACTGACATGATTACTACATGCTACCGAGAGAGTTGGTATGCAATTTCTACAGCACAGCCAGGCCTGACTCACTCCATGACTACATGTATTGCCATATTTTAAAAACATCAACTAAGCAAATTATTCTGTCACATTTTCTGAAATGAAGTCTGACTCATACTGTGATCTTAGACACATGGCAGTATGCCTTGCAAAACAGTCAAATGATTAGTACAGTAAAAGAGAGTCTTACTGGGAGTGCTGTTTCTGGGTTTAGGACAGTGCAGTGGTGTTCAGGCAGTGCAGGGGCTCAAGGTGAGACTGAGAATTTAGACATGAGAATTCACTGACATGATTACTACATGCTACAGATAGAGTTGGTATGCAATTTCTACAGCACGCCCAGGCCTGACTCACTCCATGACTACACGCATTGCCATATTTTTAAACACATCAATTAAGCAAATTAATCAGCTACCATTTTGTGAAATGAAGTCTGACTCACACTGTGATCTTAGACACATGACAGTATGCCTTGCAATTCAGTAAAATGATTACTACAGTAAAAGAGAGTCTTGCTGGGAGTGCTGTTTCAGGTTTTAGGACAGTGCAGTGGTGTTCATGCAGTGTAGGGGCTCAAGGTAGGACTGAGAATGTAGAAATGAGAATTCACTGACATGATTGCTACATGCTACAGAGATTTGGTATGCAATGTCTACAGCACACCCAGGCCTGACATACTCCATGACTACATGCATTTCCATATTTTTAAACACATCAACTAAGCAAATTATTCTGCCACATTTTACTGAAATGAAGTGTGACTCACACTGTGATTTTAGACACATAACAGTATGCCTTGCAATTCCGTAAAATGATTATTACAGTGAAAGAGAGTCTTGCTGGGAATGCTGTTTCTAAGTTTAGGACAGTGCAGTGGTGTTTAGGCAGTGTAGGGGCACAAGGTGGGACTGAGAATGTAGAAATGAGAATTCACTGACATGATTGCTACATGCTACAGAGATTTGGTATGCAATTTCTACAGCACACCCAGGCCTGACATACTCCATGACTACATGCATTGCCATATTTTTAAACACATCAACTAAGCAAATTATTCTTCCACATTTTACTGAAATGAAGTGTGACTCACACTGATTTTAGACACATAACAGTATGCCTTGCAATTCCGTAAAATGATTATTACAGTGAAAGAGAGTCTTGCTGGGAATGCTGTTTCTGGGTTTAGGTCAGTGCAGTGGTGTTCAGGCAGTGTAGGGGCTCAAGGTGAGACTAAGAATGTAGAAATGAGAATTCACTGATATGATTACTACATGCTACAGAGAGAGTTGGTATGCAATTTCTACAGCACACCCAGGCCTGACTCACTCCATGACTACATGCATTGCCATATTTTTAAACACATCAACTAAGCAAATTATTCTGCCACATTTTTCTGAAATGAAGTCTGACTCACACTGTGATATTAGAAACATGACACTATGCCTTGCAATTCCGTAAAATGAAGTACTACAGTGAAAGAGAGTCTTGCTGGGAGTTCTGTTTCAGGTTTTAGGACAGTGCTGTGGTGTTCAGGGAGTGTAGGGGCTCAAGGTGGGACTGGGAATTTAGAAATGAGAGTTCACTGACATGATTACTACATGCTACAGAGAGTTGGTATGCAATTTATACAGCACACCCAGGCCTGACTCACTCCATGACTACATGTATTGCCATATTTTATAAACATCAACTAAGCAAATTATTATGCCACATTTGTCTGAAATGAAGTCTGACTCACATTGTGATCTTAGACACATGACAGTATGCCTTGCAATTCAGTAAAATGATTACTACAGTGAAAGAGAGTCTTGCTGGGAGTGCTGTTTCTGGGTTTAGGACAGTGCAGTGGTGTTCAGGCAGTGTTGGGGCTCAAGGTGGGACTGGGAATTTAGAAATGAGAATTCACTTACATGATTACTACATGCTACAGAGAGAGTTGATATGCATTGTCTACAGCACACCCAGGCCTGACTCACTCCATGACTACATGAATTGCTATATTTTTAAACACATCACCTAAGCAAATTATTCTGCCACATTTTTCTGAAATGAAGTCTGACTCACACTGTGATCTTAGACACATGACAGTATGTCTTGTAATTCAGTAAAAGGATTACTACAGTGAAAGAGAGTCTTGCTCGGAGTGCTGTTTCTGAGTTTAGGACACTGCAGTGGTGTTCAGGCAGAGTAGGGGCTCAAGGTGGGACTGAGAATTTAGAAATGAGAATTCACTGACATGATTACGACATGCTACAGAGAGAGTTGGTATGCAATTTCTACAGCACGCCCATGCCTGACTCACTCCATGACTACATGCATTGCCATATTTTTTAAAACATCAACTAAGCAAATTAATCAGCTACCATTTTGTGAAATGAAGTCTGACTCACACTGTGATCTTAGACACATGACAATGTGCCTTGCAATTCCGTGAAAGAGAGTCTTGTGGGAGTTCTATTTCAGGTTTTAGGACAGTGCAGTGGTGTTCAGGCAGTGTAGGGGCTCAAGGTGGGACTGAGAATGTAGAAATGAGAATTCACTGACATGATTGCTACATGCTACAGAGATTTGGTATGCAATTTTTACAGCACACCCATGCCTGACTCACTCCATGACTACATGCATTGCCATCTTGTTAAACACACCAACTAAGCAAATTAATCAGCCACCATTTTGTGAAATGAAGTCTGACTCACACTGTGATCTTAGACACATGACAGTATGCCTTGCAATTCCTTAAACTGATTACTACAGTGAAAGAGAGTCTTGCTGGGAGTGCTGTTTCTGGGTTTAGGACAGTGCAGTGGTGTTCAGGCAGTGTATGGGCTCAAGGTGGGACTGAGAATTTAGAAATGAGAATTCACTGACATGATTACTACATACTACAGAGAGAGTTGATATGCATTGTCTACAGCACACCCAGGCGTGACTCACTCCATGACTAGATGCATTGCCATATTTTTAAACACATCAACTTAGCAAATTATTCTGCCACATTTTTCTGAAATGAAGTCTGACTCACACTGTGATCTTAGACACATGACAGTATGCCTTGTAATTCAGTAAAATGATTACTACAGTGAAAGTGAGTCTTGCTGGGAGTGCTGTTTCAGGTGTTAGGACAGTGCAGTGGTGTTCAGGCAGTGTAGGGGCTCAAGGTGAGACTGAGAATTTAGAAATGAGAATTCACTGACATGATTGCTACATGCTACAGAGATTTGGTATGCAATTTCTACAGCACACCCAGGCCTGACTCACTCCATGACTACATGCATTGCCATATTATTAAACACATCAACTAAGCAAATTAATCAGCCACCATTTTGTGAAAGGAAGTCTGACTCACACTGTGATCTTAGACACATGACAATATGCCTTGCAATTCCATGAAAGAGAGTCTTGCTGGGAGTGCTGTTTCATGTTTTTGGACAGTGCAGTGGTGTTCAGGCAGTGTAGCGGCTCAAGGTGAGACTGAGAATTTAGAAATGAGAATTCACTGACATGATTACTGCATGCTACAGAGAGAGTTGGTATGCAATTTCTACAGCACACCCAGGCCTGACTCACTCCATGACTACATGCATTGCCATATTTTAAAACACATCAACTAAGCAAATTAATCAGCTACCATTTTGTGAAATGAAGTCTGAGTCACACTGTGATCTTAGACACATGACAATATGCCTTGCAATTCCATGAAAGAGAGTCTTGCTGGGAGTGCTGTTTCAGGTTTTAGGACAGTGCAGTGGTGTTCAGACAGTGTAGGGGCTCAAGGTGGGACTGAGAATGTAGAAATGAGAATTCACTGACATGATTGCTACATGCTACAAAGATTTGGTATGCAATTTCCACAGCACACCCATGCCTGACTCACTCCATGACTACATGCATTGCCATATTTTTAAACACATCATCTAAGCAAATTAATCAGCCACCATTTTGTGAAATGAAGTCTGACTCACACTGTGATCTTAGACACATGACAGTATGCCTTGTAATTCAGTAAAGTGATTACTACAGTGAAAGAGAGTCTTGCTGGGAGTGCTGTTTCTGAGTTTAGGACACTGCAGTGGTGTTCAGGCAGTGTAGGGGCTCAAGGTGAGACTGAGAATTTAGAAATGAGAATTCACTGGCATGATTACTACGTGCTACAGAGAGAGTTGGTATGCATTGTCTACAGCACACCCAGGCCTGATACACTCCATGACTACATGCATTGCCATATTTTTAAACACATCAGCTAAGCAGATAAATCAGCCACCATTTTGTGAAATGAAGTCTGACTCAAACTGTGATCTTAGACACATGACAGTATGCCTTGCAATTCAGTAAAATGATTGCTACGGTGAAAGAGAGTCTTGCTGGGAGTGCTGTTTCTGAGTTTAACACACCAGTGGTGTTCAGGCAGTGTAGGGGCTCAAGGTGGGACTGAGAATTTAGAAATGAGAATTCACTGACATGATTACTACATGCTACAGAGAGAGTTGATATGCATTGTCTACAGCACACCCAGGCGTGACTCACTCCATGACTACATGCATTGCCATATTTTTAAACACATCAACTTAGCAAATTATTCTGCCACATTTTTCTGAAATGAAGTCTGACTCACACTGTGATCTTAGACACATGACAGTATGCCTTGTAATTCAGTAAAATGATTACTACAGTGAAAGTGAGTCTTGCTGGGAGTGCTGTTTCAGGTGTTAGGACAGTGCAGTGGTGTTCAGGCAGTGTAAGGGCTCAAGGTGAGACTGAGAATTTAGAAATGAGAATTCACTGACATGATTGCTACATGCTACAGAGATTTGGTATGCAATTTCTACAGCACACCCAGGCCTGACTCACTCCATGACTACATGCATTGCCATATTATTAAACACATCAACTAAGCAAATTAATCAGCCACCATTTTGTGAAAGGAAGTCTGACTCACACTGTGATCTTAAACACATGACAATATGCCTTGCAATTCCGTGAAAGAGAGTCTTGCTGGGAGTGCTGTTTCATGTTTTTGGACGGTGCAGTGGTGTTCAGGCAGTGTAGCGGCTCAAGGTGAGACTGAGAATTTAGAAATGAGAATTCACTGACATGATTACTGCATGCTACAGAGAGAGTTGGTATGCAATTTCTACAGCACGCCCAGGCATGACTCACTCCATGACTACATGCATTGCCATATTTTTAAACACATCAACTAAGCAAATTAATCAGCTAACATTTTGTGAAATGAAGTCTGACTCACACTGTGATCTTAGACACATGACAATGTGCCTTGCAATTCGGTGAAAGAGAGTCTTGTGGTAGTGCTATTTCAGGTTTTAGGACAGTGCAGTGGTGTTCAGGCAGTGTAGGGGCTCAAGGTAAGACTGAGAATTTAGAAATGAGAATTCACTGCCATGATTACTACATGCTACAGAGAGAGTTGTTATGCAATTTCTACAGCACACCCAGGACAGACTCACTCCATGACTACATGAATTGCTATATTTTTAAACACATACCTAAGCAAATTATTCTGCCACATTTTTCTGAAATGAAGTCTGACTCACACTGTGATCTTAGACACATGACAGTATGCCTTGTAATTCAGTAAAAGGATTACTACAGTGAAAGAGAGTCTTGCTCGGTGTGCTGTTTCTGAGTTTAGGACACAGCAGTGGTGTTCAGGCAGCGTAGGGGCTCAAGGTGGGACTGATAATTTAGAAATGAGAATTCACTGACATGATTACTACATGCTACAAAGAGAGTTGGTATGCAATTTCTACAGCACGCCCATGCCTGACTCACTCCATGACTACATGCATTGCCATATTTTTTAAAACATCAACTAAGCAAATTAATCAGCTACCATTTTGTGAAATGAAGTCTGACTCACACTGTGATCTTAGACACATGACAATGTGCCTTGCAATTCCGTGAAAGAGAGTTTTGTGGGAGTGCTATTTCAGGTTTTAGGACAGTGCAGTGGTGTTCAGGCAGTGTAGGGGCTCAAGGTGGGACTGAGAATGTAGAAATGAGAATTCACTGACATGATTGCTACATGCTACAGAGATTTGGTATGCAATTTCTACAGCACGCCCAGGCCTGACTCACTCCATGACTAAATGCATTGCCATATTTTTAAACACATCAACTAAGCAAAAATATTCTGCCACATTTTTCTGAAATGAAGTCTGACTCACACTGTGATCCTAGACACATGACAGTATGCCTTGCAATTCAGTAAAATGAAGTACTACAGTGAAAGAGAGTCTTGCTGGGAGTGCTGTTTCAAGTTTTAGGACAGTGCAGTGGTGTTCAGGCAGTGTAAGGGCTCAAGGTGAGACTGAGAATTTAGAAATGAGAATTCACTGACATGCTTACTACATGCTACAGAGGGAGTTGGTATGCAATGTCTACAGCACACCCAGGCCTGACTCACTCCATGACTACATGCATTGCCATATTTGTAAACACATCAACTAACCAAATTAATCAGCCACCATTTTGTGAAATAAAGTCTGACTCACACTGTGATCTTAGACACATGACAGTATGCCTTGCAATTCCGTAAAATGATTAGTACAGTGAAATAGAGTCTTGCTGGGAGTGCTCTTTCTGGGTTTAGGACAGTGCAGTGGTGTTCAGGCAGTGTAGGGGCTCAAGGTGGGACTGAGAATGTAGAAATGAGAATTCACTGATATGATTGCTACATGCTACAGAGAGAGTTGGTATGCAATTTCTACAGCACACCCAGGACAGACTCACTCCATGACTACATGAATTGCTATATTTTTAAACACATCAACTAAGCAAGTTATTCTGCCACATTTTTCTGAAATGAAGTCTGACTCACACTGTGATCTTAGACACATGACAGTATGCCTTGTAATTCAGTAAATGGATTACTACAGTGAAAGAGAGTCTTGCTGGGAGTTCTTTTTCAGGATTTAGGACAGTGCAGTGGTGTTCGGGCAGTGTAGGGGCTCAGGGTGAGACTGAGAATTTAGAAATGAGAATTCACTGACATGATTACTACATGCTACCGAGAGAGTTGGTATGCAATTTCGACAGAACACCCAGGCCTGATTCACTCCATGACTACATGCATTGTCATATTTTTAAACACATCCACTAAGCAAATTAATCAGCCACCATTTTGTGAAATGAAGTCTGACTCAGACTGTGCTCTTAGACACATGACAGTATTCCTTGCAATTCAGCAACATGATTATTACAGTAAAAGAGAGTCTTGCTCGGAGTGCTGTTTCAGGTTTTAGGACAGTGCAGTAGTGTTCAGGCAGTGTAGGGGCTCAAGGTGTGACTGAGAATGTAGAAATGAGAATTCACTGACATGATTACTACATGCTACAGAGAGAGTTGGTATGCAATTTCTACAGCACACCTAGGATCTTAAATACACAGCATGGAGACTATTTGGGAATTCAGAGGCCTGGTACACATGCTGCTTTGGACTTTATAGCACTAAATGTCCTAAGGACTGACTCACTCCATGACTACATGTATTGACATATTTTAAAAACATCAACTAAGCAAATTATTCTGCCACATTTTCTAAAATGACGTCTGACTCATACTGTGATCTTAGACACATGACAGTATGCCTTGCAATTCAGTAAAAGGATTACTACAGTGAAAGAGAGTCTTGCTGGGAGTGCTGTTTCAGGTTTTAGGACAGTGCAGTGGTGTTCATGCAGTGTAGAGGCTCAAGGTAGGACTGAGAATGTAGAAATGAGAATTCACTGACATGATTGCTACATGCTACAGAGATTTGGTATGCAATTTCTACAGCACACCCTGGCCTGACATACTTCATGACTACATGCATTGCCATATTTTTAATCACATCAACTAAGCAAATTATTCTGCCACATTTTTCTGAAATGAAGTCTGACTCACACTGTGATCGTAGACACATGACACTATGCCTTGCAATTCAGTAAAATGATTACTATAGTGAGAGAGAGTCTTGCTGGGAGTTCTGTTTCTGGGTTTAGGACAGTGCAGTGGTGTTCAGGCAGTGTAGGGGCTCAAGGTGGGACTGAGAATTTAGAAATGAGAATTCACTGACATGATTACTACATGCTACAGAGAGAGTTGGTATGCAATTTCTACAGCACACCCAGGCCTGACTCACTCCATGACTACATGCATTGCCATATTTTTAAACACATCAACTAAGCAAATTATTCTGCCACATTTTTCTGAAATGAAGTGTGACTCACACTGTGATCTTACAAAAATGACACTATGCCTTGCAATTCCGTAAAATGAAGTACTACAGTGAAAGAGAGTCTTGCTGGGAGTTCTGTTTCAGGTTTTAGGACAGTGCTGTGGTGTTCAGGCAGTGTAGGGGCTTAAGGTGGGACTGAGAATTTAGAAATGAGAATTCACTTACATGATTACTACATGCTACAGAGAGAGTTGATATGCATTGTCTACAGCACACCCAGGCCTGACTCACTCCATGACTACATGAATTGCTATATTTTTAAACACATCACCTAAGCAAATTATTCTGCCACATTTTTCTGAAATGAAGTCTGACTCACACTGTGATCTTAGACACATGACAGTATGTCTTGTAATTCAGTAAAAGGATTACTACAGTGAAAGAGAGTCTTGCTCGGAGTGCTGTTTCTGAGTTTAGGACACTGCAGTGGTGTTCAGGCAGAGTAGGGGCTCAAGGTGGGACTGAGAATTTAGAAATGAGAATTCACTGACATGATTACGACATGCTACAGAGAGAGTTGGTATGCAATTTCTACAGCACGCCCATGCCTGACTCACTCCATGACTACATGCATTGCCATATTTTTTAAAACATCAACTAAGCAAATTAATCAGCTACCATTTTGTGAAATGAAGTCTGACTCACACTGTGATCTTAGACACATGACAATGTGCCTTGCAATTCCGTGAAAGAGAGTCTTGTGGGAGTTCTATTTCAGGTTTTAGGACAGTGCAGTGGTGTTCAGGCAGTGTAGGGGCTCAAGGTGGGAATGAGAATGTAGAAATGAGAATTCACTGACATGATTGCTACATGCTACAGAGATTTGGTATGCAATTTTGACAGCACACCCATGCCTGACTCACTCCATGACTACATGCATTGCCATCTTTTTAAACACACCAACTAAGCAAATTAATCAGCTACCATTTTGTGAAATGAAGTCTGACTCACACTGTGATCTTAGACACATGACAGTATGCCTTGCAATTCCTTAAAATGATTACTACAGTGAAAGAGAGTCTTGCTGGGAGTGCTGTTTCTGGGTTTAGGACAGTGCAGTGGTGTTCAGGCAGTGTATGGGCTCAAGGTGGGACTGAGAATTTAGAAATGAGAATTCACTGACATGATTACTACATACTACAGAGAGAGTTGATATGCATTGTCTACAGCACACCCAGGCGTGACTCACTCCATGACTAGATGCATTGCCATATTTTTAAACACATCAACTTAGCAAATTATTCTGCCACATTTTTCTGAAATGAAGTCTGACTCACACTGTGATCTTAGACACATGACAGTATGCCTTGTAATTCAGTAAAATGATTACTACAGTGAAAGTGAGTCTTGCTGGGAGTGCTGTTTCAGGTGTTAGGACAGTGCAGTGGTGTTCAGGCAGTGTAGGGGCTCAAGGTGAGACTGAGAATTTAGAAATGAGAATTCACTGACATGATTGCTACATGCTACAGAGATTTGGTATGCAATTTCTACAGCACACCCATGCCTGACTCACTCCATGACTACATGCATTGCCATATTTTTAAACACATCATCTAAGCAAATTAATCAGCCACCATTTTGTGAAATGAAGTCTGACTCACACTGTGATCTTAGACACATGACAGGATGCCTTGTAATTCAGTAAAGTGATTACTACAGTGAAAGAGAGTCTTGCTGGGAGTGCTGTTTCTGAGTTTAGGACACTGCAGTGGTGTTCAGGCAGTGTAGGGGCTCAAGGTGAGACTGGGAATTTAGAAATGAGAATTCACTGGCATGATTACTACGTGCTACAGAGAGAGTTGGTATGCATTGTCTACAGCACACCCAGGCCTGATACACTCCATGACTACATGCATTGCCATATTTTTAAACACATCAGCTAAGCAGATAAATCAGCCACCATTTTGTGAAATGAAGTCTGACTCAAACTGTGATCTTAGACACATGACGGTATGCCTTGCAATTCAGTAAAGTGATTACTACAGTGAAAGAGAGTCTTGCTGGGAGTGCTGTTTCTGAGTTTAGGACACTGCAGTGGTGTTCAGGCAGTGTAGGGGCTCAAGGTGGGACTGAGAATTTAGAAATGAGAATTCACTGACATGTTTACTACATGCTACAGAGAGAGTTGATATGCATTGTCTACAGCACACCCAGGCGTGACTCACTCCATGACTACATGCATTGCCATATTTTTAAACACATCAACTTAGCAAATTATTCTGCCACATTTTTCTGAAATGAAGTCTGACTCACACTGTGATCTTAGACACATGACAGTATGCCTTGTAATTCAGTAAAATGATTACTACAGTGAAAGTGAGTCTTGCTGGGAGTGCTGTTTCAGGTGTTAGGACAGTGCAGTGGTGTTCAGGCAGTGTAAGGGCTCAAGGTGAGACTGAGAATTTAGAAATGAGAATTCACTGACATGATTGCTACATGCTACAGAGATTTGGTATGCAATTTCTACAGCACACCCAGGCCTGACTCACTCCATGACTACATGCATTGCCATATTATTAAACACATCAACTAAGCAAATTAATCAGCCACCATTTTGTGAAAGGAAGTCTGACTCACACTGTGATCTTAAACACATGACAATATGCCTTGCAATTCCGTGAAAGAGAGTCTTGCTGGGAGTGCTGTTTCATGTTTTTGGACGGTGCAGTGGTGTTCAGGCAGTGTAGCGGCTCAAGGTGAGACTGAGAATTTAGAAATGAGAATTCACTGACATGATTACTGCATGCTACAGAGAGAGTTGGTATGCAATTTCTACAGCACGCCCAGGCATGACTCACTCCATGACTACATGCATTGCCATATTTTTAAACACATCAACTAAGCAAATTAATCAGCTAACATTTTGTGAAATGAAGTCTGACTCACACTGTGATCTTAGACACATGACAATGTGCCTTGCAATTCGGTGAAAGAGAGTCTTGTGGGAGTGCTATTTCAGGTTTTAGGACAGTGCAGTGGTGTTCAGACAGTGTAGGGGCTCAAGGTGGGACTGAGAATGTAGAAATGAGAATTCACTGCCATGATTACTACATGCTACAGAGAGAGTTGCTTTGCAATTTCTACAGCACACCCAGGACAGACTCACTCCATGACTACATGAATTGCTATATTTTTAAACACATACCTAAGCAAATTATTCTGCCACATTTTTCTGAAATGAAGTCTGACTCACACTGTGATCTTAGACACATGACAGTATGCCTTGTAATTCAGTAAAAGGATTACTACAGTGAAAGAGAGTCTTGCTCGGTGTGCTGTTTCTGAGTTTAGGACACAGCAGTGGTGTTCAGGCAGCGTAGGGGCTCAAGGTGGGACTGATAATTTAGAAATGAGAATTCACTGACATGATTACTACATGCTACAAAGAGAGTTGGTATGCAATTTCTACAGCACGCCCATGCCTGACTCACTCCATGACTACATGCATTGCCATATTTTTTAAAACATCAACTAAGCAAATTAATCAGCTACCATTTTGTGAAATGAAGTCTGACTCACACTGTGATCTTAGACACATGACAATGTGCCTTGCAATTCCGTGAAAGAGAGTTTTGTGGGAGTGCTATTTCAGGTTTTAGGACAGTGCAGTGGTGTTCAGGCAGTGTAGGGGCTCAAGGTGGGACTGAGAATGTAGAAATGAGAATTCACTGACATGATTGCTACATGCTACAGAGATTTGGTATGCAATTTCTACAGCACGCCCAGGCCTGACTCACTCCATGACTAAATGCATTGCCATATTTTTAAACACATCAACTAAGCAAAAATATTCTGCCACATTTTTCTGAAATGAAGTCTGACTCACACTGTGATCCTAGACACATGACAGTATGCCTTGCAATTCAGTAAAATGAAGTACTACAGTGAAAGAGAGTCTTGCTGGGAGTGCTGTTTCAAGTTTTAGGACAGTGCAGTGGTGTTCAGGCAGTGTAAGGGCTCAAGGTGAGACTGAGAATTTAGAAATGAGAATTCACTGACATGCTTACTACATGCTACAGAGGGAGTTGGTATGCAATGTCTACAGCACACCCAGGCCTGACTCACTCCATGACTACATGCATTGCCATATTTGTAAACACATCAACTAACCAAATTAATCAGCCACCATTTTGTGAAATAAAGTCTGACTCACACTGTGATCTTAGACACATGACAGTATGCCTTGCAATTCCGTAAAATGATTAGTACAGTGAAATAGAGTCTTGCTGGGAGTGCTCTTTCTGGGTTTAGGACGGTGCAGTGGTGTTCAGGCAGTGTAGGGGCTCAAGGTGGGACTGAGAATGTAGAAATGAGAATTCACTGATATGATTGCTACATGCTACAGAGAGAGTTGGTATGCAATTTCTACAGCACACCCAGGACAGACTCACTCCATGACTACATGAATTGCTATATTTTTAAACACATCAACTAAGCAAGTTATTCTGCCACATTTTTCTGAAATGAAGTCTGACTCACACTGTGATCTTAGACACATGACAGTATGCCTTGTAATTCAGTAAATGGATTACTACAGTGAAAGAGAGTCTTGCTGGGAGTTCTTTTTCAGGATTTAGGACAGTGCAGTGGTGTTCGGGCAGTGTAGGGGCTCAGGGTGAGACTGAGAATTTAGAAATGAGAATTCACTGACATGATTACTACATGCTACCGAGAGAGTTGGTATGCAATTTCGACAGAACACCCAGGCCTGATTCACTCCATGACTACATGCATTGTCATATTTTTAAACACATCCACTAAGCAAATTAATCAGCCACCATTTTGTGAAATTAAGTCTGACTCAGACTGTGCTCTTAGACACATGACAGTATTCCTTGCAATTCAGCAACATGATTATTACAGTAAAAGAGAGTCTTGCTCGGAGTGCTGTTTCAGGTTTTAGGACAGTGCAGTAGTGTTCAGGCAGTGTAGGGGCTCAAGGTGTGACTGAGAATGTAGAAATGAGAATTCACTGACATGATTACTACATGCTACAGAGAGAGTTGGTATGCAATTTCTACAGCACACCTAGGATCTTAAATACACAGCATGGAGACTATTTGGGAATTCAGAGGCCTGGTACACATGCTGCTTTGGACTTTATAGCACTAAATGTCCTAAGGACTGACTCACTCCATGACTACATGTATTGACATATTTTAAATACATCAATTAAGCAAATTATTCTGCCACATTTTCTAAAATGACGTCTGACTCATACTGTGATCTTAGACACATGACAGTATGCCTTGCAATTCAGTAAAAGGATTACTACAGTGAAAGAGAGTCTTGCTGGGAGTGCTGTTTCAGGTTTTAGGACAGTGCAGTGGTGTTCATGCAGTGTAGAGGCTCAAGGTAGGACTGAGAATGTAGAAATGAGAATTCACTGACATGATTGCTACATGCTACAGAGATTTGGTATGCAATTTCTACAGCACACCCTGGCCTGACATACTCCATGACTACATGCATTGCCATATTTTTAATCACATCAACTAAGCAAATTATTCTGCCACATTTTTCTGAAATGAAGTCTGACTCACACTGTGATCGTAGACACATGACACTATGCCTTGCAATTCAGTAAAATGATTACTATAGTGAGAGAGAGTCTTGCTGGGAGTTCTGTTTCTGGGTTTAGGACAGTGCAGTGGTGTTCAGGCAGTGTAGGGGCTCAAGGTGGGACTGAGAATTTAGAAATGAGAATTCACTGACATGATTACTACATGCTACAGAGAGAGTTGGTATGCAATTTCTACAGCACACCCAGGCCTGACTCACTCCATGACTACATGCATTGCCATATTTTTAAACACATCAACTAAGCAAATTATTCTGCCACATTTTTCTGAAATGAAGTGTGACTCACACTGTGATCTTACAAAAATGACACTATGCCTTGCAATTCCGTAAAATGAAGTACTACAGTGAAAGAGAGTCTTGCTGGGAGTTCTGTTTCAGGTTTTAGGACAGTGCTGTGGTGTTCAGGCAGTGTAGGGGCTTAAGGTGGGACTGAGAATTTAGAAATGAGAATTCACTTACATGATTACTACATGCTACAGAGAGAGTTGATATGCATTGTCTACAGCACACCCAGGCCTGACTCACTCCATGACTACATGAATTGCTATATTTTTAAACACATCACCTAAGCAAATTATTCTGCCACATTTTTCTGAAATGAAGTCTGACTCACACTGTGATCTTAGACACATGACAGTATGCCTTGCAATTCCGTAAAATGAAGTACTACAGTGAAAGAGAGTCTTGCTCGGAGTGCTGTTTCTGAGTTTAGGACACTGCAGTGGTGTTCAGGCAGAGTAGGGGCTCAAGGTGGGACTGAGAATTTAGAAATGAGAATTCACTGACATGATTACGACATGCTACAGAGAGAGTTGGTATGCAATTTCTACAGCACGCCCATGCCTGACTCACTCCATGACTACATGCATTGCCATATTTTTTAAAACATCAACTAAGCAAATTAATCAGCTACCATTTTGTGAAATGAAGTCTGACTCACACTGTGATCTTAGACACATGACAATGTGCCTTGCAATTCCGTGAAAGAGAGTCTTGTGGGAGTTCTATTTCAGGTTTTAGGACAGTGCAGTGGTGTTCAGGCAGTGTAGGGGCTCAAGGTGGGACTGAGAATGTAGAAATGAGAATTCACTGACATGATTGCTACATGCTACAGAGATTTGGTATGCAATTTTTACAGCACACCCATGCCTGACTCACTCCATGACTACATGCATTGCCATCTTTTTAAACACACCAACTAAGCAAATTAATCAGCTACCATTTTGTGAAATGAAGTCTGACTCACACTGTGATCTTAGACACATGACAGTATGCCTTGCAATTCCTTAAAATGATTACTACAGTGAAAGAGAGTCTTGCTGGGAGTGCTGTTTCTGGGTTTAGGACAGTGCAGTGGTGTTCAGGCAGTGTATGGGCTCAAGGTGGGACTGAGAATTTAGAAATGAGAATTCACTGACATGATTACTACATACTACAGAGAGAGTTGATATGCATTGTCTACAGCACACCCAGGCGTGACTCACTCCATAACTAGATGCATTGCCATATTTTTAAACACATCAACTTAGCAAATTATTCTGCCACATTTTTCTGAAATGAAGTCTGACTCACACTGTGATCTTAGACACATGACAGTATGCCTTGTAATTCAGTAAAATGATTACTACAGTGAAAGTGAGTCTTGCTGGGAGTGCTGTTTCAGGTGTTAGGACAGTGCAGTGGTGTTCAGGCAGTGTAGGGGCTCAAGGTGAGACTGAGAATTTAGAAATGAGAATTCACTGACATGATTGCTACATGCTACAGAGATTTGGTATGCAATTTCTACAGCACACCCATGCCTGACTCACTCCATGACTACATGCATTGCCATATTTTTAAACACATCATCTAAGCAAATTAATCAGCCACCATTTTGTGAAATGAAGTCTGACTCACACTGTGATCTTAGACACATGACAGTATACCTTGTAATTCAGTAAAGTGATTACTACAGTGAAAGAGAGTCTTGCTGGGAGTGCTGTTTCTGAGTTTAGGACACTGCAGTGGTGTTCAGGCAGTGTAGGGGCTCAAGGTGAGACTGGGAATTTAGAAATGAGAATTCACTGGCATGATTACTACGTGCTACAGAGAGAGTTGGTATGCATTGTCTACAGCACACCCAGGCCTGATACACTCCATGACTACATGCATTGCCATATTTTTAAACACATCAGCTAAGCAGATAAATCAGCCACCATTTTGTGAAATGAAGTCTGACTCAAACTGTGATCTTAGACACATGACGGTATGCCTTGCAATTCAGTAAAATGATTGCTACGGTGAAAGAGAGTCTTGCTGGGAGTGCAGTTTCTGAGTTTAACACACCAGTGGTGTTCAGGCAGTGTAGGGGCTCAAGGTGGGACTGAGAATTTAGAAATGAGAATTCACTGACATGATTACTACATGCTACAGAGAGAGTTGATATGCATTGTCTACAGCACACCCAGGCGTGACTCACTCCATGACTACATGCATTGCCATATTTTTAAACACATCAACTTAGCAAATTATTCTGCCACATTTTTCTGAAATGAAGTCTGACTCACACTGTGATCTTAGACACATGACAGTATGCCTTGTAATTCAGTAAAATGATTACTACAGTGAAAGTGAGTCTTGCTGGGAGTGCTGTTTCAGGTGTTAGGACAGTGCAGTGGTGTTCAGGCAGTGTAAGGGCTCAAGGTGAGACTGAGAATTTAGAAATGAGAATTCACTGACATGATTGCTACATGCTACAGAGATTTGGTATGCAATTTCTACAGCACACCCAGGCCTGACTCACTCCATGACTACATGCATTGCCATATTATTAAACACATCAACTAAGCAAATTAATCAGCCACCATTTTGTGAAAGGAAGTCTGACTCACACTGTGATCTTAAACACATGACAATATGCCTTGCAATTCCGTGAAAGAGAGTCTTGCTGGGAGTGCTGTTTCATGTTTTTGGACGGTGCAGTGGTGTTCAGGCAGTGTAGCGGCTCAAGGTGAGACTGAGAATTTAGAAATGAGAATTCACTGACATGATTACTGCATGCTACAGAGAGAGTTGGTATGCAATTTCTACAGCACGCCCAGGCATGACTCACTCCATGACTACATGCATTGCCATATTTTTAAACACATCAACTAAGCAAATTAATCAGCTAACATTTTGTGAAATGAAGTCTGACTCACACTGTGATCTTAGACACATGACAATGTGCCTTGCAATTCGGTGAAAGAGAGTCTTGTGGGAGTGCTATTTCAGGTTTTAGGACAGTGCAGTGGTGTTCAGACAGTGTAGGGGCTCAAGGTGGGACTGAGAATGTAGAAATGAGAATTCACTGCCATGATTACTACATGCTACAGAGAGAGTTGTTATGCAATTTCTACAGCACACCCAGGACAGACTCACTCCATGACTACATGAATTGCTATATTTTTAAACACATACCTAAACAAAATTATTCTGCCACATTTTTCTGAAATGAAGTCTGACTCACACTGTGATCTTAGACACATGACAGTATGCCTTGTAATTCAGTAAAAGGATTACTACAGTGAAAGAGAGTCTTGCTGGGAGTGCTCTTTCTGGGTTTAGGACAGTGCAGTGGTGTTCAGGCAGTGTAGGGGCTCAAGGTGAGACTGAGAATTTAGAAATGAGAATTCACTGACATGATTGCTACATGCTACAGAGATTTGGTATGCAATTTCTACAGCACGCCCAGGCCTGACTCACTAAATGCATTGCCATATTTTTAAACACATCAACTAAGCAAAAATATTCTGCCACATTTTTCTGAAATGAAGTCTGACTCACACTGTGATCCTAGACACATGACAGTATGCCTTGCAATTCAGTAAAATGAAGTACTACAGTGAAAGAGAGTCTTGCTGGGAGTGCTGTTTCAAGTTTTAGGACAGTGCAGTGGTGTTCAGGCAGTGTAAGGGCTCAAGGTGAGACTGAGAATTTAGAAATGAGAATTCACTGACATGCTTACTACATGCTACAGAGGGAGTTGGTATGCAATGTCTACAGCACACCCAGGCCTGACTCACTCCATGACTACATGCATTGCCATATTTGTAAACACATCAACTAACCAAATTAATCAGCCACCATTTTGTGAAATGAAGTCTGACTCACACTGTGATCTTAGACACATGACAGTATGCCTTGCAATTCCGTAAAATGATTAGTACAGTGAAATAGAGTCTTGCTGGGAGTGCTCTTTCTGGGTTTAGGACAGTGCAGTGGTGTTCAGGCAGTGTAGGGGCTCAAGGTGGGACTGAGAATGTAGAAATGAGAATTCACTGATATGATTGCTACATGCTACAGAGAGAGTTGGTATGCAATTTCTACAGCACACCCAGGACAGACTCACTCCATGACTACATGAATTGCTATATTTTTAAACACATCAACTAAGCAAGTTATTCTGCCACATTTTTCTGAAATGAAGTCTGACTCACACTGTGATCTTAGACACATGACAGTATGCCTTGTAATTCAGTAAATGGATTACTACAGTGAAAGAGAGTCTTGCTGGGAGTTCTTTTTCAGGATTTAGGACAGTGCAGTGGTGTTCAGGCAGTGTAGGGGCTCAGGGTGAGACTGAGAATTTAGAAATGAGAATTCACTGACATGATTACTACATGCTACCGAGAGAGTTGGTATGCAATTTCGACAGAACACCCAGGCCTGATTCACTCCATGACTACATGCATTGTCATATTTTTAAACACATCCACTAAGCAAATTAATCAGCCACCATTTTGTGAAATGAAGTCTGACTCAGACTGTGCTCTTAGACACATGACAGTATTCCTTGCAATTCAGCAACATGATTATTACAGTAAAAGAGAGTCTTGCTCGGAGTGCTGTTTCAGGTTTTAGGACAGTGCAGTAGTGTTCAGGCAGTGTAGGGGCTCAAGGTGTGACTGAGAATGTAGAAATGAGAATTCACTGACATGATTACTACATGCTACAGAGAGAGTTGGTATGCAATTTCTACAGCACACCTAGGATCTTAAATACACAGCATGGAGACTATTTGGGAATTCAGAGGCCTGGTACACATGCTGCTTTGGACTTTATAGCACTAAATGTCCTAAGGACTGACTCACTCCATGACTACATGTATTGACATATTTTAAAAACATCAACTAAGCAAATTATTCTGCCACATTTTCTAAAATGACGTCTGACTCATACTGTGATCTTAGACACATGACAGTATGCCTTGCAATTCAGTAAAAGGATTACTACAGTGAAAGAGAGTCTTGCTGGGAGTGCTGTTTCAGGTTTTAGGACAGTGCAGTGGTGTTCATGCAGTGTAGAGGCTCAAGGTAGGACTGAGAATGTAGAAATGAGAATTCACTGACATGATTGCTACATGCTACAGAGATTTGGTATGCAATTTCTACATCACACCCAGGTCTGACTCACTCCATGACTACATGCATTGCCATATTTTTAATCACATCAACTAAGCAAATTATTCTGCCACATTTTTCTGAAATGAAGTCTGACTCACACTGTGATCGTAGACACATGACACTATGCCTTGCAATTCAGTAAAATGATTACTATAGTGAGAGAGAGTCTTGCTGGGAGTTCTGTTTCTGGGTTTAGGACAGTGCAGTGGTGTTCAGGCAGTGTAGGGGCTCAAGGTGGGACTGAGAATTTAGAAATGAGAATTCACTGACATGATTACTACATGCTACAGAGAGAGTTGGTATGCAATTTCTACAGCACACCCAGGCCTGACTCACTCCATGACTACATGCATTGCCATATTTTTAAACACATCAACTAAGCTAATTGTTTTGCCACATTTTTCTGAAATTAAGTCTGACTCACACTGTGATCTTAGCCACATGACAGTATACCTTGCAATTCAATAAAATGATGACTACAGTAAAAGAGAGTCTTGCTGGGAGTGCTGTTTCTGGGTTTAGGACAGTGCAGTGTTGTTCTGGCAGGTTAGGGACTAAAGGTGGGACTGAGAATTTAGAAATGAGAATTCACTGACATGATTACTACATGCTACAGAGAGAATTGGGATGCAATGTCTACAGCACACCCAGGCCTGACATACTCCATGACTACATGCATTGCCATATTTTTAAACACATCAACTAAGCAAATTATTCTGCCACATTTTACTGAAATGAAGTGTGACTCACACTGTGATTTTAGACACATACCAGTATGCCTTGCAATTCCGTAAAATGATTATTACAGTGAAAGAGAGTCTTGCTGGGAATGCTGTTTCTGGGTTTAGGTCAGTGCAGTGGTGTTCAGGCAGTGTAGGGGCTCAAGGTGAGACTGAGAATTTAGAAATGAGAATTCACTGACATGATTACTACATGCTACAGAGATTTGGTATGCAATTTCTACAGCACACCCAGGCCTGACTCACTCCATGACTACATGCATTGCCATATTTTTAAACACATCAACTAAGCAAATTATTCTGCCACATTTTTCTGAAATGAAGTGTGACTCACACTGTGATCTTATAAAAATGACACTATGCCTTGCAATTCCGTAAAATGAAGTACTACAGTGAAAGAGAGTCTTGCTGGGAGTTCTGTTTCAGGTTTTAGGACAGTGCTGTGGTGTTCAGGCAGTGTAGGGGCTCAAGGTGGGACTGAGAATTTAGAAATGAGAGTTCACTGACATGATTACTACATGCTACAGAGAGAGTTGATATGCATTGTCTACAGCACACCCAGGCCTGACTCACTCCATGACTAGATGCATTGCCATATTTTTAAACACTTCAATTTAGCAGATTATTCTGCCACATTTTTCTGAAATGAAGTCTGACTCACACTGTGATCTTAGACACATGACATTATGCCTTGTAATTCAGTAAAATGATTACTACAGTGAAAGTAAGTCTTGCTGGGAGTGCTGTTTCAGGTTTTAGGACAGTGCAATGGTGTTCAGACAGGGTCGGGCTCAAGGTGGGACAGAGAATGTAGAAATGAGAATTCACTGACATGATTGCTACATGCTACAGAGAGTTGGTATGCAATTTCTACAGCACACCCACGCCTGACTCACTCATTGACTAGATGCATTGCCATATTTTTAAACACATCAACTAAGCCAATTATTCTACCACATTTTTCTGAAATGAAGTCTGACTCACACTGTGATCTTAGACACATGACAGTATGCCTTGCAATTCAGTAAAATGATTACTACAGTGAAAGAGAGTCTTGCTGGGAGTGCTGTTTCTGGGTTTAGGACAGTGCAGTGGTGTTCAGGCAGTGTAGGGGCTCAAGGTGGGACTGAGAATGTAGAAATGAGAATTCACTGCCATGATTACTACATGCTACAGAGAGAGTTGTTATGCAATTTCTACAGCACACCCAGGACAGACTCACTCCATGACTACATGAATTGCTATATTTTTAAACACATACCTAAGCAAATTATTCTGCCACATTTTTCTGAAATGAAGTCTGACTCACACTGTGATCTTAGACACATGACAGTATGCCTTGTAATTCAGTAAAGTGATTACTACCGTGAAAGAGAGTCTTGCTGGGAGTGTTGTTTCTGAGTTTAGGACACTGCAGTGGTGTTCAGGCAGTGTAGGGGCTCAAGGTGAGACTGAGAATTTAGAAATGAGAATTCACTGGCATGATTACTACATGCTACAGAGAGAGTTGATATGCATTGTCTACAGCACACCCAGGCGTGACTCACTCCATGACTACATGCATTGCCATATTTTTAAACACATCAACTTAGCAAATTATTCTGCCACATTTTTCTGAAATGAAGTCTGACTCACACTGTGATCTTAGACACATGACAGTATGCCTTGTAATTCAGTAAAATGATTACTACAGTGAAAGTGAGTCTTGCTGGGAGTGCTGTTTCAGGTGTTAGGACAGAGCAGTGGTGTTCAGGCAGTGAAAGGGCTCAAGGTGAGACTGAGAATTTAGAAATGAGAATTCACTGACATGATTGCTACATGCTACAGAGATTTGGTATGCAATTTCTACAGCACACCCAGGCCTGACTCACTCCATGACTACATGCATTGCCATATTATTAAACACATCAACTAAGCAAATTAATCAGCCACCATTTTGTGAAAGGAAGTCTGACTCACACTGTGATCTTAAACACATGACAATATGCCTTGCAATTCCATGAAAGAGAGTCTTGCTGGGAGTGCTGTTTCATGTTTTTGGACGGTGCAGTGGTGTTCAGGCAGTGTAGCGGCTCAAGGTGAGACTGAGAATTTAGAAATGAGAATTCACTGACATGATTACTGCATGCTACAGAGAGAGTTGGTATGCAATTTCTACAGCACGCCCAGGCCTGACTCACTCCATGACTACATGCATTGCCATATTTTTAAACACATCAACTAAGCAAATTAATCAGCTAACATTTTGTGAAATGAAGTCTGACTCACACTGTGATCTTAGACACATGACAATGTGCCTTGCAATTCGGTGAAAGAGACTCTTGTGGGAGTGCTATTTCAGGTTTTAGGACAGTGCAGTGGTGTTCAGACAGTGTAGGGGCTCAAGGTGGGACTGAGAATTTAGAAATGAGAATTCACTGACATGATTACTACATGCTACAAAGAGAGTTGGTATGCAATTTCTACAGCACGCCCATGCCTGACTCACTCCATGACTACATGCATTGCCATATTTTTTAAAACATCAACTAAGCAAATTAATCAGCTAACATTTTGTGAAATGAAGTCTGACTCACACTGTGATCTTAGACACATGACAATGTGCCTTGCAATTCGGTGAAAGAGAGTCTTGTGGGAGTGCTATTTCAGGTTTTAGGACAGTGCAGTGGTGTTCAGGCAGTGTAGGGGCTCAAGGTGGGACTGAGAATGTAGAAATGAGAATTCACTGACATGATTGCTACATGCTACAGAGATTTGGTATGCAATTTTTACAGCACACCCATGCCTGACTCACTCCATTACTACCTGCATTGCCATCTTGTTAAACACACCAACTACGCAAATTAATCAGCCACCATTTTGTGAAATGAAGTCTGACTCACACTGTGATCTTAGACACATGACAGTATAGCTTGCAATTCCTTAAAATGATTACTACAGTGAAAGAGAGTCTTGCTGGGAGTGCTGTTTCTGGGTTTAGGACAGTGCAGTGGTGTTCAGGCAGTGTAGGGGCTCAAGGTGGGACTGAGAATTTAGAAATGAGAATTCACTGCCATGATTACAACATGCTACAGAGAGAGTTGATATGCATGGTCTACAGCACACCCAGGCGTGACTCACTCCATGACTAGATGCATTGCCATATTTTTAAACACATCAACTTAGCAAATTATTCTGCCACATTTTTCTGAAATGAAGTCTGACTCACACTGTGATCTTAGACACATGACAGTATGCCTTGCAATTTAGTAAAATGATTACTACAGTGAAAGAGAGTCTTGCTCGGAGTGCTGTTTCAGGTTTTAGGACAGTGCAGTGGTGTTCAGGCAGAGTAGGGGCTCAAGGTGGGACTGAGAATGTAGAAATGAGAATTCACTGGCATGATTACCACATGCTACAGAGAGAGTTGGTATGCAATTTCTACAGCACACCCAGGCCTGACATACTCCATGACTATATGCATTGCCATATTTTTAAATACATCAACTAAGCAAATTGTTCTGCCAGATTTGTCTGAAATTAAGTCTGACTCACACTGTGATCTTAGACACAGGACAGTATACCTTTCAATTCAGTAAAATGATGACTACAGTGAAATAGAGTCTTGCTGGGAGTGCTGTTTCTGGGTTTAGGACAGTACAGTGGTGTTCAGGCAGTGTAGGGGCTCAAGGTGGGACTGAGAATTTAGAAATGAGACTTCACTGACATGATTACTACATGCTACAGAGAGAGTTGGTATGCAATTTCTACAGCACAGCCAGGCCTGACTCACTCCATGACTACATGTATTGCCATATTTTAAAAACATCAACTAAGCAAATTATTCTGTCACATTTTCTGAAATGAAGTCTGACTCATACTGTGATCTTAGACACATGGCAGTATGCCTTGCAAAACAGTCAAATGATTACTACAGTAAAAGAGAGTCTTACTGGGAGTGCTGTTTCTGGGTTTAGGACAGTGCAGTGGTGTTCAGGCAGTGCAGGGGCTCAAGGTGAGACTGAGAATTTAGACATGAGAATTCACTGACATGATTACTACATGCTACAGATAGAGTTGGTATGCAATTTCTACAGCACGCCCAGGCCTGACTCACTCCATGACTACACGCATTGCCATATTTTTAAACACATCAATTAAGCAAATTAATCAGCTACCATTTTGTGAAATGAAGTCTGACTCACACTGTGATCTTAGACACATGACAGTATGCCTTGCAATTCAGTAAAATGATTACTACAGTAAAAGAGAGTCTTGCTGGGAGTGCTGTTTCAGGTTTTAGGACAGTGCAGTGGTGTTCATGCAGTGTAGGGGCTCAAGGTAGGACTGAGAATGTAGAAATGAGAATTCACTGACATGATTGCTACATGCTACAGAGATTTGGTATGCAATTTCTACAGCACACCCAGGCCTGACATACTCCATGACTACATGCATTGCCATATTTTTAAACACATCAACTAAGCAAATTATTCTGCCACATTTTACTGAAATGAAGTGTGACTCACACTGTGATTTTAGACACATAACAGTATGCCTTGCAATTCCGTAAAATGATTATTACAGTGAAAGAGAGTCTTGATGGGAATGCTGTTTCTAAGTTTAGGACAGTGCAGTGGTGTTTAGGCAGTGTAGGGGCACAAGGTGGGACTGAGAATGTAGAAATGAGAATTCACTGACATGATTGCTACATGCTACAGAGATTTGGTATGCAATTTCTACAGCACGCCCAGGCCTGACTCACTCCATGACTACATGCATTGCCATATTTTTAAACACATCAACTAAGCAAAAATATTCTGCCACATTTTTCTGAAATGAAGTCTGACTCACACTGTGATCCTAGACACATGCCAGTATGCCTTGCAATTCAGTAAAATGAAGTACTACAGTGAAAGAGAGTCTTGCTGGGAGTGCTGTTTCAGGTTTTAGGACAGTGCAGTGGTGTTCAGGCAGTGTAGGGGCTCAAGGTGAGACTGAGAATTTAGAAATGAGAATTCACTGACATGCTTACTACATGCTACAGAGGGAGTTGGTATGCAATGTCTACAGCACACCCAGGCCTGACTCACTCCATGACTACATGCATTGCCATATTTGTAAACACATCAACTAAGCAAATTAATCAGCCACCATTTTGTGAAATGAAGTCTGACTCACACTGTGATCTTAGACACATGACAGTATGCCTTGCAATTCTGTAAAATGATTAGTACAGTGAAATAGAGTCCTGCTGGGAGTGCTCTTTCTGGGTTTAGGACAGTGCAGTGGTGTTCAGGCAGTGTAGGGGCTCAAGGTGGGACTGAGAATGTAGAAATGAGAATTCACTGATATGATTGCTACATGCTACAGAGAGAGTTGGTATGCAATTTCTACAGCACACCCAGGACAGACTCACTCCATGACTACATGCATTGCTATATTTTTAAACACATCAACTAAGCAAGTTATTCTGCCACATTTTTCTGAAATGAAGTCTGACTCACACTGTGATCTTAGACACATGACAGTATGCCTTGTAATTCAGTAAATGGATTACTACAGTGAAAGAGAGTCTTGCTGGGACTTCTTTTTCAGGATTTAGGACAGTGCAGTGGTGTTCAGGCAGTATAGGGGCTCAGGGTGAGACTGAGAATTTAGAAATGAGAATTCACTGACATGATTACTACATGCTACCGAGAGAGTTGGTATGCAATTTCGACAGAACACCCAGGCCTGATTCACTCCATGACTACATGCATTGTCATATTTTTAAACACATCCACTAAGCAAATTAATCAGCCACCATTTTGTGAAATGAAGTCTGACTCAGACTGTGCTCTTAGACACATGACAGTATTCCTTGCAATTCAGCAACATGATTATTACAGTAAAAGAGAGTCTTGCTCGGAGTGCTGTTTCAGGTTTTAGGACAGTGCAGTAGTGTTCAGGCAGTGTAGGGGCTCAAGGTGTGACTGAGAATGTAGAAATGAGAATTCACTGACATGATTACTACATGCTACAGAGAGAGTTGGTATGCAATTTCTACAGCACACCTAGGATCTTAAATAAACAGCATGGAGACTATTTGGGAATTCAGAGGCCTGGTACACATGCTGCTTTGGACTTTATAGCACTAAATGTCCTAAGGACTGACTCACTCCTTGACTACATGTATTGACATATTTTAAAAACATCAACTAAGCAAATTATTCTGCCACATTTTCTGAAATGACGTCTGACTCATACTGTGATCTTAGACACATGACAGTATGCCTTGCAATTCAGTAAAAGGATTACTACAGTGAAAGAGAGTCTTGCTGGGAGTGCTGTTTCAGGTTTTAGGACAGTGCAGTGGTGTTCATGCAGTGTAGAGGCTCAAGGTAGGACTGAGAATGTAGAAATGAGAATTCACTGACATGATTGCTACATGCTACAGAGATTTGGTATGCAATTTCTACAGCACACCCAGGTCTGACTCACTCCATGACTACATGCATTGCCATATTTTTAATCACATCAACTAAGCAAATTATTCTGCCACATTTTTCTGAAATGAAGTCTGACTCACACTGTGATCGTAGACACATGACACTATGCCTTGCAATCGAGTAAAATGATTACTATAGTGAGAGAGAGTCTTGCTGGGAGTTCTGTTTCTGGGTTTAGGACAGTGCAGTGGTGTTCAGGCAGTGTAGGGGCTCAAGGTGGGACTGAGAATTTAGAAATGAGAATTCACTGACATGATTACTACATGCTACAGAGAGAGTTGGTATGCAATTTCTACAGCACACCCAGGCCTGACTCACTCCATGACTACATGCATTGCCATATTTTTAAACACATCAACTAAGCAAATTATTCTGCCACATTTTTCTGAAATGAAGTGTGACTCACACTGTGATCTTAGCCACATGACAGTATACCTTGCAATTCAATAAAATGATCACTACAGTAAAAGAGAGTCTTGCTGGGAGTGCTGTTTCTGGGTTTAGGACAGTGCAGTGTTGTTCTGGCAGGTTAGGGACTAAAGGTGGGACTGAGAATTTAGAAATGAGAATTCACTGACATGATTACTACATGCTACAGAGAGAATTGGGATGCAATGTCTACAGCACACCCAGGCCTGACATACTCCATGACTACATGCATTGCCATATTTTTAAACACATCAACTAAGCAAATTATTCTGCCACATTTTACTGAAATGAAGTGTGACTCACACTGTGATTTTAGACACATAACAGTATGCCTTGCAATTCCGTAAAATGATTATTACAGTGAAAGAGAGTCTTGCTGGGAATGCTTTTTCTGGGTTTAGGTCAGTGCAGTGGTGTTCAGGCAGTGTAGGGGCTCAAGGTGAGACAGAGAATTTAGAAATGAGAATTCACTGACATGATTACTACATGCTACAGAGATTTGGTATGCAATTTCTACAGCACACCCAGGCCTGACTCACTCCATGACTACATGCATTGCCATATTTTTAAACACATCAACTAAGCAAATTATTCTGCCACATTTTTCTGAAATGAAGTGTGACTCACACTGTGATCTTACAAAAATGACACTATGCCTTGCAATTCCGTAAAATGAAGTACTACAGTGAAAGAGAGTCTTGCTGGGAGTTCTGTTTCAGGTTTTAGGACAGTGCTGTGGTGTTCAGGCAGTGTAGGGGCTCAAGGTGGGACTGAGAATTTAGAAATGAGAGTTCACTGACATGATTACTACATGCTACAGAGAGAGTTGATATGCATTGTCTACAGCACACCCAGGCCTGACTCACTCCATGACTAGATGCATTGCCATATTTTTAAACACTTCAATTTAGCAAATTATTCTGCCACATTTTTCTGAAATGAAGTCTGACTCACACTGTGATCTTAGACACATGACATTATGCCTTGTAATTCAGTAAAATGATTACTACAGTGAAAGTAAGTCTTGCTGGGAGTGCTGTTTCAGGTTTTAGGACAGTGCAATGGTGTTCAGACAGGGTCGGGGCTCAAGGTGGGACAGAGAATGTAGAAATGAGAATTCACTGACATGATTGCTACATGCTACAGAGAGTTGGTATGCAATTTCTACAGCACACCCACGCCTGACTCACTCCATGACTAGATGCATTGCCATATTTTTAAACACATCAACTAAGCCAATTATTCTACCACATTTTTCTGAAATGAAGTCTGACTCACACTGTGATCTTAGACACATGACAGTATGCCTTGCAATTCAGTAAAATGATTACTACAGTGAAAGAGAGTCTTGCTGGGAGTGCTGTTTCTGGGTTTAGGACAGTGCAGTGGTGTTCAGGCAGTGTAGGGGCTCAAGGTGGGACTGAGAATGTAGAAATGAGAATTCACTGCCATGATTACTACATGCTACAGAGAGAGTTGTTATGCAATTTCTACAGCACACCCAGGACAGACTCACTCCATGACTACATGAATTGCTATATTTTTAAACACATACCTAAGCAAATTATTCTGCCACATTTTTCTGAAATGAAGTCTGACTCACACTGTGATCTTAGACACATGACAGTATGCCTTGTAATTCAGTAAAGTGATTACTACAGTGAAAGAGAGTCTTGCTGGAGTGCTGTTTCTGAGTTTAGGACACTGCAGTGGTGTTCAGGCAGTGTAGGGGCTCAAGGTGAGACTGAGAATTTAGAAATGAGAATTCACTGGCATGATTACTACGTGCTACAGAGAGAGTTGGTATGCATTGTCTACAGCACACCCAGGCCTGATACACTCTATGACTACATGCATTGCCATATTTTTAAACACATCAGCTAAGCAGATAAATCAGCCACCATTTTGTGAAATGAAGTCTGACTCAAACTGTGATCTTAGACACATGACAGTATGCCTTGCAATTCAGTAAAATGATTGCTACGGTGAAAGAGAGTCTTGCTGGGAGTGCTGTTTCTGAGTTTAACACACCAGTGGTGTTCAGGCAGTGTAGGGGCTCAAGGTGGGACTGAGAATTTAGAAATGAGAATTCACTGACATGATTACTACATGCTACAGAGAGAGTTGATATGCATTGTCTACAGCACACCCAGGCGTGACTCACTCCATGACTACATGCATTGCCATATTTTTAAACACATCAACTTAGCAAATTATTCTGCCACATTTTTCTGAAATGAAGTCTGACTCACACTGTGATCTTAGACACATGACAGTATGCCTTGTAATTCAGTAAAATGATTACTACAGTGAAAGTGAGTCTTGCTGGGAGTGCTGTTTCAGGTGTTAGGACAGAGCAGTGGTGTTCAGGCAGTGTAAGGGCTCAAGGTGAGACTGAGAATTTAGAAATGAGAATTCACTGACATGATTGCTACATGCTACAGAGATTTGGTATGCAATTTCTACAGCACACCCAGGCCTGACTCACTCCATGACTACATGCATTGCCATATTATTAAACACATCAACTAAGCAAATTAATCAGCCACCATTTTGTGAAAGGAAGTCTGACTCACACTGTGATCTTAAACACATGACAATATGCCTTGCAATTCCATGAAAGAGAGTCTTGCTGGGAGTGCTGTTTCATGTTTTTGGACGGTGCAGTGGTGTTCAGGCAGTGTAGCGGCTCAAGGTGAGACTGAGAATTTAGGAATGAGAATTCACTGACATGATTACTGCATGCTACAGAGAGAGTTGGTATGCAATTTCTACAGCACGCCCAGGCCTGACTCACTCCATGACTACATGCATTGCCATATTTTTAAACACATCAACTAAGCAAATTAAACAGCTAACATTTTGTGAAATGAAGTCTGACTCACACTGTGATCTTAGACACATGACAATGTGCCTTGCAATTCGGTGAAAGAGACTCTTGTGGGAGTGCTATTTCAGGTTTTAGGACAGTGCAGTGGTGTTCAGACAGTGTAGGAGTTCAAGGTGGGACTGAGAATGCAGAAATGAGAATTCACTGCCATGATTACTACATGCTACAGAGAGAGTTGTTATGCAATTTCTACAGCACACCCAGGATAGACTCACTCCATGACTACATGAATTGCTATATTTTTAAACACATACCTAAGCAAATTATTCTGCCACATTTTTCTGAAATGAAGTCTGACTCACACTGTGATCTTAGACACATGACAGTATGCCTTGTAATTCAGTAAAAGGATTACTACAGTGAAAGAGAGTCTTGCTCGGTGTGCTGTTTCTGAGTTTAGGACACAGCAGTGGTGTTCAGGCAGCGTAGGGGCTCAAGGTGGGACTGAGAATTTAGAAATGAGAATTCACTGACATGATTACTACATGCTACAAAGAGAGTTGGTATGCAATTTCTACAGCACGCCCATGCCTGACTCACTCCATGACTACATGCATTGCCATATTTTTTAAAACATCAACTAAGCAAATTAATCAGCTAACATTTTGTGAAATGAAGTCTGACTCACACTGTGATCTTAGACACATGACAATGTGCCTTGCAATTTGGTGAAAGAGAGTCTTGTGGGAGTGCTATTTCAGGTTTTAGGACAGTGCAGTGGTGTTCAGGCAGTGTAGGGGCTCATGGTGGGACTGAGAATGTAGAAATGAGAATTCACTGACATGATTGCTACATGCTACAGAGATTTGGTATGCAATTTTTACAGCACACCCATGCCTGACTCACTCCATTACTACCTGCATTGCCATCTTGTTAAACACACCAACTAAGCAAATTAATCAGCCACCATTTTGTGAAATGAAGTCTGACTCACACTGTGATCTTAGACACATGACAGTATAGCTTGCAATTCCTTAAAATGATTACTACAGTGAAAGAGAGTCTTGCTGGGAGTGCTGTTTCTGGGTTTAGGACAGTGCAGTGGTGTTCAGGCAGTGTAGGGGCTCAAGGTGGGACTGAGAATTTAGAAATGAGAATTCACTGCCATGATCACTACATGCTACAGAGAGAGTTGATATGCATGGTCTACAGCACACCCAGGCGTGACTCACTCCATGACTAGATGCATTGCCATATTTTTAAACACATCAACTTAGCAAATTATTCTGCCACATTTTTCTGAAATGAAGTCTGACTCACACTGTGATCTTACACACCTGACAGTATGCCTTGCAGTTTAGTAAAATGATTACTACAGTGAAAGAGAGTCTTGCTCGGAGTGCTGTTTCAGGTTTTAGGACAGTGCAGTGGTGTTCAGGCAGAGTAGGGGCTCAAGGTGGGACTGAGAATGTAGAAATGAGAATTCACTGGCATGATTACCACATGCTACAGAGAGAGTTGGTATGCAATTTCTACAGCACACCCAGGCCTGACATACTCCATGACTACATGCATTGCCATATTTTTAAATACATCAACTAAGCAAATTGTTCTGCCAGATTTGTCTGAAATTAAGTCTGACTCACACTGTGATCTTAGACACAGGACAGTATACCTTTCAATTCAGTAAAATGATGACTACAGTGAAATAGAGTCTTGCTGGGAGTGCTGTTTCTGGGTTTAGGACAGTACAGTGGTGTTCAGGCAGTGTAGGGGCTCAAGGTGGGACTGAGAATTTAGAAATGAGACTTCACTGACATGATTACTACATGCTACAGAGAGAGTTGGTATGCAATTTCTACAGCACAGCCAGGCCTGACTCACTCCATGACTACATGTATTGCCATATTTTAAAAACATCAACTAAGCAAATTATTCTGTCACATTTTCTGAAATGAAGTCTGACTCATACTGTGATCTTAGACACATGGCAGTATGCCTTGCAAAACAGTCAAATGATTACTACAGTAAAAGAGAGTCTTACTGGGAGTGCTGTTTCTGGGTTTAGGACAGTGCAGTGGTGTTCAGGCAGTGCAGGGGCTCAAGGTGAGACTGAGAATTTAGACATGAGAATTCACTGACATGATTACTACATGCTACAGATAGAGTTGGTATGCAATTTCTACAGCACGCCCAGGCCTGACTCACTCCATGACTACACGCATTGCCATATTTTTAAACACATCAATTAAGCAAATTAATCAGCTACCATTTTGTGAAATGAAGTCTGACTCACACTGTGATCTTAGACACATGCCAGTATGCCTTGCAATTCAGTAAAATGATTACTACAGTAAAAGAGAGTCTTGCTGGGAGTGCTGTTTCAGGTTTTAGGACAGTGCAGTGGTGTTCATGCAGTGTAGGGGCTCAAGGTAGGACTGAGAATGTAGAAATGAGAATTCACTGACATGATTGCTACATGCTACAGAGATTTGGTATGCAATTTCTACAGCACACCCAGGCCTGACTCACTCCATGACTACATGCATTGCCATATTTTTAAACACATCAACTAAGCAAAAATATTCTGCCACATTTTTCTGAAATGAAGTCTGACTCACACTGTGATCTTAGACACATGACAGTATGCCTTGCAATTCAGTAAAATGAAGTACTACAGTGAAAGAGAGTCTTGCTGGGAGTGCTGTTTCAGGTTTTAGGACAGTGCAGTGGTGTTCAGGCAGTGTAGGGGCTCAAGGTGAGACTGAGAATTTAGAAATGAGAATTCACTGACATGCTTACTACATGCTACAGAGGGAGTTGGTATGCAATGTCTACAGCACACCCAGGCCTGACTCACTCCATGACTACATGCATTGCCATATTTGTAAACACATCAACTAAGCAAATTAATCAGCCACCATTTTGTGAAATGAAGTCTGACTCACACTGTGATCTTAGACACATGACAGTATGCCTTGCAATTCCGTAAAATGATTAGTACAGTGAAATAGAGTCTTGCTGGGGGTGCTCTTTCTGGGTTTAGGACAGTGCAGTGGTGTTCAGGCAGTGTAGGGGCTCAAGGTGGGACTGAGAATGTAGAAATGAGAATTCACTGATATGATTGCTACATGCTACAGAGAGAGTTGGTATGCAATTTCTACAGCACACCCAGGACAGACTCACTCCAAGACTACATGAATTGCTATATTTTTAAACACATCAACTAAGCAAGTTATTCTGCCACATTTTTCTGAAATGAAGTCTGACTCACACTGTGATCTTAGACACATGACAGTATGCCTTGTAATTCAGTAAATGGATTACTACAGTGAAAGAGAGTCTTGCTGGGAGTTCTTTTTCAGGATTTAGGACAGTGCAGTGGTGTTCAGGCAGTGTAGGGGCTCAGGGTGAGTCTGAGAATTTAGAAATGAGAATTCACTGACATTATTACTACATGCTACCGAGAGAGTTGGTATGCAATTTCGACAGAACACCCAGGCCTGATTCACTCCATGACTACATGCATTGTCATATTTTTAAACACATCCACTAAGCAAATTAATCAGCCACCATTTTGTGAAATGAAGTCTGACTCAGACTGTGCTCTTAGACACATGACAGTATTCCTTGCAATTCAGCAACATGATTATTACAGTAAAAGAGAGTCTTGCTCGGAGTGCTGTTTCAGGTTTTAGGACAGTGCAGTAGTGTTCAGGCAGTGTAGGGGCTCAAGGTGTGACTGAGAATGTAGAAATGAGAATTCACTGACATGATTACTACATGCTACAGAGAGAGTTGGTATGCACTTTCTACAGCACACCTAGGATCTTAAGTACACAGCATGGAGACTATTTGGGGATTCAGAGGCCTGGTACACATGCTGCTTTGGACTTTATAGCACTAAATGTCCTAAGGACTGACTCACTCCATGACTACATGTATTGCCATATTTTAAAAACATCAACTAAGCAAATTATTCTGCCACATTTTCTGAAATGACGTCTGACTCATACTGTGATCTTAGACACATGACAGTATGCCTTGCAATTCAGTAAAAGGATTACTACAGTGAAAGAGAGTCTTGCTGGGAGTGCTGTTTCAGGTTTTAGGACAGTGCAGTGGTGTTCATGCAGTGTAGAGGCTCAAGGTAGGACTGAGAATGTAGAAATGAGAATTCACTGACATGATTGCTACATGCTACAGAGATTTGGTATGCAATTTCTACATCACACCCAGGTCTGACTCACTCCATGACTACATGCATTGCCATATTTTTAATCACATCAACTAAGCAAATTATTCTGCCACATTTTTCTGAAATGAAGTCTGACTCACACTGTGATCGTAGACACATGACACTATGCCTTGAAATTCAGTAAAATGATTACTATAGTGAGAGAGAGTATTGCTGGGAGTTCTGTTTCTGGGTTTAGGACAGTGCAGTGGTGTTCAGACAGTGTAGGGGCTCAAGGTGGGACTGGGAATTTAGAAATGAGAATTCACTGACATGATTACTACATGCTACAGAGAGTTGGTATGCAATTTCTACAGCTCACCCAGGCCTGACTCACTCCATGACTACATGCATTGCCATATTTTTAAACACATCAACTAAGCTAATTGTTTTGCCACATTTTTCTGAAATTAAGTCTGACTCACACTGTGATCTTAGCCACATGACAGTATACCTTGCAATTCAATAAAATGATCACTACAGTAAAAGAGAGTCTTGCTGGGAGTGCTGTTTCTGGGTTTAGGACAGTGCAGTGTTGTTCTGGCAGGTTAGGGAGTAAAGGTGGGACTGAGAATTTAGAAATGAGAATTCACTGACATGATTACTACATGCTACAGAGAGAATTGGGATGCAATGTCTACAGCACACCCTGGCCTGACATACTCCATGACTACATGCATTGCCATATTTTTAAACACATCAACTAAGCAAATTATTCTGCCACATTTTACTGAAATGAAGTGTGACTCACACTGTGATTTTAGACACATAACAGTATGCCTTGCAATTCCGTAAAATGATTATTACAGTGAAAGAGAGTCTTGCTGGGAATGCTGTTTCTGGGTTTAGGTCAGTGCAGGTGTGTTCAGGCAGTGTAGGGGCTCAAGGTGAGACTGAGAATTTAGAAATGAGAATTCACTGACATGATTACTACATGCTACAGAGATTTGGTATGCAATTTCTACAGCACACCCAGGCCTGACTCACTCCATGACTACATGCATTGCCATATTTTTAAACACATCAACTAAGCAAATTATTCTGCCACATTTTTCTGAAATGAAGTGTGACTCACACTGTGATCTTACAAACATGACACTATGCCTTGCAATTCCGTAAAATGAAGTACTACAGTGAAAGAGAGTCTTGCTGGGAGTTCTGTTTCAGGTTTTAGGACAGTGCTGTGGTGTTCAGGCAGTGTAGGGGCTCAAGGTGGGACTGAGAATTTAGAAATGAGAGTTCACTGACATGATTACTACATGCTACAGAGAGAGTTGATATGCATTGTCTACAGCACACCCAGGCCTGACTCACTCCATGACTAGATGCATTGCCATATTTTTAAACACTTCAATTTAGCAAATTATTCTGCCACATTTTTCTGAAATGAAGTCTGACTCACACTGTGATCTTAGACACATGACATTATGCCTTGTTATTCAGTAAAATGATTACTACAGTGAAAGTAAGTCTTGCTGGGAGTGCTGTTTCAGGTTTTAGGACAGTGCGATGGTGTTCAGACAGGGTCGGGGCTCAAGGTGGGACTGAGAATGTAGAAATGAGAATTCACTGACATGATTACTACATGCTACAGAGTGAGTTGTTATGCAATTTCTACAGCACACCCAGGACAGACTCACTCCATGACTACATGAATTGCTATATTTTTAAACACATCACCTAAGCAAATTATTCTGCCACATTTTTCTGAAATGAAGTCTGACTCACACTGTGATCTTAGACACATGACAGTATGTCTTGTAATTCAGTAAAAGGATTACTACAGTGAAAGAGAGTCTTGCTCGGAGTGCTGTTTCTGAGTTTAGGACACTGCAGTGGTGTTCAGGCAGTGTAGGGGCTCAAGGTGGGACTGAGAATTTAGAAATGAGAATTCACTGACATGATTACGACATGCTACAGAGAGAGTTGGTATGCAATTTCTACAGCACGCCCATGCCTGACTCACTCCATGACTACATGCATTGCCATATTTTTTAAAACATCAACTAAGCAAATTAATCAGCCACCATTTTGTGAAATGAAGTCTGACTCACACTGTGATCTTAGACACATGACAATGTGCCTTGCAATTCCGTGAAAGAGAGTCTTGTGGGAGTGCTATTTCAGGTTTTAGGACAGTGCAGTGGTGTTCAGGCAGTGTAGGGGCTCACGGTGGGACTGAGAATGTAGAAATGAGAATTCACTGACATGATTGCTACATGCTACAGAGATTTGGTATGCAATTTTTACAGCACACCCATGCCTGACTTACTCCATGACTACAAGCATTGCCATCTTTTTAAACACACCAACTAAGCAAATTAATCAGCCACCATTTTGTGAAATGAAGTCTGACTCACACTGTGATCTTAGACACATGACAGTATGCCTTGCAATTCCTTAAAATGATTACTACAGTGAAAGAGAGTCTTGCTGGGAGTGCTGTTTCTGGGTTTAGGACAGTGCAGTGGTGTTTAGGCAGTGTAGGGGCTCAAGGTGGGACTGGGAATTTAGAAATGAGAATTCACTGACATGATTACTACATGTTACAGAAAGAGTTGATATGCATTGTCTACAGCACACCCAGGCGTGACTCACTCCATGACTAGATGCATTGCCATATTTTTAAACACATCAACTTAGCAAATTATTCTGCCACATTTTTCTGAAATGAAGTCTGACTCACACTGTGATATTAGACACATGACAGTATGCCTTGTAATTCAGTAAAATGATTACTACAGTGAAAGTGAGTCTTGCTGGGAGTGCTGTTTCAGGTGTTAGGACAGTGCAGTGGTGTTCAGGCAGTGTAGGGGCTCAAGGTGAGACTGAGAATTTAGAAATGAGAATTCACTGACATGATTGCTACATGCTACAGAGATTTGGTATGCAAATTCTACAGCACACCCAGGCCTGACTCACTCCATGACTACATGCATTGCCATATTATTAAACACATCAACTAAGCAAATTAATCAGCCACCATTTTGTGAAAGGAAGTCTGACTCACACTGTGATCTTAGACACATGACAATATGCCTTGCAATTCCGTGAAAGAGAGTCTTGCTGGGAGTGCTGTTTCATGTTTTTGGACAGTGCAGTGGTGTTCAGGCAGTGTAGCGGCTCAAGGTGAGACTGAGAATTTAGAAATGAGAATTCACTGACATGATTACTGCCTGCTACAGAGAGAGTTGGTATGCAATTTCTACAGCACTCCCATGCCTGACTCACTCCATGACTACATGCATTGCCATATTTTTAAACACATCAACTAAGCAAATTAATCAGCTAACATTTTGTGAAATTAAGTCTGACTCACACTGTGATCTTAGACACATGACAATGTGCCTTGCAATTCGGTGAAAGAGAGTCTTGTGGGAGTGCTATTTCAGGTTTTAGGACAGTGCAGTGGTGTTCAGGCAGTGTAGGGGCTCAAGGTGGGACTGAGAATGTAGAAATGAGAATTCACTGACATGATTACTACATGCTACAGAGAGAGTTGTTATGCAATTTCTACAGCACACCCAGGACAGACTCACTCCATGACTACATGCATTTCCATATTATTAAACACATCAACTAAGCAAATTAATCAGCCACCATTTTGTGAAATGAAGTCTGACTCACACTGTGATCTTAGACACATGACAGTATACCTTGCAATTCAATAAAATGATCACTACAGTAAAAGAGAGTCTTGCTGGGAGTGCTGTTTCTGGGTTTAGGACAGTGCAGTGTTGTTCTGGCAGGTTAGGGACTAAAGGTGGGACTGAGAATTTAGAAATGAGAATTCACTGACATGATTACTACATGCTACAGAGAGAATTGGGATGCAATGTCTACAGCACACCCAGGCCTGACATACTCCATGACTACATGCATTGCCATATTTTTAAACACATCAACTAAGCAAATTATTCTGCCACATTTTACTGAAATGAAGTGTGACTCACACTGTGATTTTAGACACATAACAGTATGCCTTGCAATTCCGTAAAATGATTATTACAGTGAAAGAGAGTCTTGCTGGGAATGCTGTTTCTGGGTTTAGGTCAGTGCAGTGGTGTTCAGGCAGTGTAGGGGCTCAAGGTGAGACTGAGAATTTAGAAATGAGAATTCACTGACATGATTACTACATGCTACAGAGATTTGGTATGCAATTTCTACAGCACACCCAGGCCTGACTCACTCCATGACTACATGCAATGCCATATTTTTAAACACATCCACTAAGCAAATTATTCTGCCACATTTTTCTGAAATGAAGTGTGACTCACACTGTGATCTTACAAAAATGACACTATGCCTTGCAATTCCGTAAAATGAAGTACTACAGTGAAAGAGAGTCTTGCTGGGAGTTCTGTTTCAGGTTTTAGGACAGTGCTGTGGTGTTCAGGCAGTGTAGGGGCTCAAGGTGGGACTGAGAATTTAGAAATGAGAGTTCACTGACATGATTACTACATGCTACAGAGAGAGTTGATATGCATTGTCTACAGCACACCCAGGCCTGACTCACTCCATGACTAGATGCATTGCCATATTTTTAAACACTTCAATTTAGCAAATTATTCTGCCACATTTTTCTGAAATGAAGTCTGACTCACACTGTGATCTTAGACACATGACATTATGCCTTGTAATTCAGTAAAATGATTACTACAGTGAAAGTAAGTCTTGCTGGGAGTGCTGTTTCAGGTTTTAGGACAGTGCAATGGTGTTCAGACAGGGTCGGGGCTCAAGGTGGGACAGAGAATGTAGAAATGAGAATTCACTGACATGATTGCTACATGCTACAGAGAGTTGGTATGCAATTTCTACAGCACACCCACGCCTGACTCACTCCATGACTAGATGCATTGTCATATTTTTAAACACATCAACTAAGCCAATTATTCTACCACATTTTTCTGAAATGAAGTCTGACTCACACTGTGATCTTAGACACATGACAGTATGCCTTGCAATTCAGTAAAATGATTACTACAGTGAAAGAGAGTCTTGCTGGGAGTGCTGTTTCTGGGTTTAGGACAGTGCAGTGGTGTTCAGGCAGTGTAGGGGCTCAAGGTGGGACTGAGAATGTAGAAATGAGAATTCACTGCCATGATTACTACATGCTACAGAGAGAGTTGTTGTGCAATTTCTACAGCACACCCAGGACAGACTCACTCCATGACTACATGAATTGCTATATTTTTAAACACATACCTAAGCAAATTATTCTGCCACATTTTTCTGAAATGAAGTCTGACTCACACTGTGATCTTAGACACATGACAGTATGCCTTGTAATTCAGTAAAGTGATTACTACAGTGAAAGAGAGTCTTGCTGGAGTGCTGTTTCTGAGTTTAGGACACTGCAGTGGTGTTCAGGCAGTGTAGGGGCTCAAGGTGAGACTGAGAATTTAGAAATGAGAATTCACTGGCATGATTACTACGTGCTACAGAGAGAGTTGGTATGCATTGTCTACAGCACACCCAGACCTGATACACTCCATGACTACATGCATTGCCATATTTTTAAACATATCAGCTAAGCAGATAAATCAGCCACCATTTTGTGAAATGAAGTCTGACTCAAACTGTAATCTTAGACACATGACAGTATGCCTTGCAATTCAGTAAAATGATTGCTACGGTGAAAGAGAGTCTTGCTGGGAGTGCTGTTTCTGAGTTTAACACACCAGTGGTGTTCAGGCAGTGTAGGGGCTCAAGGTGGGACTGAGAATTTAGAAATGAGAATTCACTGACATGATTACTACATGCTACAGAGAGAGTTGATATGCATTGTCTACAGCACACCCAGGCGTGACTCACTCCATGACTACATGCATTGCCATATTTTTAAACACATCAACTTAGCAAATTATTCTGCCACATTTTTCTGAAATGAAGTCTGACTCACACTGTGATCTTAGACACATGACAGTATGCCTTGTAATTCAGTAAAATGATTACTACAGTGAAAGTGAGTCTTGCTGGGAGTGCTGTTTCAGGTGTTAGGACAGAGCAGTGGTGTTCAGGCAGTGTAAGGGCTCAAGGTGAGACTGAGAATTTAGAAATGAGAATTCACTGACATGATTGCTACATGCTACAGAGATTTGGTATGCAATTTCTACAGCACACCCAGGCCTGACTCACTCCATGACTACATGCATTGCCATATTATTAAACACATCAACTAAGCAAATTAATCAGCCACCATTTTGTGAAAGGAAGTCTGACTCACACTGTGATCTTAAACACATGACAATATGCCTTGCAATTCCATGAAAGAGAGTCTTGCTGGGAGTGCTGTTTCATGTTTTTGGACGGTGCAGTGGTGTTCAGGCAGTGTAGCGGCTCAAGGTGAGACTGAGAATTTAGGAATGAGAATTCACTGACATGATTACTGCATGCTACAGAGAGAGTTGGTATGCAATTTCTACAGCACGCCCAGGCCTGACTCACTCCATGACTACATGCATTGCCATATTTTTAAACACATCAACTAAGCAAATTAAACAGCTAACATTTTGTGAAATGAAGTCTGACTCACACTGTGATCTTAGACACATGACAATGTGCCTTGCAATTCGGTGAAAGAGACTCTTGTGGGAGTGCTATTTCAGGTTTTAGGACAGTGCAGTGGTGTTCAGACAGTGTAGGAGTTCAAGGTGGGACTGAGAATGCAGAAATGAGAATTCACTGCCATGATTACTACATGCTACAGAGAGAGTTGTTATGCAATTTCTACAGCACACCCAGGATAGACTCACTCCATGACTACATGAATTGCTATATTTTTAAACACATACCTAAGCAAATTATTCTGCCACATTTTTCTGAAATGAAGTCTGACTCACACTGTGATCTTAGACACATGACAGTATGCCTTGTAATTCAGTAAAAGGATTACTACAGTGAAAGAGAGTCTTGCTCGGTGTGCTGTTTCTGAGTTTAGGACACAGCAGTGGTGTTCAGGCAGCGTAGGGGCTCAAGGTGGGACTGAGAATTTAGAAATGAGAATTCACTGACATGATTACTACATGCTACAAAGAGAGTTGGTATGCAATTTCTACAGCACGCCCATGCCTGACTCACTCCATGACTACATGCATTGCCATATTTTTTAAAACATCAACTAAGCAAATTAATCAGCTAACATTTTGTGAAATGAAGTCTGACTCACACTGTGATCTTAGACACATGACAATGTGCCTTGCAATTTGGTGAAAGAGAGTCTTGTGGGAGTGCTATTTCAGGTTTTAGGACAGTGCAGTGGTGTTCAGGCAGTGTAGGGGCTCATGGTGGGACTGAGAATGTAGAAATGAGAATTCACTGACATGATTGCTACATGCTACAGAGATTTGGTATGCAATTTTTACAGCACACCCATGCCTGACTCACTCCATTACTACCTGCATTGCCATCTTGTTAAACACACCAACTAAGCAAATTAATCAGCCACCATTTTGTGAAATGAAGTCTGACTCACACTGTGATCTTAGACACATGACAGTATAGCTTGCAATTCCTTAAAATGATTACTACAGTGAAAGAGAGTCTTGCTGGGAGTGCTGTTTCTGGGTTTAGGACAGTGCAGTGGTGTTCAGGCAGTGTAGGGGCTCAAGGTGGGACTGAGAATTTAGAAATGAGAATTCACTGCCATGATCACTACATGCTACAGAGAGAGTTGATATGCATGGTCTACAGCACACCCAGGCGTGACTCACTCCATGACTAGATGCATTGCCATATTTTTAAACACATCAACTTAGCAAATTATTCTGCCACATTTTTCTGAAATGAAGTCTGACTCACACTGTGATCTTAGACACCTGACAGTATGCCTTGCAGTTTAGTAAAATGATTACTACAGTGAAAGAGAGTCTTGCTCGGAGTGCTGTTTCAGGTTTTAGGACAGTGCAGTGGTGTTCAGGCAGAGTAGGGGCTCAAGGTGGGACTGAGAATGTAGAAATGAGAATTCACTGGCATGATTACCACATGCTACAGAGAGAGTTGGTATGCAATTTCTACAGCACACCCAGGCCTGACATACTCCATGACTACATGCATTGCCATATTTTTAAATACATCAACTAAGCAAATTGTTCTGCCAGATTTGTCTGAAATTAAGTCTGACTCACACTGTGATCTTAGACACAGGACAGTATACCTTTCAATTCAGTAAAATGATGACTACAGTGAAATAGAGTCTTGCTGGGAGTGCTGTTTCTGGGTTTAGGACAGTACAGTGGTGTTCAGGCAGTGTAGGGGCTCAAGGTGGGACTGAGAATTTAGAAATGAGACTTCACTGACATGATTACTACATGCTACAGAGAGAGTTGGTATGCAATTTCTACAGCACAGCCAGGCCTGACTCACTCCATGACTACATGTATTGCCATATTTTAAAAACATCAACTAAGCAAATTATTCTGTCACATTTTCTGAAATGAAGTCTGACTCATACTGTGATCTTAGACACATGGCAGTATGCCTTGCAAAACAGTCAAATGATTACTACAGTAAAAGAGAGTCTTACTGGGAGTGCTGTTTCTGGGTTTAGGGCAGTGCAGTGGTGTTCAGGCAGTGCAGGGGCTCAAGGTGAGACTGAGAATTTAGACATGAGAAATCACTGACATGATTACTACATGCTACAGATAGAGTTGGTATGCAATTTCTACAGCACGCCCAGGCCTGACTCACTCCATGACTACACGCATTGCCATATTTTTAAACACATCAATTAAGCAAATTAATCAGCTACCATTTTGTGAAATGAAGTCTGACTCACACTGTGATCTTAGACACATGCCAGTATGCCTTGCAATTCAGTAAAATGATTACTACAGTAAAAGAGAGTCTTGCTGGGAGTGCTGTTTCAGGTTTTAGGACAGTGCAGTGGTGTTCATGCAGTGTAGGGGCTCAAGGTAGGACTGAGAATGTAGAAATGAGAATTCACTGACATGATTGCTACATGCTACAGAGATTTGGTATGCAATTTCTACAGCACACCCAGGCCTGACTCACTCCATGACTACATGCATTGCCATATTTTTAAACACATCAACTAAGCAAAAATATTCTGCCACATTTTTCTGAAATGAAGTCTGACTCACACTGTGATCTTAGACACATGACAGTATGCCTTGCAATTCAGTAAAATGAAGTACTACAGTGAAAGAGAGTCTTGCTGGGAGTGCTGTTTCAGGTTTTAGGACAGTGCAGTGGTGTTCAGGCAGTGTAGGGGCTCAAGGTGAGACTGAGAATTTAGAAATGAGAATTCACTGACATGCTTACTACATGCTACAGAGGGAGTTGGTATGCAATGTCTACAGCACACCCAGGCCTGACTCACTCCATGACTACATGCATTGCCATATTTGTAAACACATCAACTAAGCAAATTAATCAGCCACCATTTTGTGAAATGAAGTCTGACTCACACTGTGATCTTAGACACATGACAGTATGCCTTGCAATTCCGTAAAATGATTAGTACAGTGAAATAGAGTCTTGCTGGGGGTGCTCTTTCTGGGTTTAGGACAGTGCAGTGGTGTTCAGGCAGTGTAGGGGCTCAAGGTGGGACTGAGAATGTAGAAATGAGAATTCACTGATATGATTGCTACATGCTACAGAGAGAGTTGGTATGCAATTTCTACAGCACACCCAGGACAGACTCACTCCAAGACTACATGAATTGCTATATTTTTAAACACATCAACTAAGCAAGTTATTCTGCCACATTTTTCTGAAATGAAGTCTGACTCACACTGTGATCTTAGACACATGACAGTATGCCTTGTAATTCAGTAAATGGATTACTACAGTGAAAGAGAGTCTTGCTGGGAGTTCTTTTTCAGGATTTAGGACAGTGCAGTGGTGTTCAGGCAGTGTAGGGGCTCAGGGTGAGACTGAGAATTTAGAAATGAGAATTCACTGACATTATTACTACATGCTACCGAGAGAGTTGGTATGCAATTTCGACAGAACACCCAGGCCTGATTCACTCCATGACTACATGCATTGTCATATTTTTAAACACATCCACTAAGCAAATTAATCAGCCACCATTTTGTGAAATGAAGTCTGACTCAGACTGTGCTCTTAGACACATGACAGTATTCCTTGCAATTCAGCAACATGATTATTACAGTAAAAGAGAGTCTTGCTCGGAGTGCTGTTTCAGGTTTTAGGACAGTGCAGTAGTGTTCAGGCAGTGTAGGGGCTCAAGGTGTGACTGAGAATGTAGAAATGAGAATTCACTGACATGATTACTACATGCTACAGAGAGAGTTGGTATGCACTTTCTACAGCACACCTAGGATCTTAAGTACACAGCATGGAGACTATTTGGGGATTCAGAGGCCTGGTACACATGCTGCTTTGGACTTTATAGCACTAAATGTCCTAAGGACTGACTCACTCCATGACTACATGTATTGCCATATTTTAAAAACATCAACTAAGCAAATTATTCTGCCACATTTTCTGAAATGACGTCTGACTCATACTGTGATCTTAGACACATGACAGTATGCCTTGAAATTCAGTAAAATGATTACTATAGTGAGAGAGAGTATTGCTGGGAGTTCTGTTTCAGGTTTTAGGACAGTGCAGTGGTGTTCATGCAGTGTAGAGGCTCAAGGTAGGACTGAGAATGTAGAAATGAGAATTCACTGACATGATTGCTACATGCTACAGAGATTTGGTATGCAATTTCTACATCACACCCAGGTCTGACTCACTCCATGACTACATGCATTGCCATATTTTTAATCACATCAACTAAGCAAATTATTCTGCCACATTTTTCTGAAATGAAGTCTGACTCACACTGTGATCGTAGACACATGACACTATGCCTTGAAATTCAGTAAAATGATTACTATAGTGAGAGAGAGTATTGCTGGGAGTTCTGTTTCTGGGTTTAGGACAGTGCAGTGGTGTTCAGACAGTGTAGGGGCTCAAGGTGGGACTGGGAATTTAGAAATGAGAATTCACTGACATGATTACTACATGCTACAGAGAGTTGGTATGCAATTTCTACAGCTCACCCAGGCCTGACTCACTCCATGACTACATGCATTGCCATATTTTTAAACACATCAACTAAGCTAATTGTTTTGCCACATTTTTCTGAAATTAAGTCTGACTCACACTGTGATCTTAGCCACATGACAGTATACCTTGCAATTCAATAAAATGATCACTACAGTAAAAGAGAGTCTTGCTGGGAGTGCTGTTTCTGGGTTTAGGACAGTGCAGTGTTGTTCTGGCAGGTTAGGGAGTAAAGGTGGGACTGAGAATTTAGAAATGAGAATTCACTGACATGATTACTACATGCTACAGAGAGAATTGGGATGCAATGTCTACAGCACACCCTGGCCTGACATACTCCATGACTACATGCATTGCCATATTTTTAAACACATCAACTAAGCAAATTATTCTGCCACATTTTACTGAAATGAAGTGTGACTCACACTGTGATTTTAGACACATAACAGTATGCCTTGCAATTCCGTAAAATGATTATTACAGTGAAAGAGAGTCTTGCTGGGAATGCTGTTTCTGGGTTTAGGTCAGTGCAGGTGTGTTCAGGCAGTGTAGGGGCTCAAGGTGAGACTGAGAATTTAGAAATGAGAATTCACTGACATGATTACTACATGCTACAGAGATTTGGTATGCAATTTCTACAGCACACCCAGGCCTGACTCACTCCATGACTACATGCATTGCCATATTTTTAAACACATCAACTAAGCAAATTATTCTGCCACATTTTTCTGAAATGAAGTGTGACTCACACTGTGATCTTACAAACATGACACTATGCCTTGCAATTCCGTAAAATGAAGTACTACAGTGAAAGAGAGTCTTGCTGGGAGTTCTGTTTCAGGTTTTAGGACAGTGCTGTGGTGTTCAGGCAGTGTAGGGGCTCAAGGTGGGACTGAGAATTTAGAAATGAGAGTTCACTGACATGATTACTACATGCAACAGAGAGAGTTGATATGCATTGTCTACAGCACACCCAGGCCTGACTCACTCCATGACTAGATGCATTGCCATATTTTTAAACACTTCAATTTAGCAAATTATTCTGCCACATTTTTCTGAAATGAAGTCTGACTCACACTGTGATCTTAGACACATGACATTATGCCTTGTAATTCAGTAAAATGATTACTACAGTGAAAGTAAGTCTTGCTGGGAGTGCTGTTTCAGGTTTTAGGACAGTGCAATGGTGTTCAGACAGGGTCGGGGCTCAAGGTGGGACTGAGAATGTAGAAATGAGAATTCACTGACATGATTACTACATGCTACAGAGTGAGTTGTTATGCAATTTCTACAGCACACCCAGGACAGACTCACTCCATGACTACATGAATTGCTATATTTTTAAACACATCACCTAAGCAAATTATTCTGCCACATTTTTCTGAAATGAAGTCTGACTCACACTGTGATCTTAGACACATGACAGTATGTCTTGTAATTCAGTAAAAGGATTACTACAGTGAAACAGAGTCTTGCTCGGAGTGCTGTTTCTGAGTTTAGGACACTGCAGTGGTGTTCAGGCAGTGTAGGGGCTCAAGGTGGGACTGAGAATTTAGAAATGAGAATTCACTGACATGATTACGACATGCTACAGAGAGAGTTGGTATGCAATTTCTACAGCACGCCCATGCCTGACTCACTCCATGACTACATGCATTGCCATATTTTTTAAAACATCAACTAAGCAAATTAATCAGCCACCATTTTGTGAAATGAAGTCTGACTCACACTGTGATCTTAGACACATGACAATGTGCCTTGCAATTCCGTGAAAGAGAGTCTTGTGGGAGTGCTATTTCAGGTTTTAGGACAGTGCAGTGGTGTTCAGGCAGTGTAGGGGCTCACGGTGGGACTGAGAATGTAGAAATGAGAATTCACTGACATGATTGCTACATGCTACAGAGATTTGGTATGCAATTTTTACAGCACACCCATGCCTGACTTACTCCATGACTACAAGCATTGCCATCTTTTTAAACACACCAACTAAGCAAATTAATCAGCCACCATTTTGTGAAATGAAGTCTGACTCACACTGTGATCTTAGACACATGACAGTATGCCTTGCAATTCCTTAAAATGATTACTACAGTGAAAGAGAGTCTTGCTGGGAGTGCTGTTTCTGGGTTTAGGACAGTGCAGTGGTGTTTAGGCAGTGTAGGGGCTCAAGGTGGGACTGGGAATTTAGAAATGAGAATTCACTGACATGATTACTACATGTTACAGAAAGAGTTGATATGCATTGTCTACAGCACACCCAGGCGTGACTCACTCCATGACTAGATGCATTGCCATATTTTTAAACACATCAACTTAGCAAATTATTCTGCCACATTTTTCTGAAATGAAGTCTGACTCACACTGTGATATTAGACACATGACAGTATGCCTTGTAATTCAGTAAAATGATTACTACAGTGAAAGTGAGTCTTGCTGGGAGTGCTGTTTCAGGTGTTAGGACAGTGCAGTGGTGTTCAGGCAGTGTAGGGGCTCAAGGTGAGACTGAGAATTTAGAAATGAGAATTCACTGACATGATTGCTACATGCTACAGAGATTTGGTATGCAAATTCTACAGCACACCCAGGCCTGACTCACTCCATGACTACATGCATTGCCATATTATTAAACACATCAACTAAGCAAATTAATCAGCCACCATTTTGTGAAAGGAAGTCTGACTCACACTGTGATCTTAGACACATGACAATATGCCTTGCAATTCCGTGAAAGAGAGTCTTGCTGGGAGTGCTGTTTCATGTTTTTGGACAGTGCAGTGGTGTTCAGGCAGTGTAGCGGCTCAAGGTGAGACTGAGAATTTAGAAATGAGAATTCACTGACATGATTACTGCCTGCTACAGAGAGAGTTGGTATGCAATTTCTACAGCACTCCCATGCCTGACTCACTCCATGACTACATGCATTGCCATATTTTTAAACACATCAACTAAGCAAATTAATCAGCTAACATTTTGTGAAATGAAGTCTGACTCACACTGTGATCTTAGACACATGACAATGTGCCTTGCAATTCGGTGAAAGAGAGTCTTGTGGGAGTGCTATTTCAGGTTTTAGGACAGTGCAGTGGTGTTCAGGCAGTGTAGGGGCTCAAGGTGGGACTGAGAATGTAGAAATGAGAATTCACTGACATGATTACTACATGCTACAGAGAGAGTTGTTATGCAATTTCTACAGCACACCCAGGACAGACTCACTCCATGACTACATGCATTTCCATATTATTAAACACATCAACTAAGCAAATTAATCAGCCACCATTTTGTGAAATGAAGTCTGACTCACACTGTGATCTTAGACACATGACAGTATACCTTGCAATTCAATAAAATGATCACTACAGTAAAAGAGAGTCTTGCTGGGAGTGCTGTTTCTGGGTTTAGGACAGTGCAGTGTTGTTCTGGCAGGTTAGGGACTAAAGGTGGGACTGAGAATTTAGAAATGAGAATTCACTGACATGATTACTACATGCTACAGAGAGAATTGGGATGCAATGTCTACAGCACACCCAGGCCTGACATACTCCATGACTACATGCATTGCCATATTTTTAAACACATCAACTAAGCAAATTATTCTGCCACATTTTACTGAAATGAAGTGTGACTCACACTGTGATTTTAGACACATAACAGTATGCCTTGCAATTCCGTAAAATGATTATTACAGTGAAAGAGAGTCTTGCTGGGAATGCTGTTTCTGGGTTTAGGTCAGTGCAGTGGTGTTCAGGCAGTGTAGGGGCTCAAGGTGAGACTGAGAATTTAGAAATGAGAATTCACTGACATGATTACTACATGCTACAGAGATTTGGTATGCAATTTCGACAGCACACCCAGGCCTGACTCACTCCATGACTACATGCATTGCCATATTTTTAAACACATCCACTAAGCAAATTATTCTGCCACATTTTTCTGAAATGAAGTGTGACTCACACTGTGATCTTACAAAAATGACACTATGCCTTGCAATTCCGTAAAATGAAGTACTACAGTGAAAGAGAGTCTTGCTGGGAGTTCTGTTTCAGGTTTTAGGACAGTGCTGTGGTGTTCAGGCAGTGTAGGGGCTCAAGGTGGGACTGAGAATTTAGAAATGAGAGTTCACTGACATGATTACTACATGCTACAGAGAGAGTTGATATGCATTGTCTACAGCACACCCAGGCCTGACTCACTCCATGACTAGATGCATTGCCATATTTTTAAACACTTCAATTTAGCAAATTATTCTGCCACATTTTTCTGAAATGAAGTCTGACTCACACTGTGATCTTAGACACATGACATTATGCCTTGTAATTCAGTAAAATGATTACTACAGTGAAAGTAAGTCTTGCTGGGAGTGCTGTTTCAGGTTTTAGGACAGTGCAATGGTGTTCAGACAGGGTCGGGGCTCAAGGTGGGACAGAGAATGTAGAAATGAGAATTCACTGACATGATTGCTACATGCTACAGAGAGTTGGTATGCAATTTCTACAGCACACCCACGCCTGACTCACTCCATGACTAGATGCATTGTCATATTTTTAAACACATCAACTAAGCCAATTATTCTACCACATTTTTCTGAAATGAAGTCTGACTCACACTGTGATCTTAGACACATGACAGTATGCCTTGCAATTCAGTAAAATGATTACTACAGTGAAAGAGAGTCTTGCTGGGAGTGCTGTTTCTGGGTTTAGGACAGTGCAGTGGTGTTCAGGCAGTGTAGGGGCTCAAGGTGGGACTGAGAATGTAGAAATGAGAATTCACTGCCATGATTACTACATGCTACAGAGAGAGTTGTTGTGCAATTTCTACAGCACACCCAGGACAGACTCACTCCATGACTACATGAATTGCTATATTTTTAAACACATACCTAAGCAAATTATTCTGCCACATTTTTCTGAAATGAAGTCTGACTCACACTGTGATCTTAGACACATGACAGTATGCCTTGTAATTCAGTAAAGTGATTACTACAGTGAAAGAGAGTCTTGCTGGAGTGCTGTTTCTGAGTTTAGGACACTGCAGTGGTGTTCAGGCAGTGTAGGGGCTCAAGGTGAGACTGAGAATTTAGAAATGAGAATTCACTGGCATGATTACTACGTGCTACAGAGAGAGTTGGTATGCATTGTCTACAGCACACCCAGACCTGATACACTCCATGACTACATGCATTGCCATATTTTTAAACACATCAGCTAAGCAGATAAATCAGCCACCATTTTGTGAAATGAAGTCTGACTCAAACTGTGATCTTAGACACATGACAGTATGCCTTGCAATTCAGTAAAATGATTGCTACGGTGAAAGAGAGTCTTGCTGGGAGTGCTGTTTCTGAGTTTAACACACCAGTGGTGTTCAGGCAGTGTAGGGGCTCAAGGTGGGACTGAGAATTTAGAAATGAGAATTCACTGACATGATTACTACATGCTACAGAGAGAGTTGATATGCATTGTCTACAGCACACCCAGGCGTGACTCACTCCATGACTACATGCATTGCCATATTTTTAAACACATCAACTTAGCAAATTATTCTGCCACATTTTTCTGAAATGAAGTCTGACTCACACTGTGATCTTAGACACATGACAGTATGCCTTGTAATTCAGTAAAATGATTACTACAGTGAAAGTGAGTCTTGCTGGGAGTGCTGTTTCAGGTGTTAGGACAGAGCAGTGGTGTTCAGGCAGTGTAAGGGCTCAAGGTGAGACTGAGAATTTAGAAATGAGAATTCACTGACATGATTGCTACATGCTACAGAGATTTGGTATGCAATTTCTACAGCACACCCAGGCCTGACTCACTCCATGACTACATGCATTGCCATATTATTAAACACATCAACTAAGCAAATTAATCAGCCACCATTTTGTGAAAGGAAGTCTGACTCACACTGTGATCTTAAACACATGACAATATGCCTTGCAATTCCATGAAAGAGAGTCTTGCTGGGAGTGCTGTTTCATGTTTTTGGACGGTGCAGTGGTGTTCAGGCAGTGTAGCGGCTCAAGGTGAGACTGAGAATTTAGGAATGAGAATTCACTGACATGATTACTGCATGCTACAGAGAGAGTTGGTATGCAATTTCTACAGCACGCCCAGGCCTGACTCACTCCATGACTACATGCATTGCCATATTTTTAAACACATCAACTAAGCAAATTAAACAGCTAACATTTTGTGAAATGAAGTCTGACTCACACTGTGATCTTAGACACATGACAATGTGCCTTGCAATTCGGTGAAAGAGACTCTTGTGGGAGTGCTATTTCAGGTTTTAGGACAGTGCAGTGGTGTTCAGACAGTGTAGGGGCTCAAGGTGGGACTGAGAATGCAGAAATGAGAATTCACTGCCATGATTACTACATGCTACAGAGAGAGTTGTTATGCAATTTCTACAGCACACCCAGGACAGACTCACTCCATGACTACATGAATTGCTATATTTTTAAACACATACCTAAGCAAATTATTCTGCCACATTTTTCTGAAATGAAGTCTGACTCACACTGTGATCTTAGACACATGACAGTATGCCTTGTAATTCAGTAAAAGGATTACTACAGTGAAAGAGAGTCTTGCTCGGTGTGCTGTTTCTGAGTTTAGGACACAGCAGTGGTGTTCAGGCAGCGTAGGGGCTCAAGGTGGGACTGAGAATTTAGAAATGAGAATTCACTGACATGATTACTACATGCTACAAAGAGAGTTGGTATGCAATTTCTACAGCACACCCATGCCTGACTCACTCCATGACTACATGCATTGCCATATTTTTTAAAACATCAACTAAGCAAATTAATCAGCTAACATTTTGTGAAATGAAGTCTGACTCACACTGTGATCTTAGACACATGACAATATGCCTTGCAATTTGGTGAAAGAGAGTCTTGTGGGAGTGCTATTTCAGGTTTTAGGACAGTGCAGTGGTGTTCAGGCAGTGTAGGGGCTCATGGTGGGACTGAGAATGTAGAAATGAGAATTCACTGACATGATTGCTACATGCTACAGAGATTTGGTATGCAATTTTTACAGCACACCCATGCCTGACTCACTCCATGACTACCTGCATTGCCATCTTGTTAAACACACCAACTAAGCAAATTAATCAGCCACCATTTTGTGAAATGAAGTCTGACTCACACTGTGATCTTAGACACATGACAGTATAGCTTGCAATTCCTTAAAATGATTACTACAGTGAAAGAGAGTCTTGCTGGGAGTGCTGTTTCTGGGTTTAGGACAGTGCAGTGGTGTTCAGGCAGTGTAGGGGCTCAAGGTGGGACTGAGAATTTAGAAATGAGAATTCACTGCCATGATTACTACATGCTACAGAGAGAGTTGATATGCATGGTCTACAGCACACCCAGGCGTGACTCACTCCATGACTAGATGCATTGCCATATTTTTAAACACATCAACTTAGCAAATTATTCTGCCACATTTTTCTGAAATGAAGTCTGACTCACACTGTGATCTTAGACACCTGACAGTATGCCTTGCAATTTAGTAAAATGATTACTACAGTGAAAGAGAGTCTTGCTCGGAGTGCTGTTTCAGGTTTTAGGACAGTGCAGTGGTGTTCAGGCAGAGTAGGGGCTCAAGGTGGGACTGAGAATGTAGAAATGAGAATTCACTGGCATGATTACCACATGCTACAGAGAGAGTTGGTATGCAATTTCTACAGCACACCCAGGCCTGACATACTCCATGACTACATGCATTGCCATATTTTTAAATACATCAACTAAGCAAATTGTTCTGCCAGATTTGTCTGAAATTAAGTCTGACTCACACTGTGATCTTAGACACAGGACAGTATACCTTTCAATTCAGTAAAATGATGACTACAGTGAAATAGAGTCTTGCTGGGAGTGCTGTTTCTGGGTTTAGGACAGTACAGTGGTGTTCAGGCAGTGTAGGGGCTCAAGGTGGGACTGAGAATTTAGAAATGAGACTTCACTGACATGATTACTACATGCTACAGAGAGAGTTGGTATGCAATTTCTACAGCACAGCCAGGCCTGACTCACTCCATGACTACATGTATTGCCATATTTTAAAAACATCAACTAAGCAAATTATTCTGTCACATTTTCTGAAATGAAGTCTGACTCATACTGTGATCTTAGACACATGGCAGTATGCCTTGCAATTCAGTAAAATGATTACTACAGTAAAAGAGAGTCTTGCTGGGAGTGCTGTTTCAGGTTTTAGGACAGTGCAGTGGTGTTCATGCAGTGTAGGGGCTCAAGGTAGGACTGAGAATGTAGAAATGAGAATTCACTGACATGATTGCTACATGCTACAGAGATTTGGTATGCAATTTCTACAGCACACCCAGGCCTGACTCACTCCATGACTACATGCATTGCCATATTTTTAAACACATCAACTAAGCAAAAATATTCTGCCACATTTTTCTGAAATGAAGTCTGACTCACACTGTGATCTTAGACACATGACAGTATGCCTTGCAATTCAGTAAAATGAAGTACTACAGTGAAAGAGAGTCTTGCTGGGAGTGCTGTTTCAGGTTTTAGGACAGTGCAGTGGTGTTCAGGCAGTGTAGGGGCTCAAGGTGAGACTGAGAATTTAGAAATGAGAATTCACTGACATGCTTACTACATGCTACAGAGGGAGTTGGTATGCAATGTCTACAGCACACCCAGGCCTGACTCACTCCATGACTACATGCATTGCCATATTTGTAAACACATCAACTAAGCAAATTAATCAGCCACCATTTTGTGAAATGAAGTCTGACTCACACTGTGATCTTAGACACATGACAGTATGCCTTGCAATTCCGTAAAATGATTAGTACAGTGAAATAGAGTCTTGCTGGGAGTGCTCTTTCTGGGTTTAGGACAGTGCAGTGGTGTTCAGGCAGTGTAGGGGCTCAAGGTGGGACTGAGAATGTAGAAATGAGAATTCACTGATATGATTGCTACATGCTACAGAGAGAGTTGGTATGCAATTTCTACAGCACACCCAGGACAGACTCACTCCAAGACTACATGAATTGCTATATTTTTAAACACATCAACTAAGCAAGTTATTCTGCCACATTTTTCTGAAATGAAGTCTGACTCACACTGTGATCTTAGACACATGACAGTATGCCTTGTAATTCAGTAAATGGATTACTACAGTGAAAGAGAGTCTTGCTGGGAGTTCTTTTTCAGGATTTAGGACAGTGCAGTGGTGTTCAGGCAGTGTAGGGGCTCAGGGTGAGACTGAGAATTTAGAAATGAGAATTCACTGACATGATTACTACATGCTACCGAGAGAGTTGGTATGCAATTTCGACAGAACACCCAGGCCTGATTCACTCCATGACTACATGCATTGCCATATTTTTAAACACATCCACTAAGCAAATTAATCAGCCACCATTTTGTGAAATGAAGTCTGACTCAGACTGTGCTCTTAGACACATGACAGTATTCCTTGCAATTCAGCAACATGATTATTACAGTAAAAGAGAGTCTTGCTCGGAGTGCTGTTTCAGGTTTTAGGACAGTGCAGTATCGTTCAGGCAGTGTAGGGGCTCAAGGTGTGACTGAGAATGTAGAAATGAGAATTCACTGACATGATTACTACATGCTACAGAGAGAGTTGGTATGCACTTTCTACAGCACACCTAGGATCTTAAGTACACAGCATGGAGACTATTTGGGAATTCAGAGGCCTGGTACACATGCTGCTTTGGACTTTATAGCACTAAATGTCCTAAGGACTGACTCACTCCATGACTACATGTATTGCCATATTTTAAAAACATCAACTAAGCAAATTATTCTGCCACATTTTCTGAAATGACGTCTGACTCATACTGTGATCTTAGACACATGACAGTATGCCTTGCAATTCAGTAAAAGGATTACTACAGTGAAAGAGAGTCTTGCTGGGAGTGCTGTTTCAGGTTTTAGGACAGTGCAGTGGTGTTCATGCAGTGTAGAGGCTCAAGGTAGGACTGAGAATGTAGAAATGAGAATTCACTGACATGATTACTACATGCTACAGAGAGTTGGTATGCAATTTCTACAGCTCGCCCAGGCCTGACTCACTCCATGACTACATGCATTGCCATATTTTTAAACACATCAACTAAGCTAATTGTTTTGCCACATTTTTCTGAAATTAAGTCTGACTCACACTGTGATCTTAGCCACATGACAGTATACCTTGCAATTCAATAAAATGATCACTACAGTAAAAGAGAGTCTTGCTGGGAGTGCTGTTTCTGGGTTTAGGACAGTGCAGTGTTGTTCTGGCAGGTTAGGGAGTAAAGGTGGGACTGAGAATTTAGAAATGAGAATTCACTGACATGATTACTACATGCTACAGAGAGAATTGGGATGCAATGTCTACAGCACACCCTGGCCTGACATACTCCATGACTACATGCATTGCCATATTTTTAAACACATCAACTAAGCAAATTATTCTGCCACATTTTACTGAAATGAAGTGTGACTCACACTGTGATTTTAGACACATAACAGTATGCCTTGCAATTCCGTAAAATGATTATTACAGTGAAAGAGAGTCTTGCTGGGAATGCTGTTTCTGGGTTTAGGTCAGTGCAGGTGTGTTCAGGCAGTGTAGGGGCTCAAGGTGAGACTGAGAATTTAGAAATGAGAATTCACTGACATGATTACTACATGCTACAGAGATTTGGTATGCAATTTCTACAGCACACCCAGGCCTGACTCACTCCATGACTACATGCATTGCCATATTTTTAAACACATCAACTAAGCAAATTATTCTGCCACATTTTTCTGAAATGAAGTGTGACTCACACTGTGATCTTACAAACATGACACTATGCCTTGCAATTCCGTAAAATGAAGTACTACAGTGAAAGAGAGTCTTGCTGGGAGTTCTGTTTCAGGTTTTAGGACAGTGCTGTGGTGTTCAGGCAGTGTAGGGGCTCAAGGTGGGACTGAGAATTTAGAAATGAGAGTTCACTGACATGATTACTACATGCTACAGAGAGAGTTGATATGCATTGTCTACAGCACACCCAGGCCTGACTCACTCCACGACTAGATGCATTGCCATATTTTTAAACACTTCAATTTAGCAAATTATTCTGCCACATTTTTCTGAAATGAAGTCTGACTCACACTGTGATCTTAGACACATGACATTATGCCTTGTAATTCAGTAAAATGATTACTACAGTGAAAGTAAGTCTTGCTGGGAGTGCTGTTTCAGGTTTTAGGACAGTGCAATGGTGTTCAGACAGGGTCGGGGCTCAAGGTGGGACTGAGAATGTAGAAATGAGAATTCACTGACATGATTACTACATGCTACAGAGAGAGTTGTTATGCAATTTCTACAGCACACCCAGGACAGACTCACTCCATGACTACATGAATTGCTATATTTTTAAACACATCACCTAAGCAAATTATTCTGCCACATTTTTCTGAAATGAAGTCTGACTCACACTGTGATCTTAGACACATGACAGTATGTCTTGTAATTCAGTAAAAGGATTACTACAGTGAAAGAGAGTCTTGCTCGGAGTGCTGTTTCTGAGTTTAGGACACTGCAGTGGTGTTCAGGCAGTGTAGGGGCTCAAGGTGGGACTGAGAATTTAGAAATGAGAATTCACTGACATGATTACGACATGCTACAGAGAGAGTTGGTATGCAATTTCTACAGCACGCCCATGCCTGACTCACTCCATGACTACATGCATTGCCATATTTTTTAAAACATCAACTAAGCAAATTAATCAGCCACCATTTTGTGAAATGAAGTCTGACTCACACTGTGATCTTAGACACATGACAATGTGCCTTGCAATTCCGTGAAAGAGAGTCTTGTGGGAGTGCTATTTCAGGTTTTAGGACAGTGCAGCGGTGTTCAGGCAGTGTAGGGGCTCACGGTGGGACTGAGAATGTAGAAATGAGAATTCACTGACATGATTGCTACATGCTACAGAGATTTGGTATGCAATTTTTACAGCACACCCATGCCTGACTTACTCCATGACTACAAGCATTGCCATCTTTTTAAACACACCAACTAAGCAAATTAATCAGCCACCATTTTGTGAAATGAAGTCTGACTCACACTGTGATCTTAGACACATGACAGTATGCCTTGCAATTCCTTAAAATGATTACTACAGTGAAAGAGAGTCTTGCTGGGAGTGCTGTTTCTGGGTTTAGGACAGTGCAGTGGTGTTCAGGCAGTGTAGGGGCTCAAGGTGGGACTGAGAATTTAGAAATGAGAATTCACTGACATGATTACTACATGCTACAGAGAGAGTTGATATGCATTGTCTACAGCACACCCAGGCGTGACTCACTCCATGACTAGATGCATTGCCATATTTTTAAACACATCAACTTAGCAAATTATTCTGCCACATTTTTCTGAAATGAAGTCTGACTCACACTGTGATATTAGACACATGACAGTATGCCTTGTAATTCAGTAAAATGATTACTACAGTGAAAGTGAGTCTTGCTGGGAGTGCTGTTTCAGGTGTTAGGACAGTGCAGTGGTGTTCAGGCAGTGTAGGGGCTCAAGGTGAGACTGAGAATTTAGAAATGAGAATTCACTGACATGATTGCTACATGCTACAGAGATTTGGTATGCAAATTCTACAGCACACCCAGGCCTGACTCACTCCATGACTACATGCATTGCCATATTATTTAACACATCAACTAAGCAAATTAATCAGCCACCATTTTGTGAAAGGAAGTCTGACTCACACTGTGATCTTAGACACATGACAATATGCCTTGCAATTCCGTGAAAGAGAGTCTTGCTGGGAGTGCTGTTTCATGTTTTTGGACAGTGCAGTGGTGTTCAGGCAGTGTAGCGGCTCAAGGTGAGACTGAGAATTTAGAAATGAGAATTCACTGACATGATTACTGCCTGCTACAGAGAGAGTTGGTATGCAATTTCTACAGCACTCCCAGGCCTGACTCACTCCATGACTACATGCATTGCCATATTTTTAAACACATCAACTAAGCAAATTAATCAGCTAACATTTTGTGAAATTAAGTCTGACTCACACTGTGATCTTAGACACATGACAATGTGCCTTGCAATTCGGTGAAAGAGAGTCTTGTGGGAGTGCTATTTCAGGTTTTAGGACAGTGCAGTGGTGTTCAGGCAGTGTATGGGCTCAAGGTGGGACTGAGAATGTAGAAATGAGAATTCACTGACATGATTACTACATGCTACAGAGAGAGTTGTTATGCAATTTCTACAGCACACCCAGGACAGACTCACTCCATGACTACATAAATTGCTATATTTTTAAACACATCACCTAAGCAAATTATTCTGCCACATTTTTCTGAAATAAAGTCTGACTCACACTGTGATCTTAGACACATGACAGTATGCCTTGTAATTCAGTAAAAGGAATACTACAGTGAAAGAGAGTCTTGCTCGGTGTGCTGTTTCTGAGTTTAGGACACTGCAGTGGTGTTCAGGCAGTGTTGGGGCTCAAGGTGGGACTGAGAATTTAGAAATGAGAATTCACTGACATGATTACTACATACTACAAAGAGAGTTGGTATGCAATTTCTACAGCACGCCCATGCCTGACTCACTCCATGACTACATGCATTGCCATATTTTTTAAAACATCAACTAAGCAAATTAATCAGCTAACATTTTGTGAAATGAAGTCTGACTCACACTGTGATCTTAGACACATGACAATGTGCCTTGCAATTCGGTGAAAGAGAGTCTTGTGGGAGTGCTATTTCAGGTTTTAGGACAGTGCAGTGGTGTTCAGGCAGTGTAGGGGCTCAAGGTGGGACTGAGAATGTAGAAATGAGAATTCACTGACATGATTGCTATATGCTACAGAGATTTGGTATGCAATTTTTACAGCACACCCATGCCTGACTCACTCCATGACTACATGCATTGCCATCTTGTTAAACACACCAACTAAGCAAATTAATCAGCCACCATTTTGTGAAATGAAGTCTGACTCACACTGTGATCTTAGACACATGACAGTATAGCTTGCAATTCCTTAAAATGATTACTACAGTGAAAGAGAGTCTTGCTGGGAGTGCTGTTTCTGGGTTTAGGACAGTGCAGTGGTGTTCAGGCAGTGTAGGGGCTCAAGGTGGGACTGAGAATTTAGAAATGAGAATTCACTGACATGATTACTACATGCTACAGAGAGAGTTGATGTGCATTGTCTACAGCACACCCAGGCGTGACTCACTCCATGACTAGATGCATTGCCATATTTTTAAACACATCAACTTAGCAAATTATTCTGCCACGTTTTTCTGAAATGAAGTCTGACTCACACTGTGATCTTAGACACATGACAGTATGCCTTGTAATTCAGTAAAATGATTACTACAGTGGAAGTGAGTCTTGCTGGGAGTGCTGTTTCAGGTGTTAGGACAGTGCAGTGGTGTTCAGGCAGTGTAGGGGCTCAAGGTGAGACTGAGAATTTAGAAATGAGAATTCACTGACATGATTGCTACATGCTACAGAGATTTGGTATGCAATTTCTACAGCACACCCAGGCCTGACTCACTCCATGACTACATGCATTTCCATATTATTAAACACATCAACTAAGCAAATTAATCAGCCACCATTTTGTGAAAGGAAGTCTGACTCACACTGTGATCTTAGAACACATGACAATGTGCCTTGCAATTCGGTGAAAGAGAGTCTTGTGGGAGTGCTATTTCAGGTTTTAGGACAGTGCAGTGGTGTTCAGGCAGTGTAGGGGCTCAAGGTGGGACTGAGAATGTAGAAATGAGAATTCACTGACATGATTGCTACATGCTACAGAGATTTGGTATGCAATTTTTACAGCACACCCATGCCTGACTTACTCCATGACTACAAGCATTGCCATCTTTTTAAACACACCAACTAAGCAAATTAATCAGCCACCATTTTGTGAAATGAAGTCTGACTCACACTGTGATCTTAGACACATGACAGTATGCCTTGCAATTCCTTAAAATGATTACTACAGTGAAAGAGAGTCTTGCTGGGAGTGCTGTTTCTGGGTTTAGGACAGTGCAGTGGTGTTCAGGCAGTGTAGAAGCTCAAGGTGGGACTGATAATGTAGAAATGAGAATTCACTGACATGAAAAACAAATATCTCCTCAAACACATTAACATACCAAATGCAACTATTGCAATGTTTTTGCCAAAGCAGACAAATTCAGAATTACACTCTATGCAAATAAACTCCTGCTTCCACATTAGAACACATTTTTCTTATTAACTTAAACTGCACAACATAAATCCCCTTACAAATTAACAACTCACCTTTAAAAAATGCTTTTGTAGATTTAGAACAGTTGCAATCACATACCAGATTTTCTTAAGTAGAATCTCTCAATTTTGCACCAGTCACTGGAATCATAGAATGACATAGCTTCCCTCTCATTTTACACACATATTCTTGTAGATTGAGTTTGAGTTTAAAAAAGTTCTTATATAGCGCTCTTACACCAGCGGTTTCATGGCGCTGTAACTGGCAGATCTCCACAAGGGACAAAGGGAGGAGGACAGGTGACAGGGGACTAAATAAAGATTTTGCTGAAAAAATAAGTTTTAAGTTTCTTTCGAAACTGGGAATATGGAGTTAGGGATCTGAGCTCTAAGGGTAATGAATTCCAGAGAGCTGGGGCAAGGGTCGCAAATTTTGAACCCCCCCCCCACTTTTTCCGGCGAAACCGAGGGACTGTCAGCAGAAATTGAGAAGAGGATTGGAGCTCCCTGGCTGGAAAGTAGGGGATAATCTCCGAGTAAATGAAAGCAGGGGCCGTGCCCAGTCGAGCCTGGTAGGTGATAGTCGCAAGCTTGAATTGGACACGTTCCCGAACCGGGAGCCAATGTAAGATTTTCAGGAGGGGAGTGACATGTGAGGATTTGGGAAGGTTAAAGACCAACCGAGCCGCCTGGTTTTGAATCATCTGCAACCGCCTGAGACTATATGCAGGTATACCTGCATATAGGGCGTTGCCATAATCCAGGTGGGAGATGACCATCGCAAGGACGATCAGCTTCAAGGCCTCGAAGGTGAAAAATCGATAACCAATGAAATATCTTCCCACACAAATTCAAAACCAAACTAACATTTTAATTGGTTCTACATTTCTACACTTTCCAACTCACATAATGTTCAACCTTCCCCCACAGCTCTCTCTGCCTGTTACCATGGTAACACTCCATAGAACACCTAACTGAACACACAGGTGAAAATTTCATCACCAAATGTTGCAAACCAAACCAGCAAGGGTGTTTGACTTCTCAATATACCGGCTTATCCTGTCCAATGTACCTTTCAATGATTTTTTCTCAACCATTAGCATTTCTCCTTTTCAAAAACAGTTGCATGCACCCTAGTTTTCAATGTTGAATTTTCAGAAACCACCAATCATTTCTTTTTTTCAAGTGCACTGAATCTCATCCACATTTTTTCTAAACTCCTACTTTTCAAACTGCCATTTCATTTCCAGAGCCCATCTGCGTACAACCAGATCTTCCTTCAAGATGCTTACAGTGTAGATTGAAGGACATAGCTATATTTTCTGGAGTGAAAGGTATGCAGCAAATAGATGCTTTCTCAACCTTGATTTACCAAATGTGGATATTATGTGGATTGGCCAGAGACGATTGAGATGTCACCAATTGATGCCATTGGTAAAATCCTTTTTGCATCTCCCACACCCTGACCTCATAATTGTGCATTGTGGTGGCAATTACCTAGGCAATTTGACTGGGGTAGGTCTGGAAATGCTTTTAAAGGACACCTTTAGGCAATTGATGTCACTTTTTCCACAAACTGCCTTTGTATATTCTAATATATGCCAAAGGCAAAAATGGAACTTGTCCAACCAATATTGTCCACAGATTGAGAAACCAAGGAAACATGTGAATAAGTCTGTTTCTGCTTTCCTCAGAGACTATGGTATGGGTTCTATATACCACAACAACTTGCGTTACAACATGCAAGGCACTTATAGAGGAGACGGAGTACATTTCACAGATGAGGGTAACAGAGTCTTCCTCTGTAACTGGCAACAGGCAAGTGATGTTAAAAAATACCTGGCCTAGTGATACAAAAAACTATTTAATAAGCACTGGCTGGTATTGGGACCCACACAGGAAAGTAAGCTCATAAACCTGCTTAATCTTTCCGACACCACATTTTTTAATAATACCAGCCAGTGCTTATTAAATAGTTTTTTGTATCACTAGGCCAGGTATTTTTTAACATCACTTGCCTATCACCCCTGACCCCACTGACACTCACTCCATTCACTCACATAGCACCCACAATTAAAAAGGTGCTCCAGCGTAGTCGCTTGTCGCAGCACTGCCCCGTCCGGCAGCCGGGCGGGAAGACCCCGATGATGAAGCATGACACCAAGGGCCCTTTTGGTGTTTGAGGGGTATTTTAACCACATGTGTGTATCCCAAGGTCACCAAGATACGCACTAACCTCTTTGTTTGAGGTAGACCTTTTTGATTACAGTTACTTTTGCAAGAGGAGGACGTGCCCTCCTCGGTGCCACACAGCACCACCTCTTCCTCCCCCCTTTCGATTTCCTTACTAATTATTTGGTATTGCACAGTGACAATTTCTGACTTGAGCATTTCTGTACTTGCTTTTGAAGACAAATTTCCCACAAACATCTCATATATTAAAGTTTGTGCAGCAGGGTTAGTCTCTATATCTGACCATTCAACATTTCTCCTGTTGTTCACTGTCTCAACAAAGTTTTTAAAGATAGCAGAAGGCCTATTTGCACTGTAAAAATAGAGTTTAAAAATCTAGCACTCAGCTCTTGATGGTCACTGTTGGAGAGTCATCCTGTGCCCTGGGCACCCCCCCAGCTTTTTCTGACTGGTACTGGTGGTAACTGACTCTGACTGACCCTGGGCTCTGCCTAAGCAGGTCCAGGGCTGAAAGAGACACACTTAGAATACAGTGAAAACATCTACATACACCTGGGTACCCTATGGGTTGGGGTACCCCTGTGATTTGGCATGACCTACCCTATACGGCCCTAGTACATAATAGTGTCAGGGGGATTGACACTACCTCTCAGTCCTTAGTATATAATAGGGCATAGCAGTTTACAGGCCAGCAGACCTTCCTGCACTTGTATTTGTGCACTTCTGAGGCTTGAGGTCCGTTTAAAAGTGGCTCTGTGTTGCAGGACTACTTTTAAAAAGTAAATTGTGGCCAAACTTGGCTTTGGTGCTTAGGGCACTTAAGAATGGACGTCCTACAATGTTTGGACATATTATGTACCCCCAGGGTCTCCCCTAGGTGTCCCAGGGGTGGGGAATCAGGTATTTATAAGGAAGACCCTTATAGAATGAGTTTTATATGCCCTGGGTTAAGTGAAATTGCACATTTCACTCCCCACATTGTGATAAAGTGCTGCACAAAATCGGCTTTGGTGCTAGGAGCACTGTGGTGGGAAGATCTGCAATATTTTTACATATTCAAAACACCTACAGTCTCCCCCAGGGTGTTCCAGTGGTGGGGTCCTGTAGATATAGGCAGAGGACCTATAAAATATGTTTTAATAAGCCACGGTGCTGGAAGAGGTACTCAAGTCATTTTCCCATTGCAAATCCCATGCCACATAGGTTAACATGGCAAGAAGTTATTAACTACTAACTCTTGGGAGGAGAAGGCTAAAAATACCATTCAAAGACTTCCCAGAATGGTATTAATAAACTCAACAATATGATATTGTTGAATTTCTCCTAAAATGTACAGACAAGAAATTATAAGACTTTCTTGTTTGTAAGCCTAGATTCAGCCTTCCAGTGGGCTGTCCTGATAGATCAGAGATAAGTGGATTGGCTAGGCTCCTTTGGAGAGATGATAAAGTGCCCCTGTGGTTAACCAGCTCCGCTGGTAGGGCAGTGTTCTGTTACACAGGAACGCCAGAGCAGGGGAAGGGTTGTAAACAATGGACTTCAGGGAAAGGGAAAGACACCAGTGTCATTTACAACTCTACTCTTTTGAACCCAGCCAGTTGAAAGGCTTAAGGAAGGAGTGAACATATGCAAGTGTGAGAGTCTATGGAGATTAGCCATCGTAGGGGTGTGTTTAGCCAGCTCTTCTCTCCCTACTAGAAAATCAGCCATTATGAATTTGGAAGAATTGGTGCACTCTGGGGCAAAATAGTGCAACACTTTGCAGGATGTGGTCATACCTTTGGGTGGTACCATGCACGCCATTGGACAGGAGTCACCGCCTGCTTGACCCAGAGAACTTGGAATAAGTATCTGAGAGGGGCAGAGCCTCTCAGATGTGCTGCTTAAAACTTAAGAAAGCAAGACAGGCCTTGGTGAGAAGGTACATGTGCATTTTCTAAGGTCTGCGCTATGAAGATTGCACCTTCTACACCATCTAGAACTACAGCCCTGTGAACTACCCTGCTGTAAAAGGAATAAAGAGTGGCCTCCCTGCAAGCTACATGTTAATAGACCTCACCTGGAAAATCACCACTATCCTCAACCTGGAGAACTACCAGTGGACTTGTAAGGGTTTTGTCCAAGTGTATTGTGGGAACTGAAGTCCTCAATTTTCAAGGACCATCTTGGAGATTCCAGACCCTTGGAGTGAGTTTGAGACACTTTGAGACACGTTGGGCAACTTCAAGAAGAAGTTCCCGAAGTTTGGAGAACTTTGGAAAAAAGCTCCATATGTGGACCGACTCAACCTAGTCAGCCAAGCTGCCTGCCTTCAACCGCGAGCCGGCCTACCGTCCAAGTTTGTCCGGCTGAAAAGCTCCATAGGTCCTAAGTCCAGAGTTTGACCGGGCGTGGTCGAAATCTAAGGCTGGTGAACCCTCACCGAATCCGGCCTGGTGAAGTGCTTCGAGGGACCCCACAAGAAAAAGCCCTGTAAGGGTTTCTGTCCGAACGAAGAAAAGGTGACCGAGAGCAACCGCGAAAGCCAAGCCGCCTGCCTTCATCTTCGTGTCGGCTTGGATCCTTGGTTTGTCCCGCTGGAATGCTCCAGTCGTCGGACTTCCATAAGTTTGACTGGGAGCTTGTCACAAAGCAATCCGGAGAACCCTCACGAATCCCGACTAGCTGAGAGCTTCGAGACACCCCTGGAAGAAAAGCACTAGAAACTTTTCCAAGTCAGAAGTTTAAAACTTTGAGCGAGAAATACCGTGAGGGGTAGCCGCCCAGGGCCCCATCGTGGTCAGCCTTAAACTTTGACCTGATCTATCATGACCAGATGTCCCAATAAGGCGCTATAGGTTTCTATGTGCTAGATAATGCTTAATCTTCGAAAATTCATATCTCCGGTTCCCTACATTGGATTTTTGTCATTTTGGTGTCATTTGAAAGATAACAATATTTCCTATTTTATAAATTGGTGTTTGATTTTTATTTTGCATTTTGTCTTAATCATTTACTTAATTGGTGTTTTTAAATGCTTTACATGCCTGTCTTTGAAATTAAGCCTGTCTGCTCGCTGCCAAGCTACCAAGGGTTGAGCATGGAAATAATTTTCTAAGACCTATTCTGAGCCCTATATTGTGTTAGTGGCATTATTGCCAGTGGCAGATATACATTTGCCCCTACTAATAATCCACTTTCCATACATTTGGTGCTTAGCGGTGTGGATGAGGACTTGTGTTTAAAATGTACATCTTCAGTAAAATGAATTAAGATTGTAAAATCCTCTAAATTGCCTTAGAACAAAACTTATGAGTTCGATTTTTGGAATTTGGACTAAACTGTTTTTAATTGGTTGTTTTGCTTTTCCAAATTGTTTCAAGTCTGTTGTGACAGAAAACTAGGGAACCATAGACCTGGACCTGGCTAAAGGTCCCACTTCGAGTGGATGATCTTAGGGTACAGTGTAGGCTTAGGGGGCTGCCTGCTTCCAACAAAATTAAGAAGGCAGGGTTGCTTAGGTCCCTAAAGGCCTGGGCTGGGGTATTTGAGGAGATTTAGGGGGGATGGACAGTGTTACCCCCAAACTCACCACAGAGGGGGGTGAGGATGATGCCTCTTCCATTTTTTTAGTGTTAGCCATATGATTCCAGATGGTGAGGTGGCGGGTCCCTTACTCCGAAACCACCACTGTCCCTTGCAGAGAGATGGCTTTGGAGCAGAGGAAACTGGAATTGGCTGAAAAGAGATGGGAGAGGGAAGAGGCATTGAAAATAAATGGTGTCAGTGAAAATGATGAAGATTTTGAGATGTACAGGGGTGGTGGCTTAGATCACAAGCTTCCCAAGGGTATAGTACCCAAGTACACAGAAGGGGGGACATTGATAAGTGGCTAGCAGTCTTTGAGATGGCCCTTAGAATGATTAGGGTCCATTTTAAGTATTGGGTTGCACTCCTGTGGGAGTTGATTCCAGTATCTGGGAGGGATTTGCTCCTGACCCTGAAAGGGGAGGTTGCAGAATCCTACCAGCAGATGAAGGCATGCTTAGTGACGAGATTTGGTCTGACTTCAGAGCAGTACAGGGTGAAATTTAGAGGCACCCAGAAATTGAGTTCAAAGTCTTTGGTAGGGTTTGTGGACGTTTCAGTGAAAGCACTGGAAGACTGGATTGTTGGTAACACACATGAGGGATTGTATAGTTTGTTTTTCAAAGAACATATTTTGACTCATTGTGCAGAAGAGAAGTTACGCCAGAATCTAATGGACCCTAAGCTTACAGACCCCAGACGTGGAGAAGTGTGGCTCACCGGTTAGAGGAGGCAGTCCCTGATGCAGAGGTCAGACCCGGGATCAGGGTTCAATCCCCGACGCGGCAGGGCCTTGAGCTCAAAATGTCAGCGGACTCGATAATTCTCGCCTCAGTGCCTACTCGAATCGTGGGATCACACTCTGCAACTCTGGGCAATAGCTTGCTTAATCTCCACTACGGCCCCACCGCGATGGGATGCCTGGTCTTCACCTTGGGGATGCCCAGTAGGGATAATCTTGCAGGGAAAGGCCAGGACGGGTTCCCAAAGCAAGCGCCTTGAGACCTTACGGTGAAAGGCGCTATATAAGAACGTATGATTTACGATTTATTTATTTACCCCAGAGAGCTGGGGGAAGCAGCTGCTTCAGCACCGGGGGGGGACAGATCTCTGACCAGGGGAAAGGTCAAAACCAGAAGGAGTCCTCCAAAGACCTACAAAAACCTGCACAAGGAGGGGGGCCATGAGCCAACTCAAATTCAAAGGGACGGGGTATCAGGGAAAGAATGGTAGGTTCTTTGATCCTTCAAAGGTGGGTAAGTGCTTTGACACACAAAGGAAGGGAAATGCTGTCTGCGCCAAGAAGCTCCCCCCCAAGGGGCCATCCACAGGGATTGCCAGTGTAAGTGTAGGGGTGGAGAGTGGCGACCCAGAGAGGGGTAGTCAGATGGTGGAAACAACTTTAGTGTCCCTGGGTGGGGTGAATTTTGCAACCCTTGCTGCCTTACCTCTAAACATGGACAAGTACAGGCAGAGGCCTAAAGTGAATGGGAGTGAGGTTGAGGCTATCAGAGAGACACGGGATAGTGTAACTATGGTCCTGGATGAGATGGTGCCTCCAGAGCGGTTGCTAACTGGTGAGTTTCACCAAGTGACTTATGCAGACAGCACTACCAAATATGGCGGTGGTGGATTTGGAATGGGGAGGTGTGACAGGCTCTATAAAGGTAGCTGTGTCAAAGGTACAACCAGTCCACTGTTCACTGGAGAATGATCTTGAAAGCCTCTTAGTGGTCAAAGGTGGAGAGAGGACTCCAAATTAAAATATTGGAGCTCCCTGAGTGGGTATGTGCTGTGACTAGGTCACAGACTAGCCAGAAGGGAGGGGCTAGACACTTGGACCCGGGAACAAAGGGCCAAGCATCCAAGGGCAAGGGTACTGGGCCTGGTGAGCCAGCCCAAGGAACTCCAGAGGTATAAGAAGAATCTAAACCTGATGGGGATAATCTGGCCTCTGACTGAGGGACTCCATCCCTGCCAGAGCTTTCAGATTTGCCAGAACTGACAGGAGCAGGTGGACCCTCCAGAGAGGAGTTCAGTAAGGGACAGAGAGACTGTTCCACCCTTGAGAGCTTGTGGCGTTCTGCCTCCAAGCAAGAGGAGGGGATGAAGTGGGTTTCACAAAATCTACTGGGCAGATTGACTGCTTTATACTGAGGCCAAAAACCTCAAGGAGGGGGCCACCAGGAGGGTGGTGGTGCCCCAGAAGTACAGAGAGTTCATCCTGACTTTGGGTCATGATATTACCCCTGGCAGGACATTTGGGCCAGACAAAGACATAGAACCGGTTGGTGAACCATTTCTACTGACCCCATATGTCTGAAAAGGTAAAGGAGTTTTGCAGCTCCTGTGTCATCTGTGAGGCCTGTGACAAGGCAGGGGGCAAGACAACGGTTCCCCTAATACCACTACCAGTCGTTGGGGTTTCTATTGTAAGGGTGGGGATGGACATTGTTAGCCCCTGGACCTATTCCCAAGGGAATAGGTATATCTTAGTGGTAGTGGGCCATGCCACTAAGTACCCTGAAGCAATCCCTCTTAGAACCATTGATGCTCCTGCAGGTGCTAGAGCACTCTTTGGTGTGTTCACCAGAGTGGGTTTTTCGAAAGAGGTGGTATCAGATAGGGGCATGAACTTTCTGTCTAGCTATCTGACTGCTATGTGGGATGAGTGTGGTGTCAACTAGAAGTTCACCACCCCCTATCACCCACAAGCAAATGGTCTAGTTGAGAGATTCAACAAAACCCTGATGGGCATGATAAATGGCTTGTCAGAGAAACTCAGGAGGAGATGGGACATTCTCCTCCACTGCCTACTGTTTGCCTACAAGGACGTGCCACAGAAAGGGGTTGGGTTCAGTCCCTTTGAGCTGTTGTTTGGACACACTGTGAGGGGGCACTTGAGCCTGCTGAGAGTCTTTAGAGAAGCCAATTAAAGAAGCAACGTTCAATGTGCTTGACTATACGCTAGGCCCGAGATCTAGAATGGCAGAGTACATGTACAAGGCAAGCAGGAAACTGGAGGCCAGCCAAGAGGTCATGAAGCACTGGTATGACCAGAATGCTACTATGCCGGAGTATGCTCCAGGACAACTGGTGTGGGTTTTGGAGCCTGTGGCGGCTCCTAGGGCCCTCCATGACCAGTGGAGTGGGCCCTATCCAATCTTAGAAAAGAAGGGTGAGGTTACCTATTTGGTTGAGCTTGGCACCCCCAGAAACCCTCACAGGGTCCTGCATGTGAATAGATTGAAACCCCACCACAACAGGGCAGATATGACCATGTTATTGGTCACTGATGAGGGAGTGGAGAAGGAAACTGAGCCAGTGCCTGACCTACTCCCCACTAATGTGCAAGATGGGTCAGTAGAAGTAGTTGTACTCTCTCCCAAGTTGACAGATCAGCAGCACAGAGACCTGTTCTCTTGATCCCAGGCATCACTGAGTAGTGTGTGCGCCAAATTGACACTGCTGACAGCCTACCTGTCATAAATATAATGTACAGGTTGTCTGGCCATGTCAGAGCCAGCATTAAAGCTGAGGTTGCTAAGATGCTGGAATTGAGGGTAATTTAACGGTCTGAAAGTCCATGGACCAGTCCAGTGGTACTGCTGCCCAAACCTAATCCACACGGAAGACCCATGGAGTTAAGGTTCTGTGTGGACTGCAGAGGATTAAATGCAGTCACAAAGACTGATGATCACCCTATACCTAGAGCTGATGAGCTGATTGACAGGTTAGGGGCTGCTAAGTACCCGAGTACTTTTGATTTGACTTCAGGGTACTGGAAGATTGCCTTCACTGATGGAGCAAAGGAGAGGTCAGCATTCTCCTCGCCAGAGGGACATTATCAGTTCAAGGTAATGCCCTTTTGCTTTAGGAATGCACCTGCTACCTTCCAAAGGTTGGTGAATGGGGTCTTGTCTGGGTTGGGACAGTTCAGTGCAGTTTATCTGGACAATATAGCTGTATATAGTTCCACCTGGGGGGATCACTTAAGCCACCTAAGGAAAGTTCTTCAGCCCATGCAGCAGACAGGCTTGACTATTAAAGAAAGTGCCAAATGGGGCAGAGTTCTGTGATGTACCTGCACCACCTGGTGGGTGGATGCCATGTACAGCCTCTCCAGCTTAAACTATTTTGGATTGGACAGCTCCTGTTACCCAGACTCAGGTCAGGGTATTCCATGGACTGACAGGGTATTATAGAAGGTTTTTAAAAAGTATGGGACCATTGTGGGGCCCCTAATAGAACTCACTTCTACGAAGAGGCCCAAAAAGGTGGATTGGACCGCAGAATGTCAGAAGGCTTTTGACACTCTGAAAGTTGCTTTGCGTTCAGCACCAGACTACCCAAAAGAATTTATGGTTCAGACAGATGCTTCAGAGCAAGGGATTGGGGCAGTGTGGTCACAGCTAAATGAAGAGGGCCTTCATCAGCCAGTTGCCTTTATTAGCAAGAGACTTCTTCACAGAGAGCAGAGGTGGAGTGCCATTGAGAGAGAGGCTTTTGCTGTGGTTTGAAAAGATTGAGACCATATTTGTTTGGGACTCATTTTCGAATTCAAACTGACCACAGCCTCTAAGATGGCTCATGCTGATGGGAGTGGAGAATCCCAAGATGTTAAGGTGGTCCATTTCCCAACAGGGAATGAACTTTACAGTGGAACACAGACCTGGGGTCGCCCATGCAAATGCGGATGGTCTTTCCAGGTTTTTCCACTTAGCTGATGAGGCCTACCAGGGTGTAGGTTAGTAACCCATCACCTTTCATTGGGGAGGGGTGGGGGGGCTATGTTCGAAAGTCATCCTGTGCCCTGGGCACCCCTCAACTTTTTGCTGGCTGGTACTGGTGGTAACGGACTCTGGACTCTGCCAACCAGGCCCAGGGCCAGTGCTATGCTGACAGACACACATTTAGAATACAGTGAAAACACCTACATACACTAGGGTACACAATGGGTTGGGGTAACACTGTGATTGGCATGATCTACCCTTTAAGGCCCTAGTACATTATAGGGCATGGAGATTGAAACTACTTCTCAGTCTCTGGTATATAATAGGGCTTGGCAGTTTACAGGCCAGCAACCCTTTCTGCACTTGCATTTGTGCACTGCTGAAGCCTGAGGTCCGTTTAAAAGTGTCTCTGTGTTGCAGGACTGCTTTTAAAAGGTAAATTGTGCCCAAACTTGACTTTGGGGTTCGGGGCAGTGTTTTGGCATATTAGGTACCCCCGGGTCTCCCCTAGGTGTCCCAGGGGTGGGGGTAAGGTATTTATAAGGAGGCCCCTTATAACATGAGTTGTATATGCACTGTATTAAGTGAAATTGCACATTTCATTCCCCACATTGTGATAAAGTGCTGCACAAAACCGACTTTGGTGCTAGGAGCACTGTGGGGGAGGATCTGCAATATTTTTACATATTCAGAACCCCTACAGTCTCCCCTAGGTGTTCCAGGGGTGGGGGTCCTGCAGGGATAGGCAGAGTACTTTATAAAATATTTGTTATAAGCCCTGGTGCTGGAAAGATGACCCAAGTCATTTTTCCCACTACAAAACCATGCCACATGGCAAGAAGTTAATAACTACTAACTCTTGATAGGAGAAGGCTAAAAATACCCTTCCAAGACTTCCCAGAATGGTATTAATAAACTCAACAATATGATATTGTTGAATTTCTCCTAAAATGTACAAACAAGAAGTTATAAGACTTTCTTGTATATAAGCCCAGATTCAACCTTAGCCAGGTTCCTTTGAAGAGGTGATAGAAAGCACCTGGGGTTAACAAGCTCTGCTGGTAGGGCAGTGTTCTGGTACACATGATTGCCAGAGCAGGAGGAGGAGTCGAATACAATGGACTTAAAGGGAAGAGGAAGACACCAGTGTCATTAACCTGTTGTGTGCTCATGACGAGCTCAGCTCGTCATGAGGCACGGTTGAGCTGCACTCATGACGAACTGAGCTCGTCACGGCCGTTGGAAAGTTCGCACATGGGAATAATTTCCCCACTGTGCTGAACGTTCCAAAACGGGTGTGGTTGTGACGAGCTCAGCTCGTCATGAGTGCAGCTCCAATGTGCCTCATGACGAGCTGAGCTCGTCACAAGCACGGCGGCGCAGCACGCGGGCACCCTCCCCCCTGCACAGCAGGTGAAAACGCCCCACAGCCAAGGGGTTAACAACTCTACTCTTTTGAACCCAGCCAGGTGCTAGGCTTAAGGAAGGAATGAGCAGATGCAAGGGGAAGAGTCTATGGAGATTAACCATCCTAGGGGTGTGTTCAGCCAGCCCATCTCTCTCTGCTGGAGAATTAGCCATTATGAATTTGGAAGAATTGGTACACTCTGGGACAAAATAGTGCCACACTTTGCAGGATGTTGTCATACCTTTGGGTGGTACCCTGTACCCCATTGAAAAGGAGTGGCCTCCTGCTTGACCCAGAGGAGTATTGCTGTTAAAGGACTATTGAGTGGACTCCGAGCAAGCTACAGGTTAACAGAGCTCACCTTGAACATCACCACCAGGAATCCACAACCTAGCGAACTACCAGTGGATTTGTAAGGGTTTTGTACAAGTAGACAGTGGGAACTGAAGTCCTCAACTTTCAAGGACCATCTTGGAGATTCCAGGCCCTTGGAGTGAGTTTGAGACACTTTGAGACCCTTTGGGGAACTTCAAGAAGAAGTTCCAAAAGTTTGGAGAGCTTTGGAAAAAAGCTCCATAAGTTAACCGACTCAATCTAGTCAGCCAAGGCACGTGCCTTTAACCGCGAGTCGTACTGCTGTCCAGGTTTGTCCAGCTGAAAAGCTCCGTAGGGCCTACTTCCAGAGTTTGACCGGGAGTAGTCAAAATCCGAGGCCGGCGAACCCTCACCGAATGCGGCCTGGTGAAAAGCATTGAGGGACCCCGCGAGAAAAAGCTCTGTAAAGGTTTCTAAGTCTGAATGAAGAAAAGGTGACCGAGAGCAACCTCAAAAGCCAAGCTACCTGCTCTCAACCGCATGTCGGCCTGGATGTGAGAAAGTGCCATCTTTCTTGCATGGTATGCCCCAACTTTTTGCTGAATTGCTGATGTAGTTTGACTGAGTATGCCCTGGGCTCCTGCCAATCAGGTGCCCAGGGCCTGTGTTCCTTCCCTAAAACTGTGTTGAAGCTAAAACCCAATCGGCATCTCTAGCCACGTCAGCCCCTGGTAAATGGTACCAGAGGTACCCAGGGCCTTGTGACCAGAGAAGACACATAAGGGCTGCAGCACTTATTGTGCCACTCTTAGGGGCCCTGCACCCTGACACACACACACTGCCTTTGCAGGCTGACTGTCCTGGTGCAGAACTAAACAAAGAGTCGACATGGCACACATCCCTGTGTGCCATGCCCACAAACCCACTGCCCTGGCATACATCAGTCACCCCTCTAGCTGGGTGCCCTATGCCAGTGGTGTGGGCATAGGTGCATGAGCCCTGTGCCCCTACAGTGCCCAGGGCCATTCCTGGGCACAGTAAGTACAGTGATGCCATTAAGAGTATATGGTGCTGGGAGTTTGTCATTACGAACTCCACAGCACCATAATGGCTACACCGAAGACTGACAAGTTTTATATCACACTTCTCAGCACAATAAACGCACACTGATGCCAGTGTGGGATTTAATGTAAGATGCACTACAGAGGGCATCTTAGAGACGCCCCCTGAAACCTAACCTACTATCCACGTCTTGTCTGAGAGGCTGCCTAGGCTGCCACACAGCAAACATGTTGCTGGACCCCTGGGTGGAGAGCCCCCCGCTCTCCTGGGCCTGCAACAACGCACATCCTGGGCGAGGTGCTAGGTCTCCTCCCCCAGGATGGGAAGGGGGAAGCTTCAAAGGCATGCCTCCTTTGTGAGCTTCTCCAGGCCACTTGCTGTACTCAGCAACTGGCCCCCACCGGTTCTGACCCCCACTCTGGCGGAAAGCCTGGCGGGAAACCTTACATGAGGAAAGGGGTGTGCCAGCCTGTGCCAACTCACCCCTCAGGTGGGAGAGGCGAGATGAAGCACAACTCCGGGCTCCAGCCATCTTGAGGATGGGGAGCCCTGCCCAATCAGAGATCGGCTCCTGCCCCCCTCCCACAGGAGAGGAGCAGGATAGGGGTTGTACTTACCCCAGGACAGGAACCTATTGTTCCCTGCCATTCCCCTGCCTTTAACTCCCCAAAATTTTGTTTTTAGGGGCACCTTCCTCAGATCTTGATTTTGAAACAATAAAGAACACCAAGAAGAAGAAGACCTACCATGCAGCTCCTAACAAGAGGACAATGAGGTGGAATTGAGCGACTATGAGGACCATGACGATGAACATGCACTGCCTGAACCCAACACAGCAGGAGTTGCGACACCAACCGATGGCAGACACAGACGGGCAGATATCACACGCAACTACTTTTAAGTAAGTGAAGAGACACAGACAGGTGGAGTATGCACCCAACGTAGTTTAATATTTGGCACTGCACAGGTACTCAAAAGCACAAATGTGCAACACAAATGTAATCCATTTAATAATGGTATTCCTGGGTCACTTCCCCATTTACTGTACAATTCATTTCTGCCCACGCCTACCAGTGGCAGATGTAAGTGGCTGGCTCTCCTCACTGTGTGTTTGGGCTGTTGGCTCACCATGGCGCCTGCTGCTCCTCCGTGTCTCAACAACAAGGGGGCTTGTCATGCTGCTCCTACTGGTGCTTTTCTCACTTTCCGGTACATCCAGAGCAGCAGTTTGTGCTGCAGTTTCACGGACGGTGCACTGGTTGGATGATTATTGAGTGCTTCTCCTGTCGAATGTTTAGCTGGGGAACTGATTAGCTTAAGGTTTCCCCTCAAATCAGCTGTAGGTGTAGGAAACACCCTCGTGTGTGTCACCACACACGCCTCTGGAGTCTTTACGTTGTTGACCCAGAACCATTACTGTTGAGTGCTAAGGAGTGCCCGAACTGTACGTCCCTGAAGAGGAGGTTGGCTGCACCCCCAGGGGTGTGTCCCCCTATTGTAGTGTGGGGGGGGACCTCGTGAGCCATTTAAAGTACCCTTGTCCTGATGAAGCCACAAGATACTGTTGGCGGAAACGCGACCGTGACTGCGTCGACATCTGATTAAGGAGTCCTACTATACTGTATATACTTTGTAAATAATATCAAGCACTGTGTACAAACACTATATTGTTTTTGATTAGGAGAAATAATAACTTTCGCGCTATAAGGACTACCTTGGTTGTGATACTCCACCAAAATTGAGGAGTGGGTACTTACAGAAAATTGATTGTGCTTTTCTCTTTTTTCTTTTTGTTGAGGGTACACACTGTTGTATATATAATGTATAAATTGCATCGATAGGTTTTGTTATTTTGTTATACACTGTACATATGTTGACCTCCTTGTCTTTTGACTTTGAATACTGTCCTTTTCAAATCATATCATTTAATGATAACAGAAATCACTGTATAAAACAGGATAATAAATTGTATCCTGTTTTGAAGTAGTCTATATGTCATTGATTCCTCAGTACCTTTCTTTCTACTTTTTCATCTTTTGATGCTCCTTGCCCAGGTATGCGAGGATAATTTGGGCAGAACCCCTGTTCATTCCATAGTCTGTGCATTATTCAGCACCTCTACAGCACTGGTCATCCTAGCAATGCCCCTAGACACCTCATTGCTGTTGTGTGTGAGTCCCTCCTGCATGTTGATGCATTGTCTGCATAGCAGGGAAGTGGCTGTGGCCAGGCGGTTCATTGCCTTACTTTGTTTTTGCGCATGCCGCCTCTCCTTGCGCCTTGCTAACATGTCCTGGTCCAGTTTACTGCACAGAAGCTGCACCGATTGTGTCATGTCCCGCATCCCTGCAGCCATCTCCTTGCTCACATCAACCAGTTCTCTGATGCCCTTCCCTATGTCTGCCATATTTATGTTCAGGTTCCTCATCTGGCGTTGCACAGACTGGATGGCCTTCCCCTGCATCCTTTGAATCTTGACCATGCTACCCTCCAGCCCACGGAAGACACTGGGACCCTCCACATGTGCTGCAACACTGCTATCTCTGGGCCTGCGGCGTCTGCTACCTGTATGGGCACCCACTGCACTGGACTGCTGTGTGGCAGTGCTTTCTTCCCCAGCCAAGGTTTGAGTGTCACCCCCCTCCATGTCACCTGTTGAGGACTCCATTGGGACTAGTGGGGCAACTACATGCCTCTTGCTCTTTTGTGATGCAGGTGTTGTTAGAGGCAGTGACGCAGGCAGTTCAGGTGAGGACAGTGGCAGGGGGGATCCTGAACGTTCTGGGGACGCCTGCAGATGTGGAGACATTTCAAGGTCTTGGGATGGTGGCTGTGTTGTGGGTGCACCTGTGTCCTCATTGACATTCTCTGCACTTGTGGCTGCCTCCTGGCTGTCATCCCTCTCTGGTGCCGTGCCTTCCATCTCCCTGGTACGCCTGCGAGATGTCTCGCCTGTGGGCATATAAGCGTACATTAGCTCTGTGCACCTGCCTCACAGCCTCTGCAATTAAATGATTCACACTGAAACACTGTACATGTTGCTTGCGCTTGATTATGTCGGAAACGATTTGCCTAACTTGTTGCTTGATGTGCTGTATGACATGGTGTTTCATTTAATGAATACATGTCCCATAATGCATTGCTCCTGTATAGTGCTACCTCTACTGGACTGGGGTTAACTTTGCCACATAGGGAAAATGGAAGGTGATGGGGTGGGGGTGATTGCTGTGCATGCCTCTTACCTTTTCTGGTGGCAGTTCAGGCTGAGCTGTCTGCATCTCCCAGTCCACAGACGCTCTCTGGTTCAATGGTGGACCCCACCAGCTCCTCCAGCTCAGTCTGGGGGGGTGCACAGTTCTTCCCTCCTCCAGTTTTGTTTGCCTCTTTGTGGAGCTCAGCAATTTTTTTCTTAGTCAGGCTCCTCAGGTCATACCACCTCTTTTTCAGGTTATCTATGTCCCTTGGAGTCACTCCTACAGCATTCACCTTTGCTTGTATGTCCAGCCAAATCTTCCTTTTGTCAGATTCAGACACAGTCAGGGACAGCTTGCCAAACAATTTCCGGTGTTCCTTCACCACCTCCTCCACGAGGACCTGCAGCTCCATGGTGCAACATTTTATTTTTCTCTTCCTCTCTGGAAGTTCCTTTTCACTGCTGCTTGCCATTTTCAAAGTTTAAAAGCACATACCTTTTCCTGTGGCTCAGGGACTCAGCTTAGCTTTCACAGCCTCTCCAGGAGGTTTTAATTACTTGCAGCTGTCTGTGTAGCCACTTCCTGGTAGGGTGGGGGAGGGTGGTAGCACCTGATTGGCTGCCTACTTAAGTTTCACTTTTATTTGCTTTCCGATTCGGTATTTACCAATTACCGAATCAGTAAATACCGATTCGGTAAATTCCGAATGGCAGATTCCGAATTTCACCGAATCTGTAAAAAATAACGAATTTTTACTTACATTGCATTTACCGATTCTGAAATACTGAATCTGTAAAATTCGGTATTTTAGAGTCGATAAATTGCAATTACCTACATCTAGCCCTATATCTTTTGATACAAAACAATTGGCCTAGAGTTCAGTTCTTGAGTGTGTGAGACCCTTTTCTGACTGAGTGTGCACAACAAATGCTTTACACTGTCCTCTGATACTGCCTTACTGCTCGACTAAGCTACCACTTTAGAAAGTAAGGTTATATCTAACTTTAGCCTCTGCCAAACCTCTGGGGACTGGAGACTCTGTGCACACTGTACCTTACTTTGGTCCAGTATATACAGAGCCACTTTCTTACAATGGATCCTTGGTTTGTCCAGCTGCAAAGCTCCAGAGGTCGGACTCACATAAGTTTGACCGGGAGCTCGTCACAAGGCAATCGGCGAACCCTTACGAATCCGGACTGGCTGAGAGCTTCGAGAGACCCTGTGAAGAAAAGCTCCGGAAAAGTTTCTAAGTCAGAAGTTAAAAACTTTGACCAAGAGCTACCACGAGGGTAAACCGCACAGGGCTCCATCGTGGTCGGCCTAAAAACTTTGACCCGGTCTATCACGTCCAGAGGTCCCGATAAGGCGCTGTAGGTTTCTCTGTGCTAGATAATGCTACATCTTTGAAAATTCATATCTCCGGTTCCCTACATTGGATTTTTGTCATTTTAAAGATAAAAATATTTCCTATTTTTATAAATTGGTATTGGATTTATTGTGCATTGTGTCTTAATTATTTACAGAATTGGTGTTTTCAAATATTTTACATGCCTGTCTGTGAAGTTAAGCCTACTTGCGCGCAGCAAAAGCTACCAAGGGTTGAGCATGGGAATAATTTTCTAAGACGTATTCAGAGCCCTATACTTTGGTAGTGGCAGATATAGATTTGCCCCTACTAATAATCCACTTTCGAACGGTCACTATCTGATCTTGGGATTACAGTCATATCCATCAGAAAAGGCCACAGTACCTGATCCAGCAGTATGTAATCGATATTACAAGTTAAAGAACCTCTTTTAAAAGTTGGGGAAGCGGGGGGAGTCCGATCTAGTGTTGCCATTAGCTATCCTTAAGACATGTTCTGCAGTTAAATCTTCCAACTGCGCTACCACTGCAGTCAGTTTCCTTGCAACTTGCTCTGCGGCCCTCGATCTAGTTGATAAATCAAATGTTTGCAGCAATTGATCTAGATTAATTTGATTAGTAGCAAGACACAATTTCCAGTCCCCTGCAATAGGTTTTAGGGCATTTCGATGTAGATGTTTCATCATGTCTGGGAGATGGTACATTATAGGGGATGGGATATTTGGGGGTACTGGTCTGACGTAAATATTGATAATACCAATATATCTCACCCCATGTAGAGAATTTCTTTTAATTTCAAGCCCCAATAAGTCATTAATATTTGATGGAACGATTTTGGCTATTGGAGAAGATCCATCCTTAGCAAGATCAGTAATTCGCCTGAGGCTCTTCCAGACCTAGATGGTACTGCGTTGGCACAGTGTGTAATAAACCCATATCTGAATACCGGGGCCACTTCCCAAGTCTCCTGTAGGAGAATATTATGATGTTGGTCAATGAACTCCCTCATTGAGGGTCTGAGAGCTTTACTCTAACTCCCGCCTGATTCAAAGACACTAGTCTTACAGAATGTCCTCCAGTCTCCCCCCTTTCTACCCTATACAAACTTGAGATACAAGCCTGGCCTTTATATACATTAATATCTTTCTCACCTGACATGATTACTTTGTGTTCCCCCTCTGGGATTATTGATCTGTCAAAACTACTCTATCAGTGTAGTAGTGATTGTTGTACCCCCCACCAGGTTACCCTTCAGTGAATCATTCTCGGACAGATTGGACCTCCGCCTTGTCCGAGTTTAGCTTCAGACGGCTGTTCCTCATCCAGTCGGTGACGGCCTTCATTCCCTCGTGGAGGTTGATTTTGGCGGTGTGCTGGTCCTTGGTGAGGGAGAGGATAAGCTGGGTGTCGTTGGCATATGGAGATGATGTTGAGGTGCTGTTGGCGGGCCACTTGTGCAAGGGGGGCCATGTAGATGTTGAACAGCGTCGGGCTAAGGGATGAGCCCTGGGGGACGCCGCAGATGATGTCGGTGGCTTTGGATCGGAAGGGCGGGAGGCGGACGCTCTGGGTTCTGCCGGAGAGGAAGGACGTGGTCCAGTCAAGGGCCTTCTCTTGGATTCCGGCTTCTAGGAGGTGTGTCTTTAGAGTGCGATGACAGACCGTGTCGAAGGCGGCTGACAGGTCCAGGAGGGTGAGGGCTGATGTTTCGCCATTGTCTAGTTAGGGCCTGAAGTCATCTGTGTCGGCGATGAGGGTGTCTCGGTGCTGTGGTTTCGTCTGAACCCGGCCTGGGACGGGTCCAAGATGTTGTTGTCTTCCAGGTGGCGGGCCAGTTGCATATCGACGATTTTCTCGATGACCTTCGCCGGGAACGGGAGCAGGGAGATGGGCCGGAAGTTCTTGAGGTCCTTGGGGTCCGCCTTGGGCTTCTTGAGGAGGGCGTTGATATCGGCGTGCTTCCAGCTTTCTGGGAATGTCACTGTTTCGAAGGAGATGTTGATGACCTTCCGTAGTTGGGGTGCGATGGCTGTGTCTGCTTTGTTGAATACGTGGTGTGGGCACAGGTCTGACGGAGATCCTGAGTGGATGAAGTTCATGACCTTGCGTGTCTCGTCATTGTTGACGTTGGACCAGGAGGTCAGGCGGTTGGCGCTAGTGGTGTTCATAGGGGATGTGGGGTCTGGCATAGTCAGGGCAGTCGTGGTGTTGAAGCTGTCATGGATGTCAGCGATCTTGCGGTGGAAGAAGATAGCGAGTGAGTCGCACAGTTCTTGTGAGGGCGGGATGTCGTTTGCGTTGGCGCTGGGGTTGGAGAGTTCCTTTACGATGCTGAAGAGCTCTTTGCTGTTGTGTGCGTTGTTATCTAGGCGGTCTTTGAAGGAGGATCTCTTGGCTAATCTGATGAGGTGGTGATGTCTACGGGTGGCGTCCTCGTGGGCTGCGTGGTTGTCCGGTGTGCGTTCGAGGAGCCATATCTTCTCCAGTTTCCGGCTTGCACGTTTGGAGGTCTGAAGCTCGTCAGTGAACCAGGTGGCTCTCTAACTGGCGTGGTTGTTGGAGGGTTTCTTCAGCGGGGCGAGGGTGTTGGCGCAGTCGTCGATTCACTGTCTGAGGTTGCGGGCTGCGGTGTCTGGGTTGGTGGGGTCGGTGGGTGGGTTCTGGGCGAGGGTAGTGATCAGCTGGTCTTCGGTGACTTTGCTCCAGCAGCGGCAAGGTAGATGTTGGGTGCGGTGGTGCGTGGTTGGTTTCTTGAAGGTGAAATGGATGCAGCGGTGGTCGGTCCAGTGGAGTTCGGTGGTGTGGTTGAAGGCGACGTGGGTGCCTGTGGAGAAGACGGGGTCCAGCGTGTGGCCGGTGGCGTGGGTGGGTGTGGTGACGAGTTGTCTGAGGCTGAGGTTGTCGATCAGGGTGGTGGAGTTGGCGTCGTTGTTGTTCTCGAGGTGGAACTTCAGGTCTCCGAGGAGGATGTAGTCTGTGGAGGCGAGTGCGTGGATGTTGGTGAGGTCGGCGATGGAGTCGCTGTACTGAGCTCGGGGTCCGGTGGGTCTGTAGATGAGTGTTCCTCTGAGGGTGGTGTTGGGGTCGGTATGGATCTGGAAGTGCAGGTGTTCGGAGGTGTTGAGGGTGTCGTATGCGTGGCTGGCGACCTTGAGGGTAGACTTGTGGACGATGGCTATTCCTCCTACGATTCCGTTGGCGCAATCCCTGCGGGTGATCTTGTAGTCATCTGGGATGGCTATGGCGATGTCGGGCGCCGAGGAGTCGTTCCACCAGGTCTCGACCGGAAGGCCACGTCTGGGGCTCGACAGCCTGCTTGCGTGCAGAGCGGGTGTTGAGTATGCAGCGGAGGTGGTTGGGTCCAGTCTGTGGAGGTTTGGCGGTTCTGTCGCAGGTGAAGCTGCAGGTGTGGCAGGAGAAAGGTCTGTGAGTCCGTTTCGGGGCGGCCTGGAAGCAGGTGTGGTTTCGGCCAGCGTTGAGTGCGTAGAGGGTGCTGGCGTCATAGCGGAGTCTGGTGCTGTGGCGTTTATGGGGTCCAGGAGTTCTGGCGCTGGGCGTGGTCCAGGGGCAGAAGGCTTGCCTCGCCCGCTGCGCGGCCTCCATAAGAGGGGGAGAGAGAGGGAGGAGCAGCTGTGAGGCGGGAGCGGGGTGGCCAATGGGGAAGCAGGGGGGGGCGGGCCGCAGCGTTGGGAGGAGTGGGAACGGTGAGAAAAGGCGGGCAGCAGTATCAGGCACGAAGCAGCTGGCAGCCGTGTGGTGGCGTGGGGAGCGACCTGCCTGCGAGCAGGGTCAGAGGTCGCTCCTTCACCACCGCGCGGCCTCCATAAGAGGGGAGAGGGAGGGAAGAGCAGCTGGGAGGCGAGAGGGGGGTGGCCAATGGGGAAGCAGGGGGGTGGGGCCGCAGGGACGCAGCGGTCGGAGGAGTGGGAATGGCGGGAAAAGGCGGGCAGCAGTATCAGACACGAAGCAGGTGGCAACCGTGTGGTGGCGTGGGGAGCGACCTGCCTGCGAGCAGGGTCAGAGGCCGCAGATGTCTACCACAGGTTACCTGACCCACCGGCACTCCGGAACACTAGCATGCAAGTATACGCTTTTGACAACCACTAACCGATGCAGCTTTGCGGCGTGTTCCAAGACGACCTGTCCCATGACTCCACTTGCCGAAGAGCGAAAGTCTACTTGTCGCAAGAAGGGTCAGGATTCCTCCTTAGTTGTCGCATGGCCCAGGTTCTCAACCTCATACAAATTGCCTTTGGCGTGCATGTGTATGATCTAGACCGTCTGTTGCAGGATTTCCCACAGCTCTTCGACTGAATCGGCGGCCTGGCAGGCCCAGACATTCAACTGCACATTGATGAGTCTGTTGCTGCCATGGCCCTCAGACATGAAAGGGTTGCATTCCACCTTAAATCCAAGGTGGAGGCTGAACTGAAGCTCTTCGAAAAGGCTGGCAAAATTGAGTGGGTAAGAGGCCCGTACCGTGGGTATCCCCTATCGTAGTGGCAAAAAAGTCCAAGCAGCCAGACGCAGTCCGTATTTGTGTTTACAAGAGGGTCCCGAACCTAGCCAAACGGGAACGTCATCTTACACCAACCACAGATTACATCATTGGGGAGCTGGCGGGCTCAAAATGGTTCACCAAAATGGACCTCAGGTCAGGCTAACACCAAATCCCACTGTACCTGGACTCCCTTCCCATCACCACCTTCTCAACCCAGACAGTCTTATGGAGGTACACAAGGCTTAACTTTAGCATCTCCAGCGCAGCCAAAGTCTTCCAGAACATCGTGAAGAACGTCCTCCATGGCCTACCTGGAGTGCCTTATGTTAGTGATGATACCCTCATTCACGCTTCCATGCTTGAAAACATCTGACTTACTTCCATGTCATCTTCACATGGCTCACGCTACACTGTGAGAAGTGTGACTTCCTACGTAGGGACATCAGTTTCCTCGGGTTCTGATTTTCTGACAAAGGCATCAGCCTCGACAAAGTAAAGGACATTCAGGAGGCCCTGCCACATCATCCGTGTCAGGAGTCCGTAGTTTCCTGGACATGGTGACATACTGTGAGCACTTCATGAAAAACCTATCAGACATTACTGGCCTGCTCAGGGATCTCACCAAGTCGTCCAGCCCATGGGTATGGGGCCACAGCAGAAGAATCGTTCTGACAGACCAAGGCTGTCCTGTCCACCGATACCACTCTGGTGTACTCCTATCCCGCCTGGACTACGGGAATGCCCTGTTCAACGGCATCCCACAGTACAGCCTGCGTAAGCTCCAACTGGTTCAGAACCAGGTGCCCGCCTTGTATTCGGTCTCCCCAGATTCCACCACACCTCTCCTCCGTTGAAGACCCTTCACTGGCTTCCAATTCGGGAACGCGCCTTGTTTAAACTAGGCTGCATGGCCTTTCAGGCCAGGTCTGGTCTTGCCCCCATCTTCATATCCTCAGCCATCAAAACTTACGTTCCTTGCAGAGACCTCCGTTCCTCAGCTCAACATCTACTAGTAGCCCCACGTTTCAGAAAAAAAAAACAGGGTGGTTCTAAATTTGCTACTCTGGCCCGTGTTTTGGAATTCCCTTCCCTTCCACCTAAGATCCCTTACCCAGTATTCCCTCTTCCGTAAATCCCTGAAAACTTTCTTGTTTGCCCAGGCCTTTTTGCCTTAAAATCCCACCCCGTTTCAGTTTACGTCCTAGTGGTTGACTCTACCCCCTCTGGTAGTTTGCTATCTCAGCGCCAAGAAACCGCTCGGTGTATGTCGCGCTTTAGAAATATTTTAAAACTAAACTAAACTAAACTTCCGTCTCCAGAGGGAATCACAACTAGTGGTAGATGCTAGTCCCACTGGCCTGTGTGCAGTGCTGGCTCAATTGCAAGAATTCAGAGAATGGAGTCCGGAGGCATACGCCAGCCGTATGCTTACACTCTCGGAGCAGCGCTATTCCCAAATAGAGAATGAGGTAATTGCAATCCTATAGGGCTGAAGGCACTTCTTCATCCACCTGTACTGCCATCCCTCCTCCATCATCACAGACGTTAAGCCACTTATCCTGCTCTGCCAAGGGTCCTCGTCAATGCCTCCCCCGAGGATTGAAAAGCAGATCCGGCGGCTGCAAGAGTTTGAGTTCACTGTGGAATACCGAACTGGCACCTGGAACCCAGCCGAATTCCTGGCCAGGCATGCCCGACCAGCTACTCTTCCAGAGGCCACGTAAACCGAAGAATACGTGAGGATGACTGTAGATCGCTCCAAGTCTCTCCTGTGTCCCTGGTGGAAGTAATAGACGCCACCCAATGCGATGACTAATTACATATCACTATCAAGGCAGTTGCCACCGGTGACTGGTGGACGTTTCAATACCCAACATCCTTCCGCACAGTAGCCACCCTGTCAGTCCTCAAGGCATTGTATCACATCTGTCAGGAGCTGTATGTAACCAGTGATGGGTCCACAAATTGTACTACCTGAAAGTCTCACACAGAAAGCAGAGCTCCTGGCACTCAGAGCACACCAAGGCATCGGAAAGTCCAAGAACCAGCTCACGAGTAAGGTCTGATTCCCAGGTCTGGCTCATAGAGTGGAGGCAGTCATACAAAGTTGTCCAGTCTGCCACGCTACGAGTCCACCCGACTGCCCGGCACCTGTTATCACAGAAGCAGGCCCCAGTACCCCATGGCAGAGAGTAAGCACAGACTTCTGCAGCTTACCTGGTTGACAACACATGCTGGTCATTGTAGATGACTATTCACGCTATCCCAAGGTAGAAATCATAGCGACAACATCTGCCACATAAGTCATCAAGAAACTGGAAAAGCTCATGGCCACTCACAGCCTATTCGAAGAGATCCACACGGACAATGGGCCTCCCTTCAACAGTTCCGATCTAGCTGAGTGTCTGAACTCTTACAATATCAAGCACCACCACATAACCTCTTGGTGGCGCCACCGTATTAGTAAGGTGGCGTGTCTGATGAGAACCCTCTCCAAAATGATTCAAATTGCAATGCCGGAAGGCACCAAAACTGAACATGCCTTGTACCAATTCTTACAGGAATATACTCACACCTCACTGCACAACAGGCATCTCCCAAGCAAACTTTGCTTTGGCCGATCAGTAACGGATACCATTTTCCATCAACCTGCATAGGAGAAAGTGCCAAACCCCCTGAATCAATCGGACATCTGGAGAAACTGCTCAAATGAGTACGCCTTCCGAAAACGATGGGCTAAGGAGAGCCCCATCAAGCTGGGTGACAAAGTGCTTGTGAAAGACTGCTACCCAGGCGGCAAGTTCAGACTACCCTTCAAACTGGGTCCATGGGTTGTCATTGACATAAAAAAAGTGACGGCCAAGAGAGGCCACGAGTGCGTTACACAAAACGTCTCCCAGTTGAAGGAAGTCCTGTGGAGACCCGCCCATTACACCTAAGTTAGTCGCTCTGCAGGAAGATGCTGTGGCTAGCAGGCCCCCGGCTATTGAACGATTCAGAAAAGGGGGTGGTGATGGACAGAGTATCTGAATTAAGTAGAACACTCGTACCCAGTCAACAGATCAGAGCTTGATCCATCACTGTTTTTTAGCTCACTGCACCATCCCAGCTCAGAACCTGGCTACATGCAAATTAGTCTGTCCCTGGCCCAGTGCATCATGGGAACAGGGCAGACCAAACCACCAAGCCAACTCTTTAACTGGAAAGGAAACAAGCTTCCGGGGACCGGTTTCTGGCATTACAGCCGTCTTCGGCCCAGCTTGCTTGAATCCTGATGGTGCAGTGAGCAAGGGACTCATGTCTGAGCATACCCTTCCACGCTTATGGTGGACAAAACGATTCAGAAAAGGGGGTGGTGATGGACAGAGTATCTGAATTAAGCAGAACACTCGTACCCAGTCAACAGATCAGGGCTTGATCCATCACCGTTTTTAGCTCACTGCACCATCCCAGCTCAGAACCTGGCTACATGGAAATTAGTCTGTCCCTGGCCCAGTGCATCATGGGAACAGGGCAGACCAAACTACCAAGCCAATTCTTTAACTGGAAAGGAAACACGCTTCCGGGGACCAGTTTCTGGCATTACAGCCGTCTTCGGCCCGGCTTGCTTGAATCCTGATGGTGCAGTGAGCAAGGGACTCATGTCTGAGCATACCCTTCCACGCTTATGGTGGACAAAACGATTCAGAAAAGGGGGTGGTGATGGACAGAGTATCTGAATTAAGCAGAACACTCGTACCCAGTTGGCCCTCAAACCTAGGGACCCCGACACAATTCGTAGTGCTAGGAGAGTATATAAATGCGCATTAAAAGAAAGAACCCAGGCCTTAAAAAAGCAAGCATGGGCTACATTAAGAGAAGCATGTGCCCAGAAAAACACCACCAAGTTTTGGAGACTTGTCAAGTCCTTGTACCAACCAAATAATAACGGTAATAAAATAGATCTGGCAATAACAGGCGACAGATGGTTGACACACTTTAGGCAGTTATACATGGACACAAAGCCAGCTGACACTATCACTCCGATAGGGCAGGTCCCAACTGTCCCACAAACTATAGACAGTAGGAGAGAGACCCATTCCCATACCTGTGCATTCCCCATTGACATAACATTTACTGTAGGGGAAATGCATGATGCAATCAGGGATAGTGCATCAGGCAAAGCACCAGGGTCAGACCCCGGTAGATGTGTACAAAGCTGAACCAGATTTTTGGGCCCCCTTGCTCACAAATGTGTTGAATAAGGGCAACCAAAAGGGGTTTATAGAAAGCTGGTCGGACGCAATAGTGGTCCCCATTTTTAAAAAGGGCAGGCGTGATGATCCAACCTGCTATAGGCCAATATCCCTATTAGACGGCCTTATGAAATTAGCAGGGAGGATTATTTTAAAGAGACTTCAGGAGTGGGAGGAGGAACACAATGTAGTCTCACATCTCCAATATGGATTCAGGAAGGGTATAGGGACTGCTGAGCAGTGTTTAAATCTGGCCCTTCTTTGTGCTAAATACACGCAGGCTAGAGGCGGGTCACTTTTTATAACTTTTGTTGATTTGAGTTCTGCTTTTGATTGCGTGGACCATTCTTTGTTATGGTCAACATTGGCCGAGATGGGTATTGACGCATGCTTAATTACCTTCATTAGAGAACTATATCATAACTGCGGGGCAAGAGTGAGATTTGGCAAGCAGGGCGAATGTACTGATAAATTCGCCCTGTCAAGAGGGGTTAGGCAAGGGTGTATCCTAGCCCCCAGGCTATTCACTTACTATATAAACTCAGTGGGCCATTATCTCTCTCTTTTTCAAAACGATTACCCTACCGTGAAAGGTTTACCGGCGCCAATCCTCTTGTACGCCGATGACGCGGCCATAATGTCCCAGACCCAAGTGGGACTGCAGAGGGCAGTGACGAAATCTGCAGGTTTTATGCAGGATTGAGGGCTGAAAGTAAATATTTTGAAGACCTTTACCATGCCGTGCACTAACAAGCGCAGTAAGGTGCCATGTAATGTGTTCCTGAACAAACAGAATATAGCCATCGTAGATAAGTTTTGCTACCTTGGCATACTGTTTGACAGGAAATGTCGCTGGAAACAGGCGATTGAAGCAAGGAAGCTGGTCTTTATCCACACTATAGGCGCCTTACGCGCTTTTTCCAACAGAGTGGGTGGTAAACCAATCAAAGAACTTGTTCAAATATATCAGGCAAAGTGCGTGTCCACAGCCACCTACGGGGCGGGACTTTGGGGCATCGAGAAGGATCAATCTTTGCAGAGCTGTGAGAACCAATTCATCAGCTACCTTCTAGGTGTCCCAAAGACTACATCCTCATTTATGACACATATAGAGGCTGGAGTCAAGCATTTGGGCGACACAATCAAGATGGCCCCAATTCTCTTATGGCACAAGGTATGGACAACCAGGGAGGCCAGTTTTAATAGGGACCTCCTGGAGGATTGCTTGGCCCTAGATGGGGTTGCAAACTTCCGTTGGTTGTCGTACGTAAGATCTGTACTTAGTGAGATAGGTCTCCTAGATTATTATGTAAATCCTAGGACCCTGGAGGGCGTATCTAGATCAGTTCTTAAGAAAACACTGACCGCCCATCTGGAAACTTTGAGATGGAACGCTGAAAAGAACAAACAAACTATCTTAAACTTTCAAGAAATCACCCCTAACGAAGGCATGCAAATGTATCTAAAAGTGGACCCCAGCCCCTATCACAGAATGCTTTTGACTCGTCTCCATCTTGGGATTTTCTTTCGTATGGTTTCGGTACCGGAGATGAACAACTGGTCTTCACTGACTCTGACATGTTCGTGTGACAATACCGCACTTCAATCTAATTTGCATTTAATGTTCTTTTGCTCTTTTTATTCCACCCCTAGAAAACTTTATTTAAAACCTCTGTTAAAACGTTGGGGAGTAAGAAACTGTAGGCCTGCCTTCTTAAGACTGTTAAAACTTGAAGACGAGCATGTGATCTTTGCGGTATCTTGTTTTTTAAGATCTGCCATGTTGTTGCGGAAAACCATGCTGTAAAACATTCTTGCCTGGGTCCCTCTATGCCTTTTGTGTTGGTCAGCACTAATTCCATTTCACATTGTATTGTATTGAATGAATTTTTAAGACTTGATTATGATAATAGCTGCTCTTTTTAACTGTTAAATCTCATATGTAAGCTTCTATTAAGTGTGATGTTTTTATATGTATGTGTTGTGCTTTTATGATTTTACGAAAATCGAATAAAGCTTATATTACTTACTTACTTACTTACTCGTACCCAGTCAACAGATCAGGGCTTGATCCATCACCGTTTTTTAGCTCACTGCACCATCCCAGCTCAGAACCTGGCTACATGCAAATTAGTCTGTCCCTGGCCCAGTGCATCATGGGAACAGGGCTGACCAAACTACCAAGCCAATTCTTTAACTGGAAAGGAAACAAGATTCCAGGGACCGGTTTCTGGCATTACAGCCGTCTTCGGCCCGGGTTGCTTGAATCCTGATGGTGCAGTGAGCAAGGGACTCATGTCTGAGCATACCCTTCCACGCTTATGGTGGACAAAACGATTCAGAAAAGGGGGTGGTGAGGGACAGAGTATCTGAATTAAGCAGAACACTCGTACCCAGTAAACAGATCAGGGCTTGATCCATCACCGTTTTTTAGCTCACTGCACCATCCCAGCTCAGAACCTGGCTAAATGCAACTTAGTCTGTCCCTGGCCCAGTGCATCATGGGAACAGGGCAGACCAAACTACCAAGCCAATTCTTTAACTGGAAAGGAAACAAGCTTCTGGGGACCGGTTTCTGGCATTACAGCCGTCTTCGGCCCGGCTTGCTTGAGTCCTGATGGTGCAGTGAGCAAGGGACTCATGTCTGAGCATACCCTTCCACGCTTATGGTGGACAAAACGATTCAGAAAAGGGGGTGGTGATGGACAGAGTATCTGAATTAAGCAGAACACTCGTACCCAGTCAACAGATCAGGGCTTGATCAATCACCGTTTTTTAGCTCACTGCACAATCCCAGCTCAGAACCTGGCTACATGCAAATTAGTCTGTCCCTGGCCCAGTGCATCATGGGAACGGGGCAGACCAAACTACCAAGACAATTCTTTAACTGGAGAGGAAACAAGCTTCCGGGGACCGGTTTCTGGCATTACAGCCGTCTTCGGCCCGGCTTGCTTGAATCCTGATGGTGCAGTGAGCAAAGGACTCATGTCTGAGCATACCCTTCCACGCTTATGGTGGACAAAACGATTCAGAAAAGAGGGTGGTGATGGACAGAGTATCTGAATTAAGCAGAACACTCGTACCCAGTCAACAGATCAGGGCTTGATCCATCACCGTTTTTTAGCTCACTGCACCATCCCAGCTCAGAACCTGGCTACATGCAAATTAGTCTGTCCCTGGCCCAGTGCATCATGGGAACAGGGCAGACCAAACTACCAAGCCAATTATTTGACTGGAAAGGAAACAAGCTTCCGGGGACCGGTTTCTGGCATTACAGCCGTCTTCGGCCCGGCTTGCTTGAATCCTGATGGTGCAATGAGCAAGGGACTCATGTCTGAGCATACCCTTCCACGCTTATGGTGGACAAAACGATTCAGAAAAGGGGGTGGTGATGGACAGAGTATCTGAATTAGACAGAAGACTCATACCCAGTCAACAGATCAGGGCTTGATCCATCACCGGTTTTTAGCTCACTGCACCATCCCAGCTCAGAACCTGGCTACATGCAAATTAGTCTGTCCCTGGCCCAGTGCTTCATGGGAACAGGGCAGACCAAACTACCAAGCCAATTCTTTAACTGGAAAGGAAACAAGCTTCCGGGGACCAGTTTCTGGCATTACAGCTGTCTTCGGCCCGGCTTGCTTGAATCCTGATGGTGCAGTGAGCAAGGAACTCATGTCTGAGCATACCCTTCCACGCTTATGGTGGACAAAACGATTCATAAAAGGGGGTGGTGATGGACAGAGTATCTGAATTAAGCAGAACACTCGTACTCAGTCAACAGATCAGGGATTGATCCATCCCCGTTTTTTAGCTCACTGCACCATCCCAGCTCAGAACCTGGCTACATGCAAATTAGTCTGTCCCTGGCCCAGTGCATCATGGGAACAGGGCTGACCAAACTACCAAGCCAATTCTTTAACTGGAAAGGAAACAAGCTTCCAGGGACCGGTTTCTGGCATTACAGCCGTCTTCGGCCCGGCTTGCTTGAAGGTTGATGGTGCAGTGAGCAAGGGACTCATGTCTGAGCATACCCTTCCACGCTTATGGTGGACAAAACGATTCAGAAAAGGGAGTGGTGAGGGACAGAGTATCTGAATTAAGCAGAACACTCGTACCCAGTCAACAGATCAGGGCTTGATCCATCGCCGTTTTTTAGCTCACTGCACCATCCCAGCTCAGAACCTGGCTACATGCAAATTAGTCTGTCCCTGGCCCAGTGCATCATGGGAACAGGGCAGACCAAACTACCAAGCCAATTCTTTAACTGGAAAGGAAACAAGCTTCCGAGGACCGGTTTCTGGCATTAGAGCCCTCTTCGGCCTGGCTTGCTTGAATCCTGATGGTGCAGTGAGCAAAGGACTCATGTCTGAGCATACCCTTCCACGCTTATGGTGGACAAAACGATTCAGAAAAGAGGGTGGTGATGGACAGAGTATCTGAATTAAGCAGAACACTCGTACCCAGTCAACAGATCAGGGCTTGATCCATCACCGTTTTTTAGCTCACTGCACCATCCCAGCTCAGAACCTGGCTACATGCAAATTAGTCTGTCCCTGGCCCAGTGCATCATGGGAACAGGGCAGACCAAACTACCAAGCTAATTCTTTGACTGGAAAGGAACAAGCTTCCGGGGACCGGTTTCTGGCATTACAGCCGTCTTCGGCCCGGCTTGCTTGAATCCTGATTGTGCAGTGAGCAAGGGACTCATGTCTGAGCATACCCTTCCACGCTTATGGTGGACAAAACGATTCAGAAAAGGGGGTGGTGATGGACAGAGTATCTGAATTAGACAGAAGACTCATACCCAGTCAACAGATCAGGGCTTGATCCATCACCGTTTTTTAGCTCACTGCACCATCCCAGCTCAGAACCTGGCTACATGCAAATTAGTCTGTCCCTGGCCCAGTGCTTCATGGGAACAGGGCAGACCAAACTACCAAGCCAATTCTTTAACTGGAAAGGAAACAAGCTTCCGGGGACCAGTTTCTGGCATTACAGCTGTCTTCGGCCCGGCTTGCTTGAATCCTGATGGTGCAGTGAGCAAGGAACTCATGTCTGAGCATACCCTTCCACGCTTATGGTGGACAAAACGATTCATAAAAGGGGGTGGTGATGGACAGAGTATCTGAATTAAGCAGAACACTCGTACCCAGTCAACAGATCAGGGATTGATCCATCCCCGTTTTTTAGCTCACTGCACCATCCCAGCTCAGAACCTGGCTACATGCAAATTAGTCTGTCCCTGGCCCAGTGCATCATGGGAACAGGGCTGACCAAACTACCAAGCCAATTCTTTAACTGGAAAGGAAACAAGCTTCCAGGGACCGGTTTCTGGCATTACAGCCGTCTTCGGCCCGGCTTGCTTGAAGGTTGATGGCGCAGTGAGCAAGGGACTCATGTCTGAGCATACCCTTCCACGCTTATGGTGGACAAAACGATTCAGAAAAGGGAGTGGTGAGGGACAGAGTATATGAATTAAGCAGAACACTCGTACCCAGTAAACAGATCAGGGCTTGATCCATCACCGTTTTTTAGCTCACTGCACCATCCCAGCTCGGAACCTGGCTAAATGCAACTTAGTCTGTCCCTGGCCCAGTGCATCATGGGAACAGGGCAGACCAAACTACCAAGCCAGTTCTTTAACTGGAAAGGAAACAAGCTTCTGGGGACCGGTTTCTGCCATTGCAGCCGTCTTCGGCCCGGCTTGCTTGAATCCTGATGGTGCAGTGAGCAAGGGACTCATGTCTGAGCATACCCTTCCACGCTTATGGTGGACAAAACGATTCAGAAAAGGGGGTGGTGATGGACAGAGTATCTGAATTAAGCAGATTACTCGTACCCAGTCAACAGATCAGGGCTTGATCCATCACCGTTTTTTAGCTCACTGCACCATCCCAGCTCAGAACCTGGCTACATGCAAATTAGTCTGTCCCTGGCCCAGTGCATCATGGGAACAGGGCAGACCAAACTACCAAGCCAATTCTTTAACTGGAAAGGAAACAAGCTTCCGAGGACCGGTTTCTGGCATTAGAGCCCTCTTCGGCCTGGCTTGCTTGAATCCTGATGGTGCAGTGAGCAAGGGACTCATGTCAAGTCAAGTCAAAATTTATATAGCGCACTACATACCCAGAGGGTCTCAAGGTGCTTGAGGAAGGGGGGGAGGATTACTTATCGAATATCCAGGTTTTAAGCTGTTTTCTGAAGGCTAGGTGGTTTTGAGTAAGGCGGAGGTGGATGGGAAGGGAATTCCAGGTTTTGGCCGCTCATGTCTGAGCATACCCTTCCACGCTTATGGTGGACAAAACGATTCAGAAAAGGGAGTGGTGATGGACAGAGTATCTGAATTAAGCAGAACACTTGTACCCAGTCAACAGATCAGGGCTTGATCCATCACCGTTTTTTAGCTCACTGCACCATCCCAGCTCAGAACCTGGCTACATGCAAATTAGTCTGTCCCTGGCCCAGTGCATCATGGGAACAGGGCAGACCAAACTACCAAGCCAATTCTTTAACTGGAAAGGAAACAAGCTTCCGAGGACCGGTTTCTGGCATTAGAGCCCTCTTCGGCCTGGCTTGCTTGAATCCTGATGGTGCAGTGAGCAAGGGACTCATGTCAAGTCAAGTCAAAATTTATATAGCGCACTACATACCCAGAGGGTCTCAAGGTGCTTGAGGAAGGGGGGGAGGATTACTTATCGAATATCCAGGTTTTAAGCTGTTTTCTGAAGGCTAGGTGGTTTTGAGTAAGGCGGAGGTGGATGGGAAGGGAATTCCAGGTTTTGGCCGCTCATGTCTGAGCATACCCTTCCACGCTTATGGTGGACAAAACGATTCAGAAAAGGGAGTGGTGATGGACAGAGTATCTGAATTAAGCAGAACACTTGTACCCAGTCAACAGATCAGGGCTTGATCCATCACCGTTTTTTAGCTCACTGCACCATCCCAGCTCAGAACCTGGCTACATGCAGGGAAGACATGGCTTGGCAGTTCGGGCTGAACTGTTCCCATGAGGCACAGGGTCAGACTGATTTGCATATAGCCATGTCTGAACTGGGGTGGCAGATTGGGCTAAAGAACGGTGATGGATTAAACCCAGATCTTTTGACTGGGTGTGAGTGTTTGATTGATTCAGATGCTCCGTCCATCGCCACCCCCTTTTGTACCGCTTTTGGCCGCCATTAGTGTGGCAGGGTATGCTCAGATGTGAGTCCCTTGCTCACTTTGCCACTGGATTCAAGCAAGCCGGGCTGAAGACGGCTGGAATGCCAGAAACCGGTCCTCTGAAGCTTGTTTCCGGTCCAGGCAAGACATGGCTTGGCAGTTCGGGCTGAACTGTTCCCATGAGGCACAGGGTCAGACTGATTTGCATATAGCCATGTCTGAACTGGGGTGGCAGAGTGGGCTAAAGAACGGTGATGGATTAAACCCAGATCTTTTGACTGGGTGTGAGTGTTTGATTGATTCAGATGCTCCGTTCATCACCACCCGCTTTTGTACCGCCCCGGCTATTGAAGACAATTACCATCAGGACCAGGAGCAAGGTACATTTTCAGAGGGAGTGTTCTCAGGGTCGACTCCCAGCCCCCCTCAAGACACAGAGAGTGGTCCTCCGGCAGAACTCAACAGGAGCCCTAGAGACTCCAACACATCGAGCCTGGGAGGATCTTCACCAGAATCCTCAGCCAGGGGTGACCAATATCTGATGCAGCCCCAAGCCATCTTAGAAGCACAAAGACTTTATAGCCGGCTAACCTAGGACTGATGGGAGTGTTTCGTTTGCGAGTAGGTTCACCTTTTCCATGACAACAAGTAAGAGAGTGATGTGAGATGTATGCCAGATCTGGACTGTGGCAAGGCACTGTTGTTAATTTTGATATTTTTCTGTTTAATGTTTGGTATCTCCTGGTAAGGGAGGAATGTAGTGTACCCGGTCATGGGCAACACCATGAGATGATCAGCGTGCACCATGGGAATGTCTATAAACCCCGGTGCTCGTAAGTGCAGTGGTAACGCTGGCGTTTGCCAGAGTAAGTACATAAATCATCCTGGGTACGGCTCAGTCTGGAGACCACCACTGAATAGAAATGTGTGCGTCATCCTTTGGGCGATAACAGGGCCTAACTGACCACACTGCAACTGTCAATGAAGTCCTTCTGTGCTGCAAGTCGATGACAATTTATAGTCCTACTTCTGTTTGTAGACTGTCCCAGTGGTTGGTTTACAAAATCTGGTAACCCTACAGGTATAGCAAGCCAATAGTTTCGAAAGTCAGGAGTTTTTAGTTTTGCCAATTTTGTTGTTTTTGGGCACTGGAAATTAAATGGATTTAACTAAAATCACAGGATGTCGAGCAGATATTGAAACTCGAATATGGTTCCTGAACGGTGACTAATGGCGTATTTCATTTCAAAATAGTTCTTCATAAACGTCTTTATCCTATTCTCGAAGTGAGCAGTACAGGAACTTGGAAAATCAAGTGCTCCCAACCAATAGTTTCTAAAGTCAGGAGCTTTTGGTTTTGCCAATGCTTGTTTTAAGGCACTGGAAATTAAATGGGTTTACCTAAATTCACAGGATGTCGAGCAGACATTGAAACTCGAATATGGTTCCTGGACGGTGCCTAAAGGCGTACTTCTCTTTAAATGAATATTCGTTATTTCGCAGTGAACTCTTATTTCAAAATAGTTCTTCATAAACGTCTTTGTCCTATTCTCGAAGCGAGCTGTGCAGGAGCTTGGGAAACCAAAGTGCTCACAACCAATCGCGTACGGCAAAGCATCTTGTATTTGTAATGGGAAAGCGTGATAAGATTTAATTGGTTGTGAGCACAGTCATCGTGATTAGCTAGTTGAGTTCTCATTGTCCATTGGCTATCGGCCCTAAAGATTGTCCCGCGGACTAGGATTGCCCACGAAAATGCTTGCCAGTTGATCATTGGTTGTGCTAATCCAGACAGTGCACGTGCCCCGGCATAGAATTTGCCTGCTGCACGTACCTATTTCTGACAGTGGGCAGGCTCCTTGATTTTTCATTGTGCGATTTTGCCCATTACCCCAGTGAGTTGGCGCTTGGACTGAGGCATCTGGACATACCCCTTTGATCCGCGTAAACTAGGTGGATGCTGGTGAGTACTCTGTTCGTTAAAGCGGTAGTCTAACGTCACTGCAGCAGAAACTACTCTGACGCCACCTGAAACCGAGAGCCACTCGGCCTCTGCATACGTCAGGACCGCGTCGCCCTCTGCGCCCCTCCGTTCCTCCCTCCAGAGCACAGTGGCTCTGCCCCTGGACCCAGGCCCCACCCTGTACCGCCACCGCAGAGTGCCACTTGTGTACGCAGGACGCCGGCCGACTGGTGAAAGTCGGGGCATACATCCCACCACGGGCCACCGCTACTGCGTAGGGCCGCTGCGAGGGCGGTGAGTGTGATGAGCAGGGCTTCCTCCAGCTCCGCACCTACTCGTCTGCGGAACTAACCTCCCTAGGCTCTGCACCCATCATTCCGCGAGGGGCGGGGCTTAGCTGCACCCTGGCCACCCACCTCTGCTTGAGCCGGGATGCTGCTGCTCGAGGTTGATTCCCGCTCAGAGGGTATCATGCAGGTGCTGTCAGTGATCTGTAACAACCTCTTGAATTACGTTGGCCGTTAGGGGACGTTTTCATCTGCTTTGGGGGACCTGTGTTTTTATGTTGGCTTCCTCGCGCTTTGTTCTAGCTATGTATTTTTGTTACAATTCAAATATCCATTCTGGAGAAAAAAATCTTTTTGCTGCATAGTTTTATATATTTGCACAAATGTGTAACGTGTTTGTATCCACTTCATTCAAATTTAGTCTTAGAGAAGTATTTGTCATTTAGTAACAACTATACGATCAGTGAGGTAAAACTTGAGTGCTCTTAAGGAATTATACATGTAAACATCTAATTCTCTTACCGTTCCTTGGTGCATCCGTACAAGATGACCGTGGTAGGAAATTGGACACGTGTTTTACACGTTGCTTATTTAGCTTCGAATTATTTTTGCATTAGTGCGTCGTACTAAGGACTCCTATCAGCAATACGGATGGATGAGGTGGACCGCTGGACAATAGGAAGGCAAGGTCTTTTATCATTTTTTTCAAAAGGGCACTGCTTTGTTGGGCAGGTTTGACTACATGTTGTGTTTGTGGCTGCGCTTAGCACTGCTGCGCTATTTCGTTTCAAGTGTAGGCTTTCTGTCTCAAGACAATGGAGCACTTGCACACCAACACTTGCTATTGTCATACCAGGCAATCCTAAAAAGAGATCAGTTGATTCAAACTGAATTACTCTGAGCAAGTACGACCTACATCAAAACTCAGTTCCATGCTTCCTAACGATGTGTACTCCTCTCCTCCCCCCCCCCCCCCCCCCGCTGCTCCTTGTGATAGTGCGCAGGTCACCCGACTCACATTACCATACTCACCTGGGCCCATAAACAACATGTGATAAGATTTAATCCGATTACCTGTGCACTTACTCTAATCAGTGATTTATAAATTTCATTTAGGACCTATACCATTGACTTACCAATCCTCGTCATTGGTACCTAAAGTCCTAAGTGATCAAAGGAGTTAGAATAATAGGTAAAATAATAACATTTGCACTCATTAAATAACCACAACTCGGGAAAGGTTTAAACTCTTTATCTAAAATCTTTAAAATGTCAAAATTCAAGCATTGAACAAAAGAAAATTCTCAATTAGGAAAATAACAATTAGAATGAAAATATGCAGAGTTTTTATAAAGCAGTCTTCACGCATTTGACAAGAGGATGGTAAAAGAGAAGGAATCAGAACAATAATATACGACAATATGCAATTTTTTTTAGCATTTAACATTAGGGTGGGAAGAGAAAAGTAAACAGAACAATGACATACCCACATTTTATATTTACCTGGAATGGTGTGAAGAACTAAACCTGGCCACGGGTCAGTTTAGAGGACAGAACCCCGAAAGTGCAGGCACCATAAAGGCAGGCAGGTGCAGATCGGAATCAGGACAGGTAAAGCCAAATTGGATCAGGACAGAACCACCACAGGCTAAGATCGGCACCCGCAGTTAAAGTTGCAACACCTGCGTTACTCCCTCTCTGCAGCGAACAGCCAGATCCAGCAAGAGTTATCAATTTATCCGACAAAGTGCTTCGCCAGCACTTCAGCTCTCAAACCCCAATCTGGGTTTCGAACCTTCTGACAGAGGGTTCCGCCAGCACCTCTGCTTCCTATCACGTATTGAGTGCGTTGGGTCAGTGACAGGTCAGCTATTCGGACAAACTAACTAGCTAAGCCTACCCTAGTTATACTATTTTCCAGGTCAGTGAACAACCCCCTCAATGTTGCAAGTGTAAGGATCCCCAATTTTGATTGGACAAAAGAATGAGGAGAGGTCATCGCACCATACCAAAATGAGAATTTTTGAATGAATATTATCATTTGCGTTCCCGCAGAGCATTTTATTTTCCCACGTATGTTTTATTCCACCCGGCAGTGAATGTATCAATAATGATTACAATGTAGTCCATATTTTAGTTCAGCTTCTTTCACAGGGGTCAGGAGTTGACGTTCCCATGAACATCTTCTAGCAAGTCATGAGTTGGCCGGGTTTCAATGTCCGTGCTTCAGGGTTTGTATTTTTATTCTGCGTAGACGCAGTTTCTTTCAATATGGAGTAGAGCGATGGGAGTCTGGCCCAAAATGATTTACATGTAAGAATAGAAAAGAAACAGTTTGAGAACACGGAATAAATGAATGGACTGTATACCACTTATATCTATTCTATTCCCATTACTTTATTTGAACTATTGCATTAGGAATTAGGCAAAACAAACAGCTTAGCAAAAGCAGCAGTGCAAGCTTCATGCATGCGGTAGCACAGGGCAGCCATCTTAGTTTTAATGCGCAGAAGAGAAAGTTTCCCTCCAAGCTGAGAAAGACGTCATGTCATATGAGTATGACAGACGCATGCACAGTAGGAAATCCCGCGTAGCAGCGGTCATTTTTAGTGCAAGCAGATTATCGTTAGTAGAAATACATATGCAAGCTTCTTCTAGATACCCAAGGATTTTGTGAAATGCAATATTAATAAAACGAACATGTTGGTTAGCGCATTAATGCTATGTCGAGAGGACTGAATTCAAGCAAGTCGCATTACTTGCAAATCCTTGCTCCATGACTTGTCAGGTACAGCAGTCTCTGCTGTGCCAATATCAGTAGGCGCACCGGGTAATAATTGAAGAAACAACATGTATTTTCTGATATACATGGGTACAAATCACAATGCTCCTCATGCTAAATTTCTGTGGATTGGCTGAATTGAGATTGGGGTCCTCATGCTAAATTTCTGTGGATTGGCTGAATTGAGATTGGGGTCCTTCCTTTATTTGTTTTTTCGAGAGTGCTGAACTGTAATTATTTTTTTTAATGCCACCCAACAGTCACAACCACCACCTCAAGTAGGTATTGTGTGGGATACGTGGGACTTGTCATGAAATTCTGGCAGTAGGTTGTACACGTGTAGCAGAGATTTGTTTATCAGCAGCTTAGAATATCTGCAATGCCACCGCGGTCTTTTCAGACTTCTATGTTATGCCAGATTTTTAGCATATCCCCATTTGGATAAATGTTCTTATCTTAAAATCTGGGATGGATCCGGCCCTCAATGACCGACTTTGGAGAACCCTGAACTACAGCATCCATTTTTTTAAAACAAAAGTCAGTTAAAATGTTTTTTTTTTTTTCTGTTCATGTGATCATCCTGTCTTCTTTTAAAACAAATGGCTGTTTGTCCGTTCAAGCAAGACACCATTTTGCAAGACTTTTGGCTAAGTAATTTAGTGCTTCCCTGATGACACGGAGAATAGTAAAAAAAAAAGCGAGATGGGTCACAAAGCGGAAATGTGGCTTGAGCTTCTGACTTTGGGACCCAGCTTAAAACCTTGGTCTCAAATCCTTGTACGCTTTTGAGCTAATCACTTTATCTCCCTGTACCCAAAATGTGAAATGTTTGTGTAATCTCAACTCAGTGTGCACATCTTATAGATTGCCTCCCAAACCCCCATGTAATGTAGAACACTTTATTGCTTCTTAGCTACGTTAACACTACAATCGTACTACAGAAGAGATTTGAGGATTTGTAAGAAAAGAACACGTTGTTCTATGCAGATCATGTCTGTTTGAGGGGGATTGATGTCTAGACCCAATGCTCAAACATTTGTATGTTCATCTTTCCAAATGCTATCTCTTAAATCCTTTGAGAAGAACTAGTTGAAAAAATATAATTAAGTATGTCTTAATAAAAACGTTATGCAATAGCACAGTATATATCTGCTTGAAATTTGCTGCAGCACCTTAATCTATGTAGGATATGTTATATCTAGCCTGTCGCCGAGAATCCATACTGAAACCTACCTTATGTACTACAGCTCCACGCAGCAATAACTCTGAATTTTATCTTGTAGCAAGTCTCTCTGTGACTTACTGTCTGCCATGCTTGGCATCACATTTTTGCTATTTTCGTGTAGCTGCTTAGTAGAAATACTATGGAGACTGCTAAAGCAGCACACTGGACCTTCTTGGATAGCTTTGCACACATTCCTACTCTTCTGCTTTGGGAAGTGCTGAATGCCAAAGGCAGGGTTTGCCCTCGGAGGAGGCTACCTAGTGAAGAGCACATTGGCACAGCTTTGTCAGCAAGTTTTCATGATCTATGCGTCGCCAAAGGTATTTTTTAAAATAAATTGTAGTTACCCACCAGTGCTACAGTTGAGTATAAATGCCTGTTTGAAAAGACATTTTTTTATTTTTAACTTGTGCCATGTACAGGAATGGAGTAATGGTTACTTACACTATTAGTAATAGCTGACAGCAACTTTGGCATCCTATTCACTAATTGGTAATTAAAAAAAAATTGCAGCATCAAATATTTGGAGCTGATGCTTAGCTAGCAAGGTGTCTTCCAGACTGCACCAGTCAAGCTGATTAAATTTTTACAAGATTTATTTAAGATGTACTTGAGCAGAAGCATGTTTTTTTTTCTGCAAGTTAGTTGAGAAGTGTGCAACTAAGAATTACCTTTTTAAAGTATGAAGGGCCTGCCCTGTAAATCGTAACACTATTTTGACACGTAGAGCAAAATAATTATTTCTTCTATGAGGTACTAGGGTAAATAGTAACTGAAGATGGCATATTTTGTTTATTTCTTAAAGAACAAAATGACAGTGCAGAGAGAGAGAGTTGGGCAATAGTCTAAATATAGAGATAAATTAGAGGTATAGTGTCTGCTCAAACATTTACTTCGCATTTTCGTACAAAGCTGCATCTTCATTCGTAATCTGTCCTTTGTCAAAAATACTGAGCTGTTAAACATGAGCTCCTTTGCCAACATCTGGTAGCATGCGAGTGCACAAAGGTCTTCCTTATGGCAATTGGTTGGCTCAGTCACACTATTCTGGGAGCCCAATGTAATGTTGGTGTATACCTTGCACCTGATATTGCTGTTATTTATTACATGCTGTGCCATAATCGTATTGTATACACTTCATAGTGGGACAAATTTAACAAAACAAGTAAGACAATTGCAGCAAAAGCCTTTTGCAGTTTCTTCTTCCTTTATCAGTTCAGCTACCATATGAAAACCTCTCTGCCGCCTTCAACACCGTCTGCCACCGCACACGCCTCCACGCCGCAGGGATCCGAGACAAGTCTCTGGATTTGACCACCTCCTTCCTCTCCGGCAGAATCCAGAGCCCTCGCCTTCTCTCCCCCCCCCCCCCCCATTCCGTTCCAAAGCCTCTGAGATAATCTGTGGCGTACCCCGGAAATCCTCCCTCAGCCCGACGCTGGTTAACATTTACATGGCCCCGCTTCCACATGTAGCCCGACAGCAGGACCTCAACCTAATCTCCATCTTCGACAACACTCAGCTGATCCTCTCCCTCACCAAGGTCCCCATCACCGCCAAAGCCAACCTCCACGTAGGAATGAAGGCTGTCGCCGACTGGATGAAGACCTGCCGTCTGAAGCTGAACTCGGACATGACGGAGGTCCTGATCCTCGGCTCCAACCCTTCAGCCTGGGACGACTCCTGGTGGCCGACGGCACTGGAGGCAGCCCCGACACCCACCGACCTCGCACGCAGCCTGGGAATCCTCCTCGACTCAACGCTCTCAATGACCAAGCAAATCAACGCCGTCTCCTCCTCCTGCTTCAACACCCTCCGCAAGATCTACAGATGGATCCCAACAGTTGCAAGAAAGACAGTCACCCAGGCCCTCGTCAGCAGCAGACTCGACTACCGAAACGCCCTCTACGCGGGAGCCCCGGCCAAGCTCATGAAACCACTACAGCGCATCCAAAACACCTTGACACGACTGATCCTCGACGTACCACGCCACGCGAACATCAACCCCCACCTGAGAAACCTACACTGGCTCCCCGTCAACAAGAGGATATTTTTCAAGCTCCTCACCCACGCACACAAGGCACTCCACAGGACTGACCCAGCCTACCTCAACAGACGGCTCTCCTTCTACATCCCCAACCGCCAGCTACGCTACGCCGACCTCTCACTTTCCACCATCTTGCACATCCGAAGGACAACCACCGGTGGGATATCCTTTTCCCACCTCGCCGCCAAGACATGGAACACCCTCCCACTCAGCCTACGACAGACCCGAGACCTGCTGACCTTCAGGAGGATACTCCAGACCTGGCTGTTCCATCAGTAGCGCCCCCCACCTCCTTGAGACCCTCGCGGGCATGTTGTGCGCTTTACAAATGATTGATTGATATAGGAATATATATATGGTCCTGTGCCTTTCAATTGAAATGCAAAATTATATCCACTTTTGTTCAGATTTGCTTGTTTTAATTAATAGTAACGTGTCTTTTTTTTTTTTTTGGTTATGCCACTGCAACCACTTTTGAAGTTGTAGTGAAGGGTAAAACAGGACTTCCTTGGAAGTACAAGATCAATCCGCACAATGGTGAATGCTACATGAAACCATGAGCAACTCGATTCTATTTTGTCATTGCACACACTCTTTTTAAAGTCTGGTTTTGACAGCACAGATGTGTGAAACTGAACTTTTGATAGTAGTATACAAATAGTGGGCTTTGTTTCCGCCCCTTTTAAACATTGGCCTTCCTCAAACAGCATATTTTTTCTGCCTTTGACTTCAGACTTTGTCAGTCACATCTTGGCTTAGTCCACTGGAACATTGATCTCTCACTTGATGTTATTGACTGTTTCAGGGGTGTGGAGTTTAATAAAATATCTACTTGTCCATAGAACAGGTTGCTTAAAAAATCTACATGTCCTGAAAAAAAAAATCAACTTGTGCCTTTAATGCCATATAGTGCAGTGACAAATTATGACAACAATTTCATTATGTAAAAGCTCTGATATTGGCCTTTCTGATTCTTGCCAGGGCTCATACTATAGCTGGGATTGAATTCTAGTAATTTCCTTATTTTGCCACATATATGCAGAACTACATACTGGAGATGGAGTTAGCCTTAAGCAAAAGTCCCGGGGTTGTAATGGCTTTTTTGAGTCTCTGCAAACCTACTAAATTGCATGTTTTAGCTGTTTTCGCCAGTTCTTCTCTTTTCCCATACTGAGAAAGGTTGGACAATTACTCCTGACAATGGCAGAAGTAAAATTTCTTCCAGGGTTAGGTAAAAAAAAGTGGTTCGAGGGAAAGTGAACTAGCAAACACTCTGCAGATTTTCGCATGAGCGAAAATGGGATGTGTTTCGCCAGAAGAGTTAAATCTAAGGCTCACCGCAAATTTACCTGGCACCTGGACGGGCAACCCCTGTCCCCAGTAGACTCCTACAAATATCTAGGTTTCACTATTGACCGTAACCTCAACTTCAATTTACAACTGGGGCAAGGCCGTATCAGAGCTAAACAACTGCAGTTCGCTTTCAGTGTCCTAAAGAAAAAACTTACGGGGTGCTCTACAGGCCATTTGCTCAAAGCCATTTCAGCAAAATTTTTACCCTCAATTTCATACGGCTCGGAAATTCTAAATACGAAAGACGTCATCTCCTCAAACTCAGCACAATCAACTCTCTTCAAGGCCCTGTTCTCAATCCCCCCACACATTTCACCATCCCAAATTCGTCTTGAGTATGGCCTGAGAAACCAGATCCCCGACAGGCAAGGGGCATTAGCAAAATACTACTGGAGAATGAGGGACGCAGATGATAACACCTTAGCACACTACTGCTGGAAACCCAATCCAGGCTAAGTAATTCAACGTTCAGCGTTCTGAAAGACTCTCTCGCGGCTCTGCAAGTCGAGGAGGCCTGGCTTACCCTCCCTACTTACTCCAGTTTCAAAATCGTAGTGAACAACGCAATCAAAAGGACCTCCCTATTAATGGACAAAACAACTGTCTCAAAAAAAAAACACGCCTGGACCGTGATTCAAGGCTATCAGCGGCTGAAACGTCAACCATATTTACTTGATCATTTCTCCTAGGAGAGAAAACAGTACTTAACGTTACTGCGGCTGGGGTCATTTCCATCAAAAGATCTGATACCAAAATGGAAACACCTCTGGCAATCTAAGGAATGTCGCTTATGCGGAGGCCGGGAAGAGTCCCTTCTACACCTGCTATGCATATGCCCCTCCCTAGTAGCTACCCGAAGAACGGTCCTTTGGGAAGCCTTAAGGAAGGAAGAAATACGGACATGTAGAGCAGCTGTCATCCAAAGCCTTGGAGGGTCATCAATCCAACTGTCCTGTAGGGCAATAACATTTCTCAAAACGGCAGCAAGAGAGCTGAATAAAAAGGAAACCATTCACTAATTTAATTAGTTCCAGCATACCCATCAATGGCATAGTCTTAATGTTTTAAATTCCACTGTTTTAAAATTTAAAATGTATTTTTATTTAAGGTGGTACCCCACCCTTTTATGATTTTTTAATTGAAATCAAATAAAAGTATTCATGACGGACTGAATTAGTGAGCATTCTGGGATCAATGTAGGTTGCCTAATATTGTTAAACTTTGTAGTGTGTACACTTTGCTACACCGAAACCACTGTCAGTAGGGCAGTCCAAGCTTACATTTCCTTAGAACTCTCAACCTAATAAGAAAGGCTTTATGTTAATGAACCATAAATACAAGTACCAACAGCATTAACGTATGGACACAAATATTACCTTAACTGCAGACCATGACCTTTTCTGATCCTAATGTGGTACAGTAAACTGGCAACCAAAGGGTTTGAACTTCAGGGGGTTGGGCCTACTTGTCAGAAGGACAAAATCAACATAAAACCTGTCTGCCCTTGAACCCAAAACAGTATATCCTGGGAATTGAGCTATAGGAATCACAACCCCTCTTTTTGGACGTTCGCTTCAACCTCAACTTGAATGTTTGCATAGATCTTCATGATGGCCTGCTTAGTATCTGTACCATTTTACTTTAGCTCCTGCTGACTCCATTTCCTATTTTTTCCCCTTAATTATCTGTACATTCATAGATGTCCACCTTCTCATCTCCTACATTGTTCCCCCTTAATCCCCATCTGCTCCTAGTTTCCCTCTGCCCAATACCCATTCTACTTCGCCCCTCCCTCCTTCCAATATGTGCTTCTTGTGGACCCAGCACCAGGCTGTCATGAACGCTCATTATTTAAACCACCCTTCCACTTTCCATACATAGGCTTGTACCAACCTCTTCCTGACACTCTTGAGTTCTCACCCCAACCTCCTTTTGCTTTTTGTATGCTTAATTCCTAGTGGCTTCTAATGCCAGCCTCTGGGACTTTATATCTATTTTTTTCCTTTACCTTGTATGCTGAAGGATTGCTTGCCCTAAAATTTCAATCTTTCTTTCCATGTAAAAAGGTCTTAAGGCAAGGAATCCATCATAGTCCTTCTTTTATCCTTGTGTTATAAAAACTGATGAATGACTGTAAGAATGCTCTTTTGCCATTTGACCTTTATTTGAAATAGAAACAAAAACAGAACTGTATTGAAGGGAAGGGGGGCCTTCAGTACAGTCTACCTTTTTGTTTCCTTGTCTGGCTTTAATGTGCTTGCTCTAGATGTTTTAGCACATTAAACCTTGTCTTGTTTGCTTCGCAAACGCTTGTTCTCTCAGTGACCCAAACCATTGAAAATATATTCCATGGTATTAGACCCTTTTGTTTGCTCCATCTCTTGAACTCAACACATTACCAAAAGTGCCCAGTGTGTTGCGCTGGGTACAAGAAGCCCAGGCTCAACAAAAAAACTACCATCGGCAAACTCATGGAGAGGCAGCAGCCCAAGAAGGGGAACGGAGAGCCCTGGTACCTGTACTGTGCTGGAGAGCAGGCAGAGCACGTTTGCCTGACCTGCGGCTAATCCTACTGCTTCACGCATCTCGCCCCGCACCGCGGAGGGGACCACGTTCTGCTGAGACCGCTTGGGGTGGAGGTGCTTTAGCTCTGCCGAGAGCATGGCTGGCCTCTGGAGCTGTACTGTCCGGTCCGCGGGAAGCCAGTCTGCGCCCCGTGTGCGGAGCACAAACATGCAGACTGCAAGCCGGTGCCCTTACAGCCGCTGCTGCAGATAGCTGGTGAGTGACCGCTGGTAAACAAGCCACCTCTCTGCCCAAAGAACGAGATTCGGGCTGCAACGATAAATTGGATTGTAGTGCGAGGTGTTAATAATTGCGTTTTTCCAATATTCTTGTCATTCACAAATATACTTCAGCAATTAGTTATATGTGCAACTTTAGAGTCAAACGCGAGCCAATACAAAGCACAGTAAACTTTCCAATAGAGACAATTTCTGGATGAATGGTGCTTTCTGTATTTGGCATAGTCATCTGGTGAGGGCGGGGGAGTATGAATGTTTATAATTCCATAGAATCGGATAGCCCTGACCACCTAGCTTATACAAGCGCTCCCCATTGCCTTATCCTCCCAGTGATCCTCTGAGCTCCGTGCCTGCTTCCCAGCTGTCGTGAAGACTTTTCTTTTCTGCTTGTTAAATAAACAAGCAGATAAGAAAAGTCTTCACGATAGCTGTGAATCAGGCAAGCCAGTCCGGAAAAAAGCCAAAGGGAGGCAACGAAAAACCCTCCTTTCCAATGGGAAGCCAGTGTTTACCATAAACTCTGATGATACCCAATGGAAATGAGGGGCGGGCTCGAGTCCCCTTCTTGAAACTGACTACCTATAGCTCTCGCAGGCGAGGAGCGCATGTGCGGTCCAACGCCAGGCGAGACATAATGAATGGCATATGGCAGTTATGGGTTTAGTAAAATCATGTTTTCTTCCTTTTAATCATGAACTCCCAGCCCACTGAATTTTAAGGCCTGGGGCAAATTTAATTTCTTTGAGCACAGCGAGAATCCACCTTAACATGCACCTTTTTTGGACTAAAGCATAAGCTATTAATTTGAAAGGAATGGAGTGGAAATAGGCATAGGATTTGTAGCACTGTCATGTATCGTGTCACTTATTTAGATTTACTTGAACCTTGTTTCAAAGGTAATTTGTCATTTCATTAATGTTGATGTTACATGACCAGATGGTGTGTGTGATAAGAGCTTGCATGTGCCAGGTTCTAGACCCATATCATTGGTCTGTTAAAATAATTATTTAAATTTGGGGGCCATTTAGTGTTTGTATGTATACCAGAAGGTCTGTAAATTGGTTGTGGTCTGACCCTACCAAACTCTTGGTTCCCCTCCTCTTGAAGAGGGGACAAAACTGCCTGTTTTCCAGCCAGTGAATGAGGCTCATCAGGCCTGCTCTCAAACTTTAGACTGGGTGTCCATTTGCTTCAGGGCCGCCAGTGTGTACATGTTAAGAGGCCTGGTGGTTTTAAGGCATTCCTTCTGAGGGTATTCTTTTTTTTTTTTTTTTTTTTTTTTTTTTTTAAATTGCTTGGGGTGGTCAGACGAGCACATTCAAGCACAAAGATGGATAATAGTATTTCATTGAACCCTATCACCAACGTTTACTCTGGAAATATAAGATGGAGGGAGCATGGGGTGACCTGCCCTGACATACACTGCTCTGGGACAAAGAGCTATATGGCTTAAATTTGGGTGCTTGCGTCACTATCAGATGGGTCGAAGGTAGTTTGGTGATGGAGCTAAAGAAATCTAGGAATATTATATTAATCGCCATCACATGCTCTGATACCATAGAATACCAGTACCTTCCCCACACTTAATTCCTTGAAGTGGCATCTGTTTGTCCATGCCATTCCTTCGGAAGACTTCAGGCAAACACCCAGCCATGACCTCGGAACAAAGTGGGTAGATAGAAACTTTGTACAGTGTAACTGTTGCAAATAGCATTGTAGAAAGAGTTTGAGGTGTTTGCAGAGAGTCTTCAATCAGTGCATTTGGAGACAATTAATTAAATGCATCTAATGGTCTCCATGATGAACTCAAAAAAGGTACGCTGTTTTTTAATAACGAGGCATCCATTTTGTAGAGCAGTTGTTCTCATTGGAGAGTGGATGATAACCATACTGTTGCTCAGTCCTCCCCAAAGGATTTGGTGAATGGTGTAGCATAGAGGCACAAGTGAGTCATTCTCAGCTAAAGCAGTCGGGGCCCAAACATACAGGTGAGTAAATGGGAAAAGGATCTTGTGGCATCAACAGCACTGTTGGTTTCCGCTGCTGACGCAGGGACTTCTGCAATTTTCCTTTTGTTATGGCGATATGAGAACCGTAGCAAGGCCTGTGTCCTGCATGATTTCAGCTTCTGGCTTAAAGCTCTTGGTTGCGGCCATGGTGTTTTGTTCTCTTTTTCCTTGCAGAGACGCAAAGTTGTCCAGGAAACATAACGGCGACCTTCATTGGAGCCATGACTGTCCATGGCATCGAATTGAAAACTATGTCCACAATGCTCTTGTGTGCCAAGGATGTTTGTTTTTGTATTCGAGAAACAGCCCCTGCAGCCCCACTTTGGGGATGAAGGTATGTCTCCGCGATGCAAAAACAAATAAACAGTGGCCCACCAATTCATGCATATTTGTCGGAGTGCTCCCTCATTGTTGACTTTCACGAAGGATGGCTGCCCAATTTGGGTGTCAAGAGGCAGGGGCTTGACCTTCATCACAGCTATAGTTTTCCGGCCCATTCATAATTTTCTAAATTACCCGTTTATTTTTTTTACATTTTTTTTTTAATTGTTTAGGGTCTTATTCTTATTCTTCTTATTTGTTCTTAGTCTATAACGGAGCTCACCACCCAAGCTGGTCATTTAGGTGTACATCTTCCCTTAAATCTACTTGGGTGTACTTGTAGTTGAAAGCTACTGAGATGTTTAAGAAAATTCTGTGTACTTCAATTTTCCTCTTGGTTTAATTGAATAATGTGTTACTTGAGTGGTTTCGTGGTTAATGCAAAATTGTAAAAAAGGTTGTGCTCTCTTTCCCATAACATTAGAGTTTGCCACATTTCTATGATAAAACAAGGTGGACTTGAAACATTCCTTTTCTTAATACCCAAAATCTTTTCAAACTACAGCATTAATTACATACACCCAACATCCCTCCATCATCTGACCGCCCACCCACGAACGAACACACCAAGAATTATACTCTTTCTCCGACAAGTCATGTCCATATACCCTACCATCGTATGTCCATTAGATAACACTGTTTGCACACACACACACACACACACACACACACACACACACACACACACACACACACACACACACACACACACACACCACTACTGTTTGACATTGCATAAAGTGTCACACCAGTAAATTAGTCACCCTATCATTCAACTTAGGAGTACCAAACTGACCTCTGTTACATCAGTGTAGAAGCCAGAAGGTTTCTTATGGTCCTCTGCTTCACACTTACAACCGTTCATAAGCTGGACCCAGTCATTCTTTAAGGTATCTGCCTGCGTTTCCTGCACTTTGCTTTATGCTGTACATACATCTGCACACTAGGCAGGTAGCTGGGTGCAGGGAGCGATGTTTTGGCAAAGCCAATCGAGACCCCCTCTTGGGGGCTAGCACTACCTCCTGGATGTTGTCACAAGGCCCTGTTGACTTTGTGATCCAGCCACCTCTCTTCTGTCAGAGTGGTCAATGGGAGAGATTCTGCAACAATGTTCACGGGTGGCAAGATTAGCCTATGTGGTCTGGTCTGTGGCATATATTTCTCCCTCCTGTCTCCACTCCAGCAGGTTTGGGGAAAACCTTTCCTGGATCAGAGGCAGTCCCTTAAGGCCTTTGTCTCTCCTGCTTCCCCCCCCCCCCCCCCCCCCCCTGTCTTTGGGGCTGGCACGGATCAGTCAATCTTTCCTCTCCACCACATTGAACCTGTTGCAGGGTGACCGCGATGACCGTCTTGCAGAAAGTTGGCACATGGTGGGTCTGGTTGCATGGTGCCTTAGACATTTGTGGTCATCTTGCTTGTGGCCACTCCCTGCTTCTCCCATTATCTTTTGAAAAGCCTTGAAATGCTCTACAGTCTGTTTAAAATATGGAGTAAAAATAAATGTCCCATCACTATAAGCGGAACCACAGTTCGGTGAACTTTGGTTGTCCGTAATTCTCCTCACAACTGATGTTAATTTAGGGAGGTGGTAAATTGAAGCTGTATTAGATTTATCTATCTTTGAATTTCCCAGCGATAGTAAAGAGACCCAAAAAGGCCACTAGCTCATCTGTCAAAGTAATAACGCAATATGGATCGTCCATGTTAAGGCTGTATACCATAATAAGGTTTTCTTTTCTTGAGCCTGCAGCATTGTCTCAAACACTACCTCTATTCAGACATCAGACCTAGAACTAAGAATCTTTACTTAAGAGTTTTTTGTACAATAATATTGCCTCCCCTTCTGAAAGTTAAATAATTATAACTTTCAAACCTTCAATTACCATTTATATTCTATGAACACACCCTGCACATCTTTTAAATTCTAAGAATATTGGTTTCTCATTTTTTTACTATCTGCACGTATTAATTTTGCATCATCTAAAAACATACTTCATTGAAACATTCCTAAAATTTTGGCAGCATCTTTCACTATATCCACCCCCAGCTGCTGTTCAAACCCTGCACCGGAAGCATCCCCTCATCTGGTCGGACCTTAGTTGAGTTTCAGACAGGTCTTCCCTTATCTTTGATTGATTTATTTATTTATTTAATGTTGTAGTGTACATTGTTGACAAGACCGTGAGTGTTGCAGAGCGCTTTTCAGAGGATCAACAATAAGAAATTGTGTGTATAAATCATCAGCTAAGTAAAGGTATAAAAATTAGGACTCCAAAATACATTACTTTCTGGAGAACTTATCTTGTACGTCTTGCCCTGATGGGGAACATTTCTAATGACTGTGACGTAGGCGTTCACCTTTAAAATTTTGTATGACTAGAAACCTATCTGAAAATAAAACGGTGGCTTTTTCATAATTTGCTTTAAGCATTACGATAAGCTGCTGCATCTGTCATTGCCTCTTGTCTTTCTCTCCTGGTTCTTAAGGGCTTATTGAGAATGGTTAACAAGGCTAGGAATTTGTCTGGTATTGGGGGAGCACTTTTACCCTTACCTTAAACAACTGAAAATAAACTGGATTCTTTTGCCTTGCTCTTCATGGCTTTCAGGTCTTTTTCATCCTTTGTTAAAGCTGTTCCTTGTTTCCTCATCAGAGTGGCTAGCTTTTTGTGAGCAGCTTTTAGCGTTCTATTGCTGTCCTCAATTTTTGTACTCTATCTACTGTCCTTACAGTTTGCTGTATCATACTGAATTTAGAGACCATAAACTCATACTCCTTACAATGTTCTTTTCCAGTTATGAGTGCTTTTCTAAATAGCTCTTGGGTAGACTTGCAAGTGTGGGAGCCATTCTTGTGCTTGCCTCAAGTAATTCTTTGGACTCTAAAAGTGTTTCTGGAGATTGCGTCGATAGCTGTAATTCCTTTTGTGTCTGGTATTTGCCTAACCCTCCCCCACTTCATTAGTTTCCTGCAAACATCTAAATGTTAAGACCAAATTCTCCAAACAAGGCTGCCCCTCTTGGATTTTCGATAGTCTTATATTAGAATGCTTTTCTTCTTAATCCTTGTGTAAAAACTATTTTATTAATTGACTAATCCATCTTGAGGTCCCACAAGTTGGTCATTTTCGAGCATTAGGTGACGTGCTCTGGCCTCTCCCATATCATGAGTCTCCCATAGTTGATAGGGGGGCTGGCTAACATTAGTGTTTCAATTATTCTTTTACTAGAAGTTAAGTGCACTTTGAGTCTACTAGTTGAGAATAAGCTGGAGACCTTCGAATGTCATGGAATGGTAGAGTTGGGGAGAGGGCACAGTGATTCTCCTCTACCTAGTAAACGTGTCTCGTTCCATGACAGGCCTTATGGAGAGCTACTTCTTTATTAATTTCAGTAATAGTTGAAATTTGCGGAGCCCCTAAAAAACTTAGTAACTGAGGAATGAGCTAGCTTTTGCTCCTCCCGCGACCTGTTAAGGTAATGTTTAAACCCTTCTCTAGGACTATCACAAACGGATCACAAACACGTGGTAGACAATACTGCAAAGTAGCCATGGCTGGACAGTGCTGCATGCTACTGAGGCAACTGAAGACTGCCAAGATTAATACTGAAAGTGGGAGAGCAACTGCCTGCAGTCGCACCCTATCTGCCATGCCATGTTATGTTAGGTTTTTTATTGGCGCCATAATGTCCACTAGCTACTTTTTATGTTTATTTTAATTGAATTCTACAGCAAACATGATTTATCTTTTACGTTAACTGGCCTTGAAATAATTATTCCCTGCTATATTTATATCTTTGGACTGATCTATATTAGGCAGAGCAAATTTTGCAGTTTAACTGTCGCTATTGAAACATTTACGAGAGCAGAGCTCAGGTGATGATGAAGCAGCTTGTTAGGCGCACAGCTGCTCTGTAGAAGTGTCCCGGTGCCAAGCACAGGTCCGAAGAGAAAATCATTTTGGTTCTTTCAAGCCTGGACAAATAGCCCAAGTTTTAAGCAACCTCTTTTTAAACATTGTCACGTTGCTAACTGTTCGGAGCTCGAGTCAGTATGTTCCAAGCTATATATCTCAGTTGGACAAGAGACTTTCCCCCAACTTTCGCACGCCAGGTTCTGGATGTGTCTGCTAAAAATGTATTAACTTACCTCTGTTTTCTTGCTGGAACATCAAAATTAAATCTAGTTCTGAGGTAGATTGCGCCAATCTGATATAGGGCTCCATGAACTAGCAGCAAGACCTTAAACCTAACCCTTTTCCTCACAGGAAACCATTGAAGACTGTGCAGGTCAGGGGACATGTACGTTCTAACTGGCAGATTCAAAAGAAGGCAAACTGCTGCATTTTGGATCACCTAAAGCTTCTCTAGCTGATACCAGGCAGCCCTAAGTTGAGGGCATTGCCATAGTTCAACCTCGAGGTTATCAAGGCTTGGAAAACCATCTATGTTGCTGTGAAGGCCAAACAGTGAAGAATCTTTTTCACGGCCCTCCGTACATAAAAATGTTACTAAGCCCGCAGATGTAGTAATTGGAATAATCTACACCACCTAACTGTAATGGACTTCCAAGTTAATTGTAGGAAGACATAAACTGACTTTTGACCTCGGTCTCTAAACTCAGAACAAATGTGATTAGATAAAAACAAGATTTAAATGCATCTTTACTGTTCATTCACTTTGTGAATGAACAGAACTGTTCTTTGCTCACCTCACCAGAAGTAGGCCCTAATAATAGCTCGCTCTGATACAATCCGACTTGCCTTTTATTAGTAGATTTCTCAATGCCTGATTTTTTTAGACCGTTGCTTCTTTTAAGAGTTTTTCTGTTTTTAGGTTTTATAATGCTATACTTCCACACCAAGTCCATGTAGGAAAAGAGCTATTGCACAAGTGACAGAGGTCTTCAAACATTTTGATGCCGAGCCCCCCTTCCTGTCAAAAATGTTTAGGCATAAGGACCACCTCCTGACAAAAAATTCTAGAACCTGGTGCTCCTCATTGACTACCATAAACGCCCCCAATTCCCACAGAAAATCATTTTATGGTGGGAAAGTATATTAAACAGGGTTAAGCAAACCAAGATTTGTGGGTTACTGTTAGGTGTCGGAGGCCTACCAGACAGTTCAAATACAGTTTTCAAAAAGAATCAAAAATACACAATGGTACTTCTATATTTCACAAACAAAACTAATTTGACAAAATTTATTTGGATAATAACACTTTTTTGACCAAGTTGATGGGTGTGCCTTTTTTTCTCCCGAGAGATGGTCAATATGTGGTTGCACCTCATTAGTACCAGTTTAATACTCCAATATAGCAATAAACAACAAAAAGGTAATCAGCCTAGCTTTGCACAGGGCCTTCTCCAGCATGCGCAGTAACAGTCGCCACTACTTTTAAGTAACTTTTGAATCAGTTAACCTATTAAAAAAATGTTAACATCAGCGCATTATGCAAAGGATGATGGATTATGTGGCAAAAGAAAATCGTACGCGGCCGCACAATCTCATACTCCCTGTGACCCGGTGTATAATGGCTGTAATGCATCGGCTGCAACTTTGATGCACGCCATCAGAGGACGACCATACTAAATTTCAAGGGATGCTGACAGCTTGGCTTTTGCAGCTGCATGGAACGGGAGGTTAATGGAACATCATAATTAAAACATACCGTTTACAGTCATTAACGATTAACTGTAAGGTCAAAGTAGAGTGCTTTTTTTCATTCCAGGAGAGGAAGTGTTCCCTTAATCTTATTACACAGTTTTTCGAAAAAAGTGTAAATTTTTACTGTTATGAAAACAGACGCTTCTATTTTAGCAAAAACTGACACCTAGTTTCATTAGTTTGCTGCTGTTGACTCATTGGGTGGGGGGCAGAAGGCCATGAGTGTCTGAGTGTGGGGGCAATGTCAAAGGCGTGGCTAAAAAAACAAAAAATTTAATATTTTTAGGGTTTTCACAGTGAGGTAGATGCATATAAAATAATGGGCAGCTTAAATGGAAAAAAATACAAAAACTTGTTACTCAATGTGAAATGCACTTTAGTACATTATGAATCCTCTGTTAGTTAATACAGTGCAAAGGTCTATGTGTAACTAGAAAGCTACAGAATTAAATCTTGGTTAGTGATATGTGTATTTGTAGTGCTACGTGGTGACAGCCTGTGACAAAAAGCACTGTGAATGTGTAAGTCATTATTCTATACTTGCATCAAACACAGTATAAGAAACTTTAAAAAAAATGCGCAAAATGTTTTGTGATAAAATTCTGCTTCCAAAATGTAGACTTTAGTAATATCCAGACTGTATGTAGTGCAATTTGTCTGTCCCTTGAACACCTCAGGTAAGTGCTTTGTAAATATAATCACAATTAAAAGCACGCACTTCGGAGCTCAGTTGTCCATTCAGATTGCCCAGAGGCTTGGCAGTTCGGGCTGGACTGTTCCCATGAGGCACAGGGTCAGACTGATTTGCATATGGCCATGTCTGAACTGGGGTGGTGTGGAGCTCAAAAAAACGATGGATTTAGGCCCAGGTCTCTGTACTGGGGTGAATGTATGACATTGTTCTGCATTCTGTCCATCAACTGTGGTTTTTGCATTTGTCACCCCGAGTGGGATGGGTATGCTCAGACGTGAGTCCCATGCTCTCCACACCACTGGATTCAAGCAAGCCGGGCTGAAGACGGCTGGAATGCCAGAAACCGGTCCTCGGAAACTTGTTTCCGGTCCAGGGAAGGCATGGCTTGGCAGTTCAAGCTGGACTGTTCCCATGAGGCACAGGGTCAGACTGATTTGCATATGGCCATGCTTGAACTAGGGTGGTGTGGAGCGCATAAAAACGATGGATTTAGGCCCAGATCTCTGTACTGGGGTGAATGTATGACATTGTTCTGCATTCTGTCCATCAACTGGTTTTTGCATTTGTCCTTTATTGAAGCAGAGTATGCCGCATGACGTTTCGGCTCCGTAGAGCCTTGCTCACATCCGATATAGAGAGAGATAGATAGATATCAAAATATACATTTAAAGAAAGAAAACCTTAAAGTACCAAAGAGCAACATTGGCCCATAGAAAGCATTGAGGGAGAGTTCACTTTAGTAACATATCCAAGTCGTCATAATAGTCCACATTCCAGCCAATCAGGCTGTAGCACCCTCTAGAACCTTCTCCTCAGAAGCTCAGGCCCTCAGATTTTCTACCGCACGTGGTGTGAAGGGAGTCTCCCTGAGCTCTGCTCAGTTTCCTTCAACTTCAATCCTTCAGAACTCCAAGAACATGTCTTCTACAAAAAAGTCTTTATTCAGGCCCTGTTCTGCCTGTGGGAAACTTCGTCTTTTCTCTGAGGACCCTCATAAAAAATGCATCTACTGCTTGTACCCGGACCATGAGGTGAGGAGTTGCAAATTTTGCAGGACATTTTCATCAAAGACCCTAAAAGATAGAGAGGCCCGTCTCCTTATGTTGCTACAGAGGTTGAAAACTTCGGACAACCCTGTGTCTGATATAGTGTGTCTTCTTGCCAATCTAAGACCTCTCTGAAGCGTGGGTCTGAGACTGAGATTCCTTCTCCTTTTCTTAAAAAGAAGAAGCTTGTGGACGCTCCGAAATCAGTCTCCCCACGGGATCTGCCAGCCTCTACGCCTGCGGGACATAGTTCTCTGGCGTCGGCGAGCCACTCTATGCCCTCGTCCTCTAAAACGAGTGCCAGATCGTCGACGAGCCCGGCGACGCGCACGTTGACTATGACCAGATCCGTCGACGTTATACCAACGTCGACGACGACCACGACTACGTCGTCGATGGTCCAAGATGTCCGGCCTATCTTGTCCATTGTTAAGATCTCGTCGACGGGGAAGAAATCCGTCTCGTCGACGAACCTTCCTAAGCGTCATTCGTCGACGAAGACTTCGTCGCGTACCGTCGACCCAACCTCTTTCGTCGACGGTGGTCTCGTCGACTGCCAGTACCTCGTCAACTACAGCTTCGTCGACGATGACTCGTCGACGCTGAAGATTTCGTCGACTGCAGCACCATCTTCATCGATGCCAGTGTCCTCGTCGACGAAGACCTCTGCTTTGTTGATGGAAACCAAAACGTCATCTTCTGCGCCAGGAACATCATCGAAGCCCTGGACCGTCGGCGGCTCCATATTCTCTGGCAACTGCAACCACCTTCACAGTGGTGACGGCTCTTTCGTCGACGGTGGTCTCGTCGACGGCCAGTACCTCGTCGACTACAGCTTCGTCGACGATGACTCGTCGACGCTGAAGATTTCGTCGACGGCAGCACCATCTTCATCGATGCCAGTGTCCTCGTCGACGAAGACCTCTGCTTTGTTGATGGAAACCAAAACGTCATCTTCTGCGCCAGGAATATCATCATCGAAGCCCTGGACCGTCGACGGCTCCATATTCTCTGGCAACTGCAACCACCTTCACAGTGGTGACGGCTACTACTGTTAAGCGTCCAGCTCCACTGGTTTTGAGCCCTTTACAACTTCGCTCAGGCCCACCGGCTCAACTATTTGCGTCAAGGACGTTTCAGATGACTCCTATGCAGATGACACCTTTCGTGCTGCCAGTAACCGGTCAGAGCTACATATCAAATGCCAAGACTATGATGACGATGATTAACGGGAGTCACACATTTCAGTTCCTTATGATACACGTGATGATGGCCACGATGTTCCTATGGTGCAGTTGCCAATGTCTTTGATCTCCAATCTTCAACACATGCTGGATGATTATAATTGCCGCTTCCCACCTTCTTCGCAGGCCTCTCCAACACCTCCTTCAAGTCAGGCGTCAGCTCAGGTCGCACCGGCCCGGTCACCAGTTCCACAGTATCCTGATAATGAAGATGCTGACCATCATAACGATACAGACCAGGATGATGATGCTGGCCTAGCGGCTTGGGACAATTACCAGGCTCAGACTCCGTCCCCTCCTCCTGCTTCTCCTCTGGCATCTCCACCAGTGGGGGTTTTCACCTTTTGATGGAGAAAGCCGCAAAGCGTTTCCACTTGCCTATGGTCGTTAGGCAACAGGACTGTTTTCTTTATGATTTTAAAGATCAACCTTTGAAACAAGTGCATACCATTCCAATCATAGATTTCATTTGGAAGGAAGGACTCAAACTCCTGGAACGGCCTAATTCAGTTCCGGCCGTACTCCCACGCGTTCACAAGAAGTGTAAGGCGCCTAAAGATTCGCCTGCCTGCCTTGTTCCTCAACCAAAGCCTGACTGTCATTTCGCAGGCTGCCCAAAAGAGAACACGTAATCCGGCTTCTCCTTTAACATCACCGCCGGACAAGTAAGGTCGACGCCTAGACACCATTGGCAAAAAATTCTCCACGATGGCTGCAACAACTGAAAGGGCGGCAAATTCTTTGGCCATCCTTGGCCGTTACGACCGACCAATGCAGCGATTTCCAACCACATTTGTCGACCTGAATCCTCCAGGGCAGAGGTACAAAATATCCTGCAAGAGGGTGAAAGAATTTCATTGGAAATTATAGACTGCGCCATCGATATTTCCTCGACAGGCTTCAGACAACTGGCAGGCGCTGCAGCCTTAAGAAGGCAGGGCTGGCTTAAGGTTACGTCCTTTCGGCCGGAGGAGCAAGCAAAAATACTCGACTTGCCCTTCGATGGAGAGTCCCTCTTTGGCAAGCATGTGGACGATGCCTTGGAGTCCATCAAAAAGGATACAGACACTGCTCGCGCCCTAGGATCTCTCCAATACCGGAAGCGACCATTTAATGGAGCACGTGGCAGGGGCACATCCTCCAATTTTCGAGGCTCCTCCCAGTACCGCTCCTACGGTGACAACAGACCGTGTTACTCCAACCAGCCTCAGTCTAGACAGACCGATTCCAGACCATACAGGAGAAAATCCTCCTACAGAGGAGGAATTTCCTCTAAAAAGCAATGACTTTCTAAACACCAATTCTTTTCCTGCTCTGCAGATTGGAGGTCAAATCTCACAAAACTTTTACAATTGGTTGCAAATAACTTCCGATCGTTGGGTCTTGAATGTGATTTCAAGAGGCCACGCCCTAGAATTTCTCAAGTTTTCTCCCAACCGCCCACCTACTGATTCCCCCCCCCCCCCCCCCACCCCCCTCTCCAGCACACTTGAAGGAACTGTTTGCACAAGTTGCAGTCATGATTCAAAAAGGAGAAGTCGAAGTGGTTCCTCGATTACAACGAGGGACGGGCTTTTACTCCTGATTGTTTCTCATCAAAAAGAAATTGGGAGAGTGGCGCCCGATATTAGGTCTCCGAGCCCTCATCAAGTCCCAAACGTTTTGAATGCTGACTTTGCTGGAAATCTTACAGTTCCTAAACTCTGAGGAGTTCCTCTCCACAATCGACCTCCAAGATGCCTACTATCATGTGCCAATCCACCACAGACACAGAAAGTACCGGCGTTTCAAAGTAGGGACGAAACACTTCCAATTCAACGTTCTGCTTTTTGGCCTTCATTCAGCTCCGAGGGTCTTCACAAAGATCATGGCTCCGGTAGCAGCTTATTTACGCCTACAGGGCATACAAATTTACCCCTACTTAGACGACTGCCTGATAAAGCCCCCAACCTTTCTCGCAGCACAACAACACACTCATACTTGCCTATCAGTTTTCAAGAACTTGGGTCTTTCCATCAACTACGAGAAATTGCACGTCCTTCCGGCACAGCAAAGAGTTTTTCTGGGAGCATTAATAGACATGAACCTAGCAAAGGTGTTTGTTTCACTGGAGCGCCAAGCTCGCATTTCCAAACTGGTGGCTCTTCTACGCTCCTAGACGTCTACTTCTGTCCAAATATGACACATGAGTACTCCAAGAAGAATTGGACAAACAATAGAGGCATGTCTCAGGCACATTCAATGACAAGGACTCACTGAAACTTCGACTTCAGGGAGCGTTAACATGGTGGGCTCACCTTCAAAACATCGCGACAGGGCGCATGTTTCAGGAGACAGTCCCCAGGCTTACCCTTACAACGGACGCTTCCTTAGAGGGTTGGGACGCACACCTCAAAGGGTTGTCGGTCAACAGCAAATGGACTGCGGACCAACGCAGGTGGCACATCATTCGCCAGGAGCTCTTGGCCTTCTTTCTCGCCCTGAAGTCCTCCCGTCTGCTGGTGGAAGGAGTCTCTGTTGGTGGTACGGACAACACCACCAGAATTATGCACTACCTCAACAAGCAAGGAGGTACGAAATCTCTTCTGCTCTCCAGACAGGCACAGCAGATCTGGGAATGGGCGATACAGCATAGAGTCCATTTGACTGCAGTTCACGTACCAGGCATCTCCAACGCCCTTGCAGACTCTCTCAGCAGATCTGCCATGGTCAACCAAGAGTGTGAACGCCATCAGCCAACTCTGGACTATGTCTTTCACATGTGGGGCCAACCGGACCTGGATCTATTTGCGACACCACTCAATCGCAAATGCCTACGCTATGCAAGTTGGCATCCCCACAAAGGATCGAGCGGGAATGCATTTTCGATCAACTGGTCGAAAGAATTCGCATACGCTTTTCAGCCAATCTCTCTTGTTCCTTTTCTCCTCCACAGAATGAGAGCACAACCATGCCTCATCCTGTTGATTGCGCCCAGGTGGCCGCCTTGACCATGGTTCACGGATCTTCTTCTTCTTTCCCAGTGCGATCCGATCCCTCTTTGCCCCCTGCCTCACCTTCTCACCATGAACCACGGACAGATCTGCCATCCAGACCCGGCATCTCTCCAGCTTCATGCTTGGAACCTGAGCACCTTGAGTTCGCCCATCTAAATATTGCTCCTGCCTTCAGAGAGGTCATTGCTCATGCACGTGCTCCTTCAACCATTAAAACCTATAAATTGAAATGGAGACGGTTTTGTGTTTGGTGCCACTTGGAAAACATTGATCCTATGCTTGCCACCCCTGAGCAAATCCTGCCTTTCTTCGTCCTTTTAGCAAAGTCGGGACTTTCACATTCCACTCTCAAAGTTTTCCTGGCCACACTTTCACGCTTTCGCCATGATGGTTCCACATCGCTATACTCCTCTCTGATCATTTTCCAATTCTTTAAGGGTCTGTTCCAGATGTTTCCACCTATCCGGCGTTCTCCACCTGCTTGGCGTCTGAATCTGGTCTTGGCTAAGCTTCTCAAGCCTCCATTCGAACAAATCCACTCAGCGGATTTGAAATTACTTACTTGGAAAGTTTCCCTCCTCCTCGCACTTACATCCTCCAGGCGAGTGAGCGACATCCAAGCTTTCACCATTCAGCCGCCTTTTCTTCAACTCTCAAAGGACGCTGTTGTACTTCGTACAAACCCTAAGTTTATACCAAATGTTCCATCTGACTTCCACCTTTAACGAACCTGTCATTCTCAAGACTTTTTTCCCTAACCGTCAGTCTCCCGCTGAGCGTACTCTTCATTCCCTTGACCTGAAGCATTACCTAAAATTCTACATCCAACGCACCGCTGTCTTTCGAAGGTCCGGCCAACTCTTTGTAGCCTATGGGCGGATACGCAAGGGACATCTTGTCACTAAACAGACCATCACTCGTTGGAGTTCTTCTGCAATGTCTTTCTGCCATCAACGAGCTGGCAAGCCTCTTTCTGCTCCGGTGCGAGCACACCCGACGAGAGCAGTTGCATCCTCTACCGCCCTGTTTGCTGGAGTGCCTCTACATCAGATCTGCAGGGCGGCAACGTGGTCCAGCAGGCACACGTTCACGAGGCACTACTGTCTTTGAGACCGCTAACGCTGCAGACACTGCTGTGGGTCAAGCGGTGCTACGAAATGCCTCTGTTGCTTCCCGCCTCCTGTCATCAAAGGTTTTTCTTGTGTAAATATGCAATGTTAATGTGTGTTGATATGATTGCATTTTTTCTTTATTGCCTTTTTATGACTCAATTTATGTTGGCTTACTGCTTTCTATTCTTATTCAAGTGAATCTATGAAAGACACCCTAATACTGGAGAAGAACAAAAGTTACTTACCTGTAAACTGTGGTTCTCAGTATTGGTGTCTTTAATAGATTCACATGCAACCCACCCTTCCTCCCCTCAGAGGCTCTCTTCTCCTCGTGCTCTCTTGGTCACTCTTGTGCTACAAAAATCTGAGGGCTTGAGCTTCTGAGGAGAAGGTTCTAGAGGGTGCTACAGCCTGATTGGATGGGATGTGGACTATTATAATGACTTGGATATGTTACTAAAATGAACTCTCCCTCAATGCTTTCTATGGACCAATGCTCTATGGTACTTTAAGGTTTTAATTCTTAATATGTATATTTTGATATGTATATTTTGATATATATTTCTTACTACTATTTTATGTACCGTGGGACTCCCACTTCGACGACAGGGAATTATTCAAGTATGTGAATCTATGAAAGACACCAATACTGGAGAACCACAGTTTACAGGTAAGTAACTTTTGTTTTGCAGCGTGAATCTTTCTGGATTCACTATCCTGTGCATTATTCCGCGGTCTAGTGGTTGGGTCCGGAATCGTAGTCCTTTTTTTTTTTTCGTAGCCCAGGTGGGCTTCGACGTCTCACCTTTTGGTGTCCTTCCTGTGACGTCGGCATGCTTCCTGCGGAAGCTCCCAACCTTGGGCGCCATCTTCAGATTCTTTTTTCCGCCATTGTGTCTGGATCGTTCCCGAGAGGGCTTCAGAGATTAGGAGAGAAGAGAAGCAAAACTCGAGATTTTTTGGAAAAAAACACTTGAGAAGACGAAGGAAGACTACACCATCGAAAGGACGACGAAGAAAGAAAAACCTCAACACAATTCGACGTCCAGAGAAGAATGCGCAACCAGGGGGCACCCCTGAACTCAAGACATGGACAACATACCATTCAAATTCTGCCGCAACTGGCACCATAAGTACGCGCAGAAGGACCAACACCCAGTCTGTAACCTCTGCCTGCCGGTCGACCACGAAAGCAAGGACTGCAACGCCTGCTCCGTATTCACGCTGAAGACCCTTAGAGAGAGGCAAAGAATAGCAAACTACACCATGCAGGGCAAGGGCCAACCACCGTCCCTTCGAGACCTGGGACTCTCGACCGACGAAGAGGATTACGTTGCCGAAGAAGACATCGGCTACACGGTCGCAGAGACCGATAATAAGAAAACTACAGAAAAGGTAGTAGACTCGACGCCCCAAGAAGGCACAAAAAGGATTGCACCGCCTAAAAGGTTACCAGCACCTGCATGGAACCTCAATATAGTGCTAACAGAACTCATGAAGGCACCCTTTAAACCAATGCATAAAGCCTCACTACAGATGCTAGCGTTAAAAACAGCATTCCTTGTGGCAATTACCTCGCTGCGCAGAGTAAGCGAGCTACAGGCGTTGACGCTACAGGAACCCTACATACAAATTCACAACGATAGGGTGGTGATGAGAGCGGATCCACACTGTATGCCAATGATGGTGTCCAAGTTCCACATAAACCAGGCAAATCAAATACCGAGTTTCTTCCAGAAACCAACAACAAAAGCTGAAAGGGCACTGCACACTCTGGACACTAGACGTGCAGTCATGCATTACATAGAGAGAACTAAAGACCACGGGAAAATGAAACAGTTTTTTGTGTCATTTGCTAAAGGTTTCATGGGCAAAGCTGTTACTAAAGGGACAATTGCACGATGGATTGCGCAAGCTATACAATTCTGCCACAAACAAGCTGGACAGGAACTAAGAGCGGCCACGGGCCCATTCAACAAGGAAAAAGGGAGGTACAATAACCTCTTGGCAAACACTCCCATTCAGGACATATGCCTGGCGGCAACATGGGCTTCTGTGCACGTGTTTACAAAACACTACTGTGTGGACATACAAATGAACAAGGAAGCACAAGTGGGACAAAGTGCTTCAGCACATATTCAAGAACCCAAGCTCCTCTTCCACCCAGCCGCCACAATAACAACAAACCGCTACAAAGTCTATGCACAGCATAGTGAATCCAGAAAGATTCACGCTGCAAAACTAATAGTTTCTTACCTGTCCGTGTAGTTTTGCAGCTTGAAGATCTTTCTGGATTCACTAGCGAACCCACCCACCTCCGCCAGAAAGATGAGGCTGGAGAAAAGAGGTGGTAAACAAAAAAAAAAAGAGACTTTAATGGAACTTCAAGGAAAAGAGCGGTAAAAGAAAAGATCAAAACATTGACATACAATTCGGAAACAGAACACAAACGGAAAAAGAAAAAAGAATCCGAAGATGGCGCCCAAGGGTGGGAGCTTCCGCAGGAAGCATGCTGACGTCACAGGAAGGACACCAAAAGGTGGGACGTCGAAGCCCACCTGAGCTACGAAAAAAAAAAACAAAGAAAAGACTACGATTCCGGACCCAACCACTAGACCGCGGAATAATAAGCAGTATAGTGAATCCAGAAAGATCTTCAAGCTGCAAAACTACACCGACCGGTAACAAACTATTTGTTCTTCATGGTGGGCCATGAGCATTGAGGACAGCAGTGGGAAATTACTCATAAATGAATAAAAGGAATGTTTTTCAGCTTAATGTTCTGAATGGCGTAGGCAACTCGCGCGTCATTGTTTTTGTTCAGTTGATGTCACTAAGTGCCCCTTTTTGAAAAACCTGTCATTACTTATTATAAACCCAACCACACTTTTTCTGTTTGCCTTGAAGTTAAAATGGTTTCTCACTAATCCAGTCTTCAGATAGCATATGCAAGTAACAAATTGTAGTGCGCAGCCTTCCAGGCACAATTTTACAAGTTTATTTTCAGTGGGCTGGCTAGCATGTTTCCCCTCTCCACCATCTGTGGAAAGTATCACCTAGAAGAAGAGCGTGTTATTGGGCCTGGTGAGGCAGATGGTTACTGATACTAGATTACTGGACAGCTTATTCTTCATTATTAGGGTGTCTTTCATAGATTCACATGCTTGAATATACCCTGTCATCGAAGTGGGAGTCCTACGGTAAATAAAATAGCAATAACATATGTATGTAACTACAGAACACATGAAATAATACCAGAAAATACATAATAAATACTCAAAAACAATTCCTACATAGTAATACATGGTAGAGAGAAAAAACGCTTGTAACATATTCCTGTCATGTTAGTCCAAACTACTGCCAATCAGGCGCCAGCACCCTTCCAGAACCTTCTCAGAGCTCAGACCCTCAGATGCTACTGCACGTCGTGTGAAGGGAGTATCCCTGAGTTCTGCTCAGTTTTCTCAACTTCTTCAAGTTTTCCAGTCTTCTCAGCATGTTTTCAAGTATGAAGTCTTTATTTAGACCTTGCTCTTCTTGTGGGAGATTGCGTCTTTACTCTGAGGACCCCCACAAGAAGTGCATTTATTGTCTTTATCCCGACCATGAGGTTGCTAACTGCAAGTTTTACAGGACTTTCTCTACAAAAACCCTTATGGACAGAGAAGGCTGTCTCCTCATTTGGCTCCAGCGACTTGAGGATTTGTCACTGTCAGATGCAGAAAGTTTGCAATCTGGACCTTCTAAGGCAGCCTCCAAACGTAGTAGTGTGCAGGATATGCCTTCACCTTTTCTAAAGTGGAAGAAACTTTCCCTCTCTGTGGCTCCTGTGTCCCAGGAGGCTTGTTTCCGGTAAAGGGAAGACATGGCTTTGGTAGTTCGGGCTGGACTGTTACCATGAGGCACATGGTCAGACTGATTTGCATATGGCCGTGTCTGAACTGGGGAGGCGGAGTGAGCTAAAGAATGGTGATGGATTAAACCCAGATCAGTTGACTGGGGGTGAGTGTTTGATTTGCTCAAACGCTCCGTCAATCATCCCCTTTTGTATCTCTTTATTCATGATGACTGATCTGATGATGAGAACCACTAAAGTTTAAATCTGTATTGTCATGGATAGTGATCTTTATGCTAAAGCGAATGCAGTCTTTTTAGTCTGTTTACTATGTGCTTTTTTGTTTAAGATCTTTATTTTCCTCAGTTTGAATATCCTAACTCGTTAGCCCCATGCTTCCTCACGTGCATTAACTATTTTAGCAATGTTACAGTTGCCTTTTGTAATTTGCTCTGGACAGACTATAACAAGTTGAACCTTTTATTTGTAGATTTGCGCTATATAGAAACTGTAATCGAGTCACTAGCTCTTTGATCTTGGGCAGTGTTTTATCCGTTACAAGACTTAACACCACTTAGCTCAGAATGACCTTCTGCATAATCCACAAATTAAATGTGTAAGTTGTGAGAGGCATGTCTTGTATTACTTTGGGCCTTCGTTCTAGGACAACCTATTTGACCACCAACCGTGTATCAAAGGCTATCTTTCTGTTAAGGGGGCCCTGAATGCCATATGTCTGTTCATTCTCTCTTGTTATGGTGGGCAATTCATGTCACCTTTGTAGTTGGTAATATAGAGTGTATTTTGGGACCAAGAGGCAATCGGTTGTGCATGCGTTTCCTTTTTATAAATTTACAATTAACTCATAAAGGACAATAAAGGTACAATATTAAAGATAGAGGGAAGAAAAGTATTGTCAGTGGATCCCTTAAAACGGAAGGCTTACAACTTGCTATTGTTTTCTATAAACCAGGTTTGTGGTATTTTAAATTTGCCATCCATTTAAGAATCTTTGGGCATTTAATTGCAAGCAATCACTCACTGCCCTCCATTTTAAATGTTTCTGTATGTAGTACCTAGAAACACTCGACCAGTGTACTGCTGGGACTCTGCCTATTTAAGGCTGCGTTACCTGTACCTTATGATGCAGAAGCAGCAATAATTCAGGTCAGTGTATCAAAAATACATTTTGACATCCAGGAACCCTAAATCTACCCATGTTTCTGTGGCATGTTAATTCCCTCAACCCCCAAACCTGCATCACACACACACTGAGCTTTCCAGATGTCGCAGGGGGTTAATATTCTGGGAGATCATTTTACTGCCATGCAGTGCCACCACTGTATATCCCTCCTTTAACATAGGCGCGTGTGCTCTCTAGATCAGGCACTGGTGAAACACCAGTATTTTCAATATTTGGTTCGTTCAACTAGGTTTAGATCAGGCATCTAGCCTCATTAGCTCAATTTAACCAGCTAGGACTGGCCCTAGACCAACCCACTTTGGAGGACACGACCTTGATGCCATATCTTCTTCCATGAAGCCTGGTATCAGTCACAGTAAACATCCCTACCATATGGGGTAATGAACATATTGTCCAGTTCAAACCAATCTTGCTTTCTGCACCTGGGGCTCCCTTAGAATTCAATACCCTCAATCCATATTTATTTCGGACGAACTTCGAACAAAACTAGGTACTAGAAAAAGTCAGTTTCCTTCCCTTCTAAGGCAAAAATGACAGTAAAAAGTGTTTTTTTTCAACTCCATACATTTATGACCCCTTCAAAAGGAAGGAGGATGGTTCAACTCTTATGTGGAATGAAGAAAAGGAGAAAACAGATCACTTTAAATCATATGGAGGATGTCGTATATTGTTTTCAACAAAAGAACAACACCAAAGGGATTATTGTTTTTACAGAAATTCCACCCCAAAATCAGAAAGGTCACACTAGACCCAACATATCACATGATGCTGGTTGCCCTCCTAAACAACTTTTCAAGTTGGTTCATGAATTTTGTAATCTTACCTGTGTCCACTCAAGTTTTCAAACCCTCTTCGGACCTCTGTGACGCCTTACTGACACACTTCATGGTAAAAAGTGCTTATCTTACTTCCTAATAAAGGTGAACAACACCGACCAGTCTTCATGCTCCCAACTGAAATAACTATTGCTAATACACCCTATTGACTAGATCGGAAGCATACAGTTGATAGTCTATCTTAAGATCCATTCACTACAAACCTCTTCAAAACTATTATCTTCAAATGCTCTTCTGTAGTTAGTCAACGAACGTCAACTTCCCCCTGTGCATAAGTGAATTCCCATGTGAATAAAAAGCCTCTTTACTTAAACCTAAATTACAGAAACAGCAACTTGACAAGACCGACCAAGCAAACTGCCCAAAAAGAGTTTACTTGCTATTGGCCTTTAAACTGAACAAAAAGGTGACTTTCTCCCAGATTTCTTTTAAACAGATTGATTTCAAGCCCAGAACAAGCGCAGAATCTGCACTTATTTCCATATCTGACAACGTGTAGAAATTTCTCTACACTAACGCAGTGGCTGCTTTATTCCCACTCTACCTGTTATCAACATTTGATACGACTGACCACCAAATACATCCCAAAAATACTTTGACTCATGGATAAGCTGAATGGATACAATCCTACCTCAAGTTTAGATTGTCTCAGAAGCTCCATTCGAAACCCCACCCTATACAGTCCTGCCAAAATCCTAACCTTGTATGATCTTCACAAAATATTAAGTGAAGTAAAAAAACATAGCTTGATCATGAATGTGAAACCCTCGCTTGAAAGTTTAATCAACAAAATGATGAGCTAAACATAGTATATGATTTGAATGCTTAAACTTATTGTCTGGTGATCTCTTTAATGCAGGATACAGGCATGTCATGCGTTTGTGCGATCGTGCTTGTACAGCCCAAAAAGACTTGCACTAGACTTTAAAGAAAAGAAGAAGCAATAGCACTCTGGTTACCCGTGGCTAGTAGAAATTGGTCAAAATTTCTGTTTAGTGGGCTACGGCTAGGCTTCTTACAATCCAAATTAAGGTTCTAAAACCAAGGGACAAACCTTAGGTCAAGTATGGCCCCATTCATGAAAAGTCTGTCCTTGAACCCCGACTCCAGTGATTTGGCTAGACGGAGCTCTTTCCCAGTACATATATGCAAGCTCCGGAATATCCTCCACAGAGAGGATTAAGAACACCAACAGCAGTTAACAATTCAGATTATAATTAAATCCTAGCTTTTCCAAAATGTTGAACCCAATGCAGCCCATGCTGCAGCCGTCCAGTTGTTTGTATGGTCTACTTCCTATCCCACCCTCGCACTCCTGTTTAACAACTTCCTTCATAAGCCTCATGTTCATGCCTGTGCACCAAGTCTGGAGCATACCCCTGGCCCTCGCACACAACAACAACACTCCACACTAATATATGTGAAGTTTACCAACAAACCTCTCCATTCCATGCACTATAGATGTAGGAGCTACTAGTCTTACTACTGTAAAGTATTTGGAGGCCTTAGCAAGAGGTAAGAAAGCTATATACAGGAGTGACTGGTGTAAGGGAAATGTGGTTCAGCAGCGCAGGGGGTGCACAAGGGGGCAACAACAATTAAGGAGGAAGCTTGTTTTGTGCTCCATCGGGAGCTGCGACCCTGTCCCTGCTGATCTTCTAAACAGGTGCTTGGAGAGCTCTGTGTGCGTGACGGTTTGGCGTCCTAAGACGACTGGCCGAATTGGCATGCGCACTGACAGCAGGGCCCACCACTCCTCCACCTGCTGCAGCGCTATGGCCCTGCCACCAACACTCAGCCACAAGACGAAAAATAAAATGATCTGCATGAAGATCATTTTAATTTTCGTTTTGCTCGGCGGGTAGTGGGGCTACGTTCCTCTGCCATAGTGGAGGAGCCTCCCCAGGCTATATTAATATTGCAGTTCAGTACAATGGAGGGGAAATCTCTTACCATGAAGCTAATCTTGTACATTCTCTGCAATGCCTGGATGAATTGTATCCCTAGGCGCTATTCCAGGAGATGCATGAAGTGCTTTTGATTCGATTGAATGTACTCTGTTTAGGCTATAAGGAAGGCTTCATCATTAATTCAGATTCTATATGGTAATCTGACTGGATGTGTGAAGTGGTAATAATATATGCCTGCACAAGACGAGCATGACCTTTGTTGTCTGTTTATTCTAGCACTGAAACCACTCGCTATGCAGATTGGAAATGAGTTGTAATCTGAATGTATATGGGGAAATAGTAATTGCTTTCAACAGATATGTTGATGGAGGAACCAAGGAGCTCAACAGGGCTAGTAAAAAATAAAAGGACTGAATTCTCTTGGGGGTTTGACTATTAAATCAGCTGGGCAATAATGCGAGGTATTCTCTCTGACCGTATAAACAATGTAAGCACAGTGGTTAAAGGAGAAATATTGCTTGGTGGCTCTGATTATTAAAAACTTGCATTCAAAGTAGAAATGTGAGTTGAAGCATGTTGGGGATGGACAACTTCAACTAAAGTACCAGATCGCTTCGAAGTTATGAAACTAGGATAAACTAGAAACTTAATTCAATGTAGAGAGGTGATGAAGCTACATAGGATATATCTTGTGTCGCTGCAAGAATCTAACACACTGGCATGTGAGTGAGAATGACTACATAGGTACATAAACCTATACCAAAAAGCCTAGGTTTAATTTTCAAGGGCTACTGAAAATTAGCAAAACAGTATCCTGGTGATTAGCACAAGGTTTATAGCAGCCCAAAATCTGCCCACAGAGATGGTTGAATGGGCGACAGGCATTGGAGACTGATAGCTGAATCTTCAAATGTCTTCCCGAGAACACCAGCAAAATGGCTACACTGGCCCTGATTATCAGCAGACTTGACTATGTCAACACAATCTATGCTGGAATCACTGAATCTGTTGAACAAGCTAGTCAAAACAATGCAGCAAGATTCCGCCTCAATCTACCTCTTATTGCAATTGATTTATGTAGCTCTTACTTCTCCAGTATTAGGGGTGTCTTTCATAGATTCACATGCTTGAATATTCCCCGTCGTCGAAGTGGGAGTCCCACGGTAAATAAAATAGCAATAATGCTAATAATATATATATATATATATATATATATATATATATATATATATATATATATATATATATATATATAAAGTATCATATAAGTAGCAAAAACTGATAAAATATGTACTGAAAACCTTTACAAAGGTTATTACATAGGAATGCATTAGAGAGAAAAAACTCATTTGTAACATATCAGTGTCATTATGTTAGTCCAAACTGCAGCCAATCAGGCTCAAGCACCCTCTAGAACCTTCTCCTCAGAAGCTCAAGCCCTCAGATTTTCTACCGCACGTCGTGTGAAGGGAGTCTCCCTGAGCTCTGCTCAGTTTTTTCAACTTATCTACTCTTCTCAGTTTTTTCACAAAGATGTCAAGTAAGCAGTCTTTATTTAGACCTTGTTCCTCCTGTGGGAAATTACGTTTATTTGAGAAAGACCCTCATGACAAGTGCATTTATTGCTTGTATCCTGATCACAAAGTGGTTGATTGTAGGTTATGTAGAACTTTCAATCCTAAAACCCTTAAGGACAGGGAGGGTCGCCTCCTATTATGGCTTAAGCGCCTTCAAGATAAGGACGCTGTTGTTTCTGACGCAGAAAGCCTTCAGTCAGCTCCTTCTTCTGTGGCTTCTAAGCGTGGCAGTGTTCAGGAGTTGCCATCTCCTTTCCTGAAGAAAAGAAAGCTGGCTTTGACTGTGGCTGCAGTTCCACCTACTGCTTCTGTGCCTGTTGTAACTACGCCCACGAGATCTGACTCTCAGGCGTCGTTTCCAGCTTCTATTAAAGTGGTTACACTTCTCACAGCGCGGTCGTCGACGGGCCCGTCGACGACCACTCCGACGACGAGATTGGCTGCTGTGGCCTCGTCTACGACTACAGTCACGATGACATCGGCGTCGTCATCGTCGACGAGAATCTCGACGACGGCTCTCTCGTCGACGAGAGCCTCTGTTTCTTCAATCTCGTCGACGATCCCCATCATATCGTCGACGAAGAAGCCATCGTCGATGAAGAACCCATCGTCAATCCCATCGTCGACGAAGGCCTCGTCGACGAGAACGACGAAGATTCCGTCGACGAAGATTCCATCGACGAAGATTCCGTCGACGAAGGTACCTTCGACGAAGATTCCGTCGACGAAGGTACCTTCGACGAAGATTCCGTCGACGAAGGTACCTTCGACGAAGATTCCGTCGACGAAGGTACCTTCGACGAAGGTACCGTCGACGAAGGTACCGTCGACGAAGGCACCGTCGACGAAGGCACCTTCGATGTCTAGGATGCCGCCTGCAATACAGTCACCGTCGACGGCCCAGACGACGTTTACTGCATCGTCGACGACAGCGTCATCGACGGGCTCGTCGATGAGCAAACCAGCGACAGTAGGGCCTAAGCCTTCTACGTCCACGGAGGCGCCTAGAGACTTACCGTCTACGGCGACAGCAACTTCCAGTTCTTCTTCCTATGCCAACATGCCTTTGGTGGCCATGGACACTTCAGTTTCTACTGTACAGTCCTCATTCAATAAAGAGGAAGATTCCGCTTTCCACCTTCAATCCCCTGCTCTACAACCACCACTTCAGTTGTTCGTGTCTGATCATGAGACTGAGTCAGTTCCAGATGACACTGTTTATGGGGATGCCCGGAGTCCATCAGATTTAATCATTAAATGCCAGGACACTTCTTCTGAAGAAGAAGAGGAAGAAGAAGTTGAGCAGGTAGATGAGCACGAAGGCCAATGCGTGCAAATCCCTATGACGTCTATTCCAATGACACTTTTTTCTAACCTCCAACATATGTTGGACGATTATAACAGACGTTTTCCACCTACCCCTCAGGGTACTCCAGTTCATGAGTCTACTGATGTAACACTTTCGCATCAACCACTACATACTCCTCCAAGACAGTCGGCTCCGTCAGTACATTTGAGTGCTCCCCTGTCTACTAATCCACTTACTGACACTGACTCAGAGCCAGAGAGAGAGGAAGGAGAGGTGTGTCAGGACTCAGAGGGTGAGCAGGATCCTTATTTGGCGGAGTTTGATAATTATCGAGTGCAAACACCTTCGCCGCAACAGGGCCCTTCAAGTGATTCACCTCCTGTGGACATTGCTAGTTTTCATAAACTTATGGACAAGGCGGCGGACCGCTTCAAGTTGACAAGGGTCCAACGTGATGAAGACTGTTTTCTGTATGATTTCAAAAATCAGCCGTATAAACAGGTGCATACAATACCAATTATTGAATTTATTTGGAAGGAAGGGCAAAAGATTATGAAGGCTCCTAACTCCTTGCCGGCCCAGATACCTAGATTGGAGAAGAAGTACAAGGCTCCAACTGGCTCACCTGCTTGTCTGCTCTCTCACCCAAAGCCAGATTCAGTTGTGACTCAAGCAGCACAACGTCGTGCACGTAATCCTACAGCGCCTGTCACTTCCCCTCCCGATAGAGAGGGACGCCGATTGGATGCAATCGGAAAGAAATTTTCGTCCATGGCTTCAACTTCAGCCCGTGCTGCGAATGCTCTTGCAATTTTGGGTCGTTTCGACCGACAAATGTGGTCAGACATGTCCATCTTTCTTGCGCAACTTCCTGAGTCATCGAAAGTGGAAGCGCTCCAGGTCCTTCAAGATGGTCAAAGGGCTTCGGAGGAGATTATAGACTGTGCTGTAGATGTGGCGAATACTGCATTCCGTATCCTTGCCAGTGCGGCGGCGCTCCGACGCCAGGGATGGTTAAAGTCTACTTCTTTCAGGCAAGAGGTCCAGTCAATGATAATTGACATGCCGTATGATGGCGAATCTTTGTTCGGTTCCCAAATCGATGCTTCTTTGGAAACCATAAAGAAGGATACCGACACAGCGAAGTCGCTTGGGTCATTACAATTTAAGAAACAGCCCTTTCGTGCTGCACGGGGGCGGGGCACCTCGTCCAATTTTACCAGAGGAGGACAGTCTCAGTACCGCCAGTACAATCAAGGAAACCAACGGTACTCGAATCCACAATCTGCTCGCCAACGACAATCCAGACCCTATAGAGGGAAGTCCAATTATAGAGGTGCCAACAACACCAACAAACGACAATGACTTGCCAGTTCAGCAGGATGTTGGAGGTCGAATCTCGCAGTTCTACTCCCAGTGGTCTCAAATAACATCGGACCAATGGGTGTTGGACATTGTGCGCAAGGGTCACGCCTTGGAATTCACAGAGTTTCCTCCTCCATCTCCGCCTTCGGGTCCGCCACCTCCCCATCTCGAAGAACTACAACATCAAGTTCAACTATTACTAACAAAGGGTGCAGTCGAAGTGGTTCCTCTATCACAGCGGGAGAAAGGCTTCTATTCAAGGTTCTTCCTCATTCTAAAGAAGACGGGGGAGTGGCGTCCCATTATGGATTTGAGGTATCTCAACCTCTTCCTGAAACAACAGTCCTTCCGCATGCTAACATTGTCAGAAGTCTTGCGGTTTCTCTGCAGCGGCGATTTTTTGACTACAATAGACCTGCAAGACGCCTATTTTCATGTACCAATCATTCCTCAACATCGAAAATACTTGAGATTCAAAGTAGGACGCAACCACTATCAATTCAAGGTCCTACCGTTTGGCCTCAGATCAGCTCCCCGTGTGTTCACTAAGGTTCTGGCTCCGGTCATGGCTTACCTGCGTCTTCAGGGAGTCCAGATATTTCCTTACTTGGACGATTGTCTGTTGAAATCCCAATCCGCAAGTCAGCTGCATCACGACACACGCTTGTGTCTCACCCTCTTCAATTCCCTAGGGTTGACCATCAATGTAAAGAAGTCACATTTCACTCCTCTACGAAGCAGGACATTCCTCGGAGCTGTTATAGACACGGACGTGTCAAAAGCGTTCATCTCCCCCGAGCGGAGACTGAAGATAGTTTATCTGGTCTCCACCATCAGATCAAGAAAGTCAGTTTCAGTGCGAATGTTAAAGTCATTTCTGGGGATGGCATCATCTTGTATCGCACTGATCCCGAATTGCAGGTTACGTACCCGTCCTATTCAGGAGGAATTGGACCTACAATGGCGACAGGTGTCGGGGTCGTTCAACGACCAGGTGACAGTCACAGCTGGCATGAAGAACAGTCTACTCTGATGGGAGCGACGGACCAATCTGAACCAAGGGGTCTCTTTCCTTATCCAGACTCCAGATCTGACATTGACCACGGATGCGTCCATGGACGGATGGGGAGCCCATATCCTGGATCTTTCCATCAAAGGAAAGTGGACGGCGACTCAGAAAACCTGGCATATCAACAGGCTGGAATTGCTGGCGATCTTCCTAGCGCTGAAGGCCTTCTTACCGGTGGTGCACGGAGAATCGGTGCTGGTTCAAACAGACAACACCACCAGCATGCACTACATGAACAAACAGGGAGGCACGAAATCTCAGCCCCTGTCTTGTCTTGCCCAGAGGATTTGGGAATGGGCACTTCGTCACCACATTTCTTTGACAGCAGTCCATTTGCCGGGAGCGTCAAACATACTAGCAGATTCCCTAAGCAGGTCTGCGTCATCCACTCACGAATGGGAGTTACTCCAGTCGACTCTGGACCTCGTGTTCCACCAATGGGGTCATCCCAAGATCGACCTATTTGCAACGCCAGTGAATCGAAAATGCCAGGCTTTTGCCAGTTGGCATCCACATCCGGAATCCAGCGGCAATGCCCTACTCATGGATTGGACCGGCCTATTTGCATATGCGTTTCCACCACTCCCACTGGTACCAAGGACGTTATGGAAGATGCGCAGGCAACCCTGCCGCTTGATCTTAATCGCCCCACGTTGGCCCAGACAGGCGTGGTTTTCAGAACTCCTTCTGATGTCCCAATGCAAACCAATTCGCCTCCATCCACGTCCGGATCTTCTGACTATGGACGGCGGACAAGTGTGTCACCCAGATCCGTCAACGCTTCAATTGTGGGCTTGGAACCTGAATTCATGGAGTTTGCCTCTTTAAGTATACCTCAGGACTGTAGAGACATTCTAGCGTCAGCTAGAGCTCCATCAACAATCAAAACATATAGGTTAAAGTGGAAGCGCTTCTGTCATTGGTGCGCAGCATCCAACGTACATCCTATCAGTTCCACTCCAGAACAACTGTTACCGTTCTTCTTAAGTCTTGCTCAGTTTGGTCTTTCACATGCCACATTGAGAGTCTTTTTGGCGGCCATCTCACGCTACCGTCATGACGGCTCTACGTCTCTCTGTTCATCCAGAATCATCAGACAGTTCTTTAAAGGACTTTTCAGGAAGTTCCCTCCGTTAAGGCGCCCTCCTCCAGCTTGGCACCTCAACGTGGTGTTATCACAACTTATGAAACCTCCATTTGAGCCAATTCATCGTTCAAACCTCAAGTTTCTGACCTGGAAAGTGGCTTTGCTTTTAGCTTTAACTTCGTCTCGTCGTGTAAGTGACTTGCACGCTTGCACCATCAAACCTCCATATTTGCAGTTCAAACCTGATGGAGTGTCACTTTGTACCAATCCTTCTTTTCTTCCAAAAGTGCCTTCTGACTTCCATTTGAACGAGCCAGTTTTCTTAAAGACTTTTTTCCCGGATCCTAAATCCCCTGCGGAACAGCGACTACATTCCTTAGACATCAAACGGTGTCTGAAATTCTACATTTCTAGGACAGCCCCTTTTCGTAAATCCAATCAGCTATTCTTAGCATATGGACTACTGCGCAAAGGACACTCAGTGACTAAACAGACTATAACACGATGGCTCTCTTCAGCCATATCGTTTTGCCATCAGCAGGCTGGCAGGCCTTTACCTACTCCAGTGAGAGCACATTCTACGAGAGCGATGGCGTCGTCCATCGCATTGTTTGCCGGAGTGCCTCTACACCAGATTTGTCGTGCAGCGACATGGTCCAGCAGGCACACCTTTACCAGACATTATTGTTTGGATGCTGTCAACGAGGCGGACACCGCAGTGGGGCAAGCAGTGCTTCGTCATCTTTTCAAATAAGGTGAGCCTCTTTCCCTCCTCCATTCTTGAGATTGCCTTGCTTTTATGCTATATATATTGTTCTTCTATTGTTTGGAAATATTGCAATCTCATCTCCAGGAGGTTACTGCTATCTATTCTATTCAAGCATGTGAATCTATGAAAGACACCCCTAATACTGGAGAAGAACAATTGTTACTTACCTGTAAACAGGTGGTTCTCCAGTATTGGTGTCTTTCATAGATTCACATGCGACCCACCCATCCTCCCCTCAGAGGCTCTTTTCTCCTCATGCGCTATTATTACTAGTGCTACGAAAATCTGAGGGCTTGAGCTTCTGAGGAGAAGGTTCTAGAGGGTGCTTGAGCCTGATTGGCTGCAGTTTGGACTAACATAATGACACTGATATGTTACAAATGAGTTTTTTCTCTCTAATGCATTCCTATGTAATAACCTTTTGTAAAGGTTTTCAGTACATATTTTATCAGTTTTTGCTACTTATATGATACTTTATATATTTATATATATATATATATATTATTAGCATTATTGCTATTTTATTTACCGTGGGACTCCCACTTCGACGACGGGGAATATTCAAGCATGTGAATCTATGAAAGACACCAATACTGGAGAACCACCTGTTTACAGGTAAGTAACAATTGTTCTTCCCTATACGAGGCTTCAAAGTGTTTTTTCGTCGAGTAGCAGGCTACTCCAGAACCCATAAAGGATTAGTGTTGAATTAGTATAGTGAAATATGGAAGTAATGTGAGTGGTGGATAGGTTAGTCAGTTATTTGGATTCAGAAGGATAGCAGACGGAAAAAAGTTTGCCTTTGTGTAGTGCGTTACCCCTGATGGGGTGTTTTAGCAATTTTTATTGGTGAGTACCTCTCTACTCCGGAACACAAAGGATTAGTGGTGTATTAGTATAGTGAAATATATGAAAGTAATTTGAGCACTCTCATGACCCATTTCAGGGAACAGCAATGGCTCCCAACCTACAAACGCAACCGTTCATACTGCTTACACACACATAAAAGGCACCACACAACACTGGCCCGGCCTACCTTAAGTCACATACACTTCTACACACCTCCCAGGCACCTCAGCTTAGCTAGACTCTTACTGGCACGGCTACCCTGCATCCGCAGGGTAGCCGTGCCAGTAAGTGGCTGCAGCTTGATGCTGTGCCTTCTCTTGTATATCTCCCAAAGCATTGAACTGCCTTTGCTACATCAGCCTCCTCATCGCTTCTCGTCTTCTGCAAGAAGTTGAAGACCTGGCTTTTCCAATAACCTTATCAAGGATACCGCTGCTTCACCCTCCTGCAATGTAAATGTTTTTCTATGAGCAGAGCAGACAGCCTGTGTAGAGCAGGCAGATAGAGAAGTGGAAAAGTCTGCTTTAGGCGAGCAAAGAGTATAGACTTGGAAGACTGTAAGGAGTTAAATGGTAAAAAGTGGATCATAGGATAAGATTGTCGAAAAATCCTAAAGTTTGTAGAGGAACTATCTAATACTGCATTTTGTACGAAAAAGAAAGTGGTTGAATTGTAAGCATGGCCCCTTTCAAGATACTGCATAAATACAAGTTTCAGTAACCTTTACAGTGTCTTCCTGTACTAACTTTGTACAGAGGAAGAGTGAATTATGCCTACTGGCAGTGTGAAGCAACCACTTAAGTCTGCTTTGTTTGAGTGGAGACTATGTATCAAAGTATCTTCGTCTTTCAAATGTAAGATACAACTTCTGTTTTATGTAGCATTTTTCCAACAACTAATTTAAAAAAATAATGTGGTACTCCTTTTCCAAATTTTTCTATGGAGCTTTGCATTTTGACCTGTTTATAAACTAATGCAGGATGTGAATTTGTAAAGACTGTAAGTCTTTGTTCCGCTGATGGCAAAATAATGTATCTCCCATGAAGAAGGAATTAGTGTAGTTTTTGTGGAGCAAGCCCTTACACATAGGATCTAGGTCTTTTGTTGTGGGGAATAGCAGAGGATGGCATGAACGAAGGGTGTTTAGGGGACTCTTCTTACTCCACACCGGATAAAACTATTTGTGTGGCTGTAGATGCACATGCTCTGCATACTCCTGCTATCTAGAGTTGGGCAGTGACATAACATGTTTTTGACTTGACTCCTTCGTTAGCTTACCTGCACATGGGCTCTGACTCCACCGTAGATTTTTTTTTTTTCATTCTCACCATCTGCTTTGGATGTGTTGAGCAGCAGCTCAGAGATGGACTCGTTCCTCACCTGTTCCAGTCTTTAAGACCGTAGACTCAAATTACAATCCCTGCTCAAGTATTTCCAAATAGGGTCACCTTTGCACTTGTACCGACCACTTTTTCTCAACAACCAGGCAGCTAACCATCCGGTCCCTGTCTCTGGAGTCTTTTTTTCGATCTCCATGGAGCTCGTTTGGAGAATGCGAGAAAGAACGGGGTGATAGAATGCATACCCTTCTTATTTTATCTAAGATGCAGCACGAAATATCTGTGGGCAGACGAGATGACATTTGCAAACATATCCTCTTCATGACTGCAACAAGATCTCTCATGAGGTGTGCTCGCCTTTCGGTGCAAAGACTTGGAGGTACCAAAAGGAAAGAACTTAGATGTACACGTAAATGCAGCAATAGTAATCCTACTAGATGCCAACGTCTTCAGTGAACAGGATGCGCTGAGCATCGAAGAGGAAGAACTGTCCTCTCTGGAATCCTATTTGCCTAACTGACACCTAGTCCTGAGTTTCTGTCCTTGAGTGCCCAGAGGAAGATCAAGGCAGCGAGCCTTTCACATCAACACCATCATGCCCTCACAACAGGAAGACACAGAGCACTATAAATACCACCCTAGCGCTAAGCAAAGGGATGAAACTCCACTCATGTAAGCACTGCTCCTGCAGGAGTCCGGTATTGAACCGTGGACAGGGCAGAAAGAGGGTATAAGCCTGTGGCCCACCGCCTCTCAAGTTCTGGTTGGCATCAAGAGAAAGTGTGTGTGTGGCGCTCTGTGTGTGTGGCGCTCTGTGTGTGTGGCGCTCTGTGTGTGTGGCGCTCTGTGTGTGTGGCGCTCTGTGTGTGTGGCGCTCTGTGTGTGTGGCGCTCTGTGTGTGTGGCGCTCTGTGTGTGTGGCGCTCTGTGTGTGTGGCGCTCTGTGTGTGGCGCTCTGTGTGTGTGTGTGGCGCTCTGTGTGTGTGTGTGGCGCTCTGTGTGTGTGTGTGGCGCTCTGTGTGTGTGTGGCGCTCTGTGTGTGTGTGTGGCGCTCTGTGTGTGTGTGTGTGGCGCTCTGTGTGTGTGGCGCTCTGTGTGTGTGGCGCTCTGTGTGTGTGGTGCTCTGTGTGTGTGTGTGTGTGCAAATGCAAAAGGTCTCGCATTTGCAAGACATTAAGCTATTGGCATTGTAAATGACAATTCCATTTATTTATCTGTTTTCAAAACCAACACATGTATAAAAATCATTTACAATGCAAATAGCTCTAAATTTAGCAAAGGCGAGACCGTTGTATTATAAATGCTTGTTTCTTGTATGGTGAGATTTTGAGGTGAGATGCACCTTTAGAGCAGAGGTTCCTTTGTTGAATGTGTCTGGTGATTTTATTCCTGATGAAGAGTGGTCCCATTCCATGTATTGCTTTGTGGGTGATACAAAGCAGCTTGAAAGTGGATCTTCTGGCAACTGGTAACCAATTCAGGGCTTTCAAAGCAGGGGAGATGTGGTCTCGCGGTTTGATATGCAAGAGTAGTCTGGCAGCCAAGTTCTGAATCAGTTTTAGTCTTTTCATGGTCGTTCAAGGTGATCCGTGGTTGATGCTATTGGTGTAATCGAGTTTGGACAGAACAAGGGAGATGATAGCTTGGACCTTGTGTGGAAATCCCAAAGGAGGGAAAACTCGTTGCAGCGTTTTTATAGTAGCAAAGCTTGATCTTGCTAGTTTATCCACTTGGGCATTCATCAACAGCTTGGAGTCCGTGGCCATTCCGAGTTTTTTTACTTCCTTCGATACTTTAGGCAGTGATCCCAGTTCATCCGGCCATGCGGCAAGCGGGTTGTAATGTTTCCAATCGCAACACGTGAGTATTTCAGTTTTTGAAGCATTCAGTTTGAGATGGCTCCAGGTCATCCACTGATCCACGGCTCTGAGACAGCTGAAAATTGGTGATTTTCCAATGTCTTTGGGGCATTCCAGTTGAAGGAGTATTTGCATGTCATCTGCATAGTTATAGCACGTAAGGTGAAATGTATTAATCAGTACTGGTAATGACTTCATGTAGATGTTGAAAAGCATAGGCGAGATGATAGAACCTTGAGGGACCCCTGCTTTTGTGGAGTACGGTTTGGACCAGAAAGGTGGGGTATGGATGACATTAGTTCTGTTTCGAAGGTAGGACGCGATCCAGTCTAGAGCAATTCCCTCTATGCCGGCTTCATAAAGTCTTTGTTTGAGTGTCATGGTTAACCATGTCAAAGGCAGCTGAGAGGTCCAAGAGGAGTAGCGCAGCAACCCCGTTGCAGTCAACTGTATTCTTTAGGTCATCCCAGATGGCAAGGAGGGCAGATTCAGTGCCTCTTCCCGGATGGAATCCTGTTTGGAAGTCTGAAAGTATGTCATTCTCTTCAATGAATTGTGACATCTGGGCGAACGCTGCTCTTTCTATCAGTTTGCCCAGGAACGGTCCATTTGTAATGGGTCTGTAGTTGTCAGGGTTCAGCGGGTCCAAGTTTGTTTTCTTCAGTAAAGGGAGTATGTATGACTTTTTGAGTTCTTCTGGAAATATTCTAGTAGTTAATGAATCTTTGATGATTCTTCTTACTGGAGTGGCAGCAGAGGTTGTTAAAAGAATAGTCTTGAAAGTTTGTGACGGACAGGGGTCAGAAAGGCTGCCGGCAGGCCTGCTTTCTTTGACCAGGTCCATAAATTCATTGTGTGAAATGTGTTGGAAGGAACGAAGAGGCTTGATTAGAGCATTCTTGGATTGTTGTTTTGTACAAGGGTTACTGATGGTGCTTGGTTTCTGTTAAATGTACAATTCCAACATGTCTGCTTTGTCCGTGTAATGATTTGCCACTTTGTCTGTGAGATCTTGAGTAACCGGAAGCGTTCCTTCTAAGCAATTTTGGTTTGAGAAATTCATTGAGTATTTTATAGAATTCTTGCACATTTAGCGTTTTGAATTCTGTTTGAATAGTACCTTTTCTTAGCTTTTTTTTGATAGCAGACTTGTATAATCTGTAAATTTTCTGTAGGTGAAGTTAGTATTGTTTGGCTTTTGTTTTGAGCCAGGTACGTTGCAGCTTTCTAATTTGTTTTATGTCTTTTATTTCTGTTTCTCCAAGGCACTTTTTTTCTTTTGTTCTGTTGTATGGTTTTGAGTGGTATCAGGATGTCAAAAGCTTCCTGTAGCCACTCATATAGATTTTAACCAGAATTTATGGTTTCCAGATTTGTACTGGATGTTAGTTGTGTTTCCAAGTGTTCCAAATTAATTTATTCCACAGCCGATAGGTGGCTGGATGTAAGGTAGTTTTAGGTGAGTCGCTTAGCGTTGTTTTATGTTGGAAGGCAAGCAAGTGGTGGTCTGACCATGTGACTGGAGTTATAGTTTGAGTGATAACTAGTTCAGTATTAGCAAAAATGACATCTAGGCTATGTCCAGCGGTGTATGTCGGATTGTGGACAGTCTGATGCAGGTTCAATGCGTCTAGGCCATTGATTATAGTTTTTGTATGGATCATATTGGGTTTATCAAACCAAATGTTAAGGTCACCCAGAACGCATAGGTTGGAGTGTATTGTTATCAGGTTTGAAACTGTGTCTAGAAGTGCATCTGGGAATGTTGCCTTGCTAGGTGGAGGTCTGTAAAGGAGCAGGAAGTTACAGGAGGAAGATGTAGGATTGCATCTTGTTAGAAGAGCCTCACAATTATTCATGGAGATGTCAATTTTAGTGATATGTATTGTTTGCCTGAATACAACAGCTAGACCACCTCCTTTTTTGGCTAAACGATTTTGGGTGATTATTTGATAGCCTAGAGGAATGGCTTCATGCAGGACTGGAGCCATATCTTCTCCCAACCATGATTTGGTTATGAATAGTATGTCTGGTTTTGCATCGGTGAGAAGGTCTACGATGTGATGCTTGTTTTTAGAGAGGGATCGAGCATTTATTAGTAGACAGTTTAGTGAGTGGCCTTTGCTGATGGTGGCACTTTGTTTGGTAGAAGTGATCAGTATTGTGTGGGCTTGTAGCAGGTGTGTTTTTAGTGCTGGTATTAGCTGTATTAGTGTTGCATTAAATAAAACCAGGAATTAGTCAAATTACCCTCACATATCTTGGAGTGTTATATTGCCAGTCTTTCATCTATGGATTCAGTTAATTTCTTTTCATCATTTGAATAGCACATTCACAGAAGCTTTAAGAAGCTCTGGCAAAGAAATGTATTTGCAGCTCGGTTGAAGTAAACAGTCCAGCAAGTTGACATTCGGTCCCCCCCAATAAAGAAACCTTGAGCAGCATTCCTTGTGTTTCCAACCAATGGTGTCTAATGCTATGCAATTCTTCTCCCAAAACACTCAATTGCCTTCACTTGATGGTTTACCAGACCAAGAACTTAACCCACATTTGCTTCCTCTCATTTACACCAGACACTTGAACTACTGGTTCACTCTTTTGTATTATGGATAAATTGCAGCTGTGTGAGTAAAGGCTGGTAGCTCACTCGGAGGATGTTCCTTCCATTCTCTGATAAGGGAGTTATCTTAGTTTTTAATTTACGTACCTGGAACAGGCACCTATAAAACATACGTTTGCAAACACACGATTCAAGGGTTAATTTTACAAATTCATAAGATGACTTCAGTTAGTAAATTACAAACATTAGTGTTTTCAAGAGAAAAATAGACTCCAACTCCAAAGTATTAGGTAGTCAGTCATCCATCCCTTAGCTACCCAGCCTGATGGATTATATTAGTGAACGTTTATACATACATGATTTTTATGTACTAATTCAGTTGTGTAGAAAATGCTCAAACTATCACTCCATGATGCTAATGCTGTTTTCCTTTCTTTCAGAATTTGTCCGAGCACTTCTAAAAGTGCTGTTTTGTTGCCATAATTATGGACAAAACATGCAGTAATCTTCGTAAAAAACGCTTTTTGCGCAATCAGGTATTTGGAAAGATTTAAAAATATTTGTTGTTGCCTTGTCCTCCACAATGTGCCCATTTCGCCTTTTGTTATTGCTAAATGTACATCAAGGTGTAGAGTTCGAGTTGCATCTTAAGTAATGTGTGGTAGTCTTAATTAGTTATTGTTGGTAACTTTATTTTTTTCTCAGCAAAACGGAGAAAATGAGCCAGAGCTGGAAGAAAATAGGCCCGGCACGCAGAAAATTCCGTTGAGGGACAAATGTTTTCAGACCGATCACCATCATCATGGCTGCTGTGAACAAGGTGTGTATATATATATATATATTTTCTTTTTTTAAAGAACTAAATAGTTTACATCGCTTTCTTAGATAACTAATTTCATGCCTAAACAGAGAAGCTTTATTACAGTGGTCTGCTCCCATTTGTTTGCATTTATTTGTTTGAGCTCTGCATATATTTATTGTAATGAATAAATATTTGTAGCCATTACCCACCCACAATTTTCAACCTCATTTCATTTTTTAGTAGTAAGATTATCCACTATATTAGTCGAATCAACTGATGGTATGTAGCTAATTCACCCCAGTTCCTTTTTTATGAATTTATTTTTGCCTTAACTGAGAACTTGGCATTTCTGAATGAGTAACTGATGGTAATAAAATCATTTTATAGAATTTGAGGTAATAGCCTTTAAAAAATAAAAAGACTAACTGGGCAGCGGGGAACAACATACAACTTATTATTTTATCAAATATTTAGTTTTGTCTTAAGAACATTCTAGTGGTGGTAAAGTCATATTTACAATATGTACTTTTGTGTCCAAACTTGGCTGTTGATATTGACTTGTCCAGTTGTACCAAGGATGTCTTTTGCAGAATTCTATTCAGTGACAGAATTGTTCATTCAAATTAAATGGTTTAGCAAAAACAATTTGTTGAGAAAGAGGTACGTTGATTTATTTGGTTGCCTCTTGGAGTTTGATTTAAACAAGTGCGATTCAGAACAGTTTATTGAAAGAACATGAGTAATGCTCACGCCAGAAAGAGCCTGTGTGTTATGAAAGAAATTAACCTGAAATGATTTGGAGTTTTTGCTGTTTTGCTTTTGCACAGACTACAGATTAGGTTCCTCCAGACATTTTCCATGCCTGAGCCCCTATGTTTACCGTAGTATAGAGTATTATAATGTTCATTTCTTAGTTACTGATACTCAGATCGAAGTTTTTACCGGTTTCTTTCTTTACACATTAACCTGGTGGATTATGGAGGCAGGTGAGCGCCATCTTTGTGTGGGGTTCATGTTGTAGTCTGTGGTTACTAGGCAATAACAGTGAGGGTAATTGTTGTTTATCACTGGTGTCCTGTGGCCACAGCACTATTTCACATACACTGAATGAGTGAATTATCACTTGACTCATACAATAGGGTAGTTGAGCAATCAAGGCTTACTCCAAGAAATGGCGTGGGGTCAGAAATTCCGAAACAGTGTGACTCTGCAAATAACACACAAAGAATGTTGAGATGATTTGTTATTTGCTTGGAGCAAATACAGATGGGTATCAAAACCGTAGGCCCAACCTTTAACTTTTCAGTAGCTCCTTGGCTTGGTGCCTAGACCAAGCTCGAGTTGCTGGTAGCTGCCCTGCAACTTGTAAGTAGCTCGTCTGTGCTCAATCTATACAATTTTAAGCTTTTCCTTGGCTGAGGTAATATATGTAGACCAAAATTCGGACTTAGTATTTTAGACAATGTGGGAATTGTAAGAACTCGTACATCTATGTTCAAAAGCAGATATGCGACTAATCACAAATCAAATGTAATGAACTATTAACTATTGCTGGTTGTGACGTGACCAAACTTATCAGATTCCCAACTTATTCTCGTACTATAATTTCAAATCATAGACCACTCTTTCAAAAGAGATATTCATCCAGGTCTTACTCAGAATTCAGTTGATCATAATTTACTTTAGTATGTTAATAAGTCCAAAGTTAAGGACTGATAATTTGAAGTATAAACAGTTTCTGTACAAATATTTAAATTTTTTATTCATCACCAGTTTCTCTTCTTTATAATTTAGAGTGCAGATTTCTGTCTTTCATGTATAATGGTTCTTCGGCTGAAACTTACATTTAGTGGAACCATAATCTTCTAGTTTTAGAGATTTATGTTATAATAGTATTGGAAATTTACTTGCAACTCCTCATCCACATTCATCTTTCTTTCTACAGTCCATAATTTGTGAATCCATAAGAGATCCAGCTTCCTTAATTTTAACATTCTGTCCCTGCCACTTTGATCATGTAAAATTAATCTGCGATAATAGGATTTTGCCTACCTCTAGTACTGTTGAGTTCCAATTCTATTAAGGACACAGAAGCTTTATTTTTACGGCAGGAAATGTCAAAACCATTAAAAACTACTACTCCCATGAACTCAGGAGTAGAACAAACAAAGTCATAACAGTCCATCGACGCTATCCATTAACCGGCCTCGCTTGGTCCCTCCTCGGTACTTCCTCTTACTTCGCGCGAACAGCCTCCATCGGAACATCACGCCTCCTGCTTGGACCCATCCTTCCCTGCAAAGAACAGGTCATATTAGAACCAAGTCCAAAATCAGGTAAAAGAGGCAACTGAAGAGACATTACTGACCCGCATAAGGGGTTACGCAACAACCACAACCATAACCACACAATGACTGACATTTCAGCAAAAAAAGATATCCCCTAAAGAGCAATACTTACTCCAGAAGGAGGAGGGTCCACGGGTTCACCAGACGCCGGGAGGGATAATCCTCGCCTCCATGTCCTTAATATAATTGGAACTTATCAGTACTAGAGCTAGCCAAATTCCTATTCTATGTTTGGACCGGAGACTCAGATTATGCCAGTTCAAAGCTTATCCACCACCAGCTGAGCCACTTCCAGTACTGCCTTAAAATAGAACGTCTTGATGGTTGAATCCAAGGACCAGTCGGCCGCACACATGAGGTCTAACAATGCTCCGAGTGCAAACGCTTAAGAGGCCATAGCACCTCGCGCTGAATGAGCTCCAAAATGTTATTGGTCCAACATTGCACCGTGAATGAGAACGGCAGGAGATTGAGGCAATTGATGTACAACGAGTGCTCCGGTACTGACCAGGTACCACCGTTAAAAATCCCCGCATCTGGCTCCCCAGCCTGTTCGACTGCCATCTGACTTTATCACAATATCTGGGGCCTACCCGAAGATCGCACACCCATTCCACGCCTCTATGTGGGTGAGCCACCACATCACCTCCTCCTTCACCTCTGCCGAGTGAGGAACAGACTGGGAAGAAGTCAGACCTCTCTGGAGGTGGTGTGCTTTGAGCTGCTGCAAAGCCCGGTAGTGCAGAGGACCCGGAAAGATGGCTTGCATCAAAGACGAGAGAAGCCCAACTAAGCAGGCCAGCTGACGCAGTGAGGTATGGGATTTAGCCAACATTTGGCGGAACTTGTGCCTGATCTTTGCCATTTTCCTGGCTGGCCGGCTCAGTCTACAAAATGGAATCTATAGTGAAACAGAGGAACGTAGCGTTCTGCACTGGGGACAGGAGAGATTTCTTCTTGTAGATTACAAACCCCAGCCTTTGAAGCAGGTTGACCGCCACCTGAAGTTGACTGGAGAGGGTCTGGGGGCATTGAGCCATCAGAAGCATGTCGTCCAGGTAGACGATCATACGAATGCCCTGAGGAATTCCACTGCCGGTCGAAAAACCTTGGTGAAGCACCAATGCGCTGAGGAAAGACCGAAAGACAGAGTGGTAAACTCGAACACCTGACCATCCCAAGCGAACTGAAGGAAGTGGCGGTGCGGGGGAAAGAAATCAGGATTGAGAGGTACGCGTCTTTCCGATCCAATCGGACCAATCATTCACAAGGCCTCAGTACGTCCCGAGGAGGTGGATCCCCCCCTTTTTGAAATAGCGATACACCACCCACTGCGGCCCCCGTCGGGCTTGTTGACCAGCAACAGATTGCTGAGAAAACCTTGGGGGTGCTCCTGTGCGCAACAGATAGCTCATTTTTGGAGGAGAGCTGAGATCTCTTCACCTACCGGCTCCGCATCGCGCTGCGAGAAAGAGATGGGGCAAGGCCGGGACAACTGCCGAGGACGGCCATGGAACTCCTGAACCGTCTGCAGCACACAAGGGTCGCTCGTGAGCGAGAGACCCATGCTGGGAGAAACTGCGCTAAACGACCACCCACTCGCAAGCGTGCCACAGGTAGCACACTCACCTTTTCCAAGGTTATTGGATTCTCCCTTGAAACCTCCACGACCCCGGAACTTCTGTCCTCTGGTGGGGTTGAAGGTGTTAAATCGGGACCCATCCTGATACTGCCCGCATCCGGAGCCTTTCCCCCTTTCAGGGTTGTGATAGTTTGAGCGTCCGGTCGCGCGGCCCTTGCTGCGGCCTGCCCTTGGAAAACCTGAGGGTTGAACACCCTTGTCCAGCGACATGAACGTGGCTATGGATATGCCCAACTCTCGCACGAAGGGATAGCCTAAAAGGCCTCCTTGGGCAACCGCATCCGCCTCCAAAGAGGCAAGGTCCCCCAATTTAGGGTCCACCTTGATCAAGAGCGACCAGCGTCTCTCCTTGGAGAGGGCGCAGTTGGCGTTCCCCAGGAACACAGTAGCCTGATGCGCCCAGCCAGAAAGCACTCTGGGTCAATTAAGGACCCAGATGTCTTGGCCTACCCTGCCATATGTAGGATTTTGGTAACCGGCCCAACGGCATCGATGAGCTTGTCCTGGCATGAACGCCAGAACCTGTCAATACCCTTCTTAGGGTCTTTGACGAATTTGTCGCCATCTTGGGGTCCGGGGGAGGGGGGGGGGCGATCTTATTCTGAAGACAAGGGCACTCCGCCCAGAGACTGTTGCGAGCCTCATTTTCCATTGGCTTGCGAAAACTGCCTGCCACATACTTCGCAACCTTATCTGCTGGGACTCAGTTGGTAGACCTAGGATGGCCTCTATCATCCGGGTGCAGCATATCAGAACTACCACCTGGGGCAGGGGAGGGGATCCAGGGTCTAGAAGGGCCCGCATCATCCTCATCGGTATCCCCAGGAGAGTCCCTGGTATCCTGAGGGTCGGGGCGTAGTCTGGGCGTCAACCTGGGTTGCTGCTGACTCTGACGGGAACCTGCGCTAAAAAGGTCAGATTCAGGCACGCGAAAGCGTCTGTGTCGACTCCTTCGCCAGGGTGCTTCTTGGCGGGCAGGAGACCTTCCCTCGCGGACCATTAGGAGTCTCCGGAGAGTTTGCGGGCGGCTTCTTCCATTGGCGCACTCCCGTGCAATTTGTGACGAGAGGCGAAGTTCAAGAGGTTCGAAGGCCTGGTTTACGACCCTGTATATGGAATCCCAGGGCAGGTAGGACAAATTCCCCCTTCCCCCAGTAAAGATCCTGGTCCTGCATTATACTTAAATAATGGCCCCTTGTAACCAGCAGGCTGTGCCTCAAGAAAATACCAGGAACACTGGTGTGAAGGATCACGCAGCAGGTGTGAGCAAATTGTGGCTGCGAGGCAGCCCAGACTACTGTGGGTGAACCGGAGGCTCACAATTATGCGGGCAGAGCCGTGGAGGCACTTAGGGCCTTAAATTAAGACCGGGCCGTCATCCCCCGAGAAAGTGTTCCCGTGGCGCAGCCGCCACCAATACAACCCTGCAGGGCATCACACGCTGAGAAAGATACAGACCCCGATCGGGGCGTAGCCGAAGAGCGGTGAAAAACAGAATCCAACTTTCTCCGGTCACTCGGGAGACCGGGGAAAGCAAGGCTCCTGACCAGGCAGGTCTCATCAGCACTCTATGATCAGTGCTGGTACACGCTGCCCGGGAGAGAGACCACAGCGCCCCGCGCTGTGGGAGACGTCCATCGCAATAGGCAGAGTCACGACTCTGGGATCTGAAAAGTAAAGACCGCAACATTTGACAACCCTCTACAAATCTCCAACATGCACAAAACTCGAGCAAATAAAACACAAGCCGTACTAACATTCCCCACAAGCAGAGAATAATAGTGACTTATCTTGCTTCTGAGCAGCGAAGGAAGAGGAAGTACTGAGGAGGGACATAGTGGAGGCTGGTTAATGGACAGCGTTCATGGACTATTATGACTTTGTTCTACTCCTGAGTGTTCATGAGAGTAGCAGTTTTTAATGGTTTCAAAATGTGCTGCTGTAAAAATAAAGTAAAGGGAGAAGGCATAATCTGAGCCTCTGGTCCTGACATAGAATTTAGTTATGAAGGTTTCTCCCAAATGTATTGATTAATCCATAGTTGTGACCAGACCTTTTAACTTGTCACTAAAATGGAGGTCGCCAGGTTCCCTCATGGAAAGTTCTGCTTCTGTAGACCCTAGCGCTAACCTCCCAAAATTATTTTTTATTTGTGTGTATGTGTACTCTGTGAAACATGTATAGTGTGTAAATATGTGAGACCAGAGTAATGGAGGCATGTGGATTCCATTTTTGGAAGTCCCTGGTCTATTTCTGCACACAAGATGGATGTGAGTCTGTTTTGTAGACAGTGGAAAGGTGTTGCTGACATTCCCAAAGAAGGGGGAAGGAGGCCTAGACTGAAGTGGGGACAGAATAGACTAGTCTCCTTTAGTAATTCGGTTCGTGCTTGAGAATAGCTTTTCCTGCCCCTATTTCCTGTTCTGCTTGCCATACCACTACTCTTGATCCCTCTGGTGTCTTTCAGTTTCGTGTAATTTCTCGATTTGCAAGTATAACCAGCATTTGCAGTGCAAGCGGCCTCTCCTTTGGGACCTTATATGTATTTAGCTACGCAGCACATTGCCTTTTAGTGGGAAATGGTATAGTCCCAAGCTCTGTTTTTAATATAAAATCGGGGCCTTTGTTGGTCATATCCCTAAAAATACAAGATTTGAAAGGAGAATGCTAAAGTGATTCTAGTATTTTACTGACCTCTGCTGGTCGTTTTCTATCTAGACAGTTAAATAGAGGCAGTTGAACAGAACAAAATGCCCCTAAGTCGAAGCAGACTAGTCCCAGGGCTGATCTCCAGAGCCCACAACGCATATACACATATGAGTATATATTAAAGTATATACAAAATGTCTTGAATGCTCAACCTAAAAACTAGGTCCTGAAACCTGCTTGTAGCTTTAGTTTGAGCAGCGTGCGTAAACCAATGCAATAAGCAGTTTTCTGGGGTGTTTAGGACCTCCCTCTCCGTTAGCATTGTAGTGTTCTTCTGCCAATATACAGTTATATTGGGTAATACCTAAACATGTGCATGAATTTCTCCCTGCTACACCATGGTCATCTCGCATTGGTCGTATTAAAGTGTTGATTCACTCGCCCATGAGTGAGATAAGCCATGCAAGATACACACTTTTAGCTTAAAGCCGGCATTTCTCCATACCTTAGGACCCTCTCCAGTATGCTAGCCCAGTCCTTCATGGGTACGTTGTTCCCTAGGCCCTCCTCCCAGCGTGTCTAGAGGGTACTGAGGCAGCACAATATGTCCTCTGTTTGCCCTATATAGGCAAGTAACTGCCTTGAAGGTCTGTGTTGGCGTGATCATGTAGTGACAGCTGTTATGGTGGGGAGGTACAGTCAGGCCCGCTTATCCGTGTTTACGCATTGCTGATTTTACAGTGCCATAGAGTAGGAAGTGTCCCGAATGGAAGTCCTCCAGTACAAGGAGTACCTCTGCTTGGAACTGGTTGCCCAACATGGTCACTCCCACATCCGCCCATTCTGTCAGTCCTTGCCAGTCTCTTCTGGGGTATTTTCATGTGTGTTTTCTGCAAGCAGCAGACTCAACAGCGACACATCACTCTTAAATTCTGTGGTAGCTACCTCAGTAGGGCATCTAAGCTGTAGTAGTATCCTAAGTAGGTGGTGGAGGTCATGGACAAAAGAACCCATCTCACTCCCAAGTGTTAGTCTACCCGCCACCCACTGCGTCAACTATTGGAGCTGTGCCGCCAAGTAATGTGATTTAAATTCGGGGGCTGCCAGAGTGACCAGAGCCACTCTCCTGTGGCCCGAGCCTCCGATAAATGCTATCATGAGGGATCGAGCTCTTTAAATATCACTTGAGGAATCCACACAGGCAACACCGTAAATAAAATAAGTTGGGGGAGTGCGACCATTTACAACCAGGCAAATTGGCCCACAACTAAAAGAGGAAATGCAGTCCAGAATTCCATTTCCCTCTTGAGAGTTCGTATCACTTTCGCAACGTTCCGCGTGAGTAGGTCAGTTGGGTTGTGAAAGATTTGTACCCCTAGGTAGTGCATGCATCAGGGTTCCTATTGTAACAGCACCAGGTCCCTTGGGGAGGGTGGTCACAATTTGCTGGTGTGGTGAATAAGAGTGATTTCTGACTATTTACTCACATTCCCGCGAGCAAGACTAATTTCTCTGGCAGCCCTCAAGCACCCTCTAGCAACATAGTAGTGTTCCTTAAAAAGATCAGGATGTCGTCTGCATATAGAGCAATATAATGGATTTATCCTTTGATCTCTATCAACCCCTCTCCCCTCCAAGCATTCACGGTCTGGACATTGCATGCTAGTAGCTCTATTGCTAGGACGAACAGAGGCGTCAAAGGGCACCCCTGTCTGGTTCCGTGACCCACCTGACCTCTTTCAGAAATAGTGAACCCTAACAGTTTGGCCTGGGGCAGAGATTTGTGGCCTGGACCAAAGCGCTCCACAACTACGTAGAGAAATGGCAATTCTAGATCATCAAAGGCAATCTCTATATCCACAGTGAAAATGGCCACTTCCTCTCAATCATAAGTATCCGTCTCTAAACTCATAGGAGTCTCTTTATTTAATTTCTGTATTGTGACCAGGTGTAAATCATTCTTGGTTGGAGTGTATGAGTCAAGGCATGCGTGGGAGAAGCCTAGTGGCAAGAATCCGGGTAAGGATCCTCTAGCCTATATTCAGCATATACAACGGTGGATTTGCCTTTGTCATGAGCTGCTATCCCAGGTATGAGCAGGGGCACTACATGGGCTTTCCGGGTGGATGATGACATAAGGCCCTTGTCTCTAGCTGCCTTATAAAGTTCGACGAGTGTGGGAACCAAGTAGTCTCTGAAAGCAGTGTAGAATTTCACTGGGAATACATCCGCCCCTGGTGTTTTGTCCAGAGCCATACCTTTTATAACTGTCGGACCTCCGATAGAGTGATCTCCCCATCTAGCTCCTCTGCTTCCTCAGGAGCTAAGGTTGGGAACTTCAATGGTGCCAGAAAAGCATCTGTCTGTGGGCCAGTCTGTGGTGGTGAGTAGTTAGTGTATAACTTGGGATTGTCTGCATGCCAGTAGACCCTGGTGCACTGGTCAGTCTCAATCTCCACTATAGCTGATCCCTCGCTAAGCAGGGTTAGTCTCTCTCTGTATGCGCCCTAGTCATATAGGCCTTCTAATAAAAGCATCACAATTTTTCTACCTTCTCTGCAACTGGTTCCTTGGCCACCAGCAGTTCTGATTGCACTTCTGGGTGTCCTGGCCTACGCTGTTCAATTATTCTCAAGCATCTTCAGCCAATAGCACTTCTGTTAGCAACATGCATCACACGTCCATCGATGCTGCAATACACTGCCCCCTGAGCACTGTCTCGACAGCATCCCACTCCACCTGAGGGGACAAGACCCTGCCGGCATTTTCTTTGAAATACTGTCTGATGCTATAACCTACTGAGGACCGAAAGGCCTGGTCCTCCAAGGACTCCAGCTTTAGTTTAAATCTTGGGATTCAGGGTAAATACCGCCCTCCATCTCAGGTTAAATAAAACTGGATTATGTTCTATGTTCTGACACGGTTCTAGAGAGATATCCGATGATGTGTACTGTGTACGTCCGGAGTACAGAGATATGCATCTAAGCGCACGTGTAAATAAGGTAGTGATAAAAGGCATAGTCTTGTTCCTATGGGTGTTGCAAGTGCCAGGTGTCAAGGAGTCCCCGTTCTGTCTGCTAGTCCGAAAACACACGAGCCAGCCTCGTAGTGGGTGGCAGGGGGTATTCTCTCAACGGGGGGGTTGGAGCAGTTGGACACTGAGTCCAACAAACAATTATAGTCCCCACACATGACGATTGAGTAGGTCAAATAAGGGGTAAAGATTCTAAAAATCCATGAAAAACAACCCTTGGTCGGTGTTTGGTGCATATACATTAAGGCTATCTGTCGTCCTTCCAGTCGACCAGTCAGCACCACAAACCTGCCCGATGGGTCAATAAGGGTTCCTCTACACTGGGAGGGAAATCCTGGGGATATCCACACTAATACTTCCTAGTATAGGCCTGGTAGGTTGTATTATAGACCAGGCCTCTCCATCTGCACTGTAGTCCAGCCCTTTCTTTACTTTTCAGGCGTGTTACCGTATGTCTCTTGGTCATGGTGTGCCTCCCACCGAACATCCCAGGATAAAACTTTATAGGTCACTGGGGTGCCATCTTGTGTGGTTAAGGATTCCAGAGTGACTCCACTCGCTCTCTAATACACAGTAACTTGTTCTCATCTTGGGGGGGAGATGGCCGCAACTTATGCGAGCTCCTCACAGATGCCCGAAAGGAAATAAACACAATAATCCTGCAATATAGAAACCAAAATGCTAGGCCCTGGTGGGGATTGATAAAGCTGACCATCCGTACCTGCACCTGGCTGTGTTGGACCAATCTGGGCCTTTGAAATAGCTTGAAGAGGTGCTGTGACCCGGGAGGCCTGTCAGGGTGAAACCGAAACTTAAACAGCGGCCTGTTGTGTAAGGTGAGGCTGAGACGCACGGCACGTCAGGCGGACTCTGACCGGCTTGGAGACCGCTGCGACCGAAGCCCCCCGGATTGGCAGTGAGGCGGGAGACTCTGAGGTTTCGGGCAGTGCCGAGCTTCTGCTGCATGGTTGGACAGCAGCCCACTTTCCAGAATTACGGCGCACACGCTGCAGGCCCCGTGAGGCTCTGCCTGTTCGAGAGGGGACAGATTGTGGCTGAGTGAGGTCCGTCTTAGATCCGGTGATGAAGGAAAGTGAGGCTTGGGCGGCCCTGGAAGTGGAGGGCCCCCCTAATGGCTGTGGCATTTACCCACCTGGCAGTGCACTGGGAGCAAGTGGAGGCATAAGGCAGCAGCTGAGAGGCGGACAGGGAAACTGCTGGGGACCGATCTGGTGCGATACGTGGTGCGGGGTTTGATGGGAAGCACCCATCGACAGAAATACAGTAGGGACAGAATCTCACATGTGCAACCAGACAAGCCAGAGAAAGCGCGCCGGAAGTCAAGAACACAGCTGGTCTCCCCCACCGCAGCTGCTAAGAAGGGCGAGCGAGCCAACACTTGACTATACCACAAAGATCTATAACCTTTGCACTACAAACCAAGACCAACGATGGGCAAACCTGACGGGATCCAACCGAAAATAACTTTTGAACATAATAAGAAACCCCCGGATTGGAGCTCTGAAGAACCGCTATCGCAGATGTCAAGAGTGCAGCAAGTGGAGTTACTAATGGCGACGTGCAGGCAATGTTCACCACGATACAAGCAGCGTTGACCAATCTAGATAGTAAGATTGACTCTCTCACGTACCATGTCGACAGAATGTCGGAACGCATGGACAGACATACGAAGAGGTTGGATATGGCCAAACGCCATATATCCGAGGCAGAAGATGCACATGTTCAGATGGACACGAAGCAGGTGAGGATGGATAAACAACTGGCGGACCTCGCTGCTAAAGCTGAAGATTTGGAGGCACGGTCTTGAAGAAACAACATCCGTCTGATGGGTATTTCAGAGACAACGAACACAGAACCTGCCGCCTGCCTCGCTGCCGCTGACCACGCCCCCTCCTCCGAGCGGCGTTGTCCGTGCTCGGCTGCCGGCTGCCTTGCTTCTTATATTATTTGTTCTTGTTTTTGCCATCCATTTGTGCTTGTATCATTGTACTTTGTAATTTGTGCCCGTGTTAACATTTTTCCTTCCTGTTTGCCCGCCTACCTCGCCGCCCCCCGCTCTCCCTCCCCGCTTCCCGCCACCGCCGATTACCCCGCCCCTTTTTCTCTTCTGTACCCTCCCCGCTCCCGCCTCCCAGCTGCTCCGCCCACCCGCGCACTTCGCCTTATATGGAGACCGTGCGAACGTGCAGCGGTCACGCGCAGCGGGTGCGCCGAAGGCGCGCCAAAGGTAAGCCCGTCTGCGCCCGTCCGCGACCGGATCGCGACCAGCGCCAGGACCCCTGCCCCCCGAAGACCCCGACCGACCCGCCTGACGTACTCCGCCGCCTCCCTCACCGCACTCAACACCGGCCGACTCCCAGAATGCCACCAAGCCACACCACGACGCACCCACGGACCCTTCAGCTGCCATGCCTGCAAATTCACCTGCATCCGGACCTGCCTCGCACCAGCACCCGCCAAGTCGAACTCCAGCAGCACCCACCTCAAGTGCATCCTGCTCAACACCCGCTCCGTCCACAGACACGCCATCGAACTCTGGAACCTCCTAGACGCCACAGCCCCTGACGTTGCCTTCCACACAGAGACCTGGATGAACGCCTCTTCAGCTCCCGACATCGCCATCGCTATCCCAGAGGGCTACAAGATCATCCGGAGGGACCGCAACGCCAACCAGATGGGAGGAGGCATCGCCATCATCCACAGGAACACCATCCGTCTCACGACCAGCACCGACAACTCCCTGACCACTGCGGAACACCTGCATTTCCAGATCCACACCGACCCGAACACCACCCTCATAGGCACCCTGATCTACCGACCCCCGGGACCACGCACACAATTCAGCGAGGACATCGCCGACTTCGTCAGCCCGCATGCCCTCCCCTCCGCTGACTACATCCTCATGGGGGACCTCAACTTCCACCTGGAGAACAACAACGACCGCAACACCAGCACCCTGCTCGACAACCTCGCCAATCTTGGACTCAAGCAGCTGGTGTCCACCCCCACCCACCTCGCCGGACACACACTCGACGCAGTCTTCTCTTCCAGCACAGACATCGACTTCAGCCACGCCACAGAGCTTCAATGGACAGACCACAGCTGCGTCCACTTCACCTTCAAGAGAACGACGACCCACCACCACCAGCAACAGGCCGCCCGCAGAAGCTGGAACAAGATCACAGCAGACCAGCTCGCCACCTCCCTGCGCCAGCACCCTCCTGCCAGCTCAGCGAACCCCAGCCAGGCCGCCGACAACCTCACGAAGTGGATCAGCATCTGCGCGGACGAGCTCGCCCCGCTGAGGACCCCGCCCAGCAGACCCGGCAGCAAGAAAGCCCCGTGGTTCACCGACTAACTCAAGAGCTCCAAGAAGAACTGCCGAGCCCTCGAAAGTCTGGAGAAGGGAACCCACACCGGACAACAGGACCACCTTCAAGCTGGCCACCCGGAAGCACCCCCAGCTGATCCGCGCCGCCAAGAAAACTGCATTCAAGGACCGGCTGGACAACAACGCACACAACTGCAAGGAACTCTTCAACATCGTGAAAGAGCTATCCAACCCCAGCGCAGGAAACGACATCACCCCATCGCAAGACCTCTGCAACTCCCTCGCTTCATACTTCCACAACAAGATCGCGGACATACACAACAGCTTCAACAACCAACCAACGCACACCAAGACCGAACAACCACCCCCCACCACCATCCTCCACGCCTGGACCCCGATCAGCACCGAAGACACCATCCGCACGATGAACTCCATCCACTCCGGATCACTGACCGACCCCTGCCCTCACCACGTCTTCAACAAGGCCGACGCTGTCATCGCACCCCACCTGCGAGACATCATCAACACATCCTTCGACACCGCCACCTTCCCTGAGAGCTGGAAGCACGCCGAACTCAGCGCTCTACTCAAGAAACCCACAGCGGACTCCACCGAACTCAAGAATTACCGCCCCATCTCGCTCCTCCCGTTTCCAGCCAAAGTCATCGAGAAGACCGTCAACAAGCAGATGGCCGCCTTCCTCGAGACGAATGGATCCCTCGACCCCCTCACAGTCCGGCTTCCGAGCCAACCACAGCACAGAGACCGCCCTCATCGCCGCCACCGATGACATCCGAGCCCTGATGGACAACGGAGAAACAGTGGCCCTCATCGTCCTAGACCTCTCCGCGGCATTCAACACCGTCTGCCACCGCACCCTAGTACAGCGCCTCAGCAACGTCGGAATCCAGGACAAGGCGCTGGAATGGATCATCTCCTTCCTCGACGGAAGAACACAGAGAGTCCGCCTACCACCGTACAAGTCAGAGGCCACCGAAGTCATCTGCGGCGTCCCCCAAGGATCCTCACTGAGCCCCACCCTCTTCAACGTCTACATGAGCCCCCTCGCGGCCATCGCACGCCAACACAACCTCAACATCATCTCCTACGCCGACGACACCCAGCTGATCCTCTCCCTGACCAACGACCCCGCCGCCGCCAGAGCCAACCTGCACGAAGAGATGAAAGAGGTAGCCGAGTGGATGACGACCAGCCGCCTGAAACTGAACTCGGACAAGACGGAGGTCCTCATCCTGGGCTCTTCACCCTCCGCCTGGGACGACTCCTGGTGGCCTCCCGCCCTGGGCACCGCACCCAAACCGACAGACCATGCACGCAACCTGGGCTTCATCCTGGACTCCTCCCTCTCCATGACCAGGCAAGTCAACAACGTCTCCTCGGCGTGCTTCAACATCCTACGCATGCTACGGAAGATCTTCTGGTGGATCCCCACCGAGACCAGGAAGACCGTCACCCAGGCCCTCGTCACTAGCCGACTGGACTACGGCAACGCCCTCTACGCCGGTACCACCGCCAAGCTCCAGAAGAGACTCCAGCGGATCCAGAACGCCTCAACCAGACTCATCCTCGACACCCCACGACACAGCCACATCTCCGGACATCTGAAAGACCTGCATTGGCTCCCCGTCAACAAAAGAATCACCTTCCGTCTCCTCACCCACGCACACAAAGCCCTACACGATCAAGGACCGAGCTACCTCAACAACCGCATCAACTTCTACGCTCCCAAACGTCATCTCCGATCAGCCAGCCACGCCCTCGCCGCCGTCCCCCGCATCCGAAGAACGACAACAGGAGGAAGGTCCTTCTCCTACCTGGCCGCCAAGACCTGGAACTCCCTCCCGACCGACCTGCGCCTGACCCAAGACCACCTCTCCTTCAGGAAGAAGCTCAAGACCTGGCTAGCGGCACCCCCCTCCCCTCCCCCCCCAAGCACCTTGAGACCCTCCGGGTAAGTAGTGCGCTCTATAAATGTCTGTGATTGATTGATTGATTGATTGATTGATTGAGCTACTAGGATACAGCTACTACAAGAAAAATTGGTATTGCCTGACCAAGCAGGCTTTGTACCAAATAGATCCACCACCCAAAACATAAGCACTATTTTTGCCCTTTGTCATCACCTGGATCCGGAGCTGCCGGTAGCGGCTGCATTGCTAGACGCTGCAAAAGCTTTCGATTCGGTGGAATGGAAGTACATGTTTGTAGTGTTATGCAGGATGGGATTCCCGGAGGGCTTTGTAAGATGGATAGACATTTTGTATACCGACCCGACTGCTAGAATCAGAATAAATGGACAAACCTCTAACCCCATACATATAGGCAGAGGGACGAGGCAGGGATGCCCACTATCACCGATACTGTTCACGCTGGTTTTAGAGCCCCTGGCCTGTAAGATTCGCCAATGTCACTCGGAAGCTGCTCTACAGCTAGGCCTACGCCCTCTCCATATTTCCCTATACGCTGACGACATGGTATTATTCATTCGCGATCCAAACACCCATCTCAATGACCGGATCAGGGAGTACATTCGCTTCGAACAGTATGCAGGGCTACGAATAAACTGGGACAAATCCATACTAATTCCTCCAACGCTGGGCACGACTCACCCAACACTAAATTACCCCCTAAAATGGCAGTCAGACCCAGTCCAGTACCTGGCAGTATGGATACATAGGGACCCAGATCAAGTATTAAGGGAGTAACTATGGTATGGCACTGGCTAAACTTGATGAGCAGATACCCAGATGGATACAGCTACCTTTTATCGTTGGTAGGTAGGACTGTGCTGCAGAAGATGATAATTCTACCCACATTTTTATATTTATTTATCAATACCCCAATTTGGCTGACGCAGGCGTTTTTCTCCAAACTGCGATCCCTGTTGCAGAGACTCACGTAGGTGGGCAATCAAGCCAGAGTAAGCTGGAAAGTATTGACAAAGCCATACCACCAGGGCGGTTTCGCAGCTATATTTTTATTGTGCACAGGCGCAGCACGCGCACTATTGGTCAACACATTACGCGTACATTCCACATGTTGCGGTAGAGACGGACAATGTACACCCAACTCCACTGATCGCTTTTATAACTCACCCAATGTCCCATATACCTGCAGAAACGATCCAACCTGTGCGCTGCACCTCAAGAGCATGGCACACACTGGCGAGCAGGGTGGATAAACTACCCATTTAGTCCCCAGCACTACCCATTAGCTAACCACCCGAGACTGTCGGTGACGCAGGAAAAGATAATGACACAGTTACTAGAGGACATGAAGATCTACACAATGAAGGATATATTCCCACATGGCAGATTCACAGAACGAAACGACCCATCACTGAGCATACATAACACTCCAATGAAGGTGTTCGCCCATATGCGTCTACAGATGGCGATCAGGGATTTGTATGCAACTTATCCGGAGGAACCACCAACATTACTCGCACTACAAGGCCTGTTGAAAGCACCAACACGTCAAAAATGAATAACCCGCCTATACACTGCATCACAATCAGAGCAAACAGAGCGTAGTACCAAATCATTCCTTGGGTGGTAAAAACTGCTGGGTGGGACCATTGAAGAACAGGACTGGGAGTATAGCTGTACACAACTACAGTTACTGACATCAAATTGTAACTTATTATTCACTTCAAATTTCTACACCAATTTTATTACTCCCCGACTCAATTACACAACTACGGATTGTGGAAGGGGTGCGCCTCTCACCTCAGGGTGGCGCTCGAGCAGGATTTCCATGTCTGCTGACCCTCCCGCGTCCCTGACGACCAGGACTCCTCCTCTCTTTCTTTCCCTGCAGGAAACAGAACAAGCAGCGGGGTTGCGCAACGAAACGGAAGTGATCTCCTGTGACCCTGGAAGTCCCGCCCCCATCACCAGCCCGACACACAGAAAAGCCGACGACGAAGAGAGGAGAGCGTTCCAGGTGGCGGACTCATGGCAGGAGACAGCGTGCAGAGAACCAGAAGAAGAGAGCAGAAGGAGAGTGAGGAGCGGAGACGAAGAAGAGGAGGACGTCTGGACCGAAGAGTGGTGGAGTCCTCAGGAGGTTGCTGGAGAGCGGCCGCGACTCGCAGGAGAGTTGCGGCGGGGCACGCGAAGCCGACTCCCGTCTGACAACCAGAAGACAGCCAGAAGACCTCTTCACCCAGACAGCCGCCGAGCCGAGCACAACCCTGTTCAGCCGACGCCTCGGGGAAAAGACTACAAAGCATCCAGGCTCACACCCTTGTTCACCCCTTTTTGGCTACCCTGATACCGAACAATAATAAAAACCGCTACAATAGCGCAATACATCCGGCCTCCACGCCTGTTATTCCGGTCCGCACCAACCCAAAGTCCACACGGACTCAGAACGCATGACAAATACACAGATACACAAATACTGGCAAGAAATAATGGATACACTAACAGGTATACTAGCCGAACTAGTGCTGAGCACCCCTCTGGTGTGTTTGCTGGGGATACATAAATTAAAGCCAGCCAATAGACGGTAGTACCTAGCGGCATCCCTGTTGCTAGCAAAAAGAAGAGTGGCTATTAGATGGAGTAGCAAGCGCCCGCTCCCCCCCAACCCCCCCAGGTTTAAGGACTGGCTCATTGACCTGTCCTATTGCAGGGAAACTATGGAGGTATGCGCGAAAGAAATGTGTGAAGAAACATGGATAAAGTTCCTGGGTCAGGGTAAACAATGTATGTTAAGTAACACACCCAGGCAAGCAATATGACTACTGGCACAGGTTAAATGGCAAACAAAACCGGATTAATGATGAAACACTGAATTAGCATAGAAAGTACATTTTAATAAATTTCATAAAACTTGTCAGAATTAAGTCATTGACATCTTGATAAAACATGATAAAAATAGATCCATCATCAAATATGCATTATTTGTGTAAAAAGTAATATAGTTGAGGGATGGTTTCCTGTCAATGCGATATATGCGGAAGAACTACCGCAGCCACCGAGGCCCAAAGACTTCTGGGAACCACTAAAACAATATCTCTTGAATATGCAGGGTGATTAGGTAGTGATAGAATATGTAAATGTACTTATAAGAGGTCAGTAGTGATTATGCTTTGCAGGGAGAACAACAGTATGAATATGCGACGGGCATCTATCCAAAGGAATGTGTAAATGATAAGGTGTAAAATGTCATAGGAAACTTATATCCTGTAGAAAGCCCTAAGATACACTAGTAAATGTTAATACATTAATATAAGATCTTATGTGACTATTGCTGATGTCCTGCTGTGGCTTGTACGTATTTCAACACTATTACTGTACACTGTGACCTGAATACTCACAATGTAAATGTGAATAACTTGTCTGACCAGACAAAATAAATAAAGTAAAAAAAAAAAAACCTTGTTCTCATCCTGCCCTGTGACAATAGTTGAACTGTTTGTGAGACACGACTCGTATTCAACATTTGAACAACAGCTAATACTCATGGGTGTGGTCACAGAAAATACCACTAACAAGGAGGGGTGGTGAGCGCGGTGGTCACAGTTTTCTGCGAGTGGGGGGCAGGAGGGGGGGTAGTTGGTGTTATTTAACATTTGCCTGTCTTTTGTTCCTTCCTCTTCATGAACTCGCTTGATGTATCAACAGAACTGCAGCCGTTCTATACTGTTCATATGTAGGTGCGCGTTCTGTCGCGTTGCATAAATCTACAGGACTGTTGTCCTCATGTCTAGCCTGTTCGATTTAATTTGATCCAGTTTACTGTAACAATATTTACTCTGACAAGGAATGAAATAAGAAAAAAGTAAAAGGAGGGCTGGTGAGTGTCCTAGAGCCCGTAGCCTCCGGGTCCTCCACACCCATCGCGTAGTCGAGAAAATTGAATGAAGAACATGCACAGGGGGGCAACCCACTGTCTCCACAGTTCTCACAATGCAAAACTGGCTCCAGTTCGGAATCACGGATCTCCTCTCCATCCATCGACGCTGCTGGGCTTGTCCCTTCACCTCTGAAACTTCCACCGCTCTTTGCTGCTCTCGGTGGATCTCTTTACCTGTGCATATCCTCTGGGCTCTCTCCACGTCTTGATCTCTGCCATCTGGTAGGCCCCTCAGATCTCTGACTGGTTATTCCGGTGGATGTAAATCAATCCACTGTAATGCCTCTTGCAGGGATCGAACGAATTGCACCCTTCAGGGGTCACCACACACAGACTAGCAGGGAACAGCTTGGCGTAAGGCAAGCCATTTTGGCGAGGACAAGGAGTGTCGACCGTTGTTTTTTTTACCTCCTTTGTGAAGTTTGAGAAAATCATGGCTTTGCTATTATCCGCCTTGATGTCGCCCTTCTTTCTGGCTTGTTCCAGGATATAGTCCCTGTCCCTGTAATATAGTAGTCGGGCCACCACTAGTGTTGGGGGTACATCTGTCAACTGGGCCCGTGCTGGCCCCCTGGGGGCTCTTTCCATGAACAAATGGGTGAGAGCTCCTCAGGAGTGATCTCCTCTCTCAGGCATCTCTCCCTGTAGTCCAGCATATTGTTCCCCACAACTCTCTCTGGAAGGCTATTCACTCAAATGCTGTTCCTCCTCTGTTTTCCGCTTCATCCGCCCTTTGTTCCAGTATCTGCACTTTTCCTTCCAGAAGTGTTGTTCACGACATGTCAGTAAATCAAAGGGAATCTCTGCCACCGTTCTCTCTGTTGTGGTGACTCGTTCCACCAGTCTTCGGTGGTCATCCTTGAGAATGCCCAGGTTTGCTCCCAATGTGTCCACTTTAATTTCTAGTACTTCTCTGGAAGCGGTGATGGCCTGTAGGATATCTTGCACTGTGGGGCCCTCAGGTGACTTATCCAGAGTAGTAATTGTGTCATTGTGTGGCACATGGGCAACCTAGCCACTCTAGGCCAAGCGCCCCCAAGTTCAGAGCCTTTTTTCTGAGTCCGTATATCCATTTAGTCGACTTCAGGGTGGAAAGCGCTGCGAAGTGAGAGGGTAATACAGTGCAGCTGCACTATTTCAGAGGCATCTCGATGCTAATTAAGTCAAAGGAGCAAATGGGCTTATATCGGCCTCAGCAAAGTCGGACACCTCAATGCAAAACCCCACCCACCCCCCTGGTTCTAGGGCACCTCGCCTGGCCCGCGTTTCTCCAGGTATCCGGTATCGTAGTTAAATCACAGTTCTTCCCCATTACGGAGTGGATGCCCTCTGGGTAAAGTTCCTGATGTGATTGGTGGCAAATAGTATGGCTTTTCGGGCTTGTGAACATGGACAGGACATCTCAGGGGTGTAGTCCCACGGTATCCCAGATCAAGGACCTGGGCTTCTCTGCCACGTGCCCTTCAATGATGCCAACTCCCGAGTCCAGGTTGAGCCCACTTGCTAGCTGAGCACCGATTGGGAAATGCTGCGCTAGTCACCTCTCATCTGCTAAGCTCTGGGATCCATACACATCGCCAGTACCACCTGCAGTGATCACCTCCACGAGGTTGACAGCCATGTTACTGTGCTCCCAGGCAATTCGGTTGGGTTTGGGCCTCTCCAGGGAAAATCTTCAACTGGCACCTCCAGTCATAACACATAGGCGTGGTTCCAAGCACCCCACGGCTAGTATGTGTCAGTGGTGTACTTGTTCCAGGTCTACCCTGTGGGGGTATAGTGGACTATGGAGATGCTTCTTCAGTATTCCTGAGTCCCCACTAGGTTGGAGAGTGCTTACTAAGACATGTTCATTTCAGCACGCTAGAAGCCTCAAGGCGGGGCGCTGCTCTAGCCCCTCGTAGTCAGCAAGCAGGTATAAAACGTCTTGCAAGGGAAGCGGAGGGTAGTGGTTCGTCCTCAGGAGCTCTGGCTGAGTTGTCCGCACCCTATTGCCGCTTGGCCACGCCCCTCCCTCCCCCACCACCGTTTAAACCTATTTGTTAGTGGCTATTTTCAAACTATTTAATTTATTTTATTTGCTGTCTTGCAGAGTATCAGCTGGAACCTGGAGACCCTCCTTTATTGCAAAAGCCACTGCAGATGTCAAGATCTGGAATTTTGCAAATTATTGATTGCTTTAAATCAGGTAAGAACCGTACATTTTACTTTTTGTGGGGTCTTTTTACCTGTTGCAAAGCAAAATGCTTTGCAGATATGTTTTAAAGTTGCATATTTCCAGCAGTATGCCATTATATGTGAAAGTGATAGAGGAGCATGTGAATACTGGAATCCTTATGCAAGAGTGGGACATGTGGGAATATTTAGGTTAAAAAAAAAAACGGATGCTTCTAACTGCAGATTTCTCAACTGTAGAAAATCCCTAGGTGCCAGACCTGACCCGGAAGATTGAAACAGCATTGCTCCTTACCGTTGGGCGGCATTATACAGCTTTATATTGATTTTATTCTGCCACAGAAGAGACGTTGGAGATGCATGTAAACATCCCTGCTTGTGGACACCAGATCTTTGCTTTCTGTGCCTTCATATTTGCTGTAAACTTCTTTCTAGTTGGTTCACAAATATGTGCAAGGGCACCATTGTAAAACAATTTTAAGCCTTGTAGGAACTGTCACAAACAACTGCTATGACAGATCACCCCAGGGTGTGACTCTGGTGTCTAAATTCAGATCACAACTCCAAGTCCTGCAAGGAGTGTGCCCTTATGAAGCCGAAGGTGATCTGAGAACGCGAAGTGAAGCAAAGCTGTATGTTTCTAAACACAAACATTTTGAGAGACCCAGTTGCAAACCTTTGGCACTCTTTTGGCTCCATCTGGCATGCCTTTGGCCCTGAGGATCTGCGGAGGCCTCCATTGGTATTACCACTGGTGGGCTGTCCTCTCCGCAATCTGCCTTGTTCAACCTGCCTCTGTTCCGCTCTTGACTTTAGAGCCAACTTCTAATACATCTCCAAAATCCACAGCGATCATTGCATCATTGACGCACTCTGTTGCTATGGTCCTATTTGACTCCGAGCTGAATTGATCTCTGATTTGACTGAGGTTGCATGCTAAAGCCGCTGCGATGCACCCAGTCCCAGTTCAATCCAACAGAACCATGCCTGGTGTGCAGAGCCTCACCCCAGCGCCCCAACAAATTAAGATCAGCGTTACCGATCTTTTGGAGATTAAATTGGAGATTGGGGAGGATTACTTTCCTCAACACTACCATCTGTACGTGCACTTGCAGGAGGCTAGTGGGCTGGATGCTTTCCCAGATACTGGGTTTGCTTTCTCCCTCTGGCCCATAAACTGAAGGGAGTGCCTCCTTCGCTGTGGAAATGTGACAGTCAGACTAGTTGTTGAACCTACAGCTGCCAACTTTGGAAGTCCAAACTAATGTTCTTGTGGAGGTTTTGGCTGGACTTGTCTGAGCCCCTAATAGCATTGAATGAATCCCTGACATACACCCTATCAGCATCTAGTCTTAGCCTTGTTCCTGCCTGCTGGAGCAGACAGGTTGCTAGGCTCCACAGACTGGCACCAGACAGCCTGATTTCTTAACACAACACTGGGAAGTTTGGTGGTTCAGGCTTACACCAACAGGGTGAACTGAAACATTTTATGTTTTTCTCAGCTAGTCTAGCCCTCTGGTAAGTCACTGCCAGCTGTTTGCGGAAGAGCTATTCCCATGCTTTCATGGGACATGGGCGATGAGATCATGTTGGCAGCCCTGAGGAATTCCGGGCCTACCTGGCTTCCACCAATGAAGATACGATCAAATACATCAGAATCAAACATTTCCTCCATTGGTGGCAAAATATATCGCGTGAGGGAGGAAGGGGGCCAGCTATGCCTTACTATACCTTTTCGACCACCTCATCCGAGCTTCTTTGAGAGGAGCACCTGTCCATCTTGCTTCAAGTGCAGAGTATTTTGGCCAAAGCAGCCTTGGAAAAGTAGAAAATAATTCATACGCCTAATATTTCCTCATTCAGAAAAAGGATGGTGCCTTCGTTCTGTTTTGGGTGTCTGTCGTTTGAATGCCTTCTTGTGGAAGGGCACATCTAGGATGCTCACACTGGTCCAGGTACTGTTCTGCATCCAGTTGACTGTATGATGGCATTGGCGTGCAGGACACCTATTTTCATGTGCCAGTCCTGCGGTTCCACAGACGCTACTTGTAGTTCAAGGTAGATCAGAGGCCTTTCTAGTTTCCTTGGCTCCCCTTTGCCCACATTAGTGCCACTCTGGGATTCACCAAAGTTGTGGCGGTGGTCTCTGCACACCTTCGGAGGTTGGGGAACCCCAGTCTTTCCTTACCTCGGGAACTGGCTGTTAAGGGTTGACTCTCCAAAGTCTTAGACCATCTCCAGACAACAGCGAACTTCTGACATCATTGGCCAAGTTCACACCTGACTTTCACATAATCTTATTTTTTTAATCAAGCTGCCCTGGAGACTGTAGTTTTAGGCCTCCACCACAGTGGGTCCAAGACATTCTGGCTATGATCCCAATGCTTAATCCTCAGTCCTGAGGTTTGAGGAGTTGCTCTGAGGCTTCTGGGTCTTTTAGGATCCTGCATCCTGCTCATCTGCTTTGTTCTGCTGTGGAATGTGGAGTGATAGTGGGCTCGGCACCAGGGGAGACTCTCCGATTCTGTCCAGGTTTCGTCCGAGACTAGAAAAGAGTTGCAGTTGTGGCTGCTCGACAGCAGTTGGACTAGCTTCAAACTCCTTTCCTTGCACCACAGCTGACCATGGTGACAGATGTAGTGGTGTTGCTGGATTAGGGAGGCTATCTGGGAGAATTGAAGATCAGGGGATTCTGGTCTTCAGTGGAGACCTGACTCTAAATGACCTTTTTCGAGGTATGTGCCATTTGCTGGTTGCTGAGAGCCTTCCTACCATTCATCAAGGGGAGTTTAGTTCAGGTTCTCACAGGCAACACCGCCGAGTTGGCATTCTAGAAAGTGTGCCTGGTGCCAGGAGACTTTTCACCTTTTGGAGTTGGGATATCCCTGGTCGTCAGCCCCATGGTGGGATCTTTAAACACTGTAGCGGCTAAACTCTGCATGTGGTGGATAAAGAGTTGCGATTAAATCCTAGGGTGGCACTTGGATCTGCTCACTATTGAATGTTTCATGTCAAAATATTGTGTATTGGAAATTTGAATGAAGTACTCTCTCCGAAGGGGTGGAAGGGTGCTTTCCTGATAGTGGAGCATGGTTCTCCTGTACGACTTTCTGCTGCTACCTCTCATGCGAAGAGTTCTGAAGCAGGTCAGAAAAAAACGATCTGAAGTCATCCTAGTGGCTCCACACTGGGTTAGGAGATGGTACTACCTGGATCATCTGGACATGAGCATATGTCTTCCGTATATGCTACAGCTTTGGGAGGATCTACTGTCGCAGGGCAGGGTTATGAACCTGAAACTGCGGAATCTACAGCTCCATACATGGAGATTGATCAGTGACTGTTGATTGTGTTTTACCTTTCTTTCGATGTTCTGGATATCGTCCATGCTGCCAGGGATCCTTCTACAAAGCCTGTTTACACTAGGCACTGGGATACATTTGTGACCTATGGAGGCACCCACAATACAAACCCTTTCCAGGCAAAATTGTTGCATGTCTTTTTTGCTTCATCTCAAGCCCAGCAAGGACTTTCAGTGGGCACTGTTAAAGCTCATTTGTGAGTCTTTCAGCCTTTTATGTGTTTGCTAGACTTATCTTCACTGTTCAAATCACTTGTGGAATGAGGTTTCATAAGCCAATGACATGTTTCCCCCGAAAACCTTTGTGATGCCACTGTGAAACCTCAGTTTGGTACTTGCTTTCCTCACGTGCTCTCTATTTCAACAAATGCACAACTGTCCACTGCTTCTCCTGACTTTGAAGACCGTTTTTCCTGGTCGCTGTAACTTTAGTTTGTCACGTTAGTAAACTCCATGTGCTCTCAGTGCAGCCGCCTTACACCACCTTTTTTCCTGAGAAATTGGAGTGGAGGACCAGGCCTGCCTTTTATTTTTTTTTCTCCAACGGTTGTGACTACTTTTCACATTGGGCAATCCATCACTCTCCAAATGTTTTTTGCCCTGTTTTATTCCTCAAAGGAGGAATAGTAACCCTAGAAGAGCCTAAGCTTCTACATTGAATGCACTAAAAGCCATTGGGTAGATGGTCAGCTTTTGTGGGATTATCCGGAGCAAAGAAAGGCAAGTCAGTGTAGAAATTACCTGTCAATATGGATGGCATTAAATCTCATACATAATAGCCACGAAGCAGCCTGCGGAATGACAGAGGGCCCATTCCACCATGGTCAAGGCTGCTGCCACTGTGCTGACATGCGTAGTGCCTGTCTGACATCTGTTAGGCCGAAACGAAGAAGTCCGTGTACAGGTTCACAAACTGTACTTTTTGGTCTAAGCCATGCAGCAGAAGTTAAAAGTATCCATTACAAGAAAAAGTTACTTACATTTGGTAAGCTCTCTCTGGTGGAATTTCTATCACAGCAGATTTCTCATCGCCCTGCCACCTCCCCTTTCTTTGGAATGGTCTCTTTTCTCATCTAAAATGGTCTCAAACTAGCGATCTGCACACTGGTTCCTCTGATCACTGTTTGGCTGCACATCCTAGGTTGCTGACAGTGTCAAAGAAACTACGATTGATGCCCTGGGGTGTGGGTGTGGTTTACCCGTCACTCTTTGGGCAGGACGAAGTCAATTAAGAGCAATGCAGTTTAAACTTCAGGATCCAGTCTGGTGTCTGTGGATATTCTAAAGGTGAGTAATCTGTAAGAGTATTCACCAGAAAGAGAATTACCTAGGGTAAGTAATGTGTTCTTCACTTAACAGATTATTTTCTGTCACTTCATAGGTTGAATGTAAGGTCTCAACAAAACATTTAACATCTTTGGACTGGGTGTGGACCAGGCTCAGAGTTGTCTTCAGCCTTGCTTGTGCAGTCCCTAACCAAAGCGCATGTATAGCAGAGGTTGGGAAAAATGCAGGGCCTTTTGCCAGGTCATGATCCCATCTGAAAGAGACATGTTGGTGAAAGATTCCTTACCTTAGAATATCCCCAGGCGTCTGACTGGATCCGGAAAGTATTCGTCAGCAGTACCCCTGCGCGTCAGATGGTGGCGTTGTAAGGCTCCGTGTCAGTCGCTGGCGTCGTATCCGCCGAAATGACGTCACGGAGACTACTTAGGCGCCACCCATTTGCGTTGACGTTGGTTCTTTCTTTTTCCCCGCCAGCAAGCGCAGATCCGGTTAGAGCACGTACCCTAGTCACTTTTTGACTATTTGAAACTTTTTTGTCTTCCATTTTTGAGTCTTTGACTCCTGGTACCACGTAGGGATGCTTAGATTTAAATCCTGCGGGCCCTGTCGCCGTACGATGTCGGTTGCCGACCCACATGTCTCTACTGTCTGGAGTGCAACCATGACTCCCGGTCATGTTCCGACTGTCTTGCCATGACTTTGAAGGCCTTATGGGAGAGGTACCATAAGCTGCTAGAGGTGTGTCAGTCGTCTCCGTGCCGTTCGAGGTCCAGGTGTCGCTCGAGGAACTGCTCGCAGAGCCATCGTCATTGCTTCCCGGGGTCAAAGTCTTCACACTCTGATTCGGGTATCATATTGTTAATATGATATTCAGATTATAATGGTTTTAGTTTTTTATGCTTAGATTGATGATATTATCTTCTCTTATAATATATACATATCACTCTCTTATCTTATTTAAATTTTCTATTGTATAATTTAGATTTTACTATATTTGTCATGATTTAATATCTTTTTACTTTCTAATGTGTTGACCTACAGATAGTCTTTTATCTAATGCAATGTTTATATAATTAGACAGTGTAATTAACATGCTACACATTTTCCTTTCCATAGTATATTGAAATGAGTTCATGTAATTTATTGTTCGAGGCATGTGGGCTGCTAAATTCATATCTGTGCATAGATCGCCGCCTAGTGTTGGGTCCGAATGATGGCACATTGTTGTCCTGGAAGAGTCTTCGAAGTATCACGAGATAGGTGGCTCCTCCCCTGGACTACAGTGCGCATGGGCATCGACTCCATCCTCAGATTGTTTTTTTCCGCCATTGGGTTCGGATGTATATTGGTTCACTCTAGTCGGAATCGATATAAACTTTCTTTAGGCCAAAAGGCCTTTAGTTTTCTTCGTCGGTATAGTCTTGCGTTCGGTGCCTGATTCTTCCAGCTCGGATCCGAGCCGGATTCCAGAAAACCGCGTGCTTTCGACGCGGAGGGCCCAGTCGACGCCACAGACCCTATCGACTGATCATCATGGAACGGAGCCCGTTCAAGAGATGTCCCGTGTGCAACTCCAAGTATCCCCACATCGACGTCCACCCGGTGTGCAACAAGTGTCTGTCAACAGATCATGATGAAGCCAGTTGCATGGCTTGTTCCCGTTTTCGATCCAAGAAGACGCTTAAACATCGAAGCGCTGCGCGCCAGGAGGCCCAGCAGACTGCACCGGCGCCTGTGGACATCTTCGATGCCGGGGATGATGAAGGAGCTGACCGGGAAGTTGGTGAAAACCTGTCTAATCCAGCGTCGGAGGTCGACTATAACTACGACGCGGACCCTGAAATGTTCGAAGCGGAAGAAGTCGTTGACGAGGTAGGAGACCACGATGGGGCCTTTGGGGCCATGGAAGATAGCTCGAGCGAAGAGCTACCTCAGACTGACATTGGGGCCGAAACGCTTCAAAAGGCTCAGGTCGAGGGATCGCCACTATGCCTTACCCAAGATCTTACTATGGGTTCTACGGCCCCGCCTTCGGGCTCTGCCACAGACATTGCTATTCAGCCGACCCTGCAAAAACTAAACCGAAAGTGAAAACAACGGTCTCGGCGCAAGTGAAAGCACTGGTGCCCCCCTCGAAACCGAAGGTGTGCATTACTTTGGTCCGATCGAAGGCCTCAGAGCCGTCGGCACCGACGAAGCAGAAGGGTGTTGTCGATCCGAAGACACAGCTCAAGGGCGTCGAGACGAAGTCTGCCACGCCGAAGACAAAGGACCAGGTGGTTGAACTGAGTAAATCGGCGCCAAAGATGGTCGACACCAACAAGGGACTCGGTGATCCGAAGGTTCTCGAGATTCCGCGTCAACAAGACAAGGCCAAAAGCAGCACAACACACGAGTCCACGTCCAGCGGTGCCTCGAAGGATCACGTCGACTCAGCGCGGCCGGCCGCCGCTTTGTCCAAGCAGGTGGCGGACTCCCTAAAGCGCATCAAGGAGAAGGCCTCAACTGTCGGCCCAAAAGATCCTCCCCCTTCGAAGCCGGTCGATAAACCTCATAAAGCGTCAACGCCCATTCACTTCACGTTGCCGCCGAAAGTGGCGCCGAAGGCTTTCACCCCTAGGATGGTCGCCAGCGTGCCAGAGAAGGTGCCCTCTGTGCCTAAGTCGACGACAGTGGTCCCGACCTTAAAGCATCGACAATCTTTGCTGGAAGAACAGCAAGAACATTTTATCGATGCCGAGACAGGCAGACTTTCCCTTCATAAACGGAAAATTGCCCCGGAACAGCCAATGGAGTCCTATAAAATTCCTTTAAAGAAAAAGAAGGATTCCACTTCAACTCCTGTTCTTGTGGAACCACTTTCTCCACATGGCCATGATGTCTCACCCACTTACTCTTGACGTGGACGCTGGGGAAGGTGATGATGAGAAGTACAGCTATCCTGTCTACACCGATCCAGATGATACCAATGAACCCTGGGCAGCTGGTGCTGACCCAGGTGATCCTCATTCTACCCCAGACACTCAGCTCTATGCTGTAAAAACGTTGCCTACAGAGGATTCAGCGGCGTTTAAAGCCCTCATTGAAAGGGCGGCTAAAAATCATGACGTCCAGCTCCATGCTGACCCCATTGAAGTGGACTTTCTTTTTGACACCTTTTCCATCTCAGAGAGAACTGTCAAGACTCTGCCTATGTTGAAGGGTGTCTTAAAACATGCTGGGGAGATCTTTAAAGAGCCTACCAGAGCCAGGGTGATAAACCCTAGAATTGAGAAGAAGTATAAACCAGCACCTACTGACCGTACTTACATCAAGGGACAGTTGCCTTTGGACTCTCTTGTTGTCTCAAATGCCCGGAAGAGGGCTAATTCTCAAACAACGGGTGATGCTCCTCCACCAGATAAAGAATCTAAGGTGTTTGAGATATCAGGGAAAAGGGTGGCAGTTCAAGCGGCCGAGATCTGGCGCATTTCAAATACACAAGCACTTCTAGCGATGTATGACAGGGCACACTATGACACACTGGAGACCCTGTTGCAGCACCTGCCAGACGAATACAAAGAGGCAGCTGAGATGCTCATCCAAGAGGGGAAGCTGATATCCAATGCTTCTATTAAATGTGCACTGGATGCGGCTGACACCGCGGCCAGAGCTGTCAACACTAGTGTTATGCTGAGACGACATACCTGGCTCAGAATCTCGGGATTCAAGCCAGAGATACAGACCACCATTCTTAATCAGACAGTCAACCCTGATCATCTGTTTGGCCCAGAGGTGGACACCACCTTAGAAAAGATCAAAAAGGACACTGAAACTGCTAAGTCCATGGGGGCCCTGCAGTCCCAGCAATTCAGGGGTGGTTCTTTTCGTCGCTCAAGCACTAGAGGTGTTTCCAGAGGCCAGCTCTCCCAAACCACGCAGTACTATAAAGGCAACACGCAGACCACATACACCAAACAAAGTCGAGGTGGATATCGTGGGAACAGCGCCAAAGGCAGAGGTCGTGGAAACAACAACTCCAGATCCTTCGCCACTAACAAACAGTGACGCCTTGTCACTGCCCCCCGACCACGCAACACCTGTCGGGGGGAGACTTCAACAGTTCCTGCCAGTCTGGAAGACCATCACCACAGACAGGCGGGTCACACAGCTTATACAGTATAGTTATTGTCTGGAGTTAACATCCACTCCACCCAACATACCCCCAAGACACCGTCCTATGTCCGCCGAGCATTTGCACTAATTGCAGCAGGAGGTCCTCGCCCTGCTGCAAAAAGGGGCAATCGAGCTCGTGCCTGTGGAAGAAAGAGGCACAGGAGTTTACTTACTGTACTTCTTGATACCAAAAAAGGACGGGTCCCTCAGACCCATACTGGACCTCAGACTCCTCAATCAGTACATCCTATCGGAGCACTTTCACATGCTGACCCTGCAGCAAGTACCCCCGTTGCTCAGTCAGGGGGATTTTCTCGCAACTTTAGATCTAAAGGATGCGCATTTTCACATTCCGCTGCACCCGTCGCACAAAAAATACCTCTGGTTCACCATCCAAAACCAACATTACCAGTTCAAGGTTTTGCCTTTTGGGGTCACCACGGCACCCAGGGTGTTTACGAAGTGCCTGGCGACGGTGGCAGCACACCTAAGGAGACAAAACATTCACGTCTACCCTTATCTGGACGACTGGCTCATCCAGGCAAAGTCAGCCCAGCAGTATGCCGCCCACATGTCCCACACCATTCACCTTCTTCACGATCTGGGATTCTCACCGAATTACCCAAAGTCCCACCTGCCCCCCGCCCACATGCCGCAGTATCTGGGTGCGACAATAAACACTCTGGCAGCCACAGCACAGCCAAATTCAGTGAGGGTCATCAGCATTCAATCGCTGATACAAACATTCAGACCTCAACACTCGCTTCCAGCGAGAGTGTTCATGCAGTTGATAGGCATGATGGCCTCCTGCATCTCCATAGTCCCGCACGCGAGAATACATATGCGTCCGCTTCAGGATTGCTAAGCACGTCAGTGGACTCAGGCTCACGGACAGTTGAAAGACATAGTGTTGGTGAGCGGTCGGGCTTACAACTCTCTGCATTGGTGGAATCCACAAAACCTTTGCAAGGGCGACCGTTCCAAGAGATCGTCCTGATGACGGACGCTTCTCTCCAGGGATGGGGAGCTCATGTACTCCATTACACTGTGCAGGGACTATGGACACCACAGCAAAGGAAGATGCACATCAATGTTCTGGAACTGATGGCGATCTTCATGTCACTAAAAGCCTTCAAAGTACATCTGTGCAACAAGGTCGTGTTGATCCGGACGGACAACATGACGGCCTTGTACTACATTCAGAAGCAGGGAGGAACACACTCTCCACAGTTGTCTCATTTGGCTCAGAGCATGTGGAAGTGGGCCATTCAGAGAAATATCTTCCTCATGGCAGAACACCTCCCAGGCAAAGACAATCAGATGGCAGACCTGCTCAGCAGGTACAGCCACCAAACGCACGAGTGGGAGTTACATCCATCGGTACTCCACCCGTAATTCCAAAGGTGGGGTCATCCAGAGATAGACCTGTTCGCCACAAAGGAGAATGCAAAATGCCGAAGCTTTGCCGCCAGGTTTCCACACCTCCAGTCGCAAGGCAATGAGAAATAGATGAACTGGTCAGGCAAATTTGCGTACGCTTTTCCCCCAGCACCTCTAATACCGCTGGTGGCACGCAAGCTGAAGCAGCACTCGATGACTCTCATCCTGGTTGCTCCAATATGGGCTCGCCAACCATGGTACACCACGTTTCTGGAACTGTCCGTGGTACCGCATCAAAGGCTGCGCCTCACACCCAGGCTTTTGACGCAGAGCCATGGCGACATTCAGCATCCAGATCCGCAACAGCTCAACCTGGCGATCTGGCTCCTGAGGTCTTGGAGTTTGGCTACCTCAACTTACCTCCTGACTGTATGGACATCATCCGGGAGGCAAGGAAGCCCACCACCAGAGCATGCTCTGCGGCAAAGTGGAAGCCGTTTGTCATTTATTGTGCAGGCCACAACATTAACCCGCTAGATGCCTATATTCAAAACATCATTTGTTATCTATTGCATCTGTACAAATGTAATCTGGCCTATGCTTCCATTCGCATACATTTATCCGCAATGGCTGCTTATCTCCAAAACAGACAGCACCTCTCACTTTTCAGGGTGCCGGCCATTAAATCCTTTCTGGAAGGACTCCAACAAGTCATTCCTCTGCGGACGCCACCAGCTCCAGAGTGGAACCTCCATGTGGTCCTCACCAGGCTGATGGGTCCCCTTTTGAACCACTGCATTCCTGCGAGATTGAATTCTTGAAATGGAAAGTGGCTTTCCTTATAGCGATTACGTCGCTACCACGAGTTAGTAAACTCCAGGCACTAACTATCCAAGAGCCATTTATTCAAATTCATTCTAACAGGGTGGTGCTTCGCACTAACCCTAAATTCCTTCCTAAGGTAGTGTCTCAGTTCCATATCAACCAGACTATAGAACTACCTGTGTTCTTCCAAAATCGAGAGTCACTGGCGGAGAGAATGCACCACACACTTGACGTCAAAAGGGCCCTAATGTATTACATAGATAGGACCAAAGATTTTAGGAAGACTAAACCACTCTTTGTTGCCTTTGTGCCACAACACAAAGGTAACCTAATTTCCAAGGCTGGTATAGCCAGGTGGATCGTTAAATGCATTCAGATCTGCTATCCGAAAGCCAAGCGCACTCTCACCATTCCACCACGGGCCCACTCCACCCGAAAGTTGGGGGCCTCCATGGCTTTCCTTGGAAATATTCCTTTGGAAGACATATGTAGAGCAGACACATGGTCTACCACACACACATTTACAAAACATTACAGTGTTGATGTGCACTCCAAACAGCAGGCAGCTGTAGGGCAGGCTGTTCTAAAAACACTTTTCCAAACTGCTGCAGCTGGCACGGGCGGCCGCCGTTAATGGAGGGACTGCTATGTATTCTATGCACTGATATGAATTCAGCAACCCACATGCCTCGAACCGAATATGCTACTTACCAGTATGCATCTATTCTTGGCATGTAGGGCTGCTGACATTCATATCGCCCACCCTCCTCCCCGGCGCCTGTAGCGGCTGCAGCATTCACACATACTTCTAGCATGGTCATCATTCACTTAGTTTCACCCCATCTTGGCCACAATGGCTAAAAACAATCTGAGGATGGAGTCGATGCCCATGCGCACTGTAGTCCAGGTGAGGAGCCACCTATCTCGTGATACTTCGAAGACTCTTCCAGAACAACAATGTGCGATCATCCGGACTCAACACTAGGCGGCGATCTATGCACAGATATGAATGTCAGCAGCCCTACATGCCAAGAACAGATGCATACTGGTAAGTAGCATATTCGATTTCACATATGGACTAGTATACTGGTATATATTTCATATGCATTTTTTTAAACATGAAATACTAATAAAAAATGATAACACAAAAGAGACTTCATAAGAAGTTGAAGAAGCATTTCCGCTCTCAGACGTCCCCTCCTCGGTCTCTGGACGCGGACAAGAGGGCCGGGGGTACCACCCCCATCTCTTTTGGAGCATGTGAGTCCCGCGGCCTACCCACCTTATCCGGGTCAGTCGGCGACTCCTGCCCGGGTGCAAGATTTTCTTGCAGCCATGGACCGCCGCCTCTGGCTCCCGCCGGCACACCCTCTGGCCCCGCGGTCCCAGTTGAGGGCCCTTCTTTGCTGCCTGCTCCACTGCTTGCGGCCCCGGCCCCGCTGGGACCTCTGCCCGCGGCTCCGATCCCGGCGTCGCAGTGGGTTCCGTTCTTTCCACCACCACCACCCTTGCCCGGGTTCCTGGACAATTTTGCTCCTGGTTGGGACCCTAATTGGGACACGGAGCCATACCGGCGTCGACCGTTGCCGGCGCTGTTTGACCATTTTGTATTCCCCTGTCCCTCCCTCACCACCGCAGCCTATTCCACAGGCAGTGGAGGAAGGGAATGACTGGGAGGGGGTCTGAGGACCCTCTCGCACGGTAATGCAGGTCAGAACAGGAATGGACAGAAGAGCTAGAGGATGCCGGTGGCCTTGACCTCTCCTCTGACCCTGGTTTTCTTTCTCCTCCTGCGGTGGCTATGGAGTAGGGTGCCACATACACTGTGGGGCTCCGTAGAACAGCTGAGGCTCTTTACCTTGACCTGCCTACAGTGACCCACAAGACTAATCCCTTCACTGAAGTACTTCAGACTGCGACAAGCTCTTTGGAGGCATTGCTTCTGACATCTTGATGGGCACCTGGTCTAGACCGGCCACAGGGGTTCCCGTGGATTAGAATATGGCCCTGCGACTTCGCCCGGCCCGGTTGACCCTGCTTTTCTATCCACCTACCCAGCACCGGAGAGCCTGGTCATCCAGGCATTCACTTCCCAAAGCGCATTCCCTACTGCTCCACGGGATTAGGAATCCAAAAAGCTGGAACAGTTCGGCAAGAAACTGTTTTCATCTGCCAGTTTAGGGCTATGGTCGGTGAACATCGCATGCCTCTTGGGCCGCTATTCCCATGCTGTGTGGGACACAGTTGCGCAGGTGCTGCCTCAGTGTCCGGAGGAGGCTCGGACCATGCTTTCCCAAGCTGTTGCAGCGGGGAAAGATGCAGCAAAGTTCGCCATTAGGTGTGGACTGGACACCGGAGACTCACTGAGTAGGGCGATTTCCACGACAGTGGTCCTCCATCGCCACACCTTGTTCCAGTCCACTGGTTTTTCGGGAGATGTTCAAAGTTCTCTTATAGACATGTCCTTTGATGGTACTCGCCTATTTGACGATAAGGCAGATAGTGCGCTGGAGCGTTTTAAGGACTACTGTGCTACGGCTAAGTCCTTGGGTCTCTCCAGCACGTGCCTGCCACGTCTACTTTTCGTTCCTCCATTCGTGGCCACGGAAGGGGCGCCCAACACGTTTGTTCAGCCAGAAGCCTGCACAGAACCAACCTCTGCGCTGCCGAGGACGAGGTTCCTGCGGAGGGGGGGCAGGGGCCAGCGTGCGGGTCCGTCCACCACCGCTCCCACAGCATCTGCCTCAAAGCCTTTCTAGTTCGAACTTTGGGGCACACCTCATGCCGGTCGGCTGCAGGATTCGCCATCACCTTCCTCACTGGCGTTCCTTTACCTCTGACAGGTGGGTGCTGCAAATCGTCCTAAGGGGCTACTCCCTCCCCCTCAAGACTACACCTCCAGACATGCCACCTCATTTCCAACACATATCGGGGGACCATTTTGTGCTTCTCCAGCAGGAAGTCGCGTCCCTCTTAGCCAAGGGGGCCATTAAGCGCGTTCCTTGGCCAGAAGTAGTATGTGTTTGTTATTCCCACTACTTCCTGGTCCCCAAGAAAGAGAAAGGGGGCCTGCGTCCCCATCTTGGACCTTGGAAACGTCAACCGCTTCCTCCGGAAGAAGGTCAAGATTTTGACTCTAGCTCAGGTCTTGGCTTCCCTCAACCCCCGAGACTGGATGGTAGCGTTGGACTTAAAGGACGCTTATTTTCACATCCCCTTCCTGCCGGCCCACCGGCGTTATCTGCGGTTCAAGGTGGGCCAAGAGCTCTTTCAGTTTGCCATGCTCCCTTTCGTCCTTACCAGAGCCCTTCGGGTGTTCACAAAGGTGATGGCAGTGATAGCAGCACATCTGCGCAGATCAGGGGTTTCAGTCTCCCTATCTTGACGACTGGCTGTTGAAGGCGGGCCCGCCCCAGGCAGTCTTCTCCCACCAAGACTACAGCCGACCTCCTGCATTTGCTGGGGTTCTCCATCAATGTGCCGAAGTCGCACCTGAGTCCCTCTCAGAAGCTCCCCTTCAATGGAGCGGTTCTGAATTCGACGCAGTTTCGGGTTTATCCTCCAGAGCAGCGAGTCCAGGATATTCGGGCTATGATTCTAATCTTTCAGCCTCTATCCCGGGTTTCAGTCCGGGGGGAAACATCCTTTACAACACAACTTTTACAACGCACTACCATTACGACGCAACTTTTACAAATGTAAATGTATGTGTCATGTAAAGTGCACTGCTGCCCTGAGGCGTCGTGGCGCTGTAGACCGCTAGGCATCCCGTCCTGGCTATCCCTGTGAGATGGTTCCTACTTGGTATCTCTAAGGTGAAACCAGGCATCCCATGCGGATGTGGGGGGTAGAGATGAGGCAAGCTAATGCCCAGAGTTGCCGAGTGTGATCCCTGGTTAGAGTAGGCACCGAGGCGAGAATTATCGAGTCTGCTGACCCTGGTCCACGACCCTGCCGCGCCAGGAATTGAACCGTGGTCCCGGGCCGTTCTCTGCTTCGGGGTCTGCCCCCTCTAACCAGTGAGCCACACCACTCCACTACAACGCATTGCGCTGGAGGGCGCTCTAGGATAGGATAGAGAATAGTTTAATTATTAATCCAACACCTTCCCTACGATCCACGGGGACTGGAGTTGGAATAGTAAATTAAACTATTCACTATCCAGCGCCCCCCAACGCAAGTCGTTGTAACGACTTGCGTTGTAAAAGTTGCGTCGTAATGGCATGCGTTGTAAAAGCATGCGTTGTAATGACATACATCCAGTCCGGGTGACCCTCCGGCTCCTGGGCCTCATGGTCTCTTGCATCCTGCTAGTGCAACATGTCAGATGGCAATTGCGGCCTCTGCAGTGGGACCAGAAGTTCCAGTGGGCCCAGCATCAGGGCAACCTGTCCCATCACGTCCAGATCTCGGAGGGCACTTCACAAGATTTGCAGTGGTGGCTCGCGAATCGCGATTGGGTAAAGGGCAGATCCCCCTCCCGTCCCCAACCGGAGCACACAGTGGTGGCGGATGCGTTCCTCCTGGGATGGGGCGGCCACATGGGAGAGGCGGAGATCAGAAGACTTTAGTCTCCGGCGGAGTCCCGGCTCCATATCAACCTTTTGGGGCTTCGGGCTATCCCACTTGCACTGAAAGCATTCCTTCCCTCTGTCCAGGAAGTGTAGTGCAGGTGTTCACGGACAACACCACCGCCATGTGGTATTGCAACAAATGGGGCGGGGTGGGTCATGTGCCCTATGTCGGGAGGCTCACCGCCAATGGACATGGCTGGAACATCAAGGCATAACCTAGGTGGTTCAACACCCGACAGGTTTTCTGAGTGCCAGAGCGGACTAACTCAGCCGCGGGTGCATGATGGAACACGAATGGCGTCTTCACTCGGAGGTGGCGCAGGGTCTCTTTATGAAGTTGGAAGAGCCTGGGTTAAATCGATTTGCCACCGAAGAGAACTCTAAATATCATCAATTCTGCTCGTTGAAATTTCCAAGGCGGCACTCGCTTGGCGACGCTTTTGTCACGAGTAGAGCTGCGTCTGTACGCTTTTCCACCTATACTTCTGCCCAGAGTGCTGAAGAAGATTCGCGCGCGACCGGGCCCAAGTCATCCTTGTGGCTCCGGATTGGGCACAAAGGCACTGGTATCCCTGAGCATGGCACTCGCTCCCCCGATCCGACTGCCTCTTCAGGAGTATCTTCTGTTGCAGCAACAGGTGACGGTCCTCCATCTGAACCTGCCCAGCCTCCACCTCCATGCGTGGGGATTGAGCGGGGACAGTTGACAGTTTTCGACCTTCCTTCCGAAGTCTGTTAACTTATTCTGGCAGCCAGGCGTCCCTCCACTAAGAGGGTATACGCATGCAGGTGGAACACATTTGTGGCATGGTGCACAGCAAAGGCTGTGGATCCCCTTGCTGTCCCTCTTTCCGAGGTCCTTCTGTTCCTTCTCTCTTTGGCCCAGCAGGGCTCTGCTCTGGGCACTATCAACGGTTATCTCTCGGCCATTTCCGCCTATATACGGCTTCAAGAGCAGCCTTCTCTTTTTAAGTCCCCAATTGTTAATCGCTTCCTGAAATGCATTAAACACGTTTCCTCCCGTGCCCTTCATAATGCCTCAATGGGACTTAAATCTTGACTTCACTTATCGGATGTGCTCTCCCTTTTGAGCTTCTTCATAACTGTCCCTTACGTCTTCTCACTCTAAAGACTGCCTTCCTGGTAGCGATCACCTCTGCCAGAAGACTGAGCGAGCTCCAGACTCTCTCTTCTAAACCTCCTTTTCTCTCTGTTCATCTGGACAAAGTGGTTTTAAGGACTCGTCCTTCTTTCTTGCCAAAGGTTGGCACACCCTTCCACATCGGTCAGACAGCACTTTGCCCACCTTCTTTCCGCATCCTAGAAAAGAAGAGAGGCTCCACCATCTGGACCCAAAACGTGTGCGCCTATTCTATCTAAAGCGCACACAACAGTTCCGGGTGGATGACCAACTTTTTGTTAATGTACGTGGGCGCCAAAAAAGGTTGGGCCGTGCACAAACGGACCATCTCTCGGTGGGTTGTTCTCTGCATCAAAGCCTGTTACTCATTGGCTAAGAAGGAGCCTCCTGTGGGGCTGCGTGCCCATTCTACCAGGGCAATAGCAGCACTACTGCTTTGGGACGGGTCGTTCCCTTGCAGGACATCTGTCAGGCAGCTACGTGGGCCTCGCTGCACACTTTTTTACCAAGCACTACTACCTGGACAGCCAAGTACGGAGAGACGGCTTCTTTGCCCGTTCGGTTCTCCGGGACTTTCTGGTATGATATTGGTTCGCAGACCCATCACCGAGTTTGGTATTGCTCTGGTATCTATTCTAAGGTAAGGAATCTATCTCTAATGTGTCTCTTTCAGATGCACAAGTTACTACTTGTGTAACGATATATCTGTAAGAGACATTAGTTGGCAACAGATTCCTTACTGCCCCACCCACCCGTTCTGCGAACTGATTTCTAGGATTAAGGTCCTCCCTTTCAGGGCCCTAGTTTCATTGGCAGTTTCTTGCATGGCTCTGCGTTCCAGGTGCGAAAAGTCGTGTACAGAACTGACGTCAGCGTGCATGGGTGGTACCTAAGTAGTCTCCGTCACATCTTCTTGGCTCATACGATGCCTGCGACGGACGCGGAGCAGCGCAACGCCACCTTTCGACGAGCAGGGTCACTGCTGACGGAAACTTTCCGGATCCAGTCTGATGCCTGGGGATATTCTAAGGTAATGATTCTATCACTAACTAATGTTTCTTACAGATATATCGTTAGAGTAGTAACTTGTGCAATACACTGCTCAACTCTCCTCCCTCTTTGCTCAACTTTGAGCCATGGCGGATTTCTTGCAGGGTGGATTCCGGCCTCCACAAATAAGTGGCATTTTTAGGTCGAGTTATTTATAACTCGAAACCTATTGGGGCTAAACTAAGGGCTAAACTAAGCTCTCAAAAAATGCGGATTTCCAGAAGTGCATGTGTCCCGTGCATGCGCTTCTATCCGCCTGCCTCGCATCACCACATCAAAGCCAGCCATCTGTTGCTTTCCCTGAAGCTTCCCCCAGCATGCGCTCGGCCTCAGGCATTTCTCCTCCCCTAATTATTCACTGCCGGCAGTACTTTCACGGCCGCCAGGCCGTGTCTCGCATTTCTTCTCCCCCTTAAACTTGTTTCCCTTGTTGTTTTTCCATTTGTTGTCCTTTTTCGTTTTTTCCGGAATCTGTATGCGTTTAAATTGCCTTTCGGTTAATTTTGTTGAATGCCGGTAGTACCTTTTATTTGCGCAAGAATCTTATTTTCCTATATGTTTTAAAACTAAAAAGGGCTGCTGTACATATACTGAGTACACCTACCTGCTAGGAGGCACCTTCACAGTAATATTACACTTATATGCAGTGTTTCATTATAAAGAATAATACAAGCATAGAATTGTCACATTTAAGCGGCAGCATGTTTAATTGTTTCCTTTGTTATTTTTATGGCATATGCTTGCAATAAAAAGTAGGAAAAGCATTACTCCAGCTTTCCCATGGGGGCAGATCTTTGCCAGTGCTTGTTTTAAATGCTTACCACTGTGACAGGGACCCCTCCGATCTTTATGACATTACGGCTCCCGAAGAAGGCTCGAACTTGGAGGCCGATTGGTGTGGACACTGCCCAGTCAGGAGAAAATGAGCACTTTTACATTTATATCCCGACCCACGACGTTAACCTCTTAGTTTCATTATCCGGCCTTGTATGGAAGACGTTCAACTAAGATTGTGCGCAACTTCAGGTAGTCTGTTTTTACTAGACATTGAATAATTTTTGGCACTTTTGTACGTGAGTGGCGATTTTTTGCGCGTCTTTCACTGTGCTCGCCTTCCAAAGAAAATATTTTCTGCCCGTTTGCCAACTCTCTCACGGCTGGTTCGGCGCCCTTGTTTTTGCAGCAGATGCTAATGCTGTGTAAGATGCTAATGCTGTGTAAAATGTTTTCGCTTCGTATGGCGGCAGTTGAAAAGGATCAGGGGGCATTTTTCTCCGTCTGCGCCTGTCTTGCTGCAGAGCTCCGGCAGCCGATTCTCATGAAGTGTTGCCGCTCAGCCAGGCTTTCTTCCAGGGCCTGAAACCCACACCTGCTTTTCTGAATACAAGACCCGCCCGAGCGCATAGTTTATCGGGATTTGTGCGAGAAATGAGGTGCCTAAGACATTTTCGAGTTTTGGGTTGGGGGTTATTTTTTTTAAAACCTACTTTGGTGGTATTATTTGAATGTCTGGCAAAAAAATCAATAGAGGTAGTGACTGCCCACCCATCCCAGCGTTACAGGTATCAATTAGGCCCCTTTCGTGTCATCATCTCACTACACCTCCACCATTACCGTGTTCGTGGAACCTCTCAGGAGCACAGATACATAAAGTCATCAATTCTCATTCTCGTGGCAATCGTTTCACATTGCATGTTAGAATTCCCAATTAACATACATCCCATTAATAACATCCCCTCCCTGACCCCCCGCCCCACTCCCCGCCACCAGTGTGCTCTGTGTCTCAGATTCAATACAATAAATAGGGTACTTTGAGAACCAGTAGGCTCCTACCGGGTGGTACAGCACCCTGCTTGACTCTTTCACTCTATCCTGGAACTTCCCCAGACACTTGGGTTAGTACTGTTTGAACCAGCCCCTCCCATGCTCTCGCTCCGTCCAGTGCCTTCTCATTATTCAGCCGTCGCACTTGCTGAAAGCGAGCAGCACCCTCGCCACTAGCCCATTTTATCAGTTCAGCCCTCCACCTCTTGCTACTAGGACCCTCTTTTGATCTCCAGAGCATCGTTATTTCTCTTTTAGCCGGCACCAATCCCATATCTATGAACTTACTCGTCACCTTACTCTTGGAGGTATGAGGGAACCAGTGCAATATACACGTGACCATATCAAAGTCCAATTGGTGTTCCATGGCTACATTCAATAGTTCACCCACCATTCCCCAGTAGCTCCCCAATTTCGGGCATTCCCACAGCATGTGCTCCAACTCCGCACTCACTCTAGCGCATCTAGGACACATCACACTGTCAACATTAAAATATTTCATGATCTTGCCAGGTATTAAATATACCCTGTGTAGTATAAAGAAATGCACTAGCTGAAATCTTGCATTTGTGGTGCCCTTCCATGCTCTGTGTAGATTCTGCCCCCAAGTGGCCTCGGGAATGGGTTTCCCTATACTCTCCTCCCATTTAGTCCCTCACACACCCTCAATCACCTCACACCCTCACAACCTTCTCCCCCTCACAACCTTCTCCCACTCACAACCCTCTACCCCTCACAACCCTCTCCCCCTCACAACCCTCTCCCCCTCACTCACTCACACCCTCAGCCTTTCTCACCCCCACACCCCCAACCTCACTCGCCCTCACCCTCACATACCCTCACCTCCTCACCCTCACCTCCTCACCCTCTCACACTCACACACTCATTCCCCCTCACACCCCCTCAAACATCCTCACTCACCCTCAAACACCCTCACACACATCGCATAACATAACACACCATAGCATAACAAAAAAAGCATAGGATAGCAAAACATAGCATACCATAACAAAACATAGCATAGCGAAACACAACAAAGCATAGCATTGCATAGCAAAACAAAGCATAGCATAGCATAACGCAAAGCAAAACAAAAGATAGCATAGTATAACCCCTTCGGTGCTCATGACGAGCTCAGCTCGTCATGAGGCACGGTGCTAGTTTGCTCATGACGAGCTGAGCTCGTCATGACCACACCCAAGACCATTATTGCCCAGCACAGGAGAGGAATATCCTGCGCAGCCAAGGTGATAACAAAACATAGCATAACATAACAAAACATAGCATAGCAGAATATAGCGTAGCAGAACATAGCGTAGCAGAACATAGCATAGCAGAACATAGCGTAGCAGAACATAGCGTAGCAGAACATAGCGTAGCAGAACATAGCGTAGCAGAACATAGCGTAGCAGAACATAGCGTAGCAGAACATAGCGTAGCAGAACATAGCGTAGCAGAACATAGCGTAGCAGAACATAGCCTAGCAGAACATAGCCTAGCAGAACATTGCGTAGCAGAACATTGCGTAGCAGAACATTGCGTAGCAGAACATTGCGTAGCAGAACATTGCGTAGCAGAACATTGCGTAGCAGAACATTGCGTAGCAGAACATTGCGTAGCAGAACATTGCGTAGCAGAACATTGCGTAGCAGAACATTGCGTAGCAGAACATTGCGTAGCAGAACATTGCGTAGCAGAACATTGCGTAGCAGAACATTGCGTAGCAGAACATTGCGTAGCAGAACATAGCGTAGCAGAACATAGCGTAGCAGAACATATAGCAGAGCATAGCAAAGCATAGCAAAGCAGAGCAAAGCAGAGCAAAGCATAGCATAGCAAAGCATAGCATAGCAAAGCATAGCAGAGCAAAGCATAGCATAGCAAAGCATAGCAGAGCAAAGCATAGCAGAGCAAAGCATAGCAGAGCAAAGCATAGCAGAGCAAAGCATAGCAGAGCAAAGCATAGCAGAGCAAAGCATAGCAGAGCAAAGCATAGCAGAGCAGAGCATAGCAGAGCAGAGCATAGCAGAGCATAGCATAGCAGAGCAGAGCATAGCATAGCAAAGCATAGCAGAGCAAAGCATAAATAGCATAACAAAACATAACATAGCATACATAGCATAACAAAACACAACATAGCATAACAAAACAAAGCATAGCATAGCAAACACCACTAAGCATAGCATAGCATAACAAAGCATAGCATAACAAAGCATAGCAGAACATAGCATAGCAGAACATAGCATAGCAGAACATAGCATAGCAGAGCAAAGCATAGCAGAGCAAAGCATAGCAGAGCAAAGCATAGCAGAACATAGCATAGCAGAACATAGCATAGCAGAACATAGCATAGCAGAACATAGCATAGCATAGCAGAACATAGCATAGCAGAACATAGCATAGCAGAACATAGCATAGCAGAACATAGCATAGCAGAACATAGCATAGCAGAGCATAGCAGAGCAAAGCAAAGCAGAGCAGAGCAGAGCAAAGCATAACCAAACATAGCATAGCCTAACAAAACACAACATAGCCTAACAAAACACAACAAAGCATAGCATAACATAGCATAGCAAAACCAAACAAAACATAGCATAGCATAACAAAGCATAGCATACCAAAACATAGCATAGCATAGCATAACAAATCAAAGCATAGGATAGCAAAACATAGCATAGCAAAACATAGCATAGCATACAGCCTCACTCAGCACCACCACAGCATCACTCAAGGGCACCACAACATCACTATGCGCTACCACAGCATCGCTGAACGCTACAGCATCACTCGTTCGCCACCACATCACTCAGGGCCACCACAGCATCAATCTCTGCAACCATTCAACAACAACTGGTTAAAATATGTTCTCTCAATGTTTCAAGCTTTATTACAAATGTAACAAAAAGATGTTAATATTTCACTTCTGTGCTTGGATTTTCGTCACAATAAAATGCGTTGAACATAATCTTCACAAAAGTTATTTACAAAAGTGTAAGCTATTGCCATTATAAATTACAATAATTTTTATTTTAATTATTAATTATTTTTAAAAAATTAAAAGCCATTGTTATTTGTAATATCAATACATGTAAGTAACGAAAATACAACACCTATTGCATTACAAATGCTATAGGTGTCACATTTGTGAAAGTTATACTATTGGCATTGTAAATGACAAAGCTATTAATTTTGCTATTTTCAAAAACAAAACATAAATAAAAAATGTGTCATTTACAATACCAATAGCTCAAACTTTCCTAATGCGAGACCTATTGCATTGCAAATGCTTGTTACTTTTATTTTCTGCATTTTGGTCTCCCAGGTGCTATCTTGGTTTGGATCAAATTTGGGATTTCATTGTTGCCTTTTCAGTCCCTTCACGTTGTCTTGATCGTCTTGGAGTTGTTTTCTCAACCGTTATTCTTTATTTTTTTTGCGTTATGGGCTCAGAGCACCATGCTGATAAGAGGTCAGTAGCAACGGAAATGTTTCTGCTGAGTACAGCTAACCAGGTCACTTTGGGGTCTGCATTCCCCATAATGGACAAAGTGCAATTTGTTTGTTATTCCTTTGTTTTTATGTCTTCTGTCTGCATAAAAGTGTGCGAACTTTCGCCTGTTAACGGACATGATTATCAAGTCATTTAACCCTTCAGAGCCTGCTGGACACCATTTGTAACACATTTATAACACTACCTATCGGATTACCATCAGATCTCAGAAAGGCTTTTTTTGCGTAACGAAGTTTCCTGGCATATTTTGCGTCTTTCTGTTTCGTTTTTGTTTTGCTAGGAAACTAATTCCTATCAAGCTAGAATGGAAGAATCCTTTTTGGATACTTCACTGGGTGTATCTGAACTAGCTTGGGATGCCAAAAGGCACTGCCAGTTGTGCAAATAGTCCAATCAGTTTAGTGCAATTTCTCTCAAATGTGTGATAATTCTGAGCGAACCATAAATGGCCATTTTAATGGAAACTAAAACCTAAGCAAAACTAGAGTGTATTACCATATATGTTTTTGAACAAATACACGTTACTCTTGTTGCATTATCTTTTTTAACTATGCTACATGTTACTGGCTGATCTGCTCTTGAATCCTGAATCAAGGTCAGCAGTGCGTTGTCTCCGTTTTGGAGGGCAAGTAACCTACTTTTTGACTAAATGTGTTTAAGTGGGCTTGAAATTGCATGTATGTTCCGGAAATACCAGGTTGCCTCGCACTGTGAAGCTTGATATGCTCAGAACTGCTCACTACCTTCATTGTATAGGATGGCCATTCTATTTAGGTCTACTTCTGAGTGTTATATGTTATCAAACATACTCCTCTTGCTTTGTGGACCACTGACTTTAGTATTTGTTTTTGTATCAAATCCCTCGATTAAAAATTATACCGTTTTTGTGTTTCAGGGACAAAACAACTGAAACATATATTGTTAAAGGAAGTGGACACCATCTTTGAGTGCAGATCATGCCGCAGTCTGTTCAGAGGATTACCGAATTTAATTACTCACAAGCAGTACTACTGCCTTTCCAGGTTCAGCATGGATGGTAATAGATTTTCTGTCGAAAATATGTGACTTCAAGTTATACTAACTCATCATAAGGCAAAAGCAAGTGTATTTTAACCTGCATTGCGTTTTTAAAAAATGGGAGGAAATTAGACTGCCTGTTAGCAATGTAAACCAAGTCATTCAAATTTTATTTTGAGTTTGAATTAGGTTTCACTTGTGATTATCATTTTAGCAAGAATGCAAGTCATCAATTTCGGACATTGTAGATCTAATTTGAAGGTAAGTGGTAGAATTTATTATAGGTTGGAATACACGTTTTCTAGCAACATTTAGAAAAATATGATGCTTTACCAACTCCTTTACGGCAAAACTAGATTTTGTTTATTAGAATGGAACTGTTAACTTATATTTGAATTTACGCTTCTGTACATTGTGGAAACGTTTTGCTTCCAATTTCCCAGACCAATGAAAGGCGTTATTCCGTTTACCATTCTGGATATGTAATCACTCTCAGCCACACTATCAAAAAATTGCAATTTCTCATAAACAAAAATTGTATACATTGAAAGTGCTGCATATTTATTATTGAAGACAGTTTTTGTGATTCAACTTGTGTTTTTTTGTTTGGAATGTACAGCTTTCTACTATTCTGTGTCTTAAGGTATGCCTTTACCATACCCAATCATTTCAAATAGTTAAAAGTAAGAATTGGCATTCTATCACAAAATAGATGAGATTATGGCATTTCTTTTCTAGCTTGCTGTAACACGTTTCGACAGGATCCCCTCACTGCCTTGCTCACACACTGAGCTCCATTGCTTCCCTCCCTTGTTTTGAGCAGTCAGTCACATGGTGTTACGGATATAGACAACATACTACCAAACTGCATTCAGTGCATTTTAGTGCCAGTTACCCCACAATACGTTTCTTATTGAAATCCATTTTGAATTACAAGATTTCTTTACACTTTCATTCTATCGTTTCTTTTTAAAAAATGATCTTATTTTATAAAAACTTTTTTTCGTTTTAACTTTTCTGTGCATACCACTTTTGAGCATAATATTTTTGTAAATAACATGTTTGCACTGTATCAAAGTGTAAAATATTATAACAAATTCTATGTTCAATACTCTCAGAAATGAGCTGGTTTCTTGGAACCCACTTCGGCGTTTGTTTTGTTTTTTATTTTTTATAAAACTGATTTTAATGCTTAGGTGCAGCATGAAAAATGACAACTCTTTATTACTCGGTGTATAACACTTTTGTACTTAATGGGTTAAGAGCCTCAAATTGGTAATGTATGTCAGTTGCTTTTTTAGCTCTCTGCTACTAGACCGCACCTGTGCTGTCTGTTGCAAGACATATTCTCTGCTTACAGTGAGCTTCGAGCACACCTATTACTTACCATTGGTTGTATTTTTTTTTGTCACTCATTTTCTTTCTTTTTATTTGTTCGCTTGTGTGGGCTTCACTTCCTCATCCTAGTTGTTCCTAATCCGGAGCATAGATATTGTACTTTTGTACACCATTGCTCATTTTTCAGTTGCTACTTTTTTCTTTTTGTTAGTTGCTTTCTCACCCATGTCCTTTTCCTTCCCCCTAGCCCCCCATTATTCTTTGCAGTTTGCTTTCCCCTTCTCCGTTCAACATTACTTTCTCATCAGTTTGCTGTGGTTTGCTTCCTCCCACCCACGCCCCGTTGTTGCTTCTGCTTGCCCATTCCCAGCCCTCTGTATTGATTTGCTTCCACCCTCTTGCACTACCCTTTTTTCCTTTTTGCTTATTTATCCAGCTCTGAATGGTAGACAAGACAGAACAGGCATCGCTAAGACCATTGGCAAAGCCAGTTGGTACCAGAGGGCATATTTTCCGGCTTTTTCTCTCTTGTACCACCCCCCTCCGACCAACCCTCTGCACTTGTGTTTCTCTTTCTTCACTCATGTCCTTCTTCCCGCCTACCCTTTGTGATTCAATCCCCCTTGCATGCAACTTCACCCTGCCTCACGTTGCTTTCTCACCCATGTCCTTTTCCTTCCCCCCAGCCCCCCATTATTCTTTGCAGTTTGCTTTCCCCTTCTCCGTTCAACATTACTTTCTCATCAGTTTGCTGTGGTTTGCTTCCTCCCACCCACGCCCCGTTGTTGCTTCTGCTTGCCCATTCCCAGCCCTCTGTATTGTTTTGCTTCCACCCACCCTCTTGCACTACCCATTTTTCCTTTTTGATTATTTATCCAGCTCTGAATGGTAGACAAGACAGAACAGGCATCGCTAAGACCATTGGCAAAGCCAGTTGGTACCAAAGGTGAAATCTACTGACTGTGCCAATACTTGTTTGGCTGTAACATTATCACCATAGTGTTGCCAAATTGTTTTTAACAATGGTGATGTGGGTAAAATGCATTGAAACACAGTGGATTAGGTGGGCACTGTTTTGCCTGCTACACAATACAGCACTTTACATGGCTTGGGAGAGAATCCTTGTGGAGTAGATCCTGTCTGAGCCGAGGTTTGAAATGCAACTCCACGAAGATTATGATTTCAGACATCTATTTTAAGAACGTTCTTGATCAGGTTGCAAGACCTAGAGGGAGGGGCGGAGTCATTACCAGGTCAACATCAGTGCCGAAACAACTATCAACATCAAGTCACGCATCTGTCAAACATCCAGACCAGGCTTTGCCTCAGGACAAAGCATTGGATCTGAAAAAAGGCTTGGCGTTGAGCCATTCGGACTCAAAGTGCATCAACACCAGCAAAGCTTAGACAGCAGTCGTTTTTCGATGACGAAAAATACCTTAATTCCAACAACCCAAAAAACAAACCTACATTCCTCCACAACAACACCATTGCCAGAGAAACAGGCAAAAACACTCCACACATCTGTAATGCAAAATGAAGAAGCCACTGTACTTGAAGGCCTTCATGAACTCATGAAATTGAAAAGCCATAAAAAAGGCCAAAAGGCAAGCACAAAACCAAACAAGCATTTGCAATGCAATAGGTCTCGCAGCATTAAAGTTTGAGTTACTGGCATTGTAAATGACTGTGCTTTGCATTAACTTTTTTTTTATTTGCAATTGGTATATAAACATTGTTTGTGAATGGTTAGCTGTTGCTTATGCCAAGCAAAGTTGCTAGTAATATAGTGTGCTAGTTTTGCTGTGCTGAATAAATATAGGCCTTGTTCGCTACGCCTTTGTAATGGAAGTCAACAGACATAGTCAATGACCACAAGTGTTTAACTTGTAGCAGTGAGTGATATGTTGTAGATTGTATGCCTTATTTGAAGTGGGGGGGGGACGGGACAGGACATAGGTTAATAAAATAAGACCATGTAAAATTCAATATGCCTCAACCCGTAAAAAGGATAAAAAATAAATTAAGAAACACAACCTGCGAGGTGCTGCGATGTAATAACATTTTTCTTTTACGCCCCGAGACATCATAACTGGGTAAGAGGCGCAGCTCCTGCATAATGAGGTGTCCGTGTGTGCACGGCAGTGGTGGTATGCGTGTGTGCATTGCAGTGGTGGTGTTCATGTGTGTATGGCAGTGGTGGTGTCCGTGTGTGTATGGCAGTGGTGGTGTCCGTGTGTGTATGGCAGTGGTGGTGTCCGTGTGTGTATGGCAGTGGTGGTGTCCGTGTGTGTATGGCAGTGGTGGTGTCCGTGCGTGTATGGCAGTGGTGGTGTCCGTGTGTGTATGGCAGTGGTGGTGTCCGTGTGTGTATGGCAGTGGTGGTGTCCGTGTGTGTGTATGGCAGTGGTGGTGTCCGTGTGTGTGTGTGTGTGTGCATGGCAGTGGTGGTGTGTGTGTGTGTGTGTGTGTGTGTGTGCATGGCAGTGGTGGTGTGTGTGTGCATGGCAGTGGTGGTGTGTGTGTGTGTATGTGTGTATGGCAGTGGTGGTGTGTATGTGTGTATGGCAGTGGTGGTGTGTGTGTGTGCATGGCAGTGGTGGTGTGTGTGTGTGTGTGTGCATGGCAGTGGTGGTGTGTGTGTGTGTGTGCATGGCAGTGGTGGTGTGTGTGTGTGTGTGCATGGCAGTGGTGGTGTGTGTGTGTGTGCATGGCAGTGGTGGTGTGTGTGTGTGTGCATGGTAGTGGTGGTGTGTGCGTGTGTGTGTGTGTATGGCAGTGGTGGTGTCAGTGTGTGTATGGCAGTGGTGTTGTCAGTGTGTGTATGGCAGTGGTGTTGTCAGTGTGTGTATGGCAGTGGTGTTGTCCGTGTGTGGACAATGTAAAATTCAATATGACACAAACCGTAAAGAGGATAAAAAATAATTTAAAAAAAACACAACTTGCGAGTTGTTGCGATGTAATAACATTTTTCTTTTACGCCCCCGAGACATCCTAAAGGGCCGAGAGGCGCAGCTCCTGCATAATGAGGTGGTGTCCGTGTGTGCACGGCAGTGGTGGTGTCCTTGTGTGCACGGCAGTGGTGGTGTCCTTGTGTGCACGGCAGTGGTGGTGTCCTTGTGTGCACGGCAGTGGTGGTGTCCTTGTGTCCACGGCAGTGGTGGTGTCTGTGTGTGCACGGCAGTGGTGGTGTCTGTGTGTGCACGGCAGTGGTGGTGTCTGTGTGTGCACGGCAGTGGTGGTGTCAGTGTGTGCACGGCAGTGGTGGTGTCAGTGTGTGCACGGCACTGGTGGTGTCCGTGTGTGTATGGCAGTGGTGGTGTCCGTGTGTGTATGGCAGTGGTGGTGTCCGTGTGTGTATGGCAGTGCTGGTGTCCGTGTGTGTATGGCAGTGCTGGTGTCCGTGTGTGTATGGCAGTGCTGGTGTCCGTGTGTGTATGGCAGTGCTGGTGTCCGTGTGTGTATGGCAGTGGTGGTTTCCGTGTGTGTATGGCAGTGGTGGTTTCCGTGTGTGTATGTTAGTGGTGATCTCCGTGTGTGCCTATCAAAAAGAGGTTCATTACTTAGAGGATGGAAGTGGGCTGGGGGGACGGGACAGGACATGGGTAGGTTAATAAAATAACGGACAATGTAAAATTCAATATGCCACAAACCGTAACGAGGATAAAAAATAATGTAAAAAACACAGCTTGCGAGGTGTTGCGATGTAATAACATTTTTCATTTATGCCCCAGACATCATAATGGGGCGAGAGGCGCAGTTCCTGCATAATGAGGTGGTGTCCGTGTGTGCACGGCAGTGGTGTGTCTGTGTGTGCATGGCAGTGGTGGTGTCTGTATGTGCATGGCAGTGGTGGTGTCCATGTGTGCATGGCAGTGATCAGCGTGCAAAGAACAGCGTTTCCTGGCAAACTTTCGTGCTCAGAGATTTAGGCACGCATGGCGGTTTCTGTCTGGAAGGGCCGACGCCGTCCTGTTTTCAGGAAGCGCATCACTTTGAAGAGATGTTGTGTGCAAGTGCTCTGTTTAGACTCCCATCAAAGACTTTAAAAAGCAATAAAAGACAGAGCACTTTAAGCGCGCGGGACAGATGTTTGCGATTGCACTTTAGGTTTTTGTTTTCATAATCGGCAGTGGGTTGGTTTTAGTGTAATTTCATTATCAAATCCATGTTTACACATTACTTGCTCAGACTGCCTTGCGAACTTGAGGTTATATTTGTGTAAGATGCGCCCGTTTTGCACGCTGGTTTCAAAACATTTCCCAAATGAAGCCTGCCGGCTCCAGCCCTCCTCTGCTTCCGCCTCTCCCGCACTCTGTCTCCGACGTCAGCCTCTTTAGGAGCGCTGCGCGCCTCTCTGCAGACTCCCCCTGCATTCCAAGAGGCGCACGTCGTGATCCGGTCTGCATTGGCATGCTGCGGAGAGATGACCTTGCCGCGCACAATGTTATCCTATGGGGAAACGCTGCGCGCCGCCAGGTCTTGTCTCCACAGTCCTTTTTTAGGTCTCGCCTGTCGATGCGCATGCGCATCGAGCAAGCGAGACTATAGGGGCTCATCCACTCTTTATCTAACTGCAAGGAATCGTGGCGATTCCTTGCAGTGCCCGTGACTTTTAAGGTCAATGCGCATTAAGCTTATGCGCATGCGCATTGACCTTAAAAGTCACGGGCGCGTGCACGTCCGTGTTTGTTTACCCTTGCCTACTCTCTCTCTCTCCCCTCTCCGCCCCCGTTCCGCCCCCTCCCCTTCCCGCCGTGTCGCATTTCTCCTCCCCCCTCCCCTCTCTTCCCCTGCCTGCCTGCCGCTAGCCTTGTTGATGCTTGTTTTCCTCCCCGCCTCTCTCCTCGCCCCGTTTACTGTGCAGCTCGCCTAACTCGATCTTGACTGCACAGAACATATTTATTTAAAAGCAGGGCGACTAGTTTTGTGACAGGAACGTGCAAGGATGCGCACGCTGCATGTTCTCTTTTGTTAAATAAATGTTAGGCTTGTCTCCCTGTCCCGTGTTTGACCGCCCCCACAACCCCACCGTAATTGCTGTTTTTTTTTCCTTACAGCGCACAAACTACTCTTTTTTTTGTTTTAACAACCAGTCATGGCGGCCGCTCGTCTTGCTGTACGCCAGTTGTCCAAAAATATGCCTTGATGTTAATAAACCATTTCATTCCACTGATATTTTGAAAACCAAGTTTACATTACGATGTGGGGAAACAAATATGGGGAACACGCTTTTCCGTAGCTTTCAGTAATTGCTTGTCTCTCCCCTCTCCGCACCCGTTCCGCCCCCTCCCCTTCCCGCCGTGTCGCATTTCTCCTCCCCCCTCCCTTCTCTTCCCCTGCCTGCCTGCCGCTAGCCTTGTTGATGCTTGTTTTCCTCCCCGCCTCTCTCCTCGCCCCGTTTACTGTGCAGCTCGCCTAACTCGATCTTGACTGCACAGAACATATTTATTTAAAAGCAGGGCGACTAGTTTTGTGACAGGAACGTGCAAGGATGCGCACGCTGCATGTTCTCTTTTGTTAAATAAAGGTTAGGCTTGTCTCCCTGTCCCGTGTTTGACCGCCCCCATAACCCCACCGAACCCCACCGTAATTGCTGTTTTTTTTTCCTTACAGCGCACAAACTACTCTTTTTTTTGTTTTAACAACCAGTCATGGCGGCCGCTCGTCTTGCTGTACGCCAGTTGTCCAAAAATATGCCTTGATGTTAATAAACCATTTCATTCCACTGATATTTTGAAAACCAAGTTTACATTACAATGTGGGGAAACAAATATGGGGAACACGCTTTTCCGTAGCTTTCAGTAATTGCTTGTTCCTTTCATGTTTTATGCACGACTTTTTAAAACTTTTTTTTTTTTTTACTTTTGTACCGGCACTCCAAAGGTATCACAGCGCTCGCTCGCAACCGGTTCCCTCGCTTCAAAGACGCTCGCTCCAGCCATTACATCGGGATCCTCGTCATTGCCCTGTTCTGCCTGACCCCTCCACCCGTGCTAATTAATTACAGGCATAACGGGGTCAGCATTTTGGTGAAGGCAAAGGTATCCATTGTATATGGAGGGCGCTCTTTTTAGATGAGTATTGAGTGGCAAATTGTCCCCAATAACTTAGATGTTTCTGCTGATGAGACAAAACAGATTTCATTTCGAGCGACATTGACACCAAGTGAGGAGCCGTCTGGTTTGCATTTTTTTACAGCGCAAACACGGCCCGAAGGTATTTCTGCAGAAACATACGGTACAATAAATTGCTCACTCACTCACCCTCAACCCCTCCCCCTCGACCCCTCCCCCTCAACCCCTCACCCTCACCCTCACTCACCCTCACTCACCCTCAACCCCTCACCCTCAAACCCTCACTCACCCTCAACCCCTCACCCTCAACCCCTCACTCACCCTCACTCTCACTCATCCTCACTCACCCTCAACCCCTCACTCACCCTCACTCACCCTCAACCCCTCACCCTCACTCACCCTCACCCTCAACCCCTCACCCTCACTCACCCTCAATGCCTCACCCTCAATCACCCTCAACCCCTCACCCTCACCCACCTTCACTCACCCTCACCCACCCTCACTCACACTCATCCTCACTCACCCTCAACCCCTCATCCTCACTCACCCTCAACCCCTCATCCTCACTCACTCACCCTCAACCCCTCCCCCTCCACCCCTCCACCTCAACCCCTCACTCTCACCCTCACTCACCCTCAACCCCTCGCCCTCAAACCCTCACTCACCCTCAACCCCTCACCCTCAACCCCTCACTCACCCTCACTCTCACTCATCCTCACTCACCCTCAACCCCTCACCCTCAACCCCTCACCCTCACCCTCAACCCCTCACCCTCACTCACCCTCAACGCCTCACCCTCAATCACCCTCAACCCCTCACCCTCACCCACCTTCACTCACCCTCACTCACCCTCACCCACCCTCAACCCCTCATCCTCACTCACCCTCAACCCCTCATCCTCACTCACCCTCAACCCCTCATCCTCACTCACCCTCAACCCCTCACCCTCACTCACCCTCAACCCCTCACCCTCACTCACCCCCACTCACCCTCAACCCCTCACCCTCCCTCACCCTCACCCTCAACCCCTCACTCACCCTCAACCCCTCACCCACCCTCAATCCCTCACCCTCAATCCCTCACCCTCACTCACCCACACTCACCCACACTCACCCACCCACCCTCACTCACCCTCACCCTCACTCACCTTCACCCTCACTCACCCTCAACCCCTCACCCTCACTCACCCCCACTCACCCTCAACCCCTCACCCTCAACCCCTCACCCTCCCTCACCCTCATACACCCTCAACCCCTCACCCTCACTCACCCTCAACCCCTCACCCTCACTCACCCTCAACCCCTCACCCTCAATCCCTCACCCTCACCCACACTCACCCACACTCACCCACCCTCACTCACACTCACCCACACTCACACTCACCCACCCTCACTCACCCTCACCCTCACTCACCCTCACCCTCACTCACCCTCACTCACCCTCAACCCCTCACCCTCACTCACCCTCAACCCCTCACCCACCCTCAACCCCTCACCCACCCTCAACCCCTCACCCTCACTCACCCTCAACTCCTCACCCTCAACCCCTCACTCACCCTCACTCACCCTCAGCCTCACCCTCACTCACCCTCAACCCCTCACCCTCACTCACCAACCCTCAACCCCTCACCCTCACTCACTCACCCTCAACCCCTCACTCACTCACCCTCAACCCCTCCCCCTCGACCCCTCCCCCTCAACCCCTCACCCTCACCCTCACTCACCCTCACTCACCCTCAACCCCTCACCCTCAAACCCTCACTCACCCTCAACCCCTCACCCTCAACCCCTCACTCACCCTCACTCTCACTCATCCTCACTCACCCTCAACCCCTCACTCACCCTCACTCACCCTCAACCCCTCACCCTCACTCACCCTCACCCTCAACCCCTCACCCTCACTCACCCTCACTCACCCTCAATGCCTCACCCTCAATCACCCTCAACCCCTCACCCTCACCCACCTTTACTCACCCTCACCCTCACTCACCCTCACTCACACTCACCCTCACCCACCCTCAAACCCTCATCCTCACTCACCCTCAACCCCTCATCCTCACTCACCCTCAACCCCTCATCCTCACTCACCCTCAACCCCTCACCCTCACTCACCCTCAACCCCTCACCCTCACTCACCCCCACTCACCCTCAACCCCTCACCCTCACTCACCCCCACTCACCCTCAACCCCTCACCCTCACTCACCCTCACCCTCAACCCCTCACTCACCCTCAACCCCTCACCCTCAATCCCTCACCCTCACTCACCCACACTCACCCACCCCCACCCTCACTCACCTTCACCCTCACTCACCCTCAACCCCTCACCCTCACTCATCCCCACTCACCCTCAACCCCTCACCCTCAACCCCTCACCCTCCCTCACCCTCATTCACCCTCAACCCCTCACCCTCACTCACCCTCAACCCCTCACCCTCACTCACCCTCAACCCCTCACCCTCAATCCCTCACCCTCACCCACACTCACCCACCCTCACTCACCCTCACTCACCCTCACTCACCCTCACTCACCCTCACTCACCCTCACTCACCCTCACTCACCCTCACTCAGCCTCACCCTCACTCACCCTCAACCCCTCACCCTCACTCACCCTCACTCACCCTCAACCTCATGCTAAAGATTTACAAAAAAACCCATAAACAATTCTAAAAGCACTAACTCTAATGCTGCGAGACCTATTGCATTTCTAATGCTTGTTGTGCAGAGACTCCGACTATAGTTCTCGATACGAGAACGCGCTTTTAGCGCGTTTGTCGTAGCGAGGCCTAAAAAGGTAGATACAGAGCATAGGGGCATAAGCCCCATGCCATCAAGTCAACCATCATTACCACGCATGAGATCCTCCTCACCTTCCCAGTAAATGGAGTGAGGAGACATCCCAAAACAAGAGGCTTATTGCTATGACTCGCAGGGAGACAATGCACATAGACCCGATCCATGGGACAACTATGATGTGGTACTCCCAGACACTGACATCGAATCACCTATCCCAAATAAGGCATGTTCACCGGAAGATACCTCTTCGTATCATAGTGATTCAAAGGGCAGCCAAATATCACAAACTGCCTATGCACACCACTGAGTAAGAAACATACTGCCTCTAGAGGACGGTCCAACACTTGCCAATGATAGGATCTATGCTTAAAGTCTCAAAAGATATTTTTAAAGGTCCAGTAAAATGAAGGGTACTTACGTCACCTATCGGGGGGGAAAAAATAAATGATCACCTTCGAACCCTCTATATTTCAGAGGACACCCTGCTGCAGACTGCAGACTGCAGCACGTAAAAGAGCTGCATCCCAATTCAGGGGTTGGCCCCACCTCCTGGTAAGAAGTGCAAGCGCATTGATGCTGCAGGGAAGAGAGCGTAATAAGGCATGCCAGTCACTGGAGGATAGCAAACTCTGTGGGCCTCCTATTCCTGTATAATAAAACAACATGGGATGGATTGGAGGAACTATTGCAAAATGTCCCGGACCAATACAAAAAGAAAGGGGAAGAGCTAGTTGCGTAAAGGAGACAAATGTCAAAAGCAACAAGTAGATGTGCACTGGATAGTGTAGACACAGCTGCAGGAGGCATCATTACTTCAGTAATGTTACATCACCATGTACGGCTTTGCATATCCGGATTTAAGCCAGAAGTTCAACAACTTACTCTGAACATTCCATTTGACGGCGAACATCCATTTCATCCTGAGTTTGCCACACAGCTTTAAAACATGCAAAGGGACATACCACCAAATCAATGAGTGCCTTGCAGAAAAAAACTCCTGAATAGCAATCTTTTGGAGGTACCAAGACTGAAAGGCCTCAAAGAATAACACACTGGAGACCCCAAGTTACCAATGACAGCAACAGCAATAACACCAGCAATCTGGCCATGGATATTACAGAGGTGGTTTAAGTCTAGAGTCCAAGGTAGAGGAGCACCCACAAATGGAGCCTTTTTCTCCAACCATTCCCCCAATCACACATTACCTGTTGAGGGAAGGTTACAACAATTTCATCAGTTGTGGCCACAAATCGCACCTGACCAATGGCTAAATTACTACATCCTATGTAAGCACTTCCACATGATGACACTACAGGATGTAATACCTTTTACTACTGGAAGGCGACTTTATGGCCGCACTAGATCTGAAGGACCCGTATTTCCATATACCAATCCATCCGGCGCATCGCCAGTACCTGCGGTCTGTGCTAAGTGGGCGCCCTTTTCAATTCAAAGTACTACCATTTGGTGTGAACACAGGCCCATGCATGCTCACCAAATGCTTAGCTGTAGTAGCTGCAAGTCTATGGAGGGAAAATATACATTTCTTCCCAAATCAGTAAGATTGACAGATCAAGAGTTTCAGCCAACAAAAAAGTCTACAGGATACTCAAAACGATAGCCTCTTGCATATCAATAATACCACATGCAAGACTACACATGAGACTCCTTAAAGAGTGCTTAGCATCACAATGGTCACAAGGGAGGTGTAACATCGAGGATCAAGTGCTGGTTTCACCCAAGGTCTATCACTCACTACAGTAGTTTAACACACTGAAAGGAAGAGCATTAAAAGACCCAATCCCAAAGTTACATGGGGTAGGGGTGCTCAAATGGAGGACATTAGTACGGAGTCAATGATCTGCAGAACAACAGACTTAATGTCTGCGTGCTGAAACTCCTAGCCATACAATCCGCTCTCAATGCATTCCTATCCAACGTAACAGGGAAGAATGTTCTTCTACGCACAGACAATATGGCTGCAATGTATTACATCTAGAAACAAGGAGGAACTCATTCATTACAGCTATCTCACCTAGCACAAATCATATGCAAATAGACCAGCAAACACTAAATCCACATCCTGGTACAATACATACCAAGGATGGTCAACTCCCAAGTGGACCTACTAAGCAGGATGCAACAACCAGTCCATGAGTGGGAAGTTGACACTCCAGTCCTTCAAACATACTTCCAAAGGTAGGGGAATCCAACAATAGATCTCTTCACCACCTTAAAAAAACGCAAAATGCCAACACTTGGCGTCCAGGCACACACATTCCAAGGGCACTGCACCATGGGTGAACAGGTCTGGGATATTTGCGTACACTTTTCCACCTCTTCCACTCATTCCTTACGTGGTCAGGAAACTCAGTCAGACTTTACTAATTATTATACTCCTAGACCCAACATGAGCATGTCAACCGTGGTGCACAACCCTTCTGGAGCTCTCCCTAGTACGTCACAAGAAACTTACCACCATTCCAGATCTTATAACTCAGTGTGGGTCTGGCACCCCAATGTAGTACAACTCAATCTTGCAGCCTGGCTCCTGAGGTTTTCAAGTTCCGGGACTTACAATGAACTCTAGAATATATAGACATTCTAAAAGAAGCCAGAAGACTAACCACAAGGGCGTGTTATGCAGCAAAATGGAAATGGTTTGTTCATTACTGCGCTGGGTCCAGACTGGAATGGCATGGTGAGCAACAAAAACGATTGAATTAGGCCCAGATCTCTGTACAGGGGTGTATGTATGACATTGTTCTGCATTCTGTCCATCAATTGAAGATTCTTTTTTTTTTTTTTTTTGTAGGTGTCATACGGTAAAATACATTGCAACGATGAGTGGGCGAATAAGCCAATACAGTAAAATCAGTATACAGGAGAGTAGGACGTCATATAAGACGGTATATAAAAAGAGAGTAACAATACGATACACAACCCGTTAAGCTGACGCCAGCAAATTGCGTCCAACTCGCGATTCAGGATAATTAACACCGAAACAGACACCCAGATAATGTGAAAGAGATAGATTCAGGATAAGCAACCCGCCTCTTGTAAAAAGGGAGAAAAAGAAAAGAAAAAAAGGCCATAGAACTAAACAAAGACAAAATAAAAAACCCTCCCCCGTTCCCCCCACACTGCACCCCTGCAATGGCTACGGCCTAACCCCACTAGCAGCGTGCCTGTCGCCCCACAACTAAATCCTAAAAGAAGGTAAAGAGTGGAGAAGGAGATATCATACATACTCCCGGCCCCCCTCCCTCACCGCTAGAAGCAAACCACCCCGTATTATGGTCAAGACACTGTGGAGCAGCAATTGCAATACAACCGGGGGAGTTTGTAAAAACCACCCGACTCCCGCATCATTGTAAGCTACAAGTCCCGTATCGAATACAGCTGTGTTATCAAACCCATACAATCAGACTCAACCCTGGCCACTCCGATTTTTCGTGCGCTTTCTCTCCGCTCAAACCGCCATCCCAACAGGAGAATCAAAACGTTCAAGAAAGTCAAAGTCAGTGCGGTGCGATCGAATCCAACGTGTTAGTACTTGGAAGTCCACAAATCAAAAGGAGATACCTGTCCACCCACAGTGAGGCACTAGAACGTGATTGAGTCAACTGGGAGAAAAAGAATGATGTATCAATCCGATAGTCACTGATAAAATTATCCAGGAGTATAAAATCAGCTGTGTCCATCTTGGGCGGTATCGGCATTGAGTATGCAGAGTTATTGATAGTTCCAGGCTTGCTAGCCGTTCGGGAGCCGACCGAAAACACCAGATCAGGTTTCCACTCGGGGTCCTTCATCACTGGCATGCCCTGAATCGCGGGTGACACAGCGTGTTCCAAAGCTATTGAAGAGTCGTGGTCCGGTCTCAGACACATACTCTCGGCCGTCACGTCCATTTTGTGGATGATGGCGGCGACCTGCAAGTGAAGCGCCCCAATGGCGGCCATTACGGTCTGCAACAATGGCGTACATTCCTCCCCCTCCATATCTTCTCGCATAGCGATAGATCAGACCTCTGGCCCCGGAGGTCTACTACTCCAGGGTAACGGGTACAAGCGGGTCCGACATTAACGGAGGGCACCCGTCATTATCGCGGTCTAGACACCGTCGCCGCAGTCGAGGATCCAAGCCCGTTGACCCCGGGAGGTCAGCAGGGTCTTCGGGCAACGGACTCCCACACACAGCAACCTTTGCGTCCCACCGCCGTATCCTTAAAATCCACCTGGCCACCGTACCACCATCCAAACCGGTCAGGATATTCTCCTCTTCGGGAGACCGGACGCTGCCCAAGTCCGGCGGCCTATGTTGTTCAACTGACCCGGTGGGTTAGAAATCGAGGCCCCGGCTTCAACGCTTGGTTAGGCCGAGAATGAAAACACGGCGTAGCTCCGTCATTCGAGGAGATGGAAATCTCAGGATTACACCTTTATGCTCTGCAACACTTCAGCCACACGGGAGTCTGGAACGATTTCAGGATCAGTATCAGGATTCATGAATTGCAGATTCTTGGTGCTGGATGCCCATTGCAAAAAGAACAATCAGTGGTCTGTGTGAAAGGTGTAAGCACTGCTGCTTAAATGGGCTATGGCAAGGGCACTGAGCAGCAGGTAGGCTCATCGTAGTCTACCCCTGTCTTTTTTGATTTAACCTTCAATGTATTTCAGAAGCACTTTGAAATATTTAGAATCTGGCACCTGTAAGGTGGAGTAGGGAGTAATAAAATATGTTTATATTGTGTGATGGCATGTGGTGTGTGTGCTAATACTGCCCTCACTCACACAAATGCGTGACATGCTTAATCATCGGGCTACTTACAAAACATACCGGCATAGCCACGCAAGGGGTGGAGCAATAGGGTGGGGGAAGACAATACAACACAAAAAGAAACAAATAATTTCAGTGTCTGGGAACGACAGTAGTGAAATTAAAATACCTTGTCAATATGGAGAGAATCCATAATTAAAACTGTTCAAATGAATCAGCAAAATTCATGAATAGTTGAAGACCAGCGTAATGCTAACAACGATGCATCACTGTATGGCTCCCTTCTGAAACCTATGGGTCTAAAAAACACTAATGTTGTGCCTGAAACTCATCGTTGCACAATTAATATAAAAAGATCAAATAGTGTGTGCTATCTCCATTCTTACCCAAATGAGTATCGTGAAGCTTAATTAATCTTTAATTTTGTAATGAGCTTCTGAAGTCTACATCTCATATAAATAAAATCCACTTGCCTCTTTTGGTACCAAGCAGATAGGTGACGGATTAGGACTGCATTCTCCTACAAAAGCTCTAACAAGAAGTTCTTCGATTATCACAGAGCTCATGTTACATCAGGGTTTGGATTCCAGCAAGGTTCCAATTGTACCAACTTTTTGTAAATCTGCAGGCCCCCCACTATGAACTGAACAAAATTCCTGTATTGAATACCGCTCTGCTCAAGTACGTGTTGGATTTTGTTCCCGTAACTGATCTTTACCAGGTGTAAGAACAAAGGACCTGATTTTACTGTCTGGAAAATCTAGCCAGCAGAATCACTTTCTGAACTGGCTGCATTGTAGAAGTCACCTGTTTTCCTGAATGACCCCCTCACACCCAAGCCCAAACTTTCACCATGAACACGAGGAGCATGTAATGCTTTCCCATACCAGACGGCAGTCTTCCCGGCCCGCCTCAATTCTCTTCTCCATCTTCCCTTGCTGCAGCCCCGTTTACATTTACGACTTGCCCAAATGTCAATGTGAGTGACAATACCTATAGAAAAGGGGACCGTGCATAATTCCGACATGTAAAACCAAGTCAGCACGATTATTGCTCGTTCCAAGGAAATGAACCCTGAATTGCATGCTACTGATGTGGGTGTTATGATCACACAATGCCAGTTTTTGTCAAGTCAAAACTGCTTTATTCAGTTAGTAAAAAACCATCCAAGCATACAATTAAAAACTTCATGGTTAAAACATCACAGCAAAAGGTTTAAAGCCCCCTTTTGTACCAAGAAAGAAGGTTAAGCACACACACAAAGTTCCAACTACCCTCCCGAGTACTACACAGTTGTCTGAGTTGACAGACTTTTCAATCAGCTGGCAGAGTGAATCAATGTTTATGCCATACAGCTGCTAAATATTGACTGACTGCGAACACAATCTGGGTGGAAGTATCAGTTTTCAGAATCCTGTGGGCAGTTAAGTAATGCAGGAACCCTAGGTTCAGACAAACTGGACGTATTTATTTGAGTATCAAATTGAGGTATTCAGGGAAAAATAATATGTGCACCTTAGTCTTGGAAGTCATCCCGCAGGTGGGGCACATATCGGAACCTGTCTCTCTACCACATGCAGGTAAACTATTTTAATGGAAGACAGCTGAGACGGAGGTGCACATATAGGACCTTATTATGACTTTGACACTCCTCTAGTGGTGCCGTCTGCTGGAGGACCGCCAAAGCCTTTGGTGCAACCACCCGCCAGATTAGGAGTTTAAACCTGAGCGGCCGAAGGACTGTTAGGCTCATAGGAGAGCCTAACTTGTATCCCGCTGCCATGACCGCACCTGCAGCACGTTCCTGCCCGGTGTGGCATACATGCTCATCACCGGCCTTTTTTCTTTACACCTTCCACCCCACCCCTGTTATTTCCTAGAGTTTGTCTCTTCCTTTACAGATCGCCTCCCAGACCTCCTACTTGTTTTTAGGGCTCGCCTGCTGTGCACATGGGCATAGCTGGCGAAGCTCTAATGTGGCTTATCCAGAGGTTAACCACCACTGGCGATTGCATGCAGTGCATGTGCTTTTTATTAGGGCTCGCCTCCTGTGCACATGCGCATAGCTGGCAAAGCTCTAATGTGGCTTATCCAGAGGTTAACCACCACTGGCGATTCCACTGGCGATTGCATGCAGTGCATGTGCTTTTTAGGTGATTGCGCAAGCGCAAGCCCTAAAAAGCGCGTGCACAATGCCACCAGCCGCCTGCCTGCCTGCCTCGCATTACCACATCAAAGGCAGCCCAGCCTCCCTCCCACAGCTTCTCTAATTATTCACGGCGGCCGGCCTTACTTACATCACGCCTGTTAGACCATGAAGTTCCGTCCTGTGTGATTTTATAATACGCTGATTTGTAAACTTCGTTACATAAACAGCTACGCATTTGAATTAAGTTACATACTAGGAATTTAACTACAATATTTATGTTTTCCAATATTTTCATCGGACAATAAATGCTAGTGAATTTTTAAAAAAAGCACCTTTACAAGCGTGGTCTCGAAGGCACGGACCTTCATAATGGCTGTCACGGATGCAGCTGCTAGTGACTTTTTCCATTTAAACTGGTCAAAATAACGTGGCATCTGCGCTACTAGTGCATGGCCATTGGCCACGGTTCTAGAAAAATAAATAACAAATGTATTGTGTCTGCAGAACAGTCGTTCTTTCCAGTTGCCATGTATAATGTGCGCAAACAGTTGTATTTCCCGCCACACCGCCCTCTGCACTTGCACTGCAGCGGAAAAGAACTAGTTAAGTTCTGAATGGCTGCCTGACCAAATCGAAAAGACTTTGATCTAATCAGAGCAAGGGACAAAATATACTAAGTGACATCACTACTCTTTGCCCAAGAGAGCAGTGGTTGTTAAAGTTGTTGTGACTTTTATTGCCTGTACATTCGGTGAGTTCCTTAAGTGATCCCTTCATACACCTCAGTATTTGACTCTTCACTACTTAATGTGAAAGAGCTATAATTTTTCCAGCGTATTCAACCTTTGTAGCGTGCATACTACCGACCATATACCAGAGCGCATATGCACTGGTCTAGTACTCCGCCGTTTCCAGATAGCAGTGGGCCAGTGGCGCAATGGATAACCCGTCTGCCTACGGAGCAGAAGATTCAAGGTTCGACTCCTGGCTGGCTCGACTCGACGCTCCAAAGTGCTCTTTTCATCCCTTTGTTAAGAAGTGCAATAATTAAGGGCAACATGAAATTAGACGAGTGTTAAAGAGTAACTCTACTATACTTTGCCAAAATCGCGGCATTTTAATTAAAACATATAGAGGGAAAATGGACAAAAATATCATTTTTTTTTATTTAATAGCGTGAAACAAAAGATGCATTCCCAGATGCTCTGTTTTAATTGTAAAGAAAAGAAAGGTTACAGTCGTCTTGACAAAGAACTTATTTTTTATGGTAAAATAAATTATTGTGACATACACATATAGCGCACTATTATAGTTGAACCAAATCTAACCGTCTCTTAGAGGAACACCGGGCGATCGGGGAGGGGGGGGGGGGGGTGGAGGGAGGGAGGAGTGTGTGCTTTTCTTTTTTTTCTTGAAACATGACTAAGAAAGCTGTGTGTCAACGCAGGCCCGACGGCTGCTCCTTGATGCAATACATCGTGTGATTTTATTTTACAAAATACTTTTATGCCAATAATGCCAGATTTGATGAATTAATTGTATTTTAAACCCATCTCCATATGCATTGGACTAGGCCTCTACTTGTTTATAGAAATACTTTTCTCTGCTTGATGCCACTCAGATGTATTAAAATCCGTTTCCTAAAAGAGATCAAGGTCGTGTTTAATGGACAAATGCATGTACTCTTCGAGAACAGTCGAATTAGCACCTCTAACATCAAAAACATCATTAGCGGCGCATGTGAAAATGGCTCGAGGTATCTTGCGAACTGGGAAAGTACTGTAATTGCAAAATTGCAGGTTTCATGGACGTAGCGCTTACTTAAAATGGAGCCAGCTTTTGCTCCTTTTGCAGGCATTACTTTCAACCTTCAGACCTCGGTTTTTTGGAATGGACCTTAGACTTTTTCTATTGGGTCTCGGGTGTTTTGCGTTCAGTGAAATTCACCAATACCCAGAATGCACCGATGCACCCACCACAGAGCTCAACAGATGCCCCCACCACACAGCTCCACAGATGCACCCACCACGCAGCTCCACCGAGGCACTCACCACACAGCTCCACCGAGGCACTCACCACACAGCTCCACCGATGCACCTACTACACAGCTCCACCGATGCACCCACCACACAGCTCCACCTATGCACCCACCACACAGCTCCACTGAGGCACCCCCACACAGCTCTACAGATGCACCCACCACACAGCTCCACCTACACAGCTCCACCGATGCCCCCACCACACAGCTCCACCGATGCACCCAGCACACAGCTCCACCGATGCACCCAGCACACAGCTCCACCGATGCACCAACCACACAGCTCCACCGATGCACCAACCACACAGCTCCACCGATGCTCCACCAATGCACCCACCACACAGCTCCACCAATGCACTCACTAAGCTCCACCGATCTACTCACCAAACAGCTACACCCATGCAGCCCCCACACAGCTCCAACTCAGCTCCACTGATGCACCCACCACCCAGCTCCACCGATGCACCCACCACACAGCTCCACCGATGCACCCACCACACAGCTCCACCTACACAGCTCCACCGATGCACCCAACACAGCTCCACACATGCAGCCACCACACAGCTCCACCGACACAGCTCCCCCGATGCACCCACCACCCCCAATGCACCCACCGCACAGCTCCACCGATGCACCCACCGCACAGCTCCACCGATGCACCCACCTACACAGCTCCACCGATGCACCCACCTACACAGCTCCACCGATGCACCCACCACACAGCTCCACCGATGCACCCACCACACAGCTCCACCGAACGACCCACCACACAGCTCCACCGATGCACCCACCACACAGCTCCACCGATGCACCCACCACACAGCTCCACCGATGCACCCACCACCCAGCTCCACCGATGCACCCACCACACAGCTCCACCGATGCACCCACCACACAGCTCCACCTACACAGCTCCACCGATGCACCCACCACACAGCTCCACACATGCAGCCACCACACAGCTCCACCGACACAGCTCCCCCGATGCACCCACCACCCCCAATGCACCCACCACACAGCTCCACCGATGCACCCACCTACACAGCTCCACCGATGCACCCACCTACACAGCTCCACCGATGCACCCACCACACAGCTCCACCGATGCACCCACCACACAGCTCCACCGAACGACCCACCACACAGCTCCACCGAACGACCCACCACACAGCTCCACCGATGCACCCACCACACAGCTCCACCGATGCACCCACCACACAGCTCCACCGATGCACCCACCACACAGCTCCACCGATGCAGCCACCACACAGCTCCACCGATGCACCCACCACCCAGCTCCACCGACACAGCTCCACCGATGCACCCAACACACAGCTCCACCAAGCCACCCACCATACAGCTCCACCACACAGCTCCACAGATGCACCCACCACACAGCTCCACTGAGGCACCCACCACACAGCTCCACTGAGGCACCCACCACACAGCTCCACTGAGGCACCCACCACACAGCTCCACCAAACGACCCACCTCACAGCTCCACCGATGCACCCAGCTCCACTAATGCACCTACCACACAGCTCCACCGATGCACCCACCACACAGCTCCACCGATGCACCCACCACACAGCTCCACCGATGCACCCACCACACAGCTCCACCGAGGCACCCACCACACAGCTCCACTGATGCACCCACCACACAGCTCCACCGATGCACCCACCACACAGCTCCACCGATGCACCCACCACACAGCTCCACCGATGCAGCCACCACACAGCTCCACCGATGCAGCCACCACACAGCTCCACCGATGCAGCCACCACACAGCTCCACCGATGCAGCCACCACACAGCTCCACCGATGCAGCCACCACACAGCTCCACCGATGCAGCCACCACACAGCTCCACCGATGCACCCACCACACAGCCCCACCGAGGCACCCACCACACAGCCCCACCGAGGCACCCACCACACAGCTCCACCGAGGCACCCACCACACAGCTCCACCGAGGCACCCACCACACAGCTCCACCGAGGCACCCACCACACAGCTCCACCGAGGCACCCACCACACAGCTCCACCGAGGCACCCACCACACAGCTCCACCGAGGCACCCACCACACAGCTCCACCGAGGCACCCACCACACAGCTCCACCGAGGCACCCACCACACAGCTCCACCGAGGCACCCACCACACAGCTCCACCGAGGCACCCACCACACAGCTCCACCGAGGCACCCACCACACAGCTCCACCGAGGCACCCACCACACAGCTCCACAGATGCACCCAGCTCCGATGCACCCACCACACAGCTCTGCCGAGGCTCCAACTAGGCTCCACCAATGCACCCACCACACAGCTCCACCAATGCACCCACTAAGCTCCACCGATGCACACACCACTCAGCGAAACCACAGCATCGCTCAGCACCACAGCAGCATCACTCAGCGCAACCACAGCATCACTCAGCGCTACCACAGCATCACTCAGCGCAACCACAGCATCACTCAGCGCAACCACAGCATCACTCAGCGCAACCACAGCATCACTCAGCCCAACCACGGCATCACTCAGCCCAACCACAGCATCACTGGTTCAAATATGTTCTTTCAATGTTTCAAGCTGTTTTCAAGCTTTCATGCTTTATTACAAATCACAAAAATATGTTAATATTTCACTTCTGTTCTTGGATTTTCGTCACAATATAAAACACTGAACATAATCTTGACAAAAGTTATTTACAAAAGTTTAAGCTATTGCCATTACAAATTAAATAACTTATTTAAGTATTAATTATTTAAAAAAATTAAAAGCCATTGTTATTTGTAATATCAATGCATCTAAGTCACGTAAATACAAAACATGTTGCATTACAAATGCTATAGGTGTTTCCGAAAGTTATAACTATTGGCATTGTAAATGACAAAGCTATTAATTTAGCTAGTTTAAAAAATAACACATAAATAAAAAAAAAATCATTTATAAGACCAATAGCTCAAACTTTCCTAATGCGAGCCCTATTGCATTTCCAATGCTTGTTTCTTCCTCCACCTCCCCTCTCAGATTCCTCTCCCGTTTAACTGCTACCAGGTACTAACTGAACCCCCCTTCCCCACCCTCTGTTTGTCTACTGCCAGAGACCCCACCCCCAGCCCCCCCCCCCCCCCCTGGTATTTCTACTTCCAGGGCCCCTTCAGACCCCCTGTTTGTCTTTTTCCAGAGACCCTGTCAGACCTCACCATGCCCTGTGTTTTCGCGCACCCTCTTTATTAGTTGATAAAGCCATTGGGCATCTGCATTGATAACTTTATGGCATGTCACAGCGTGTAGTCCCAGCAACACCCAGAAGGGCCCACGGGAGCTTGCGCGCTGGGGGATATAAGTAATTACATTTGTTATCTTGGCGCTACTCAGCATGGGTCACTCCATCCGTGTGCAAGGTGTGCACCGCCAAGATTGGATTCTGTGCCTTGCCTGGTACACTCCGATCTCTGCCGCGGGGCTCAGCCCTCCGAGCTGTCTTATGCCGCTACTTCTCTCAGCGGCATGTTTTCAGGCGGCGTCTGCACCCCATATATGAGATCCCCTCCGGTTTCATCCATTCATCATTATTGACGTCCCCTTTGCATTTTACTGCTCTTAAGCCCACGAAGGCGCATGTCCAGGTGTCTCCAGCACGAGGGGGGCAAACCCAGCTGTCTGAAGATTTGTCACCAGGACCTCCTGCTGCGCGTGTGTGTTGCTTTTCTTTAAAGGATCCCTCTTTGATTGTTCGGTTTCCCCTTCTCTCACCTCCTGTTGCTTCAGTATCCCTATAGATTGATTTATTGTTGTAATACAATATTTAGGTATCTGGTGCCCGACATGACAGGGGTGTCTGCGGCCGTGGCCCTAAAAATGTGTTGCATTGTTTTGTTTGCGACTCACTGAAATTCTGATCCCGTCTTCTCCCTGTAAGCAAATTGTGTGACCCTGGACATGTCAGTTTGTTGTCAGTTGCTCTGATGCTTTCCCTTTTAACAACGAGAATAACCAAGAAATTAGCTATCCTTCTGCACTGTCTATATAAATGGGTATTTAACTATGGAGTCATGTGTCAGTTCCACGCACAAAATAAGTGCCTGGGCTCTCGCCAGGAGACCGCTTGCACCAGCCCATTTTTAGGTCTCGACTGGCGTACACTGCGCAGCAGTGTTGCGCAGCTCGAAGTTTTGTTTTGCAGTTACTGGGGTTGAACCCGCCTCTCTTCCATTGGCTGGCTCCATAAATGGAGGCTAGCCATTGGAAGAGAATAATGTCAATCATTTTTGGAGCAGATTCGTGGGAGTTTCTGTGTTTTTTAAGCCCCGCCCCCTTTGTTTTGTCATGCAGAGGTGGGCCATAGTGGGTGTTTCCTTTTTTTTCCTTTTCCCCAGGATGTTTGCGGCCGCCATTTTTTCATGGAGCTCGGGCGGGTGGGATGATTGCGGTCCGGTCGCGAGTTCGATTGGGAGCCTGTCCCCCCTCGAGCCATAGCCGTGCCTGGCGTTGCTTGTTACGCTTTGTTGCCTCCTGTAGCAGTGAATCACGTCAGGCGAAGCCAGTGAGTTAACAGGAGCAAGCGCTCGCGCTCCGACCACGCTCTCCTCCCACCATTCGCGGGATGGGCTTGTTTAAGTTAGCCTGTAACTGCCTGAAGACTGTGTCATGCTATGTTTTTCCCCGTGGGGTAGGAGCTCCTCGCACAGCGTACGATGGCCCCTCCTCCCACCACTCGCGGGATGGGCTTGTTTTTGCTGGTGGTTGCTTCGGGAGTCGTTACAGCTGCTGTCCGCCCTTCCTCTGATGTGTTGTCTTAGCTCTCGTGTTCCAAGTCCCGCAGCTTGTGTTTTTGGCGCACAGTTGACTTTCTATTTAAAGATTTGGAAAACATCGTGGGCCCATCCAGGTCTGCTTCGTATCACGTTTTGAGCTCTGGTGTGTTTATTTTTCCTGTCACCTAAATTTGCTAGAGCAACAGTCAGATTTATTTTCGTGCCAAAATAAAGCACGCCTACTCTTGTCAGAGCAAAACGATTTAAAGAGAGGTTCCATTGAATTTAGTGCCGGTCAGTCTTATGGTGGGTGGCGTGTTACCACATTGCAGTCAATCGAGGTGAGCCATTCCTGAAGGATGAAGATCTGCTACCTTGGAGGTTCGAGGCATGTGGGCTGCTGAATTCATATCTGTGCATAGATCGCCGCCCAGTGTTGGGTCCAGATGATCGCACATTGTTGTCCTGGAAGAGTCTTCGAAGTATCGCGAGATAGGTGGCTCCTCCCCTGGACTACAGTGCGCTTGGGCATCAACTCCATCCTCAGATTGTTTTTTTTTTTCCGCCATTGGGTTCGGATGTATATTGGTTCACTCTAGTCGGAATCGATATAAAACTTTCTTAAGACCAAAAGGCCTTTAGCTTTTCAGCGGTATAGTCTTGCGTTCGATGCCCGTTTCTTTCAGCTCAGTTTCGAGCCGGATTCCAGAGAGCCGTGTTCTTTCGACGCTGAAGGCCCAGTCGACGCCAAAGACCTTATCGACGGACCATCATGGAACCGAGTCCGTTCAAGAGATGTCCCGTGTGCAACTCAAGTATCCCCACATCGACGTCCACCCGGTGTGCAACAAGTGTCTGTCGCCAAATCATGATGATGCCAGCTGCATGGCTTGTTCCCGATTTCGATCCAAGAAGACTCTTATGCATCGTCGCGCTGCGCGCCAGGAGGCCCAGCAGACTGCACCGGCGCCTGTGAACATATTCGATGATGAGGGAGCTGACCAGGAAGTTAGTGAGAACCTGTCGAATCCCGCGTCGGAGGTCGACTAAAACTACGACGCGGACGTTGAAATGCTCGAAGCGGAAGAAGTCGTCGACGAGGTAGGAGACGACGATGGGGCCTTTGGGGCCATGGAAGATAGCTCGAGCGAAGAGCTCACTCAAACTGGCATTGGGGCCGAACCGCTTCAAAAGGCTCAGGTCGAGGGATCGCCACTAGGCCTTACCCAAGATCTTCCAGTGGGTTCTACGGCCCCGCCTTCGGGCTCGGCTATTGGCATTGCTATTGAGCCGCACCCTGCGAAATCGAAACCGAAAGTGAAGACACCGGTCTCGACGCAAGTGAAAGCACTGGTGCCCCCCTCGAAACCAAAAGTGCGTATTGCTTTGGTCGGCTCAAAGCCCTCGGACCTGTCGGCACCGACGAAGCAAAAGGGCGTTATCGACCCGAAGAAACAGCTCAAGGGGGTCGAGACGAAGTCTGGCACGCCGAAGACAAAGGTCAAGGCAGTCGAGCCAGCAAATCGGCACCAAAGACGGTCGACACCGACAAAGGGCTCGGTGATCCGAAGGTTCTCGAGACTCCGCGTCGACAAGACAAGGCCAAGAGCGGCCCGACCCACGAGTCCACGTCTAGTGGTGCCTCGAAGGATTCAGTCCACTCGACGCAGCCGTCCGCCGCTTTCTCCAAGCAAGTGGCAGACTCCCTGAAGCGCAACAAGGACAAGGCCTCAAATGTCGGGCCAAAAGATCCTCCACCTTCGAAGCCTGTCGATAAACTTCAGAAAGCGGCGACGCCAATTCACTTCACGTTGCCGCCGAAAGTGGCACCGAAGGCTTTTGCCCTAGGATGGTCACCAACGTGCCCGAGAAGGTGCTCTCGGTGCCGAAGTCGACGACAGTGGTCCCGCCTTAAAGCATCGACAATCTTCGTTGGACGAACAACAAGAACATTTTATCGATGCCGAAACAGGCAGGCTTTCCCTTCATAAGCGGAAAATTGCCCCAAAACAGCCAATGGAGTCCTATAAAATTCCACTGAAGAGGAAGAAGGATTCCACTTCGACCCCTGTTCTTGTGGAACCAATTTCTCCACATGGCCATGATGTCTCACCCACTTATTCAGATGTGGACACTGGGGAAGGTGATGATGATGAGTACATCTATCCTGTCTACACTGAGCCAGATGATACCAATGAACCCTGGGCAGCTGTTGCTGACCCAGGTGATCCTCACTCTACCCCAGACACTCAAATGTATGCTGTGAAAATGTCACCTACAGATGATTCAGCTGCGTTTAATGCCCTCATTGAAAGGGCAGCTAAAAATCATGACGTCCAGCTCCATGCTGACCCCATTGAAGTAGACTTTCTTTTTGACACCTTTTCCGTCTCAGAGAGGACTGTCAAGACTCTGCCTATGTTGACGGGTGTCTTGAAGCATGCTGGGGAGATCTTTAAGGAGCCTACGAGAGCCAGGGTGATAAACCCTAGAATTGAGAAGAAGTATAAACCGGCACCTGGTGACCCTACTTACATCAAGGGACAGTTGCCTTTGGACTCTCTTGTTGTTTCTAATGCCCGGAAGAGGGCTAATCACAAACAATGGGTGATGCTCCTCCACCAGATAAGGAATCTAAGGCGTTTGAGGCATCAGGGAAAAGGTTGGCAGCTCAAGCGGCCAATATCTGGCGCATTTCAAATACACAAGCACTTCTAGCAAGGTATGACAGGGCACATTACGACACACTGGAGACCCTGTTACAGCACCTGCCAGACGAATACAAAGAGGCAGCTGAGATGCTCATCCAAGAGAGGAAGCTGATATCAAATGCTTCTATTAAATGTGCACTGGACGCGGCTGACACCGCGGCCAGAGCTATCAACACTGTCATGCTGAGACGACATGCCTGGCTCAGAATCTCAGGATTCAAGCCAGAGATACAGACCACCATTCTTAATCAGACAGTAAACCCTGATCATCTATTTGGCCCAGTGGTGGACACCACCTTGGAGAAAATCAAGAAGGACACTGAAACTGCTAAGTCCATGGGGGCTCTGCAGTCCCAGCAGTTCAGGGGTGGTTCTTTTCGTCGCTCAAGCACTAGAGGTGTTTCCAGAGGCCAGCTCTCCCAAACCACACAGTACTATAAAGGACACGCAGACCACATACACCAAACAAAGTCGAGGTGGATATCGTGGAAATAGCGCCAAAGGCAGAGGTTGTGGAAACAACAACTCCAGATCCTTCGCCACTAACAAACAGTGACGCCTTGTCACTGCCCCCCGACCACGCAACACCTGTCGGGGGGAGACTTCAACAGTTCCTGCCAGTCTGGAAGACCATCACCACAGACAGGTGGGTCACACAGCTTATACAGTATGGTTATTGTCTGGAGTCAACATCCACTCCACCCAACATACCCCCAAGAAACCGTCCTATGTCCGCCGAGCATTTGCACTTATTGCTGCAGGAGGTCATCGTCATGCTGCAAAAGGGGGCAATCGAGCTCGTGCCTGTGACGCCTGGCAACGTTTTGCTTACTGTTGTCACATTAATTTGAATATCAAATAATTGTATTTTGGAAAATACTGGTTTCGACATGATATGTGGTTTTTCGTGTGTATAGCAAAAGTTGCCTGATACTACTGAGAATTTCTGTCATCTGCATAGTAGTATTTTTGTTGCCATATTTTAGATTTTGTGTATAAAAGAGAAAGAACAAAAAAAGTGAGAATTTTGAGTAATAAAAAACAGTTTAAATCTGTTCTTTTTTCCTTGCTCTACTTTCAATTGTTGACCACGTATGTGGCAAGATTCTGAATTGATGGAATAATATTAGAATAATTCCTTCAGGGACACCGTTTAATTGTTATTGTGAAAGAAAGAGGCACAGGAGTTTACTCACTGTACTTCTTAATACCAAAAAAGGACGGGTCCCTCAGACCCATACTGGACCTCAGACCCCTCAATCAGTACATCCTATCGGAGCACTTTCACATGCTGACCCTGCAGCAAGTCCTACCGTTGCTCAATCAGGGGGATTTTCTCGCAACTTTAGATCTGAAGGATGCGTATTTTCATATTCCGCTACACCCGCCACACAAAAAATACCTCCGGTTCACCATCCACAACCAACATTACCAGTTCAAGGTTCAGCCTTTTGGGGTCACCCTGGCACCCAGGGTGTTTACGAAGTGCCTGGCGACGGTGGCAGCACACCTAAGGAGACAAAACATTCACGTCTACCCTTATCTGGACGACTGGCTCATCCAGGCAATGTCGGCCGAGCAGTGTGCCGCCCACATGTCCCACACCATTCACCTTCTTCACGATCTGGGATTCTCACTGAATTACCCAAAGTCCCACCTGCAACCCGCCCACATATGGCAGTATCTGGGTGCGACAATAAACACTCTGGCAGCCACAGCACAGCCGAATTCAGCGAGGGTCAGCAGCATTCAATCGCCGATACAAAAATTCAGACCTCAACACTCGCTTCCAGCAAAAGTGTTCATGCAGTTGATAGGCATGATGGCCTCCTGCATCTCCATTGTCCCGCACGCGAGACTACATATGCGTCTGCTTCAGCAGTGCTTAGCACGTCAGTGGACTCAGGCTCACGGGCAGTTGAAGGAGCTAGTGTTGGTGAGCGGTCGGACATACAACTCTCTGCATTGGTGGAATCCACGAAACCTTTGCAAGGGACGACCGTTCCAAGAGCCTGTGCCACAGATCATCCTGACGACGGACGCTTCTCTCCAGGGAAGGGGAGCTCATGTACTCCACTACACTGTGCAGGGACTATGGACACCACAGCAAAGGAAGATGTACATCAATGTTCTAGAACTGATGGCGATCTTCCTGGCACTGAAAGCCTTCAAAGTACATCTGTGCAACAAGGTCGTGTTGATCCGGACGGACAACATGACGGCCATGTACTACATTCAAAAGCGGGGAGGTACACACACTCCACAGTTGTCTCATTTGGCTCAGAGCATGTGGAAGTGGGCTATTCAGAGGAACATCTTCCTCATGGCGGAACACCTCCCGGGCAAGGGCAATCAAATGGCGGACCTGCTCAGCAGGTACAGCCACCAAATGCACAAGTGGGAGATACATCCATCTGTACTCCACCCATACTTCCAAAGGTGGGGTCATCCAGAGATAGACCTATTCGCCACAAAGGAGAACACAAAATGCCAAAGCTTTGCCGCCAGGTTTCCACACCCACAGTCGCAAGGCAATGCGATATGGATGAACTGGTCAGGCAAATTTGCGTACGCTTTTCCCCCAGCACCTCTAATACCGCTGGTGGCACGCAAGCTGAAGCAGCACTCGATGACTCATCCTGGTTGCTCCGACGTGGGCTTGCCAACCATGGTACACCACGTTTCTGGAACTGTCCGTGGTACCGCATCAAAGGCTGCGCCTCACACCCAGGCTTTTGACGCAGAGCCATGGCGACATTCAGCATCCAGATCCGCAACAGCTCAACCTGGCGATCTGGCTCCTGAGGTCTTGGAGTTTGGCTACCTCAACTTATCTCCTGACTGTATGGACATCATCCGGGAGGCAAGGAAGCCCACCACCAGAGCATGCTATGCGGCGAAGTCGAAGCGGTTTGTCATTTATTGTGCAGACCACAACATTAACCCGCTGGATGCATCTATTCAAAACATCATTTTTTTATCTCTTACATCTGTACAGATGTAATCTGGCCTATGCTTCCATTTGTATACATTTATCCGCAATGGCTGCTTATCTCCAAAACAGACAGCACCTCTCACTTTTCAGGGTGCCTGCCATTAAAGCCTTTCTGGAAGGACTCCAACGAGTCATTCCTCCGCGGACGCCACCAGCTCCAGAGTGGAACCTCAATTTGGTCCTCACCAGGCTGATGGGTCCCCCTTTTGAAACACTGCATTCCTGCGAGATTCAATTCTTGACATGGAAAGTGGCTTTCCTTATAGCGATTACGTCGCTACGACGAGTTAGTAAACTCCAGGCACTAACTATCCAAGAGCCATTTATTCAAATTCATTCTAACAGGGTGGTGCTTCGCACTAACCCTAAATTCCTTCCTAAGGTAGTGTCTCAGTTCCATATCAACCAGACTATAGAACTACCTGTGTTCTTCCATAATCCAGAGTCACTTGCGGAGAGAATGCTCCACACACTTGACGTCAAAAGGGCCCTAATGTACTACATTGATATGACCAAAGATTTTAGGAAGACTAAACAACTATTTGTTGTCTTTCTACCACAACACAAAGGTAACCTCATTTCCAAGGCTGGTATAGCAAGGTGGATCGTTAAATGTATTCAGATCTGCTATCAGAAAGCCAAGCGCACTCTTGCCATTCCACCATGGGCCAACTCCACCCGAAAGTTGGGGGCCTCCATGGCTTTCCTTGGAAATTTTCCTTTGGAAGACATATGTAGAGCAGCCACATGGTCTACCACACACACATTTACAAAACATTACTGTGTTGATGTGCACTCCAAACAGCAGGCAGCTGTAGGGCAGGCTGTTCTAAAAACACTTTTCCAAACTGCTGCAGCTGGCACGGGCGGCCGCCGTTAATGGAGGGACTGCTATGTATTCTATGCACAGATATGAATTCAGCAGCCCACATGCCTCGAACCGAATATGCTACTTACCAGTATGCATCTGTTCTTGGCATGTAGGGCTGCTGACATTCATATCGCCCGCCCTCCTCCCCGGCGCCTGTAGCGGCTGCAGCACTCACACATACTTCTGGCATGGTCATCATTCACTTAGTTTCACTCCATCTTGGCCACAATGGCTAAAAACAATCTGAGGATGGAGTCGATGCCCATGCGCACTGTAGTCCAGGTGAGGAGCCACCTATCTCGTGATACTTCGAAGACTCTTCCAGGACAAGAATGTGCGATCATCCAGACCCAACACTAGGCGGCGATCTATGCACAGATATGAATTTCAGCAGCCCTACATGCCAAGAACAGATGCATACTGGTAAGTAGCATATTCGATTTGCAATGTGCTGTTGCATTCACATAGTGCTTCATACCTCCGACGATACGCCAAAGCGCTTAGTGATGGCTTTGAAGCCAGTGGACGCTAATTGGTGACGATATGATGGAAGGGTGATCACATTGAAGTGAACGGGGTGAACTGCTCTGAAGAGGCTGGTTCCATTAAAGCCAGATGAGGTTACCATGATTCGCGCACCCAGCACTAGCACCTTTACCCCTAAATGCGCCCTCCAACGACGCCTCGTTGCTGGGGCAGCTGTTCGTGCTCAATAAAACGTTATAACATATAACAAGACTCATTGTGTTTACTTGGTCTGCTTTCGTGCATAGCATGTCCCGCAGAGCTGCGACTGCGTTTCAGCACATACACATGCGAAGAAAGCGCGATCTTGCTATGTGTTTGAACGCTCGGAAGTGTGTAGAATGTACAATTTCCAAGAGGGTGACATTGGTTGGCAGAGCGAGCGATTGCTCTGATTTCGAGGGATGTGAAACGCCGCAGGGAAGATTGTGCCCACCTGCCAAGAAACTGTGCATTTTTTGTAAATCAAACAATCTCTCCTTTAATCATCTCCCTCTCCCGGATTTGGCAGATATTGGCATATAAAGCAAAATGGTTTGACATCTGTTGCGTATGCTGGGAGGTTTCATCTTAATAACAATGACTTGCTCCAAGCCAAAGTGTCCGGCAAGTTTTACATCCTGAGGGTGTTGCCTACCCCCTGTCTTTAAAAGTGTCATGCGTCCTAATGTCAGATGTCTCTGCTTGAAGTCAATTAGTTGAGATGCCTCCTACATAGAGGCGCGTGCCTGTGTCTGTGGGTTGTCTGCCGCTGCCAGCACTCAGCACCTGCACTTCTTTCATTTGGAAGGGATTGCACCGGCACTTCTCAGCACTGCTCCCATGCTATTAATGGGGGAGTAACATCACTTCTCAGGAGCAAACGTGCTCTAGGATAAGGAGCACTTACACTAATCTATTTCCTTTTCAAGCACTGGTCTCCACTGTTTAGTGTATGGTTGCATTTGTATACGCTTACTACCCCTGTGTGCGGCAAGACACACCAACACGGATAGCTGGCTACACTCCACAGGCTGCATGGTTAAAAGGTTGTAGTTTTTGTTTTGAGCCTAGTTGGGAAGTGCTTTCATATTGTGCAACATGACCACCAAAGTGCAGTTATCGAGTTACGGGACTGAGTGCTTGGCGGTGTTACAGTACTCAGCGCTTGGCAGTGTGATGGGGTATGTGATGAATAAGATGTGTAAATTACAAGTGTTATTATGAATACAACATGCAGGCAGCTACACAGCACCAGCCTAGCCTCAGGGGCTGCGATTACTGCGCACACGTGCACAAAGTATGGGAGGCATTGAATACAGGTCATAGAACTTTGGAGCAGGGGTGCATGTTTCTGATACGTTCTTGGTGCCATGATGGCATTGGAGATGTAAAAAGACACAAACAGCAACATGCCAAGACACTGCAGAAATGGGGAGGCGTGCATTTTTTCTTTTACTTTATTCGGGGTACCTGGTGGAAAGTTAAATAGCCCAATTGCAAACGTTTTTTACTTAATTCATCTGTTATATTATCGGGTTTCCACATTCGCTGAACTTCTACTGATAAAAACAGCTGTCTCTGAACTTGTTTTTGGTGTGTAATACTGCAAATACGTTTCACCAAAAAGGTTTTAAATTTTATCAGTAGAATTCTTATTGGCTTTTTTCCATTGGTACATCTAGAGCACAACTTCCCCCAAACACACATGCTGCCATTCCACTGGGTCATGTAGAGACCTTTTGCAACAGGTGAACTGGAATTTACACCAAGATTTGACTGTAGTTGAGAGCAGAATTTCAAATATGTTGAGAAATGTCAGAAGCGGGTCTGAAAGGGAAGCTTCCACTTTTTATACAGGGAGATTTGTGGAAGGTAAGTGGCACCGAGAGATTTAGGATGCTTCGCTGTGTGCAACACTCTAAAATAAAACGCAGTGTTCAGACCTTTGTCTCAACCCCCCCCACCCCCGTCTATCCACTCCTGCACCCGCACCAGGTCTTCGTGCAGCGTGTGACCAGCACCCACATTCCAGCTGCACCCCTCCTTCCCCTGCAGTGCCCTCCAGTTTCTTGACAGCTCTGTTTTGGAAGCAAATCGCTCTTAATATCTCCCAGACGTAATACTCAGGTTAATCCAAGAGAGAGCAGCCCCGCTTAGCTCCTCTTTGAATATTAAGGTGCGGTGAAGGATGCTGGCAAGCGGGGACCTGTGTGTGTGTGTGTGTGGCTCTGTGTGTGTGTGGCTCTGTGTGTGTGTGTGGCTCTGTGTGTGTGTGGCTCTGTGTGTGTGTGTGGCTCTGTGTGTGTGTGTGTGGCTCTGTGTGTGTGTGTGTGTGTGTGGCTCTGTGTGTGTGTGGCTCTGTGTGTGTGTGTGTGGCTCTGTGTGTGTGTGTGTGGCTCTGTGTGTGTGTGGCTCTGTGTGTGTGTGTGTGGCTCTGTGTGTGTGTGGCTCTGTGTGTGTGTGGCTCTGTGTGTGTGTGGCTCTGTGTGTGTGTGGCTCTGTGTGTGTGGCTCTGTGTGTGTAGCTCTGTGTGTGTGTGTGTGTGTGTGTGTGTGTGCAAATGCAATAGGTCTCGCATTTGCGAGAGCTAAAGCTATTGGCATTGTAAATGACAATGCCATTTATTTAGCTGTTTTCAAAACCAACCCATCAATAAAAAGTTTGTCATTTACAATGCCAATAGCTCTAACTTTTACAAAGGCGAGACCGTTGCATTGTAAATGCTGGTTTTACTTGTGGATTGTCCATTTAATAGCTCGGCTGCACTCAAGCCTGTAAAGGCAAGTCGCCTTTTCTGAGGCAGGTTATTTATCATTCGAATGAGACAGATGTTATGGGGCGCTGATTGGATGGGAGGTTTGGGCACGTCTGGTCACCGATCTGTATTATAATGGAAGGAATAAAACACCACGAATGGTCGTTAAACTTAAGAAAGCGGCACGTCACACAATGTTCAAACAAAGTTACAGCAGTGCGGGTGACTCAATTTCCGTTTAATTTTATATGTAAATGCACCTTTGGAATTTATTCTTTCATAAACGCAGCATAATGTGTTCGACAGAGGTGTGTCTCCTGTCCCTGGGAGCAGGAAGGAGGGCAGTTTGTTCATCCAGTCAAGTTTGCTTCTTTTTGCGTATGGATAGCTGTGTCTATTTGCACGAGGCCATGATCTTGCCGGCCTCGTGCATGGACAGAAAAGAGGCAGAAAAAAAGGGACCTCTTTAACGAATCATATAGTGAAAAAAGTTCCCTCGTTTGTAAATAGGGAAAGTTTTGAACTTTTAAAAACTCATTTTATAGGTGATTTGCAAGCTATGCCTTGCCCGTGCTACAGGCAGTTTGTGGTGATATTGAGGAACTCTCCAATAATCAGCATTGGCAAAACGAATCAGTCCGCCGTAAAGAGGTACTGGCATTGCCAATGTCTTTTAGCAATGTTGTACTGCGGTGCAGCTGCTGTGCAACATGAAAGTTAGACAACAAGCATTTGCAATGCAATAGGTCTCGCATTTGCTAGAGTTTGAGCTATTGGCATTGTAAATGACAAATCCTTTTATTTGTGTTTTGAAAACCTGCAAGCGCTGCGTAAACACACACTTTGTACTTCTAGTCATTACATACGAGAAGCAAGGCTGGCAGTAACTGTGCCTCTTTTACTGCCATCCTTGCTTCTTGAAAGCAAGGACTAGAAGTACACTTGTAGGTTTTAAAACATATAGATAAAATACAATGTTCTGCACAATGCCAATAGCACGAACTCTCGCAATTGCGAGACCTGTTGCATTGCAAATGCTTGTTATTAATGGCTATCAATCCATCTGTACCAACGCTAGCCCCTCTGAGGTGAGCAGGGCAAAAGGGAGATTAGCTACCCTAATAGCACTTAATACACCCCTAACTTTAAAGAAAACGCTTGTCTCATCACAATTTTACCAGTTCCTGTATATTCTCTTGGAAGGAAATGAGGCCATTGTCTTAATTAATTTCTTTGATAGAACTAAAAGTAAGTTCATCGAAACATTAAAAACAGATTTGGATAATTTTTTTAAAGGAATCGAACGGGATTATAACCTAGTTTGGGCAGGAGATTTTAATTGTGCAAAGTGTGAATATGAAGTGGGAGAACCCTGTGGGTTCTGTGATGAGTTTGGAGATAAAATTCCGCTCTTTATCCATAATGTGTATGGGAATGTACTAAATAATGCCATACATAAACACTATCTAGCACTACAAGAACCTTCAAGTGAAGATGGAAAAACTAAATTACCAACCTTCGTGGGGAATCTTTCTTCCTCAGATATAGATCACATTATTGTTACAACAAATTGCTACCATCTGCTGGTAAGTATACGAATTAATGTGAGTCTTTATAGTGACCATTATCCCCTAACCGTGTCACAAAGATTAATTATGACACCAAAAGCTCAGGGAAAAATTATGGATATGAACATTAGTACCCAAGGGAACAATGGTATCTCAAAGTGGTCGAGAGTTAACCCAATAGCCTTTATGGACAATCTTTATGGCAAAACTCAAAAGAATTTTAACATTTGTCTAGATGGTTCTTCCCCTGATTCGACAAAACCGCCTTTTGTAACATAATTTTTACAATTGCAGCTGATTTAACAGCTAAGAAGAGGATGAAAACAAGCCCAAGATGGTTTAATCATGAATGTTCCAGATTGAATGGAGAACTAAAGTTGGCATTAAAACAAATACCTAAGGATAGTGCTAGGATTAGTCAGGTGAGGAAAGGCTATAAAAATTCTCTGATCTAAAGGAAAAGGGAGATAAGCGACGAGGCCTGGGAGAAGCTCATTAAAGCAGCTGTGGTAAAATGATCATGCTCTTTTTTGGGAAACAATTAATCATCCATTTTTTTCAAAGAAAATAATGTTGTACAAATAAATACTGTAGTAGTCCCAGAAGAAAGGGTATCCCACTTTGAAGGTACTTTTAATCCCGAATTTTTAAGTATAGCTGATGTGAGAACTGGTGATTTTATGTAAGTGGAGCCTACTGGCTCTATGTAAAAGCGCCAATGGGAAAGCAGCTGATGTTGTTGGAGTGCCAATTGAGGCTTTAAAAAATAACATGGCTTTCTGGATACCCGTTTTAATGAACGTATTCAATGCTATTTGTGGGGGAATAATACCTACCACTTGGACTGAAAGTATTATTGTCCCTATTTTTAGGAAAGGCGACTGAGGGAAAGCAATTTGCTACCGCCCGATATACCTTCTGAATTAATCCTTGAAAGTGATGGGCCGCATAGTTTTAGAGAGGCGTGAAAATTGGTCTAGTGAGCAAAATATGTTAACAGAGGCTCAGTTTGGGTTCAGAATGGGCATCTGCACTGTAGAGCAATGCTTGAACTTAGATGTATTAATAGGGAAGTATACACTAGCAAAGGAAGGGGCGCTTAATTTGTTTTGTTGATCTTACAAGCGCATTCGACCTAGTCCATCACCACACATTATGGCAAATACTGAAGGATCTCGGGGCTCCGATTGATATAATAGCATACCTCTCCCAAACCTATAACCTCCTAACATCTAAGGTTAATTTCGGGAAAGAGGGGGAATGCACATCGGTCTTCAGAGTAATGCGTGGTATTAGACAAGGGTGTGTGCTAGCGCCACTCCTGTTCTCCCTTTATATTAATAATATCGACCCCTTTTTACAAACTTTGAATGCAGATGCCCCGAAAATAGGAACACGTTCCGCGTCTGTTTTATTATATGCAGATGATGTGTTAATGTCAAGAACAGCAAATGGATTGTAACTCCTTATAGAAGAGTTCACATTGTACATGACTAATATAGATTCTCGACGAAGCTCGAGAACAAACCAATAAGAGAAATCCTAGCCTTATATCGAAGTAAATGTGTTCCGGGGGTCTGTTATGGGGCAGCAATATGGGGAAGAGCGAACATAGCCCTTACCATTGGAAACAATTTCTTTAAAATATTGTTGGCTGTAGCTAGATCCACCGCGAATTACATAGCCCACAAGGAATTGTCTGCCTCGCATTTAAACGATATAATACATTTGGTGGGGCTGACCCTCTGGCGAAGGATATGGGTTAAAAAAGGAACAAAAATCCCAAAAGATCTAATAAAGGATTGTTTAACATTGGACCATAGCAGGAAAATACCATTGCTGGAACATATTTTTATACTGCAATATAGACGTTAACAAAAAGAACCCGACCTCAATCGCAGAGTTTAAGAACAGTGACCTAAAGCTTGGATATCTAGCCTTCACAGAGAATAAAATGTGTAGGGCTGGTAGTTTAAAAAATAGTGTTGCAGCCTATTGTGAATTTCCAATAATGAATGGTCTGCAATTTTATCTTGTGTGGGTAGGTAATATCCAACGCAGATTTTACTTAACCAGGCTAAGGTTGGGCACATTGCATCTTTTAGTATCATTCCCAAACATGGAAAAATTGTGCCACAAATTACCGAATTGTTCCTGTGATGGAAGAACACCCCAATCCACTCTTCATTTTATGTTGTATTGCAGTTTTTATAGGGAAATCCGGAAATTATTTTTAATGCCCCTTTTTTATCAAATACAATTTTTAATCACAAACATTTAATTTTGTTTGTAGTTTGGAAAATATGAAAATAGTAAGTGCAGTGATTTGATATGTGCAATCTGCACTCAGAAAAAGAAAGGATTGCATACATTTGGATGTACTGTTATATGATCTGAATGGTGATTTTAGTAATACTTTATAAATCTTAAAAATATTTTGCAGATATACTAATATGCATTTATGATCACAAGTGATACCAACTGAAAAGAATAGTCTCCTTAAGTCCCTAACCCCTTTGTGAAAATCTGGATGATGACTTTCAGAATTACCTATACATTTTTAATTACCCTACAGACTTATGATCACTAGCGATATCGATCAGTATGAATTACCTTTGTATGCTTTTAACCACTTATGGATGTTTTACAATAGGCATTATGTTCCCTATGTATTTTATTTGTAGAATGTATATGCTACCGTACATTTTTGCATTTTTAATTATGATGTCTAATATTCAATGTATTTAACACTTATATGGCTCAACGAATCATCCCCAGGGGCATCTCTTTTTATATACATGCTTTTATGGTGATTTTAACTGCACTGAATAAAGCGGATTTTATTTGATTTGATTTAGAGGTTCCTCAGCAGCACTACCAGCTTATTTCTGCTCCTGTCTGCAGCGCGACCGCTGCGGGATCCTGGATCACCAGCAGATGCAGCGTTCCTGTGGCGGTCGGAATGCCCCACTCATAATACTGCAGAGGCCCACAGTGTGGCGGTGGTCGGACAACCACCGCGAGTACGGTGGTCCTATGGACTGCTGGACTCTCAATAAGGCTCTTAGCAAATGGAGTGGTGATATTGTTCTGATAAAGCTCAAACAAAGGAGTAACCTTAAATTCCCAAAATGTGTTGGTTAGCCACCTGTTGGCCTGTCACGCAATACATTGTTCATGGACATAGGCCCAATAGCATGTTTTTATACTTCTGATTTGCCGATTGTGTTAGGTTCATGTCAGAATCTTAGGAGACCAGGCTTCAAATACCAATTAAACACGTATTTCAATCTGGGAACTTTCATAATATTGTTTAAAAACACTTTTTCCCTGAGGGACACCCTGTTTGCCTTAGGCTCTGATGTAGTCCTCAAGCTAACCCAGCACGCTAGAGATTTCAGTGATATCAGGCTTGAGGTTCGGTTCATGCCCAAGTTTAAAAAAAAAAAGAGCGAGCTTAAAGGGGTCCTGACCAGACAAGCTAACAGTGATCTCTCGAAGATGTTTTCCACAGTGTCCGCATACCCCCAAACATCTGTGGCGAAGGTTGCAGCACTCTGGGCCTTCGTGCAGTAAACTACCAGTGCAGGAGACACCAAATGGGAGCATATGTTTTCTGTGCAGCTGCAGAATAGCCTGGGATGCAGGCTGAATAAGGAGTGAGCCTTTACTGAGTTGGCGTTCCCACCTAAGTTTGTCAGTAATCCGGACTGCTAGTCTGTATTATGGACTCTTTACTAGTGATTCTTCTCCTACTCTCACTGCACAAATTCTAACAGTCCCTAATCCAAACACCATATTCTTGTTATTAGTTTAATTTAATTCTGAAGCTCTAGTTTTGCAGAATTCCAGAAATGTAATAGCTAATACCCCATTGGTGTTTTAGAAATGAGGAGAATATCATCAGCAAATAAGAAGATTGGTATCATTTATTGTTTAAGACCGGGAAATCGTTTTGGCAGTCTGAAAGTAACTGTACCACACTTTTAATATAGAAGATGAATAAAGTGGGAGCAAGGACCCACCCTTGGCGTACACCTCACCAAATGGGAATGTGATCTGTCCATTCCCCTTTGCTGCCCCAACGGACCGGAGCATAGTTTTCCATCTGCAGTTTAGCTAGAAGGTTGAACAAGTTCTCGGGTACAGCCATTTTAACCCCTTCGATGCGTGTGACAAGGTCAGCTCGTCATGGGCGTTACCTGCGCTGTGCGTGTGACGAGTTGACCTTGACACATAACAAGGGATTTTTAAAATTGCAGCACAGCACAGGAATTGCTGCAGCAATGATGCGGTTAAGCAACAGACACCATCATTTCCCCCGGGTGACTAGATTAAAAGTGGCTCTGAAGTGGGCAAGTGCCACGTACCATTTTGGCTTAAGTAGCAAAGCGGATTTCCGATAAAGAAGAGCCAATGTGAATACCTGATCAGAAGTACTGGTCTTTGGTTGAAACCCGACTTGGAGTGGAGACAAAACATATTTATTGTTGACCCAAATTAATCGTTTACCCAGGACCTGCGTAGTGAAACTTTTCTGCGAGTTGTCCATAAGGCTTATAGGCCTATAATTTGAGGGAGTATACGGGTCACCCTTTTTATGCACATGGAAATTTCAGCACCCCTCCAAGTGTCCGGGATTCCCCACATCTTCCTGCTACAGCGTTGGAAATGAGATTGATATTACTAGTCCAAATCAGAGGTTCCGATTTAAACAGGTCACATGAGATTCACCTGAAATGGTGGTTTGGCTGGCTTTAGAGAGTGAATTGCCTCAGCAGTGTCTTCTGAAGTAAGTGCATAAGATCAGTATTTGAAGTCTCGGTGCTACTCCATTGCATATATGAAGATTTCGGTCATAGTGCTGGGAAGGGTATCGCTGTCGAGAACAAGGGCCTTTGTAGCATACAGCTCTTAAAAATGAGAAACCCACTTCTCAGGCTGAATGTGATGGTGATGCACTACGGTCATCTCTGCTACAATGGGCAAAAAAGATCTGTTGTCCTTCCGATTAATAGCAAGAAGTAAATATGGCCAGATTTTATCATCCCAGTTTTTTTGCCATTAGCTATAGCAAATTTATTATTTCCCCTAGCGTCTTTACTCTCCCCTAGCCTCTTTACTCTCCCCATGCATGGCCTTTGAGAGCCGCACTTCGTCTCATTTTGCTTTTTTGCTATCTGGATTAAAAAGTTTAACATCCCTCGCCACAGTAGGCTGCCTGTGTGTAAGTTGCTTATAAAATATGCCTTGTAGCTTGGTGAAAAACGGTGTTTGAGGCATATCTGCTGTAAATACACATGCTTTGTATACTCCTGCCATCTAGTGTTAGTTGCTGATGTTTGAAAGTTGTTTTTCTTCGTAGAAGTCTTTTCCAGTCATGAGGTAAAGTGACTCCTCCTTTCAGTGATAGTGCGCATGGGCATCGACTCCGTTGTTTTCTTTCAGCCATCGGGTTTGGACTTGTGTTGCTGCGCTCCAGTTCAAAAGAGTCCTTCGGGTTCCCCTCGGTGCGCATCCCACTGTACCCTTGACGATATTGTTCTTGTACGCGTTTCCCTCTCCCCGCATATTGATTTGATGGGGAAAGTCTCCAAACATTGTGGGCGGCCTTTTGGTCCAGCTTTCTGCTGATGGAACAGACTCTGGTAAATTTCAATCCTCGGTGCCACTCCAAGTGCCCTTGCACCGACCTACACCAAGTCTGCAACTTGTGCCTCTTGATAGAAGATTTGTGAGGCTTGTCTGTCATTTCGATCGAAAGATTCTTTGGGGTCATCTGGCTCGACAACGAGAAATGCAGCGCTACTGCAGTCAACATATTCCAGAGGTGAATCAGAACAGGGAAAAGCGACAGCTGATGAAGAAGCGGGGTCCTTCTCGGTCCCAGAATCTGAGTTTGACTTAGAAATCGACTTGGAGTCTGCGGACGTTCCAGCAGGATCAGGGTGCCTTGAGTACTAAAGCCCCCTTACCCCATAAACGCTCTCCCACTAAACATAAAGCTTCGGCACCACCTCTGCCTTCGGACCTTGGCCGGCACCGAGACGATGCTCGGGCCTGGCACCAAAATAGTTAGTCAAGCCTTCCGGCTCAGGAACGAGTCAAGACAGTCTTCTGAACTGAAACATTCCACTCCGAAAGAAAAGTCTGGTTCGGATCTGAAACCTGCAGCTTTGAAGGACAAGCTTGGTTCGGCACCGAAACCTTTAGCACCTAAATCAAAAGATCATCTCCCAGATCCCCCGGAACCGATCATAGATGTCCTGAAGAACAGATTTGACCCTAAACCTGGAGCTCTACATCAACCCAGATAGTGGACACTTTTTAGCTAAAACTCCTTCAAAAAGTAAAGTTAGTTCAGAGGACACAGAGTATAAGATGCCTCTTAAGAAGGAGGGCACTGCTACAAGTCCTATCCACCCTACTTTGCCATCACCTCCACCCTCTTCACCATTACCACAACTGCCAGGCTCAGATCTACTACATATAACACCATTGGGGTCTCCTCATGCACAGCTTGATTTAGGAGATGATGATGACAATGTTCCTTTACCAACCGATCCATGGGACAAATATAATATTAATCCACCGTGGATAATGCACCAGATTTATACCCTACAAAACCATCACCTCCAGAGGATAACTTATCTTATCAAGAGCTGATTTCAAGGACAGCAGCTGATCATGGAGTTACACTGCACAAAGAGGCTTTAGATGACGACTTTTTATTTGGGACAATAGGGTCCTCACATAGGACTAGTCAAAGTCTCCAAATGTTGAAAGGCATGATGAGGCATGCAGATGAGATTTTAAAGACCCTGTTTGTGCCCAAATTTTAACACCCAGTATTGACAAGAAATACAAACCATCACCATCTGATCCTGTTTTTAGAGGGCAGCTACCTTTAGACTCTCTGGTAGTTTCTAATGCTTGCAAGAGAGCAAACTCGCAGACCTCTGGGGATGCACCTCCCCTGGATAAAGAGTCTAAATTAATTCGCACATCTGGTAAGAGTGGTTAACAACTGCAATCTGGTAAGAGCCACTAACAACTGCAAGAACCACAGTTGATAGACTGAATGCAGAACAATGTCATACATTCACCCCAGTAAAGAGATCTGGGCCTAAATCCATCGTTTTTTTGCACTCCACACCACCCCAGTTCAGACATGGCCGTATGCAAATCAGTCTGACCCTGTGCCTCATGGGAACAGTCCAGCCGGAACTACCAAGCCATGCCTTCCCTGGACCGGAAACAAGATTCCGAGGACCGGTTTCTGGCATTCCAGCCGTCTTCAGCCCGGCTTGCTTTAATCCAGTGGTGTGGAGAGCATGGGACTCTCGTCTGAGCATACCCATCCCACTCGGGGTGACGAATGCAAAAACCACAGTTGATGGACAGAATGCAGAACAATGTCATACATTCACCCCAGTACAGAGATCCGGGCCTAAATCCATCGTTTTTTTGCACTCCACACCACCCCAGTTCAGACATGGCCGTATGCAAATGAGTCTGACCCTGTGTCTCATGGGAACAGTCCAGCCCGAACTGCCAAACCTTGCCTTCCCTGGACCGGAAACAAGCTTCTGAGGACCGGATTCTGGCATTCAAGCCACTAACAACTGGCGCTTTGCCAACACGCAGTGCCTACTAGCTAGGTATGACCTGGCACACTGGGACGCGATGGAAGGCCTACTTCAATATCTCCCATAAGAGCACAAGAAAAAGGCACTAGAGCTAATCCAAGAAGGAAATGTATATCTAATTCTTCTGTAGATGTGCTCTAGATGCTGCTGAAACTGCAGCAAGAGAAGTTAATACCAGCATTCTTTTATGTCGACATGCCTGGCTTAGGATTTCAAGTCTTAAACCAGATGCCCAGCAATTTTTTTTAATTACCCTCTTTGACAAACAGCATCTTTTCGGACCTCAAGTTGATAAGGTTTTAGAAAAGATGAGAAAAGACACTGATGTGGCAACATTCATGGGCACTTCAGTCATCCTCAAGCAGAGGCTCCTTTCGCTGCTCATTTTATAGGGGAGGGTCCAAAACTAGGTCCTCAGACTCTAATGCTTCATCATACAAGTTCAACACACAACCCTCTTCCTCTTGAGGCTTCTATAGAGGAGGGTACATAGGAAACCATTTTAAAGGTTGGGGTAAGAGCACACCAACACGTAACTCCCCTTCCCCCAATAAACTGACTTACCTATACTCCCCCGATCATTTAACACATGTCTGGGAAAAGTTCAACAATTTCCCCTCCTTTGGCAATCCACAACATCAGACAAATGGGTGCTAGACATTATCCAACATGGTTATTACCTGGAGATCACCAGCAATCCTCCCAATACTTCCACCTCGCACTCACAAACTCATCAGAGCACCAGCAACTCATCAAACAAGAGGTATAAGCTCTTTTAGCAAAAGGAGCCATAGAACCAGTTCTGTTGCAGTACTAAGGTACAGAGGTTTACTCTCTGCACTTTCTATTCCTCAAAAAGGATGGCTCCTTAATACCAATTTTGGATCTAAGAACGTTAAATCTATACATCGGAACATTTGGTTACGTTTCAACGAGTACTTCCACTTGTACAGCAAGGTGATTTTATTTCCACACTGGACTTGAAAGATGCATATTTTCACATTCTGGTTCACCCAAGCACAACTCCAATATCTCAGATTTTTGATAGCAGGAAAAGACTATCAGTTCAAAGTACTCCCATTCGGAGTAACTACTGGTCCCAGAGTATTCCCAAAATGCCTAGCAGTGGTGGCAGCACATCTCAGAACACAACAAATTAATGTCTTCCCATACCTAGATGACTGGCTCATCAAAGCCAGCACACACCAAAAGTGTTTACAACACACTCAGGCATTAAATCTACTCCACCACTTTGGTTTTACAGTCAATGCACAGAAGTCTCATCTTCAGTCTTCACAAATGCAGTCCTATCTGGAAGAGACTTTAAACAGAATTCAAAATATTCAAACTCTGCTACTACAGTTTCAGACCAATCAATACTTAGCAGTCAGAACTTTTGTGCAACTGTTAGGAAGGATGGCATCATGCATTGCAATAGTGCCTCATGCAAGGTTACACATGCGTCCTCTACAACAGTGTTAAGCACGTCTATGGAATCAGTCTCACGGTCAATTTGTAGACCGCTCACCCATTGATCTTTGCAGTGGTGGAACACACAAAACTTATCAAAAGAGCAGTTCTTCATCAACGCTGTTCCATAGACAGTGCTAACAGCATACACATCTCTCACAGGTTGGGCTGACCATTTTCATAATTCAAGGTCAATGGCAGCCGTTCCCAAACTGGGGTCCCAGGGGATCCCCAGGCAGCAGTAAAAGCAACAATAAAAGCATCTGATACTGCTCGTGCTCTGGTATCCCTCCAGTACCATAAGCGGCCCTTTTGTACTTGGCAGAGGTACTTCTTCCAATTTTCGTACCTCCTCCCAGTACCGTTCCTATGGTGACAACAAACAGCGCTACTCCTTTCAGAACCAGAATAGGCAATCCGATTCCAGGCCTCATCTGAGAAAGAGCACCTACAGAGGAAGTGTTACCTCAAAAAAACAGTGACTTTCCAAAACTCAAGTGTTCTCCTGCGCTGAAAATTGGAGGTCTAATCTCCCATCACTTCTGCAATTGGTCAAGAATTACTTCGGATCGTTGGATCTTGGATGTCATCTTAAAGGGCCACGTTCTCGAATTTCTCAAATTTCCACCCACCTGCCCTCCCTCTGCACATTTAAAAGAACTGTTTGCTCAGGTCAAAATTATGATACAGAGAGGGGCTGTCTAAGTGGTTCCTCGATTACAACAGAGCAAGGGCTTTTATTCCCGCTTTTTTCTAATCCAGAAAAAATCAGGAGAGTGGCGCCCGATCTTGGATCTCCGAGCCCTCAACAAGCTCATCAAGTCCCAAACATTTCGGATGCTGACCTGGAAAATTTTACAGTTTCTAAATTCCGGAGAGTTTCTGTCCAACATAGACCTACAAGATGCATATTTTCATGTGCCCATACATCAGACACAGAAAATATCTTTGCTTCGCCGTAGGATCGAAGCACTTCCAATTCAAAGTCTTGCCTTTCGGCCTTCATTCCGCGCCGAGAGTCTTCACGAAAATCATGGCTCCGGTTGAGGCATTTCTTCGCCTACAGGGCATTCAGTTCTACCCTTACTTGGACGACTGCCTGATAAAGGCTCCAACTTTTCAAGCAGCAATGCAACACACTAATACTTGCCTGTCTGTCTTTCACGCCTTGGGCCTTTCCATCAATCACGAAAAATCTCATGTCCGGCACAACAAAGTCTTTCTGGGGGCATTGATAGATTCCGTATGGCAAAGGGGGTTGTCTCACAGGAGCGACAAGCTCTCATGGTCAAGATGGTGGCTCTTCTGCGTTCAAGAAGGTCCGCTACTGTCCGGATGTTGAAATCTTTTCTAGGCATGGCATCCTCCTGCATACACCTGATCCCAAATTGCAGGCTACATATGCGAGTCCTCCAAGAGGAGTTGGACAAACAATGGAGACCAGTTTCGGAGTCATTCAACGACAAGGTCTGCCTGACCCCCTGCATTCAGAGTGCGTTGGAATGGTGGGCTCACCTTCCAAACATCGCCACAGGGTGGCATTTTCAGGATGCAGATCCCTCGCTTACCCTCACGACGGATTCCTCCTTGGAGAGTTGGGGGGCACACCTTGAAGGGTTGTCAGCAAGGGCAAATGGACTGCAGATCAATGCACAAGGCACATAAACCGCCTGGAACTCTTGGCCATCTTTCTCGCCCTAAAATCTTTCCGGAGGCTGTTGGAAGGAAAATCGCTGCTGGTGCGTACGGACAACACCACAGTATACACTACCTCAACAAGCAAGGAGGAACGAGGTCTCTTCTGCTTTCCAGACAGGCACAACAGATAAGGGAATGGGCGTTTCATCATCGTGTCCAACTGATAGCAGTTCACGTGCCGGGTGTCTCCAACGCCCTTGCCGACTCTCAGCAGATCTTCATCAGACAATCACGAGTGGGAACTCCACCAACCAACTCTGGAGTATGTGTTTCACTTGTGGGGGCAGCCGGAGCTGGATCTCTTTGCAACTCCAATCAACCGCAATTGCCTACACTTCGCAAGTCTGCATCCCCACAGAGGCTCGAGCGGGAATGCATTTTCGATCGACTGGTCAAGCAAATTCGTTTACGCTTTTCCGCCGATTCGTCGGATTCCACGCCTGCTGCACAAGATGAGACTTCAGCCGTGTCACGTCATACTGATTGCGCCCAGGTGACCGCATCGCCTATGGTTCACGGATCTTCTACTGTTTTCCCAGTGCGATCCGATTCTTCTTCGCCCTCTGCCTCATCTGCTCACCATGAGCCAGGGCCAGCTTTGCCATCCGGATCCGGCGTCTCTCCAGCTGCACCCTTGGAACCTGAGCACAATGAGCTTGTACATTTGAATATTGCTCCCGAGTGCAGGGAGGTGCTGGCTCATGCACACGCTCCTTCGACAGTTAAGACCTATAAGCTGGTGCCATAAAGAGAAACTCGATCCTATGCTCGCCACGCCTGAGCAAATCCTGCCTTTCTTCCTCCTTTTGGCAAAGTCTGGACTTTCGCATTCCACTCTTAAAGTCTTCCTGGCGGCAATTTCCCGCTTTCGCCATGATGGTTCTACGTCCCTGTACTCCCCTCGGATCATTCGTCAGTTCTTTAAGGGCCTGTTCCGGATATTTCCGCCCATCCGGCGTTTGGCGCCCGAATTTGGTCTTATCACAGCCCCTCCGTCCTCCTTTTGAGCCCATTCATTCTGCGGAATTAAAATTCCTCACCTGGAAAGTTGCCCTCCTCCCCGCACCTACATCCTCCCGGAGAGTGAGCGACATCCAAGCTTCCACCATTCAGTCTCCTTTTCTTCAATTCCCCAGGGACGCTGTTACACTACGTACAAATCCTAAATTTATTCCTAAAGTTCCTTCAGACTTCCACCTTAACTAACCTGTCATTCTCAGAACTTTTTTCCCGGACTCTGTCTCCCGCCGAGCGCTCTCTTCATTCTTTGGACTTAAAGCGCTGCCTCAAATTCTATATTCAACGCACTGATGCTTTTCGTAAATCAGACTTTGTGGCCTATGGACGGATGCGCAAAGGACATCCAGTCACTAAACAATCCATTACTAGATGGATTTCTTCTGCCATCTCCTTCTGCCATCAACGGGCTGGCAAGCCTCTTTCTGCTCCGGTTCGAGCACTCGACGAGGGCAGTTGTATCCACTACTGCCCTATTTGTTGGAGTGCCTCTACATCAGATCTGCAGGGCGGCAACGTGGTCCAGCAGGCACACGTTCACGAGGCACTACTGTCTGGAGATGGCTGACGCTGCAGACACTGCTGTGGGTCAAGCGGTGCTACAAAATCTCTTCAGATAAAGGTGAGCCTCTGTTGCTTCCCGCCTCTTGTCATAAAAGGTTCTTTCATATATATGTGATATTCATATGTGCATTTATTGCTTGCATCTGTTCTTATTGCCTTTTATGACTCGTGTTGGCGTACTGCTTTCTATTCTTATTCAAGCATGTGAATCTATGACAGACACCCTAATACTGGAGAAGAACAAAACTTACCTGTAATCTGTGGGTCTCCAGAATTGGTGTCTTTCATGGATTCACATGCGACCCACCCTTCCTCCCCTCAGAGGCTCTCTTCTCCTCATGCACTCTTGGTCACTTTGGTGCTACGAAAATCTGAGGGCTTGAGCTTCTGAGGAGAAGGTTCTAGAGGGTGCTGCAGCCTGATTGGCTGGAATGTGGACTATTATAATGACACGGATATGTTACTCAAGTGAATTCTCCCTTTGGGCCTATGTTGTTCTATGGTACTTTTTTTAACTTTCTTTATGACATATATATATATATATATATATATATATCTACCTACCTACCTACCTACCTACCTACCTACTGGCTACTGCCAGTAGGTAATATATAGTTAGGACCTAGTTCCATAGGAAATCACCAACATTCTATTGGGAATAACTTTGGTGCCAGTTAATGAATCTACGTGAATTTCTCAAAGAAGATGGCCCATTACGCTCCGCTCCTTCCCTGAAAATTTGAGGGCGGTTCGTCAAGTGGGGGCCGAGATAAAAGGGGGGTCCCAAAACGTGTTTTCCCCATGCAAATTTCCATAGGACCTTTAGACTCGGCTACAGCTCGAACGGCTGAACGGAATTATTTCAAATTTGGCAAAGTTGAAGAGACCGGTTCGCAGATTACGCTTTTGTTTAATTGGTGTAAATCCGTCTAGTATTTGCTGTGAAATGTGCATTTAATTTCAATTATATATCTATAGGCGCGCACGCGTGCGTGCACCCTCCCGCCTGCCTGCCGGAAATCGTGCCGCCGCGCTGTCCGCGGCGACCCGGAAGTGCTTGGGCCGGCCGGCCAATCCCAGGCCGAAATGTCCGCCCCCGCCGCGAGGGGGAAGAGGGGAGATGGCGGCTGACTCTGCAGGGCTCCCGTGATGGGAGGGCGCCCTGCCAGCTGGAGAGAGAAGTGTTGTCTGCGGCTGGGGCTCCCGTGTGCTGAGGGAGCCCCGAGGAGAGCAGGAAGCCACCGGCACCAGGACGAGGACGACGAGGAGGCGGGACGGACAGGTGCGGGGCTCCCCTGTGCCGAGGGAGCCCCGGAGACCAGTGAAGCAGGCAGCCACTTAATGAAGCAGGACTCCTTGGCGTGTCTCTGGCTGTCACGAAAATATCTGCAACAGCCCTCCAACCTCTTGAAAGGAAGGAGCCACAGACGGGGAAATACAGGTGGGGTTCTTTATTTGATATCCTTACAGCCGGGCATAATGCATTTCGGATTATTTCTCCTTCCTCAGACGCCCCTCGCTGTTACACCTCTTGTCCATAGCGCCCAGTTAAAGTATTGACAACCTTTATGTAGTCCACTGTTAACGCCGTCCCCACTCATGTGATCATCCGCATGTTAGTCTGTAGGGAACTCCCAACTCCCAGAATGCTGTGTACCTGGTGTAGCGTGATGGGGGGAAAACAAGGGTATATATAACCTACTGGCGGTCGCCAGTAGGTAGTTATAGTTAGAATTTTGAGATTTTGCATTGAAAAAAATCCTATTGTGAATAACTTTGGCGTCGGTTGACGAATCTGCCTGAATTTCCTCAAATTTGCCTCGCGGAGCTCCGGTCCTTCCCTGAAAGTTTGGGGGGGATTCGTCAAGCTGGGGCCGAGATAAAAGGGGGGACCCAAAACGTGTTTTCCCCATGTTAATTTCCATAGGGCGGTCAAACTCACTTTTAGCCCGAACGGCTGAATGGATTTGCACCAAACTTGGCAAAATTGTAGGGACTGGTAGCCCGATGTGCCTTTGCTAGGTCTCAAGATATGTGCTCCAGTGGTTTTTACGAAAATTAACTTTGAAAAAATATATATTGGGCTACATTGGGCTATATATATGTTAGAGTCCAAATGTAGCCCAATGATGGCCACCAGAGACAAAAAAAACAAATGTAGCCCAAATATCAGCCAGATGTAGCCCAACTATAGCCCAATGACAGAATGTCCCCGAGTGTTCTAAAGAACAATTAGAACGCCAACAGTCTTACTTATTACAAAAGTATGGCACACCTGAAGTCATCTTGATTGGAATAAAGTGGTATCACTTAATACATTTAATTTGAAAAGGAACAAAATGAGGGGTTTCATTTTGCCATAGAAATGTAATATATATTCACACGTTCCGTTTCCGCATCAAGGCTCGCTCACTCCAAGCGCCCTCCCAAGCAGTACAGACATATATATATATTCACTGAAAAAACCATAGGTTTCACACCAGTTATAGTTCGGCATTAGCATTTAAAAAACCTATTAAATTCACTGAAAAAACCATAGGCTTCACACCAGTTATAGTTAGGTGGAAATGTTACTCGCATAAAACCATTGAAATTCCCACGTTATAGTTAGTTGGACTCACTATAACTTGCGCGTGCAATGCACTGCTGATGACGTCCCATATTACATCACTCATGACATGGTCAGTGACATCACTCATGACATCACTGATGACATCTCAAATGACATCACTGATGACAACATCCTTGTGACAAAGTGGCAGACCTCCTATCAGCATAAAATAACCTTTGACACACACATTCAAAAATAGAAACTAACATTTTCTTAAAGGAGAAACCAATACCAATTACAACAACTTATTAGGTAATTCCAACATCTACATACACATCCACTAATTCACTAACAGTTCTATATAGTCACTCATGCATGTACTTACTCATCATATGTACTCATACACCTATACATCCTGTTACACACTAATACTCATCCATATAGTTACTCACACTAATTCACACCTGCAAATAAACCATTTACTTGATTATACTGCTATATACACACCACTACACATACTTCTACAGAAACTGAAACATATTTACTCTTAAACAATCAATTATAAAAACACATTCTCACTAACCCACCCATATACACAATCATCCACCCATACAGTCTTGCACACATGCTGCCTTCAAAATACATACAAATAGTGAGTCACTCATTCATGCATCTGTGCTCTAAGTAATATCCCCCACCGAACCATACAGACACTGATACTCAAAAAACCAACTAATAACCCATATACACACACATGTAGCTACTCACCAACCCATGCAGCCACTTATACACAGTGAGACACAGATACAGATATTTAAATATTTAAACATTACTCGCTAATATATGTATTCACTAAGATACATTTAATAAGTCAGTTAACCAATCAATTTTACACAAAAAAAATCCATTTAGACCTTTATTTACCCATGTATTCTTCCATCAACCTTTAGATATACATATATTAAAAAAACATTTTTTTAGAAAGATACACATTCACTGGAGGATGTCATCAGTGATGTCATGAGTGATGTCACTGACCATGTCATGAGTGATGTAATATGTGACGTCATCAGCAGTGCAAGTTATAGTGAGTCCAACTAACTAGAACGTGGGAATTTCAATGGTTTTATGAGAGTAAAATTTCCACCTAACTATAACTGGTGTGAAAAAAAAATATATATATATATATATATATATATATATATACCGTATTTTCCGGCGTATAAGACGACTTTTTAACCCCGTAAAATGTTCTGGAAAGTCGGGTCGTCTTATTATACGCCAGGTGCCAAATTTCATGGTCTGTTTTCATGCGCTGTTTCATAGCGAGGACTTTACTCGAAGGTGTCAGACCGCTTCACAATAGGAAATAACAAGAAACAACACACCTTATGTTAAAAAATACAGCCACCGGCACTGGCAACGTCCACACCCAGGCCCCGCGCCATAAACTGTGCAAGTATCGAAAGCGAGCGTTTTTTTCCATAGCGAGGACTTCACTCGAAGGTGTCAGACCGCTTCACAATAGGAAATACAACACACCTTATGTTAAAAAATACAGCCACCGGCACTGGCAACGTCCACACCCAGGCCCCGCGCCATGAACTGTGCAAGTATCGAAAGCAAGCGTTTTTTCATAGCGAGGACTTCACTCGAAGGTGTCAGACCGCTTCGCAAGCGAGCAAATGGCGCTATGAGTCTTACCTCGACTGCCGTTTGCCGCTGCACACGCGCCTCCAACCTCTTGCACATCCCCAGGCAGACGAGGCAGCAGGACGAGGCAGCAGGACGTCCGAAATATATAACGAGCAGCCAGCGCCGAAGATGGCAGCCCCCGCTGTGTTGCACGTTAGGCACGCGCTCCTCTCTCCATGGCATGGGCATGGGCATAGAAAGGGGACTGTAGAATGTTCCCGAAGGCAGTAGAGCACTTGCCGTGATTGTCTCTGCACCTGTTCATACTGTACAGCACAAGTACGGTACATCCAGTGCAAATGGCTGACAGTGAAGAACCCGGCAAGGCTCCAGCAGTACATCCAGTGCAAATGGCTGACAGTGAAGAACCCGGCAAGGCTCCAGCAGGACCGGTACATCCAGTGCAAATGGCTGGCAGTCAAGAACCCAGCAAGGCTCCAGCAGTGGCAAGAAGAAGGAAATATGAAGCCAGTTACAAACTTAAAGTTGTGGATTTTGCCACAGAACATAATAACTGTGCTGCTGCAAGACTATATGGAGTAACAGAAAAGATAGTCCGGGCCTGGAGAGCAAATGAGAAAGCATTAAGGAGTATGCCAAGGGGCAAGTGTGCATTAAGAAGAGGCACCCCACATTGGCCAGAACTTGAAAAGCATGTAGCAGACATGGTGACTGAGCATCGCCAAAGCGGTTATGTAGTGACCCGAAATAAAATCAGATTGGTTGCACTTCAGTGGGCCAAATCTAACCCAGATCTCAGCAACAGATTTAAGGCCACTGTATCCTGGTGTACCAGATTCTTGGGAAGGCATAATCTGGTATTGCGGCAAAAGACAAAAATTGCCCAAAAATTACCTGCGGATCTTGATGCCAAAATGCAAAGCTTCCATCGCTACGTTATTAGGCTGCGCAATGCACATGGCTATGCGCTAAGTAGCATCGGAAATATGGATGAAACTCCAATGAATTTCGATATGATTGCAAACAAAACTGTCCATCAAAAAGGTGAAAAGACAATTTTAATAAAAACAGGACATGAGAAGTCCAGTTTCACAGTGGTACTAGCATGCACAGCTGATGGCGCAAAACTGAGACCAATGGTTATTTTCAAAAGAAAAACAATGCCGAAACTCAAGTTTCCTGTTGGTTGTTTTGTGCATGTGAATGAGAAAGGATGGATGGATGAAGAAGGGGTAAAGCTATGGCTTGATAATGTATGGAGCAGGCGACCAGGTGGACTTCTACAAAGACGTAGTCTACTGGTGTGGGATATGTTCAGGGCTCATTTAACTCCAAGCACCAAGCAAAGGCTGGCAAGACTAAAAACAGATGCTGCAGTTATACCTGGAGGATTGACATCGTTGGTGCAGCCACTGGATGTGTGCCTAAACAAGCCATTTAAAGATCGCATCCGAGAACAGTGGAATGAGTGGATGGTTAGCGGTGAAAAAACATTCACAAAAGGAGGAAACATGCGTGCTCCACAGTTGGATGTTTTGTGCACCTTTGTCATAAAGGCCTGGAACGACATCGATGCAGAAAAAGTGTGGCATATCAAATTCATTAGATGGTATGGAGGACGACTACTTGTGGCAAGATGAAGAGGATGCCGAAGCAGAGACCACATCATCTGATACGGAATTGGTACCAGATCCATACGATGACTGCCTTACAGATGTACCACAAGATCTCATTGACTTACTTATGAGATCAGATGACGAAGAGGAGGATTTTGAAGGCTTTTAAAGGGAACGTTGTAAATCCTGTAGAAATCGCTTGGATTTATGAAAAGTTATGGAAAGTTTAATCCACTTGCACTGTTTCATGCACTAATTTATGTTTACCGTACCGTACATGTTTGATGACAAACAGGTATGGTATGTTCACAAGTGACAGTTTTTCATTCTAAATAAAAATATTGCGAGTAAAGCAATATTGTTTATACAACCAATTTGTTTGAGTTCAGTCTTTGAGTTTGTAAAATAAACGCTTAACATTGTCCACTGATAAAGCCTTACTGCTCACCCACAGGGAGGAGGATTAGAATCACTAATCAGGTAAGTTCAAAATACATTCTCGGAATGGCTATGCAGGACTGCGTTGGACTGCGCTGGAAGTGGGGGTAGTCTTATACGGCGAGTATAGCACGAAACCTAAATTTTAGGAAGCAAAGTAGGGGGTCGTCTTATACGCCGGAAAATACGGTGTGTGTGTATATATATATATATATATATATATATATACACACACACACACATTACTACTATTTTATGTACCGTGGGACTCCCACTTCGACGACGGGGAATTATTCAAGCATATGAATCTATGAAAGACACCAATACTGAACAACCACGGTTTACAGGTAAGTAACAAGTAACTTTTGTTCTTATATATCGTACCAACAGCAATATTAATTCACTAGATGCCTCTATTCAAAATAAAATGTGTTATCTTTTGCATCTACAGCATGCTGGTCTAACGTACACCTTCATTCGATTGCATCTTGTAGCAGTAGCTGCAAATGTGCAAAACCGGCAACATCTATCTTTGTTCAAAGTTGCAGGAGTTAAAGCTTTTATGGAGGCCCTCAAAAGACTAATACAACCCAGGGTACCTCCTGCACCAGTTTAGAATCTAAACATTGTGCTTGCACGGCTCTTGGGGCCACCATTACACAACTGTCTGTTACAGTTTCTTTCATGGAAAGTTGCCTTCCTCATTGCGATCACTTCATTGAGGAGAGCTGGTGAGCTACAAGCATTAACCTTAGAAGAACCCTTCTTTCAACTTCATAAAGTTAGAGTAGTTATTCGTACCAACCCAAAATTCCTTCCCAACTTGGTTTTTGCTTTTCATATCAACCAATCAGTTGTTACCTGTTTTCTTTCCTAAACCTGATTCAGTAGCATAAAGAGCTCTTCATACTCTTGATGTCAGAAGAGCTTTATTGTATTATTATATTGAAAGGACAAGGGATTCTCGTAAGGCGAAACAACTGTTTGCTGTATTTGCTACACCTCACAAAGGCAATCAGATCTCTAAATCTGGTATTGCAAGGTGGATTGTTAAATGCATTCAAACCTGCTATGCTAAAGCTAAAAGAACTTGATCTATACCTCCTAGAGCATGCTTCACTCGTAAAATAAGAGCGTCTATGGCCTTTTTTAGCTAGCATCCTTATAGCTGACATTTGTAAAGCAGCAACATGGTCCACACCACACACCTCTACCAAACACTACTGTGTGGATGTGGTACCACGTCAACAAGTCCATGTAGGGCAAGCAGTGCAAAAGACACTTTTTCAAGCAACATCTGCCAGTTAGCCACTGTTTTGGGAGAATACTGCTAAATAGTCTATGCAAAGCATGTGTATCTGCAGCACACATGCCTCGAACCGATTATGCTACTTACCCAGTAACCATCTGTTCTGGCTTGCTTGCCTGAGCTATCTTGGTAGAGCATTCGTAATCCGCTGCAGAGTGTAGGTGTTTGCAGCCTGTAGCCTGGAAGCCTGGCAGAAAAGACTAATTTCAGTTACCAGTTTTTATGGGTGTGGATTTACCATTCTGCTAGTCCAGTACAGTTGTTAATCTAGCCCACAGAGGGGCGCTAAGCAGTCATAAAGTGGTATTTTTAGGGTCGTAATGCCCTGTTAATCTGTGAACACCAACAGACTTGCATGGTTAAGGGTATTCACCAACTCCCCTCTAGTCTCTGCACATTGGAAAAGGTTGAAAGTTTATTCATGAAAAAAGCTAAATGATTTTCATGATGTTGAAAGATAGTGTATTTGCATTTGTGAAGCAGTTTGTTGCACAAGTATAAATAAGTGTGCCTATTTGCTAATGAGAAAATAGTTTTCACAATAGTTTGCTGATGGAATGGTTTCAGGCCTACTTCTATGAACTTGTGAATTGCTGAAAGCCATGAAACATCTGGGTCTAACTTCAGGTGTAACCCATCTCATTGCAGTCTGCCTCGAGCCCTTAGGGCCAGGTGTTTTTTGGCCTTCCCTTTTCCTTCACCCTTGAGGGTTCCAGGTCAGGGCTTGCCTGGTGGTGGTTGATGCAGGCTTGTGGAGGGTGTGGACTATCTAGTCAAGCATTTTTTCATGATTTGTTCAAGCACAAGGAGTTGTGAAGTGTGCTGCCATAGGTTGTTGTTGCTGGTGTTTGGGCAGCAGATTTGAGGGATTTTCATCGGACAAGTGTTGATAAAGGTCTGGACTTTGTTGGTAGTGGTCAATGTTGTCCTCCAAGTTTCTGCTCCATACAGAAGGACTGTTTTTATGTTGGTGTCAAAGTCTGATCTTGGTTTACAGTGTAGCTCCAGATCTTTAGCTGAATGAAGGCAGCACTTGCTTTGCCCATTCTTGCCTAGAAGTCTGTCAAACTGCTTGCTTATGACATTGCCCAGGGAGCTGAAGGCCTCAACCTCTTCCAGTGCATCGCTTACAAAAGTGACTGCAGTTGTGCGGGGTGTGTTGTCCTTCAGGATCTTGTTTTTTTCCTGTGAATTTTTAAGCTAAGTTTTACTGATGTATCTGCCACATTGTCTGTCTGCTCTTGCAGCTGCTGATAGGGAATGGGAGAGTATGGCAAGGTCTCCAAAGTCAAGGTCGTCAAGCTGCATCCAAGGTGTCCACAGGATCCTATTTCTTCTCTCTACTGTGGACCTCTTCATGATCAAGTCTGTGCCCAGCAGGAAGAGAAAAGGCTAGATCGAATAACCCTGGCGGACTCCGGTCCTCACTTTGGAAGGCTTCTGCAAGTTGCCCTCCATGGACTTTCCTGCAGGTCACTCCCTCATAAGAATGCCTGATGTTTCTTATGAGTTTATGTGGCACACAATAGTGGTAGAAGAGTTTCCAAAAAGTCTCTGTCCATGTTTTTGAATACCTTCTCAAAGTCGAAATTGAAATAGAGGGGGGCCGGGCCGTTCCAGTCCATTGACTGATCGATTATGATGCACATTATTGCATTGTGGTCTGTGCAGGATCTATCTTTGTGGAAGCCAGCTTTCTGATCTCGCTACTGAGTGTCGACTTGTTCCTTTAGTCTGTTCAGGAGGACTCTGTTTAACACTTTGCTTGGGATTGATACTCTGTAGTTTGTATAGTTACTCAGGTCACCTTTCTTATGGATCTTGTTGATATCTGTTCTGGAAGGAGATATCCCTCCTTCCAGTCTGATGGCACCTTCTCTTTCCTGGTCCTTCGAAACATGGGGTAGAACATGTCTATTGATGATTCAATGTCTGTTCTCAGGACCTGCTTCCTTCCAATTTTTCAGATGCTTAATGGCTTGCTGCATTTCTTTAGCTGGTCTGCTCTAGTCGATTGGCAAGTCCTTGTCTGGCTGTATGTCTGGTGGAGAATGTGGCACAGGTTGATTCAGCAGTTCTTCAAAGTGCTCTACCCATCTTTGTTGTTGGCCTTCGTAACACATGATTACTGGGGGTTGGACAAGGCAGACTCCACTCTCCATATTTCTGATGCACCATAATGTCTACTCACACAACTATAAAGCGACCGTTACGTCTGTAGAAATCATTGTATGAAAAACAAGTACTTAATACTTCATATTTCTGAAAACACTTGTCTTTTTCAACTTTATCCTTAGTTTTGAATTTAATCAAAATCTCTCTACAAGTGTACAACACTGCGTATTGCTGCATATTGTTCTTGCTTCCTATTGCCTTATTCATTTAGTTTGTAATATTTTAAGTAATAATGCAAATGTGCCTAGTCTTCCCTAAAATGAAATGCTACAAACTAAATGTCTGTATTTGCAGGATCACCAGATGAAAACAGCAAGCAAAGTCGAGCCATAAAAGATCTTCTGGAAGCCATCTATCCAAAAGCAGACAAAGAAGATTATGTTATCAACATAGAACCCATTGAGACTAACCCAAATGCAGTGTTTCAGCATGTTAATAATGCCAGCATTCCAGACAAAAGCAATGAGAGAAGCAAAACTCCTGAACAGGCAGACGTTCAAGTGCAAGAACCTACAACAGAGCAAGTACCTTCACCTCCTCAAGCTGAGGTTGTAGAGCCCCTACCTTCTGAGCCTATAAAACAAGATACATCAGCCACACCCTCTGATAAAGAACTACCTATAGTATTTAAATCTTTCTTGGAAACATCCAAGGTTCCGGGTACTCTTCACCAGTTTACTTGTGGACTATGTACTAAAGAATTTAATTCTAGACGGGGTATCCGCCGCCATGTGAGAAGACTACACAAAAAGAAGTATGAAGAAATGAAGAGGTGTGTTGAGATGAAAGTGAAAAAAAAATTGACCTCTCCAAAATTGACCTCTCCAAAATTGACCTCTCCAAAGATTAGTAAGAAGTTAATCTATAAAACACCAACTACCACTTGCCAGGAATGTAAAAAGACCTTTGCAACAAAAGCAAACGTGAGGAGGCATATTGAAGAAGTTCATAAAGGCCACAGAAGAGATGCTGCCCCTCCTGCTGAAATACCTGCAAAGCCTCAGAAGCCCATACACACAGAGACTGTTTTGCCCAAAAAAACTGTGAAAACTGGGACTGTGAAAAAGGATTCTTCAAAGGATTCGTCCACATTACTTGCATCTAAATGCCCCCATTGCAGAAGGAAGTACAGTTCGCAAGTTCTGTTGAAAAAACATATGCAAGTAGTTCACAAGACCATTCTGAAAGCAGTAGACCCTCAGCGACAAAAAAGACGCTATAATACTGCCAAAAAATCAGAAGTAAAGGTTGAAGTCCCTGAACCAGTAAAACCTATAGTATCCTTGCCACTCACTGTTGTGCATTCACCACAAAACGAATTTAAGGGGGCGAATCATGTAAATGAGAAACCTAGCACACAAGCAATGCAGAAGTGTAAAATAAAGATGGATTCTGAAATTGCCAAATCGCCTGCCTCCTCTGCAACACATGGCGAGCAAAGGTTGAGGAAACCAAAATTGTCTGCAGGGTTTGACTTTAAGCAACTTTACTGTAAAGTATGTAAGCGCCAGTTTACCTCGAAGCAAAATTTGCAAAAGCACATTGATTTACATACAGATGGAAATACAATTTTTGTTAAATTCTACAGATGTCCAATCTGTACCTATGATACACGTCGCAAAAGGGATGTAATACGGCATATAACGGTTGTACATAAAAAGACGTCTCGTTCACTCGCAAAGATAACTTCTAATTTGGAAAGCAGAGCAGTTAAAAAACCTATAGAGTTTGTTCTTAATAAAGAAGATGGCACAGAGCTCAATGATAGTGAAGAGAATGAGATTGCTACAATACAGGGTACTCCCCCTGTCTCACCAATTACAAAAATTGAAAGTGCCGATGTTGGCATTGAGGTTAAAGTGACTAAAAATTTTACGCTTCTTAGGTGCAATAAATGTGGGAAAGCGTTTGCCAAAAAGACTGATCTGGATCAACATCAAAGAGCCCACAAGTATAATGCATCTAGTTCTCCTGATGAAATTAAGAGCAGAAGTACAAGGTCTAAAACATTTGTCTGGCTATAAAGCAAATTGTTTAGGTTTTTATTTTCTACTATTTGTCGGCAGATGGTGATGTACTTAAAAGAAGCTGATTTCATGAACGGCTTCTACCTCGGCCAGTTACTGGCTAAAATCTTTTTAGAGGAATATGTTCAGCATATAGCCTCCTGAATTGTATGTATGAACTTGAAGAAAAACAAAATGTTTTCGCCAAGTGTACTCCGTTAGTGTTTTAAACTTGTTTTTTAAAAAAACTGTTTTTGGCGTACATATTTTTGAAGTAGGAATTGTAAATGTTTTATTTTGAAAAATGTTATTCCTGGAACTATGTTTCAGTGTACTAATTCAAACATTTGAATAGATGATTATGGAAGTACTAATCTGAATGTCAAAACAATAAATGTAGAAAATGGGTAACTTGTACCGATAAGTAATTGAAGCAAATCAGTTTCAGGCATGGTTAAGTTGGTTCCATTGACAAAAAGCTAACTTGCTAATCCTAACAGTGGGATTTTATTACTCCACTTCCACAAAAGTTTGAATTTCTATGACTTTACTCTTGTTGTTTCACTTGCTCTGTTACCATAAGTAATCATTAAGCTAGAAATGCATATCCTTTTTTATTGCTGAAAGGAATTTATTCTTTTAAGAGAGCATTAATGTTCACTTCCAAGGTTGTATCAAATTTTGGAGAATTAGAAATTAGCCATGAGAAGTCAGCATAAGATTTGGATATTCTTCTTACCCTCTAGCAAAGTCTTTTGTTAACCGGTTATATCTGCTCACGTTACAACAGGAAAGACATCAAATAATTATTTATAATGTAATTTCAGTTCAACTGATGCTGGTCTACTTTCTTTTTACTTTGGGTTTGAAGGTATGATGATGTAATATAATTGTATGTATATATACAGGGAATCGACCTGTATTACTGAAACCTCCACTAGAACTGCCTGGTAGCCTATAGAAAAGTACCACACAATTCTGGTTTAGAAAATGTTGCTGCTGTGCATGTAAGACATCCTTGCAACTTATTTTGTTTTTTATTGTAGCATTTGGGACTTGGCTTTTGTACACCCGTGTACGACGTTGAATAATTAGCACCCTATCAATGTAGGGAAAGCTTTTTAACACCTCTTAAAATAATTGAATATTGTGTTACATGAAGCTGATCAAAATGGATTGTGCAGCATACGCTTTCATGTGCCATTTTTGTTTTTTTCCTTTTTGTGACTGATCTGTTTGCCTGGGACATTTTTATTTTTTGCAACTTTTTTACTCCATTCATGACCTTTCTGATTTGAACTAGTTTGTTCATTCTTACCTGTTCTCCTGGGTTAAAATTTCCTTTATTTTTGCTTTCCTGGTCATGTGACCGTCAGTATCCATGTTGCAATCGATTGCATGTCTCTCTGGATGTTTTTTCTGGTCCAGATGCTATTGAACCTGCTGTATTTTTTTCATTTTTTTTTTTTTTTAGATCCTTGTTTTACTGTCCTCGAATGACGAAATGAGTAGTTCAGAGAGCTTGTGTGGAAATGGTAATGTTACCTGCTTATATGTTCTCTCCATATATGTTCTCTCCATATGGCTCGCTAAGGGGATTCACTGACCTCATTTGAAGTCCGTTTTAACATGGGCTTTTTCATAGGCAGCCTGATCTTTATGCAGCAACTTAGTAGTTGTTCATCCTCTGAAATGTCCTTTAACCACATGGCTGCTGGCCGTCCCCCCCCCCCCCCCCCCCCCCCCCGTGCTGGAAAATGCCATTTTAGTGGCACCATGACGAGCTCAGCTCGTCATCAGCACACGACACCCGTGGGTGATGACGAGCTGAGCTCGTCATCAGCATCGAAAGGGTTAAAGAGTCTTTTTGTTTTTCTTTCTGTTAATGTTTATTCACAGCCATTTTTTTGGGGGGGAAGGGGGTAAAATGTTTTGTGGATAAATGTATATATATCTTTTCTTATTATTTCCTCCATCTGTTTGCCTTTTTTAACCAAAGGCCCCTTTCTATGCTATGAGGTTGACTGGTTTGAAAGCTTGGTTGAGGTTGTCTGCTAAGGGATCCAAAAAGGTAAAGCATTGAGTTTTGTGGACTCTGACAGATTGCTGGTACCTTTGTCCATAGGGCTGGCATTGGGGGTGTGATTTTTTGTTTGGATTTTCAAGTGTTATAATTGGCTTAATTTGCCTGTTTTCTGTGGTTCTTCCAAATAATGCTGGCCTTTCTTTTTTCTATAGTAATTTGCACTGAAGTCTCAGTGTGGGAGTAATGTTTGTTTTAGTTTTAGGCATGTCGTTATTGGGCTCAAATTGTAATTAGACAGGTCAGTATCTCTTTACCAACCCCCTAACCCCCCCAATCCTCGCCTTTATTTTCAGTTCTTTACACTGCTGGTTGTGTAGTGCTTATATCGCATCTCTTCCTTTCTGTTTTTCACTCCTTACTGCTTAATACCCACCACCCATTTTATACTAAAATTGTATGCATCTTAGAGTAAATAGCGTAGCTGAAGCAAATGGGGCCAATAACTGGTTGCAGAGACCACAATCTGTATTGGAAGAGTATTTTAACATCTTTAAAATGAAAACTGGTGGAACAATAGCAAAATGAGCGCTGTGAAGACACTTGTTCAATTATTTCTCTTGGACTTCAACATCTGTCATCCCCTCCAATTCAAAACACATCTCTTTCAGTGTTGCTCCAGGTTTTTTAGTCATCAGCCAAAAGTCACTAAGCTCTAAGTTCCAGCAGTGATTACAATTGCAACATTCAGCCCCATGTGCGAGTGATGCCTTCACTCAGAAAGAGGGTTTAGGAGTGAATCATTATCTTTGAGTCAGTAAGCACCATGTTTGAAAACAGCGAGGGCATACTGCAGAGTAGATGATGTGGCTTGTGACATAACCAGCAACTCGTCGTAGGAAGTAGTTCTGTAATTGAGGATTGCACTTGGATCGCAATTCATTCTTCAGAGGGTTGTTCCCTTGCTCGTTTCCATGTGTTTCCGTAGTAGTAATTATTTCCCTAATTATATGATGTAAGCACTGTCCGTTTTTTGCTCACCCAGTTCTACCCCTCAGTACAAGCCAACACATTGTCTTCTGCACTTGCAGATTTAGGCTTTCCTTGCCTTCAGTGCAACACTTGTTATTTGCAGCCCTTAGGGCTATGGAAACACATGTGGTAGACTGAGCCTAGTTTGGACTGAAGAGACCGAACTTGTGAAGCCAACAGACAGTGTTGCAGTGGCTGCCATAACATGTACAAGTTTGTAAGCTGTATACCTTACCATTTTCACATCTCCATCAATCCTGTCCATAGCTATATTAATAATGGTCTGAGGGCTTGAGCTCACCTTTAAGTGAAGGTAGTGGTTTGCTAATGTATTTTTTAAATTGGTCCTCAAGAAAGCAATGTTGATTAAGAATTGGTTGCTGTTTGTTTGAAGTTCCAATGATGTCCAATTTCATATCAATATGAAGTGAGCCCCCTCCCAACGATTCTGGAAATGTTGTTCCCCTCTTGATTTTAATTAGTCTAGTTGGACATGGCTTCAAAATATTGTGTCTCCTACCCCAAATATGAAATGAGTTTTTGAGTCTCAAATCACTACCAACATCTCTAGCTACCCTACGGTGTTCACTCGTCAGCAAGAGTAGTCTAACATTTGTTGTTGGTGTGGCCACAGGCATGAATACCTTTTTGTATCGTATTCAGTGGGTCAGTAATCTCTCGTTCAGATAGAGAGAGCTGTGGACTGCTGTGAAGTTTGCTCCAGACCTACAGAATGTTTATGCCTGTTTCACCAAGTTGGTGAAGGGAATCACTGGATTGCTGCTTTGAACCTTCGATTTCAGTGTGGAGTTAACATGTTAGCAGTTAAGTTCAACATCTGATATAGTCAATGCATATGATAACTTCTTTGATTGTTCTGTTGTCTAAATGGGCATAGTGACAGGACAGGAAAGTACGTTTGAAAAACTAAGGTCTTTCTGATTGATTTCCTTCTGTGAGGACTTAATATTTTCTAGATAGTAAATGTATTTACAGCGTGGAAGTTGTCACTTTATATTAACTTTGTTGACTTTTCAGTGATCTCCACATTGGACTTTAATAAAACTTTCTGTGTGGCAAGTCTTTCTTCATTAGACGTGCAGTTATCACTCCCCTCTTTAGTATTCTACTTAACCCTTTCGATGCTTATGACGAGCTCAGCTCGTCATGATGCACAGTTGAGCTGTGCTGATGACGAGCTGAGCTCGTCATAAACAAAGGAATAAAGCATTTTCCAGCACACAGCGGGAAAACGCCTAGCAGCCAAGGTGTTAAACTGTATTTGTGGTAGACATAACATACCAGTAGGTGTTGCAGGAGTGTTAAAAGGTATAGCAATAAAAACAAATGTACACTGCATTCCAGTTGATTACATACAGATCTTAGTATTAAGTCTTCCTTTTTGTACATGATTTATTTTTGATAACTTCAATTTGGAGGTCTTTTAGAGCAGCTCCTTTAATGCAGTGCCTGAATGTATATGCAGTAGAGTGATCTGTTGAGAATAGGAGTAGGTGAAGTGGGCCTCTTATGAAAAGATGCTGTGTAAACAGTACTTTGTTTAGGGGAAAAATATTAAAACATTAAAAAACATCACTTTCTTACACGATTGGCTGTAGATTCTCCCAGAGTAAGAAGGAGTTTTGTTGTAGGTGGACCCCAACCAAGTAAAACTTCTGATGTTATGTGTATGCTTCTAGGCACGCACATTTTGTTTGTACAGTCCTGTATGGTCTAGAGCTGTTCTTTCAGTATGTGGGTCTGCAGATGATTTTGAATCAAAAGCAATGTGTAACCAGTCTTTGAGTGCATGGCATAGTGCATGTGCTAAATGAGTTATTTTAAGCTTCCAGCCTTACCTTTTATCTAATCTTTGTATGAGTAAATCCTTCTTGTGATTTTTAACATCACTGCATGCAGCGCACAAATGTGGTTGGTGTTAGCCATCTGCTACTGTGGGCTTAAGTTGGCACCTAAAACAGGTGTTTACAAGATTTACAATTATTTTTTCAGGACATTGTAGTCCGGTTTCTTATATCGGACTGTTGCTTGGTCCCTGCAGTCATGAGTAGAATTGCATTGGAGGTAAAAAGAAGCAAACTATAGTGTCGATGGAATCAATCTTTCTAGAAGATATACAGCCACAAGAAAATATATGGACCACGGTGGAAACTAAGACCATACCACTTTCTTCATTTTAGAGACTTTAAAATACGTTTCGAGATTGGGTTCTGTCTTCTGTCAATATAGTAATCTTTTATCTTTGACAGATACAATCTCTCTGAAGTCCCCAGCTCAAGGATTAAGAATTACACTATTGTCAGGGAATTGCTATCACTAGACTGCCAGATCAAAGTGTGCCCTCTGCAGTTGAGCTACATTATCATTACCCAGTTATTAACATTGTACTATAAAGGTTGTCACCTACAGATGAAAATTGATTAAATTCTGGTCTTATTAGATGACTAGGGTCCTTTTTGGAGCTCGAAAATTAATTAACAGAAATACCTGTGTTACACACATGCTATATTCCAAACCCTTTAAGTGGGACCTAGAAGTGTCTGTCTAGGTAATGGCAGTTGTGAACGACTAGCCATCCACCCTCCACCCCCAAAATGATTTTTTCCTACAACAGATGTCCTGCATGCGTTCGTGTTTGAATTTGGTCTAATGAACAGACAGTCTATCTGGTTGTAGGTAACGAGAAACAGCCAGATGAATTAGAGGGAAAGATGGGTTTATGTACAAGCCTTATCTGCTAAACTATTTGTTATAGATTGGATTCATTTAAAATCCTTTGCACTAGTGTTTATATTTCAGTTGACTTGGATATAGCTCAAATTCATGAAATCTAGCCAAGTGGCTTCTGTCCTTAGATTGGCTTCCAGGAAATTGAATGTCGATACCATGGGTGATGAGATCAATATGTTATTCGTTATGTTTGTCACCATTTGTAACAAATGCCTAGGAAAAAACGATAAAATGTAAGATCTTTAACTTTGCAGGTGGCTTTTAGACAGTGAGCAAAGATTGGATTTTAACTTGATCTCATTAAGCTTTTCTCTTGTTTTTAATTTATGTAATTTGGATGTATTTATGTGGGTCTACCCGGTATTGAGTTTCTTTGTAAGCAAAGTCTTTCCATCTAGAATTTAGATGCAGAGACCAAAAGCCACACATCTTGTGCTATGTAAATATCTAATAAAAACAAATACTGTGAATTTACTTGTTTGATTTTGATTGTTCTTTTATGAAAATGTATAAAAGGTTCTTTGCTGGATGATCAGTGTTATATTCCGAGGCTTTTTATCTATGGTCTATGTCTCATGGCCGTATGCTGACATGTACTTTTGTATCTGAAAGAGACACGTTAGTGATAGATTCCTTACGTTAGAATATCCCCAGGCATCAGACTGGATCCGGAATTTTTTGCGTAGCAGTACCCTTGCGTGTCGGTAGGCGTTGTCTGCGGCTCCTCGTCCGTCGTCTGCGTCGTGGGCGCTGTGATGATGTCGTCTGAGTACTTAGACACCGCCTCCGCTTGCTGACGTCAGTTCTTTTTTCCACGCCAGCAGCGCAGATCCGGAAAAAGTGGTACATTAGTCACTTTTTGACTAAACTTTTTTGAGATCTTTTTGATCATTCTTAGACTTCGACTCCGATCGGTGCCGATAGGGATGCCAGGTTTTAAGCCTAGTGGGGACTGCGACCGACTGATGTCGGTCACCGACCCTCACCGTCTGTGCCTCCACTGTCTCGGCATCAATCATGACGACAAGACCTGCTCCGACTGTCGGGCCTTAACCTCGAAAGCTAGGCGGAAGCGGTCCCGCAAGCGGCTCGAGCGCCGGCAGTCGGCCCCGCGCCATGAGAGGTCCCATTCCGGACGGAGGTCGAGGGACCGGTCGCGGGGGCGGAGCCATCATAGCTCCAGGAGTCGACATCACTCCTCGGGTTCGAAGTCGTCAACAGGTAAGCACAAGAAGTCGAAGAGACGTCATCGCTCTTCCGACTCCCCCCGACGTTTGCGCGATGCGGGTGACACCGCCCAAGCGGCTCCGTCTGAGTTGCGGGCGTCGCGACCTGCCCCATACCCTCCGGCCCCTGGGCAGCAAGCGATGCCGGAGGAGCTTGAGCGCTTCTTAATGGCCATGAGGTCCCTCACTCCTCCGGCGGGTTCCGCGGCACCTTCGGGCCCAGCGGACCCGTCTGGGGGCCCTAGCGTAGCGGGTCAGGTGCTTTGGCCCAGATGCCAGCGGGTGCTTCAGCCTCGACACCGCCGGCGTCTTCGGGCCCAGCACCGCAGGGCCCCACTGGATCCGCTTCTGGATCCGGATAGTCGCCAGTCGACCTGACGACCTCACCAGCGCCGGTTCCACAGGTGTCACCTCGGGCGTCGGAGCGGCGCCGCTCACGACGCCGCTTGGGGAGTTCTACTTCAATAAACCTGCCCCGTCCTTTGACCACCCTGATTATCAGGAGATGGGTGATGAGGAGTATTGGGAGGGGTCTGAGGACCCTCTGACACGTGAGTGTCAGTCCCAGGAGGACTGGACAGGTGGACTTTGGGATGCCAGTGGTTTGGACACTTCGCCAGACACTGGTTTTGTCTCACCTCCTACCATTCAGAAAAGGGGGTGGTGATGAACAGAGTGTCTGAATTAAACAGACCACTCTTACCCAGTCCAAAGATCAGGGCTTGATCCATCACCGTTATTTATCTCACTGCCCCATCCCAGCTCAGAACCTGGCTATATGCAAATCAGTCTGTCCCTGGCCCAGTGCATCATGGGAACAGGGCAGACTAAACTACCAAGCCAATTCTTCACCAGAAAGGAGACAAGCTACCGGGGACCGGTTTCTGGCATTTCAGCCGTCTTCGGCCCGGCTTGCTTGAATCCTGATGGAGCAGTGAGAAAGGGACTCATGTCTGAGTATACCCTGCCACACCTATAGTGGCCAAAAACGATTCAGAAAAGGGGGTGGTGATGAACAGAGTGTCTGAATTAAACAGACACTCTGTTTAATTGTTGTAAATATGTGAGACCCTTGCTCATTGCACCATCAGGATTCAAGCAAACCGGGCCGAAGGCGGCTGTAATGCCAGAAACCGGTCCCCGGGAGCTTGTTTCCTTCCCAGTGTAAGCATTGGCTTTTGTAGTTTGGTTTGCCCTGTTCCCATCATGCACTGGGACAGGAACAGACTAATTTGCATACAGCCAGGTTCTGAAACTGGGATGGTGCAGTGAGCTAAAAAACGGTGTTGGATCTAGCCCTGATCTCTTGACTGGGTAAGAGCTTTCTGCTTAATTCAGAGACTCTGTCCCTCACCACCCCTTGTTGTAAATATCACCTCCTACCATGGCTTCGGAGGAGGGGGCAACCTTCAGTGTGGTGTTGACGCGGGCAGCCAAGGCCTTGGGCCTTGAGCTCCCAGTCGCGGCCGTGAGGAATAACCTCCTCACTGAGATTCTTAAACCGCAGTCAAGCTCAACTGATCCTCTGCTGCTGTTTAATGAGGCCTTGACTGATGTTCTTTTGGGCACTTAGTCCAGGCCCGCTACAGGCCAGCCTGTAGATAGGAACATGGCCAGACGCCACCGCCCGGCCCCGGGCGACCCTTGTTTCCTGTCCACCCACCCCAGGCCTCTAATTCCCAGACCGCATTCCTGTCGGCTCCGCCTGATCCGGAATCCAAGAGGTATGAGAATTATGGCAAGAAAATATTCTTCCTTAGTTTGGGGCTGCGGTCTTCCAACACCGCATGCCTCTTGGGCAGTTACACCCACTCCCTGTGGAACACGGTCGCGGACGTGCTGCCACAATGCCCGGCAGAGGTCCAGGCTAAACTCGCCCAAGCCCTTGCGGAGGGTCGCGATGCGGCACGTTTCTCCATCCGGTGTGGGCTGGATACCACCGACTCACTGGGCAGAGCGATGGCAACGACGGTGGCGATTTGTCGCCACGCCTGGTTGAGGTCCGCCAACTTTTCAGCGGATGTCCAGAATACACTGGTGGACAAGCTGTTTGATGGCCGTCGCCTCTTTGGCGACAAGGCATACCATTCGCTTGAACGCTTTAAGGACTCCAGGGCTACGGCCAAGTCCTTAGGCCTCTCGGCCCACGTCAGCAAACGGGTGCCTTTCGCTCCTTTCGTGGCTAAGGAAGGGGTGCCCCAACATGTGCTGCCAGCCACGCACCGCAGACTAACATACAACGCGGTGGCGGCCGAGGAAATCGCCGTGGAGGCAGTCGGGGACAACAGCGAGGCCAGTCCACACATTCCTCCGCAGCATCCGCCTCAAAACCCTCCTAGTCCGTGCTTTCAGGCCCATGTGACGCCAGTGAAGGGCAGGGTTCTCCATCACCACTCCCACTGGGGCACTGTCACTTCGGACAGGTGGGTGCTGCAAATCGTCCGATGGGGCTACTCCCACCCCTTCAAGACGACCCCTCAAGCCATGCCATCGCAATACCACCGCGTATCGGGGGATCATATGCAGCTTCTACAGGAGGAAGTTACCGCCCTCGTGGCCAAGGGGGCCATCAAGCACGTTCCTGGGCCAGAAGTAGGGTGTGGTTGCTACACCCACTACTTTCTGGTACCCAAGAAGGGCAAAGGGGGCCTGCGCCCTATCTTGGACCTTCGGAACGTCACCGGCTTCCTCCGGTAGAAGTTCAAAATGCTGACTCTGGCTCAGGTCTTAGCTGCCCTGGACCCAGAAGACTGGATGATAGCGTTGTACTTGCAGGACGCTTATTTCCACATCCCCGTCCTGCCGGCCCACCGGCTTTACCTGCGGTTCACGGTGGGGCCCGAGCACTGTCAGTTTACTGTGCTCCCCTTTGGCCTTACCAGCTCCCCACGGGTGTTCACTAAAGTGATGGCGGTGGTCGCTGCTCATCTGCGCAGGTTAGGGGTTCCAGTCTTGCCCTACCTCGACGACTGGTTGTTGAAGGCGGGCTCGCCCCAGACAGTTGTCAGCCACCTCCAGACGACGGCAGACCTCCTGCACCAGCTGGGGTTCTCCATCAATGTGCCAAAGTCAAACCTGTGCCCCTCCCAGAAGCTCCTCTTCATCGGAGCGGTTCTCGACTCGGCGCAGTTTCGGTTCTGCCCCCCCCCCCCCCCCCCCCCCCCCCCGCCCGAACAGCAGGTTTGGGACATACAGGCTCTGATTCCGATCTTTCAGCCTTTATCCCGAGTCTCGGTCAGGTTGGCGCTGCGGCTTCTGGGGCTGATGGCCTCCTGCATCCTTCTGGTGCATCACGCCCGTTGGCGGGCTCTGCAGTGGGACCTGAAGTTTCAGTGGGCCCAGCATCAGGGCAACCTGTCCGACCATGTCCTGATCTCGGAGGGCACTGCAAGACAGCTGCAGTGGTGGCTCACGGACCGCGATTGGGTCAGCGGCAGATCCCTCTCCCTTCCCCAACCGGAGCACATAGTTGTGACGGACGCGTCCCGCCAGGGCTGGGGAGGCCACATGGGAGAGGCGGAGATCAGAGGCCTCTGGTCTCCGGCGGAGTCCTGGCTAAATATCAACCTTTTGGAGCTGCGGGCGATTCGTCTTGCACTGAAGGCATTCCTCTCCTCTGTCCGGGGGAATGTAGTGCAGGTGTTCGCAGACAACACCACCGCCATGTGGTACTGCAACAAACAGGGCGGGGTGGGGTCATGGACCCTCTGCCAGGAGGCTCTGCGCCTTTAGCGTGGCGCAAGGTCTCTTTATGCAGTGGGGAGAGCCTTGGTTGATCTATTCGCCACAGAAGAGAACGCGCAATGTCATCAGTTCTGCACTTTGGAATTTCCAAGGCGGCACTTGCTCGGAGACTCTTTTCGTCGCGAGTGGAGTTGTGGTCTTTTGTACGCCTTTCTGCCTATACCACTTCTGCCCAGAGTGCTGAAGAAGATCAAATGCGACCGGGCCCAAGTCATCCTTGTGGCTCCGAACTGGGCACAAAGGTACTGGTATCCCGAGCTACTCAGAATGTCATTCATTCCCCCGGTTCGTCTGCCTCTTCAGGAGGACCTTCGGTCGCAGCAACAGGGGAACGGTCCTCCACCCGAACCTGTCCAGTCTCCACCTCCATGCTTGAAGATTGAGCGGCGACAGGTGAGGCCATTTGACTTGCCTCCTGAAGTCTGTAATATCATTCTGGCAGCTAGGCGTCCCTCCACAAAGTCTGTATACGCCTGCAGGTGGAACAGATTTGTGGCATGGTGCACAGCAAAGGCTGTGGATCCTCTCTCTGCCCCTCTTTCTGAGGTTCTTCTCTTCTTCTTTCTCTTGCCCATCAGGGCTCTACTCTGGGCACTATCAAGGGCTACCTTTCTGCCCTTTCAGCCTTTCTAAGGCTGCCTGATCAACCATCTTTGTTCAAGTCCCCTATTGTAAATCGTTTTCTGAAAGGCTTCACACACACACACACACACACGTTTCCACCTGTTCCCTTTGTGATGCCTCAGTGGGATTTGAACCTGGTTCTTACGTATCTGATGTGCGCTCCCTTTGAGCCACTTCACAACTGTCCTATCCGCCTTCTTACTCTGAAGACTGCTTTCCTGGTTTCCATCACCTCTGCCAGGAGAGTGAGTGAGCTCCAGGCTCTATCCTCTAAACCTCCTTTCCTTTCTGTCCATCCGGACAAGGTTGTGTTGCGGACAAGACCCTCTTTCCTGCCCAAGGTAGTCACAGCCTTCCACATCGGGCAGTCCATCACCTTGCCCACCTTTTTCCCGCCCCTGCATCCCTCAAAAGAGGAAGAGAGGCTCCACCGTCTGGACCCAAAACGTGCGCTCTCATACTATGTGGATCGCACACGCCAGTTCCGGGTGGATGACCAACTCTTTGGTTACGTGGGCGCTAAGAAAGGACGGGCGGTGCACAAACGGACCATCTCTCGGTGGATCGTGTTGTGCATCCAAGCGTGCTACTCTTTGCCTAAAAAGGAACCTCCTGTTGGGCTGAGGGCTCATTCCACTCCGGCCACGGCGACTACTACTGCCCTTGGCCGTGGAGTCTCCTTGCAGGACATTTGTCAGGCAGCTGCGTGGGCCTCGCTGCTCACGTTCGCAAGACACTACTGCCTGGACAGCCAAGTCCGGAGGGATGGCTTCTTTGGCCGTTCAGTTCTCCAGGACTTTCTGGTGTGATTATTGGTTTGCAGACCCACCACCGGGGTTGGTATTGCTGGGGTATCTATTCTAAGGTAAGGAATCTATTACTAACGTGTCTCTTTCAGATGCACAAGTTACTACTTGTGTAACGATATATCTGTAAGAGACATTAGTTAGTGATAGATTCCTTACCGACCCACCCATCCTCCCCGTTCTGCGAACCGATATCTAGGGTTAAGGTCATCCCCTTTCAGGGCCCTAGTTTCAATGGCACCGGTGTTGTTTTTTGACATGGCTCAGCGTTTTTGGCGCGGAAAAGCTGTGTCTAAGAACTGATGTCAGCACGCGGAGGCGGCGTCTAAGTACTCAGACGACTGTGCAGACGACGGACGTACGGTTACTTTTAACTTAAGATTCCTAACCTTTAGAAGAAAACTGAAAAATCTCAAGGCACCAGCCTGGGTAAGAAAAATCCTAGCAGTAATTGTTCCGCATGTCGGTGGGTGGTGCTATAGGACTCCATGATGACTTGTTTTTGCCTCCGAAGTTCTGCTACCAACTTTGCCAGTCTTCTGCCGATTCCCAAAAATTATTTGCACCGTGCTAAGGAATGATGTCATGCATAACAGTGTACCAGCTGTGCTGAAACTGCATGCAGCACATGTCTGTCTCAAACCCACATGCAGTATGCCTACTTTGCTTGGGTTAAACCCACAACTCAAGCCTGCAACAAATAAAGCCACCTGCACCCTAACGTGATTTCGATCTGGAAAGCTAGACTGTATGTCTTGGTACATTACTGGTTTTGGTCAAGTTTAATTCCTGCTCCAGTTCCAGGTCACAGGCTCGACCTTAGTCCCAGCCACATTGCTGCTCCTATGAAAAGTTGAATTCCTGCTTTAAGTCTTCCAGTAAATCAAAGTCTAATTCTAGGCATAACCGTAAGAACTCCCAGTCCGACTCAATCTTGATCCTGCATCTCAATACTTGGTGGGTGGGATGGGTTGGGAGGTTTAGGTATGAAAGCGCCATAAAAATTGCCCTCCAACGACATCTCTGCAGGAGTATACCTGACAGAGTTTTGCCATCAACAAACCAAAGTCCCATCTGAGTCACCCCCATTAAGTGGGGCAATTCAAGACATGGTGTTTCTCTGCCGCAGTGCCTCAGGGCATTCAGGATATCTGTGTTTCAGGATGACTGTTTTGTTGATTGTAGCTCTGAGGCTTGTTGGTTGCCTTGCCTTGTGTCCCAAGCAAATATACACTACTGGGTTTGGGCTCCCAAGCAGCAAGGCCAAGCCACAGCCTAATGTATCAACAAAAAAAGCGCCAATGCTGCCATTAATTGTTTCTCACGATATCAACAACTCACAATCGATTTAAACAAAAAGTGAGGGGGATCTATGTCTCTAGAATCAATCTTCAATTTTATTGATTTATTGCTTCATTTAAGTTTTTTGATTTTCTCTAGATCATTTTTCAGTTTGAAAAAACATAGAACATACAAAATATGAAACACATTATATACACTTAAAACACTCCCCTACCAACACTCACACATACACTCAGTTGTGAATCACAATCAAACACTCGCAAGCACACTCTACAATACAGGGTGTATGTGTTACTGTTGTTTTACGTTGTCCCACGCCGTGTGCTAAGATGACTCTGACTAATTGATTTGGTTGAATTGATACAGAGGTAAGAGGTAGAGAGGCGGCTGTTGAGCCACATAATGACTTCGACATTTGGTCCAGAACTATAATCTAACTTAGGTCTCCCCTCCTTTTCGTTTTTACAGTGTGTGGTTCTGATGAGAACTCGAAAAATATGAAGAGTTCGAAACGCGTAGACCCTGTATTGCATTATGCCATAAGAATGTAAAAAATTTTTTAAATCTCTTGTGAAAATTTACAAATAGGCTTAAAGGAATATCTATGGCATTATAGATATATGATTTACATTGAATTCTGAATAACTGTTAATATCTACCCTGAGTGTGCTTGCGAGTGTTTGATTGTGATTCACAACTGAGTGTATGTGTGAGTGTTGGTAGGGGAGTGTTTTAAGTGTATATAATGTGTTTCATATTTTGTATGTTCTATGTTTTTTCAAACTGAAAAATGATCTAGAGAAAATCAAAAAAACTTAAATGAAGCAGTAAATCAATAAAATTGAAGATTGATTCTAGAGACATAGATCCCCTCACTTTTTGTTTAAATCGATTGTGAGTTGTTGATATCGTGAGAAACAATTAATGGCAGCATTGGCGCTTTTTTTGTTGATACATTGTGTCCCAAGCGGCAGGTGGCACATGGGAAGCCCTGTGGTGGCTCCTCTGATCAGAGTGGGACCTTTAATTCCAGTGAGCCCTGCATCAGCACCGTCTTTCTGACTTCTACAGATCTCAAGACTGTGCCTTATTTGCAGTGGTGTCTGGAAGCCACCCGGTATACACATTGATGAGAGCCTTAGCACTGCTTGGTTTGGGATGCTTCTCAGAAAGGTGAAATGAAAGCCCTCAGCTCTCTGGTGGAGAGCTGGCTCCATACTGCAACCAACAAGATTGAGTGGTGTGCCAGGAGCCGCTGCACTTCTGGACATGGCTGGACCAGCAGAACATCTTCCTGATCTCCAATCACCTGGTGTGGTCTGAGGAACGATCTTCTTGGAAAACACAAGTGGTATCTTCATCCTAGAGTGGTTCACAATGTCTTCAATCAGTGGATACACCTTGATCTCCTCGCCACTGCAATGAAAGCTCTGTGTCAACAATTTTGCTCATTGGATTTACCTCCAGTACACTTGCTATAAGACTCATTCTGGCTGGAATAGAAGAAGGAACTCCTGTTTGTAATTCCGCTGCTACCTTTGCTGCCTTGAGTTCTTCGGAAGGTCAAGACAGGCTTGGTCCAAGTCATCCTTTACACCCCTGATTGGATCAAGAGTTTGGTACCCAGAGGTCTGAGAGTATTGATCCTCCGATTGGTCTTCCTCTTTGGAAGGGTTTTTGTCTTGGCAACTGGGCAGGATCCAAGTCTCTGCAACCTACCCCTCCATGCGTGGAAATTTGAGTGGCAGCAACTAAATGCATTAAGGTTGTTGGAGTTGATTGATTTTGTCTTTACGATCAGATGGCCTTCTATGAAGCTGATCTGAGTTGAGGTGTATTTGTTGCTTGGTTTGGTGCTCATAATGCAGACCCCTGCCACCTCTTGTAGCCACAGGTTAAACATTTGGATTTTCTTTTGTTAGCCTTGCAGGACACTGAGGCGGACATGGTTAAATGTTATTGTCTGCCCCTTTGTCCCTTTTGCGTTTACCTGACCAGCCATCTTTAAGTCACCAGATGTGATGTATTTTCAAAAACGTTTGATGCACCGGTTTATCCCTGAACTCCACTCTCTCACCCCACATAGTTTTTAAAGGCTACTGACACACAGACAAGTCTTACTCATTTCCATTGCAAAGCGTGTGAGTGAACTGCAGATGCTTTTGGTGCAGCAGTCTTACACAACCTTCTTTCAAAACATTTTGGTACTGAGGATCTGGTCGGCCTTCATACCAAAGTTTGACTCCCTTCCATACTAGCTGGTTCATAATTGTTTGCTTTTTGTTTGAGGGGGGTTGTTAACCCCTCTCAAACAACCACAGTTCCCATCTGGGTGAACCACAAAAGTCACCAAATTACCCTGTGCTCACCCTTTGATAGCTTGCCAAAAACACAGTCCGGCTTAACATGTGTTAAGTATTTATGCAGCACACAAACAGTAATAAAGTCAGAATACAACACAAGAACAATCCCACATCAATTTAGAAAGATATAGAAAATTCATAATAATTTGACACCAAAAGGAATTGAATCCAATCAGTTTTTAACGTTTTTGTGAAAAAATAGTGCCAGAAATAGCAAAGTGCCACCCACAGGCATCTAGTTGCTCTACCCCAGAGCAAAGTCGAAAGCTCTGGCCAACCGCGATGGAGCACAGTTCGAATATACAAGGTGGATTGGGCCCATGCTCTGTTTCTCTTCAGGCTTAGAAGAATCTTTGCAGAAAAATGTCTCGAAGGTAAAGTTCAGCGGGGCAATGCAGTTGACTGTGTCTGAGGAAGTGTCCTTGTTGAGGAGCCTCTGGGCAAAGTTGCGGTGAGGATTTCTATGTTCGGACTTTATGAATGATTTGGTAGTCGAAAATTTCCAACGAGACGAAGCTGCAGGCTGTAACCAGCTAAGGCTCCATGAGCCCAGATACCTTTCTGGAACTATGCTGCTGCACAGTATGTGCTGCTATGGAGAGGAACATAGTGAGGCATCCGCAAAGTCAAGCAGAACGATGATGCACCTTAGCAAGCAGGAAGTTCCCGGTCTCCTATCTGTTCTCAGTGGAAAATTGTTAAGTCCCAAATCTTGTTTTTTGGCTGTTTATGCACCTTTAGCACCACTTCCAAGTGTCCAGGCCAGAGTGGGCACCACTTGGAGGGCAGGATTCCCTTCAAGCTGGCTTAAAGTGTGGGTTCAAGGTTGTTGGAGCTTTATGCGCAGTGGTAGTCCTGAAAACAAGCAACAAGGCACGCCCAAACAGCAGGGCAGTCCGCTGGTAGCAGCAGGGCAGTCTCCTGAAGTACAAAGCGGGCCTTCTGGAAGTCCTCTGCAGGTCCCGTAGTAACTGAGGGTACAATATTTATACCTGGTGGCAGCCTTTGAAGTGGAAGAATCTTCTAGACTTTCCCAGGAACTAAGTAGTATAGAGTGACAAAGTACTAGTGGGAAGTACTTTGTGAGAGTGCCGGAGGCCGCTCCTTTGAAATGCAAGTTGAGCGGGGAACAGCTCCTTCCCTCCCATGCTGGCAGTGTGGCCCATCCTGCCAACACCTAGTCCCCCTTTGTCTGACAGTCTAGCAAGAATACACAAAGGCCAACTATTCAGAGTCATGTTACCAATAACTCGGGCTTCACGTACCAAATGGTTCGGACAAGAAAATGGCAACTTTCTAAATAACATTTTCATAATTATTTAAAATCTGACTTTGCCATTATAAAGTGTTTTAAATCAAAATTCTTTTGCGACCAAACATGATATTTCTACCCTGTTCCCAATCAAAAGCTAGCACTTTTCAAATGTAACGAGGTAACAATGTTATCCTAAGGGAGAGATAGGCCTCCCAGTATATTTTCTACACATAGGTGTAAATGCCCTTTCTGCCAATGTCCAATGTAAATTGACTGTTTAAATGGCTTCCCTGTGGGGAGATGTGGATTTCTCTAATACAGTGGACAAAAGGCTTTGGTGTGGAGGAATAGTTTTTCCTCTTTGAGCAGGATGACCTCTAGGTCGGTGCCCAGCCCCTTTCCTCAACTTTAAAGGATGGCTACCCTGTAACCTTACTTCTAGCTCACACCTAGACCTGCCTCCTGTCTTCCTAATCAACTTGAATCTCAGTGAGGGGGGGCAAGTTGCCCAAGAACTAATTTGGAGCGACCACAAGGGAGAGTTTGCCAATTATCAAAGGGTCACTATGTGATACTCTTTCGTTAAACACACAAACTGCTGCAAAAGTGGTAGATTGACACCTGTGAACCTTTACCCCATTTGTTAGGTAGTTGGCAAGAATTACTCCCGCCCACAAGCTGGGCATAAAATAAAAGTGGCACCACCAGTACTCTCCTCTTAGCACCCCTGGGCCTGCGTAGACTCAGGACTTTCCTGCTGTCTGAATTCCGAAGGAAGACTGGACATGCCTCGAAAGCAGTACCCCAACACTAACTTCAAGGGTCAATTGGCAGACTTCCTGGTTGAGCTTCAGGGACACTACAAGCTTCCAGAGGCCTCTCCTGCAACTTCCCAGCTGACCAACTAACCTGCCCTGCACCCTCCTGCTGATTACTCATGGAGTCCTAGTCTCCAGTGGTGCAACCCCCCAACATCCTGGACCCTTAATTGGTGTTAGTGTACTCCTCGTGTTCCCAAACTGCGAAATCTGGGACTTCTAAAATCTTTGGCATCTTTCTGCCTGGAGAATGGGATCACTGTTGAAGCAGCTGCTATCTATGTTGACTTGCCAGTAGGCGAAGTTGGCTGGTTTTCCATGCTGAAGGAGACTTGACATCCAGGAAATGTTCTACGTCTGAACGTAGAGGGCCTAATCAAGACCGCTACTGAACAGCATCCCATAGACGTCGAGGCTTTACTGGACTAAGACTCAGTCTGCTCGGAGCGTTCCCACTTCTGTTTATGCCCACACTAGGATTTCATGTTTCTTCAACCTGCTCTTGTCAAGCTCTTCTTCGGATCGAGTTTGCATTGCCGACTACGACCTTTTCTCCACAAAAGTTTTTAAGTCCGGAGGTAAACTTTCCATTGGGACGAACCTGGTACTTCTATGCGTCCCCCGCTACATCGTAGTCCGCCTTAACCTTTGGATTTAACCCTGTCTAGTGCAACAGGATAACCGTATGTTGTGCTTTTTAGTGACATTTTTAACTTGAACTTTAAAAATTCATGTTTACAATTCGACTTCTAGGACGTTTGTCGGTTTGGTTTCATATATTTTTTTTGTAAAAAAAAATATTTCAAAATTGGTTTGGGATGTTTTCCCATTATTGTTGTTTAAGTCCTTAATAAATACTTTACATATTGCCTTTAAGTTAAGCCTGTCTGCTTTGTGCCAAGCTACCAAATGGTTCAGCAAAGGTTTGTCACTTTTGTGGTTCCAGCTGACGAGGTTTGTGATTATTTGGGGTGGGTTCTGACACCCTTTAACTAAAACTCCCAATTTCTTACCATATGAAGTAACTACGATGGACTTAAATCTGTGGTGCTTCAGATGTAATGCTTTTTTCCTTTGTTTGGTGGAATCCAGGATCTGGTAGTGATTTAGACTGCCTGGCCCATGGATTTGCAGAATATTTGATGCATGCAGTTTCTGAAGTCTTCGAATTTGCTTGTTTTGACAGTTGACAGTAGCATTTTCCTGCTGAATTTTGGCTTTTGTCAAAAGAGCTTGTGCTGTTATGGCTCTTGATCTGTACAGATTTAGGTCTTCTACAGGGAGGTTTCAGATTTTATTTAAGACGCTTGGTAGGCTTTGTAAGATAGTAGTTTAGGACGTGAATCAATCCTTAATTTGGAGTTCTAATGAGCAATGCAAGGCTCTTGGGGTGTTGCCAGGGCAGCCAAGATGGCGGACGCAGCTTTGAAACGCTCTGTCACATTGCCCCTAATAATCTGTTATTATCAATGAAAAAGCGGGACCTTGTGATTGAGACAGAAACCTACGACCCTCGAGACATGGTGGTGCAAGGTGAGTGCTGAGAATTGAGCAAAAACAGCTCAGAAGACTGGAGCGCTCCACGAGGTGCTCCGCGCTGTGAATATATGGGGCCTGGGAGGAGCCACGGAGGTCCTCCTCGCTGTGAATATATGGGGCCTGGGAGGAGCCACGTGATTTGGCTGGAGAGTGTGCGTGCTCCAGCTCCGAAGTACACCAAGCAAGGAGGGAAACAGCCCCACTGGTATGGTGTTCATCTGAACGATAGATACAGCAGTGTAAGATGAGAGATGGGCAAGCCCCATCCCAACCTAAAAAGCAGGCGAGGTACAGCACGATGCTCTGGGGAGCCGTGAAGCCAAATGCTAAGGAGCGGCGGCTACAGCAACCACGACCGCAGAAAAGTATACAGAGCCGACCCTTCCCTCCACAACCTCAGAGATCACAGGCCCAGGGAACAGAACAGCAAAGACGGGTCATACCCTGTTAGGGCTGTGCACTCCAACAAATTAACGTGGCGGAAAGAGAATAGGAGAGCGGTACAACGCACAGGTCAGTAGCAAAAAGAGTAATCAGCTAAGGGGCCCTTACACTATACAGCAGCCACTTAAGCTGAGCAAATCAAATAGAGACAATAGGAACACGCCGGGAGAACTGACCAAATTGTGGAAAGTTGATTTTGCCAACACAGACCAGGTTTAAGAAGATAAGAGGGCACATGAGGAATCGCAGGAGAAATGCAGCCAACAAATAGCAAGTGGGTATCCTGTTTGATACCTGCGACAAAAGGAGACAAACCATAGGTCAGAGGAGGTACAGTTGGAAGGATACATTAATGGGAAATTTATTAAGTTTCTAGAATCCAACAGGATTTTAGACTCCTTCCAATCCAGTTTCAGACCCATGCATAATACCGAAACTGCTATCATAGTGGTTACAGTGTAGTGTAGTTCTGATGGTACCCTTTCATGCAGGACCTACGCTGGGCTTGGTGGCAAAGTGAGTCTGTACACCCCCACCGAATAAGTCAACCTATATTTTCACATTTGCTAGCTCGGAGTGCTTGTAGAATCTCCTGTTATCAGAGAGATTAGTTTGTGCAACTTCAGAACAGAATAACCTCAGACTCGTGGAAACAATATACTACTTTTCACCCAGTCACTTGTGCTTGCTTGTTTTGCTCTCAGAGAGATACACAGAAGAAACAGTTGAGCGTTTTTGCAATAAGAATTTATTGTACCGTTCTTCTCATGTAAAATAAGTGCGGTGCTACAACTGTAATACAGTAGCAGAGATATAGAACCTGTAGTACAGTGAATAGAAAGAAATAGTATTGTTCTACCATTTTTCAATAGTCATGAACCCATACATGAATATGAAATGCATTCATAAAATAAAGTGCTTACTCCGAAGATGCCTGTCTAGATGTACCTAAGTTTACCTAGCATGTTTGTAGGTGTGGAAGAACCCAAGCCTAAGTCTAAGAGCCAAGAATCCAACTAGGATTTAGTTGTACCCCCATACCTGAATAGTGAGAGTGTGGGACTTCGTCCTGGACTTGAGCTGGACACCCTGCAAGAGATTGTCAGACCACTGTCAGCTGGAGCGATAGCATGTCTTAGCTGCAGCTTCTCTGGTCAGTGTGTCGGCCTTGAAGTCTGGGTTCCCTCCTGCTTACTGATAGCAAGAGGTGCTGTATTTATAGTCTATGTGCTTATGTTCCCCATTGTTTAGTATGAGGATGACGGGGATTAAACCTTTTGCGTCGATGAGAGGTGAAGTTGACCTCCTGCAGAGTGTACTCTTATATTATTCATATGTGCTAAGGATGACTTCTTAGCAATATCGATTGGGAAAAACCCTCTCTTGCACGGAACTAGGTGAAAGGTTTAGTCCATAGAAGGCTATAGTTCTTATAAGGCGTTTTTTCCGTATAAGGCAGTCTGTCCTTATTCGGAGTTATGTCCTTATAAGGCTCGTTCATATGAAATGACAGGGAGACTATGTAGGGAAAGTGTACGATGTTTCCTAGACCTATATCAGGGTACCGATATGAAATATAACACTAGACTATATCAGATGCTCTCAAGATGAGTCAGCCTTCACTGTTAGTGCTGCTTGACTTGTTTTCCACTTTCGGCACGGTATCTCATCCTAGATTACTCCAAATATTAGAGGAGATAGGTATGCAGTGTACTGCTCTAAGCTAGTTCATGAGCTTTGTAGCTCAAAGAACCCAACCATCAACCTACGTTGGTTTAAATCTTGCACTTTAGAGCTCAACAAGGGGGTGTCTCAGGGCTCATGTCTTAGCTCCACATTATTCAACAGCTATATAGCCCCCCTTGCTAGAGCCATCAGAGCCCATGGATTCCCACCTATCTCCTATGCGGATAGGATGCATCTTCTTATCTCCTTTGAAATGAAATGAATGAGACTTATATAGCGCACGACTTACCCTGGGGCATCTCAGCGCTTGCTTAGGGAACCCGTCCTGGTATTCCCCTGTGAGATAACCCTGGCAGGGTATCCACAAGGTGAAAGTCAGGCATCCCACCGCGAGGGGCCGTTGTGGAGATTAGGCAAGCTATTGCCCAGAGTCACAGAGTGTGAACCCGTGAGTCGAGAAGGCACCGGAGCGAGAATTAACGAGTCCGTGGAATTTTTGAACCCAAGACCCGCCAAGGCGGGGAATTGAACCCTGGTCCCGGGCCGAACTCAAGCTCCAGGTCTGCCGCCTCTAACCCCTGAGCCACACTTCTCTACTTTGATAAAGACCCCCTACCATATGAAAGCCTGTTTTGCAAATGATATGAAAGCTATCTCCGTTTGGATGACTGAACTTTCTTCAGTTAAATGCTTGTAAAACCGAGATCATGCTCTGTGGCAGAGCCCAACTGCTATGGTCCCCGGATTGGTGGCCAATGGAGTTAGGCACAACACCTACCCCCAAATCTACAGTAATAAAATGTGGATGTACGCTTGGATCAGACTCCTACTATGAAAGATCAGGTAGGGCTTACCACTGGCACCTGCTTCCATATGATGAGTCTACTATTCAGAGTCTTTCCTCTACTTCCACTCTGTGTACGCAAAACCCTAGTGCAGGCACTAGTGATCAGCCGCCTGGACTATTGCAGTGCCCTTCAAGCTGCCAAAAATAATTCTCCACTTGCCAAACTTCAGGTGGTCCAGAACACAGCGCGTGCCTGATTCATGATATGCTGGCCAGATCAACCTTTGTCTCCCCTTCTACGATCGCTACATTGGCTTCCTGTGCAAATTACAATAATTTTCAAGATCTACTTTTTAGTGCATAATTCACTGAACGGTAAAGGTTGCAGATACTTGGCTGACAAACTTATGTTCGAGGCATACGAGCTGCAGATTGTACACTTGGCATTAGATCACCACCTGGTGTTGGGTTTGGATGATTGCATGTTGTCGTCGTCTTGGAAGAAGTCTTTTGTAGTCATGAGATAGGTGACTCCTGTTATGTTGTTATGTTATGTTAAATAAACTTATTGAGCGCAACTAACACCATTAGGTTTCTTGGCGCTTAACTGAGGGAGCAGGGAGGAGAAGCGTGAAATAGCAGCTAATTGTAAGACTCAGTGAAGAGGAAGGTTTTAAGGGTGGAGCTGAACCTGGAGTAAGAAGAAGACACCCTAAGAGGGAGGGGTAGGGAATTCCAAAAGGACGGGGCTAAAAATGAAAACCTAAGGCCGCCATGTTTATTCCTCTTGAATCTGGGAATGATAACAAGGCCATCTGAGATGACCGGAGAGTGCGAGAAGGAACATACGGGTGAAGAAGGGAAGAAATAAAAAGGGGACTGTGACCTGCAAGAGATTTGGAGATAATGCAGCCAAGCTTGAATTTGCAGCGGGCAGATATCGGAAGCCAATGGAGACTTTTTAAAAGGGGGCGAACATGTTGATCTCTGGGTTGGTGATAAATCAGGCGAGCGGCCTGATTTTGGATCAACTGAAGTCTCCTAAGTTGATAAGCAGGAATGCCTACATATAATGCGTTTGCGTAGTCAAGCCTAGACATGACTAGCGCAAGCAGGGCCAAAATGAGGGCCTCGGTAGTGAGTAGGCGAGAGATTTTACGTATTTTCCTGAGTTGGAAGTGGCTTGAGGCTACTACAGCGCTTATCTGGGGCGTCATAGAGAGGTCACTGCTAATGACGACTCCCAGACTTTTGGCTGAATTAACAGGGCAGGGAGGACTGCCTAGGCTTGCAGGCCAGAAAGAGGAATGCCAGGAATTGGAGGGTCCCCCGACAAGAACCAGCTCGGTCTTGTCGGGGTTGAGCTTCAGGTGGTTTGAGCTCATCCAATTACTGATGAAGCAGAGCGTGTTTTGGAAAGTGGTGATAGATTCATCAGAGGAGTCGATAGTAAAAACCAGTTGGATGTCATCCGCGTAATTGAACGCGGTGACATTGAACCTGCAGAGGGAACGTATTAACGGTGCCAAATACAAATTAAAAAGGAGGGGGGGGGGGATAAGGAGGAGCCCTGTGGGACACCGCAGGTCAGTTTGACCTGGGTAGCGGAGAACTGGGACAGCCTGACTGCTTGATGGCGTTGGGTCAAGAAAGACCGAACCCAGTCCAGGGCGGTGCCCTGGATGCCAGCCTCTCTGACACGGTCGACCAAGATATCGTGGTCAACCATGTCAAAAGCGGCCGACCGGTCCAGGAGGACCAGGGCCTGACAGGTGTTAGCGTCGGCCCCCCTACACAATTCCTCCATCACAGAAAGTATAACTGCTTCTGTGGAGTGCGCAGGTCTAAACACAGCCTACTGGGGGTCCAAAACGCACGAGTCTTCCACAAAGGTACTGAAAGTTTGAGTGACATGCGACTCTAAAACTTTACTGAGGAAAGGGAGGAGGGAAATTGGGCGATAGTTGCTCATGATGGAAGGGTCTGCCGAAGGTTTTTTCAAAATGGCAACCACCTCGGCCTGTTTGAAGGATCCAGGAACCTCCCCGGTAGTCAGAGAGTTGTTTAAGAGGGCTAGGGGGGGGTTCAGGACAGGAAGTGAAAGCTTCCCGAAGGGCTGAGGGGGGGCAGCAATCGCTAGGGGAGCCAGAGGAAACTTTATGCAGAAGTGAAAGAAAATTAACCTTTGAGATAAGGGGGATCTGGGTCAAGGTGTGAGTGTTGGACTGACTCCTCCCTTGGACGATAGTGCGCATGGGCATCGGCTCCATCCTTAGATTGTTTTTTTCCGCCACTGGGTTTGTATGAAACTTTTCCGCTCTGATATCTACTGTTCAAGTACTTCGACGCGTAAAAACGTATTCAAACTTCACCAAACTACTTTTGTTTTCGACAAACGTCGTCTCGACTCAATCTGCTAGATTCCGGTCGTCGACGCGGGCCGTTGGGCCTATCCACGCCGTGAGACCTACACCTCATGGAAAGGATGCCATTCAAAAGATGCCCCAAGTGTGAAGCAAAGTTTCCACACAGTGACCATCACGAGGTTTGTAACCTGTGCTTATCGCCAGAACACGACTAATCCAGCTGTACAGCCTGTGCGTCCTTTCGATCCAAGAAAACCATTTGAGATCGGCAGGCCCGTCGACACGACATGCAGAGCTCCAGAACTGGTGGGTATCTTCGACGAAGTTCCGCTCGTTCCTGAAGAAAATTCAGACGATCACCAAATGGTATCCGAGGCAGATGACTCCGATGACTCCATACCATCGGGTCATCGCGTGAGTACTACTGCCCCTGCCTCATACCCACCACCCAAATCGAAGGCGAAGGTCAACACTCCACCTACGGGGCCCAGTCGCGACCAAAAAAACACTTCTAAAGCCCCGCCATCGAGCCCGGCTCCGAAGAAAATACTCAAGCCTTCCGGTAGCTCCTTACCGTACAAGCTGCACATGCCGATCCCACCAGCTCCCTCTGCACCGAAAGAAGTCCCGGCTCCGAAACAGTCGACTTCTAAAGACAAAACTATGAAGCCAGCATCTGACACCTCGAAGCCAACGAGACCAGCTTCCACTCTGAAGCCAATATCTTCGGTACCGAAACCTACAAGGCTTGATTCCAATGCTCTCAAGCCCTCGAAATAGCCTATGACTCCAAAAACAATACCTTCTGTGCCGAAATCTACGCCAAAGGACAAAGTAACAACTCCTAAGGTTAAAGACAAGCAGCAACCACAGCCGGAACCGAAATAATCGGCGCTGTTAAAGGTTCCGCAAGGAGAAGACCTTTTCCAAAATTGACCCAAAGACCGGTCATGTATCCACTACACTACACAGGATGAGGAAATCAGACACAGCACCTACACCTGCAGTGTATGTCAAGAAGGACTCTGTCACATCTCCTATGCACCCTTCTCCTATACTTCCTTCATCTCCTGTTCCTCTTAACATTTCACCTCAAAATTCTCCTGAAAACTCTCCTCCTCATTCTTCACCACATACACCTCCAAATCATGATGAGTATAGCATAGTGGGAGGGGTAGACCCAGATGAGCCTTTTCCTTACCCTGTTGATCCTTTTCCTTACCCTGTTGATAATCCAGATTGGGAGTACCAAAACCCACAAGATGTGCCAGATCTTCCTGGCCCACTTCATATCCATCAAAACCTTCTCCCCCAGAAGACAACATTGGTTTTGGGCACTTACTGAACAGGGCTCCCATCTATCATGGGGTCACCATGAATTCAGATGAGGCAGAGGAAGACTTTTTATTAGATACGTTTGAACAATCACAAAGGTCTGTTCAAATTCTTCCTATGATTAAAGGGGTCATCAAACATGCTCCAGAACTATTTAAAGATACTGTACGTGCTAGGGTTCTAAACCCTAGAATTGAGAAAAAGTACAGGCCTGCTCCTCCTGGGGATCCTGCCTACATTAAAGGAGAGCTACCCTTGGATCCCTAGTGTCAAATGCTAGAAAAAGAACAAACTCACAGACATCAGGTGAAGCACCACCCCCTGATAAAGAATCTAAGGTAATAGATGCTTCAGGCAAAAGGATCGCTGCATAAGCTACCAATACATGGCATATTGCAAGATATGACAGGGCTCACTATGATCAGTTAGAGACATTACTACAACATCTACCTGACCAATATAAGGCACAGGCAAACAACCTTATACAAGAAGGCAAGTTAATTTCAAATGCCTCAATCAAGTGCACACTTGATGTAGGAGACACTGCATCTAAAGCTGTAAACACTAGTGTCCTACTTAGACATCATGCGTGGCTATGCATTTCAGTATTTAAGCAGGAAGTGCAAACTACCATCTTAAATCAGCGATTCAACCAACATCAATGGTTTGGACCAGAGGTGGACACAGCACTTGAGAAAATGGAGAAAGATACTGATACAGCCAAATCTATGGGAGCTTTGCAATCCACACAAGCTAGAGGCTCCATTTGTTGCTCCTTCTATAGAGGAGGCTCCAAACAGACTGGAGCAGACAATACATCTTCCTTCAAATCCAATACACAGACATCCTCCAGTAAAGGATATTTTAAAGGAGGCTATATAGGCAACAACAATAAAGGAAGAGGTCAAGGTAACAACAATAATTGAACCTCTTCCACCACAAAAAAATGACTTCACTCTGCTCTCCCAACAGCACTCCACTCATGTGGGGGGCAGACTGACACAGTTCCTACCTGTCTGGAATTCCATCACAACAGACAAGTGGGTAAGACAAATTATCCAGTATGGCTACTGCCTCGAACTTACAGCTACCTCTCCACACATACAACCCAGGCAGCGTCCAATGTCTGCAGAACATCTTATACTGCTCAAACAAGAAGTCCTATCACTTCTTCAAAAGGATGCAATAGAAATAGTTCTGTTACAACATCAAGGAACAGGGGTTTATTTGCTGTATTTTCTAATACCCGAAAAGGACGGGGCACTGAGACCAATTCTCAACCTCAGGCTCCTCAATCAATATATACACTCAGATCATTTTCATATGATCACTTAACAACACGTGCTCACATTGGTGCAACAAGGAGACTTCCTTACAACACTAGATCTAAAGGACACCTACTTCCACATTCCCATACATCCTTCTCACAGGAAGTATCTGAGGTTTGTACTGGAAGGACAACATTATCAATTCAAAGTCCTTCCATTCGGGGTAACAACTGCACCAAGAGTGTTCACAAAGTGCCTAGCAGTAGTAGCAGCACATCTCAGAAGACAACAGATGCATGTCTTCCCATATCTAGACGATTGGCTCATAAAAGCCAAGTTGTTCAATCAGTGTGTCCAGCACACACATCAGACAATTCAAACATTGCACGACTTAGGGTTCGCAATCAACTACACTAAGTCGCACCTACAGCCCTCTCATGTACATCAATATTTAGGGGCTTCAATAAACACGTCTACAGCTCTAGCATATTCCAGTCCAGCAAGGATACAGAGCATTCAAACCTTAGTCACAAAGTTTCAACATCAACACTCTCTCCCAGCCAGAGTGTTCATGAGACTAATAGGCATGATGGCATCTTGCATCTTTATTGTACCATATGCAAGACTGCAAATGCGTCCGTTACAGGAATGTCTAGCACAACAGTGGAATCAGGCTCAAAGACAACTAACAGACCTGGTGTTAGTAGACAGCCGCATACATCGGTCTCTGCAGTGGTGGAACACCAAAAACTTGACAAAAGCTGGCCGTTCCTCGAACCTGTTCCACAAATAATACTTACTGCAGGCGCATCTCTCACAGGATGGGGAGCCCATCTCCTACATCATACAACTCAAGGGCAATAGACCTTTCAACAAACATCGTTCCATATCAACCACCTTGAGCTGCTAGCAATATTCTTAGCGCTCAGAACATTCCAAGTACAAGTACAAAACAAAGCTGTCTTAATCCGGACAGACAACATGACAGCCATGTACTTTATACAAAAACAGGGGGAGACACACTCTCTACAGCTGTCCCAGCTTGCACAGAACATTTGGAGATGGGTCATTCCACAAAACATCTGTTAGCAGAACACCTTCCAGGAGTTCACAATCAGATAGCAGATCTGTTAAGTCGATAAACACGACAAATTCACGAACAGGAACTACATCCGCAAGTTCTTCTACCATTCTTTCACATGTGGGCTCATCCAGACATAGATCTGTTCGCCACACACGAAAACGCGAAATGCCCAACCTTCGCCGCCAGGTTTCCACACCCGCTGTCCAAGGGCAATGCGATATGGATGAACTGGTCAGGCAGATTTGCGTACGCTTTTCTGCCACTACCACCAATACCACTAATAGTGCGCAAGCTACGACAACAGTCGCTCAAACTGATTTTAGTAGCTCCCACTTGGGCACACCAACTGTGGTATACAACACTGCTAGAACTATCCCTAGTTCCACACCAAAAACTACGTCTGACACCATCACTGCTAACGCAGAACCATGGAGACATCCAGACACAAGCCAACTGAATCTGGCGATCTGGCTCCTAAGGTCTTAGAGTTTGGTTATCTTAACCTACCACCAGACTATATGAATATCATTAAAGAAGCCAGAAGACCTACTACTAGAGCTTGCTATGCTGCGAAATGGAAAAGATTTGCAGTTCACTGCAACAATATCCAAATTGATCCCCTAGATGTTTCTATCCAAAATATCATTTGCTACCTTCCTCGTTTACAAAGATGTAACTTGGCATATTCATCTATACGCCTACATCTGGCAGCAATTGCAGCATATTTACAAAATAGACAACATCTGTCTTTATTTAGAGTGCCTGCTATTAAAGCATTTATGAAAGGATTAAAAAGAATCATTCCTCCCAGGTTACCACCCTCTCCAGTGTGGAACCTAAACATTGTTCTTGCAAGGCTCATGGGACCACCTTTTGAACCTCTACACAAATGTGAACTGCAATTCCTCACATGGAAAACAGCTTGTCTAGTAGATATTACCTCTCTTAGGAGTGTTAGTGAGATTCAAGCTATCACTATACAAGAACCATTTTTACAATTACACCGTAATAAAGTCAGAACAAATCCTAAATTCCTTCCAAAAGTCATTACTCCGTTTCATTTAAACCAATCTCTAGAGTTACCGGTGTTTTTCCAAAACACAGACTCTGTAGCAGAAAGAGCTCTAGACACACTAGACGTTAAAAGAGCACTTCTCTATTGTATAGATAGGACCAAATCCTTTCGCAAAACAAAGCAATTGTTTGTAGCTTCCTCTCCACCACATAAGGGCAACCCCATCTCTAAAGCTGGAATTGCAAGGTGGATTGTAAAATGTATACAAATATGCTATCAAAAAGCAAAACGTACATTAACAGTTCCTCCTAGAGCGCACTCCACACGCAAACTATGAGCTTCTTTTGCTTTCTGCAAGGCAGCAACGTGGTCTACAACACACACCTTCACTAAACACTACTGTGTTGATGTGCAAGCTAAGCAGCAATCTGCAGTAGGCCAAGCTATTCTAAAAACTCTTTCAAAATACTGCAACAGATACAGGCGACCACCGCTAGGGGAGACACTGCTGCACAATCTATGCTAAGTGTACAATCTGCAGCTCATATGCCTCGAACGGAAAATGCTACCTACCAGTATGCATCTGTTCTTGGCATGTAGAGCTGCAGAGTTGTACACGCCCTCCCGGGGACCTGTATCTGTTCCAGTTTCATCTTAATTAGATATACACATGGACATCCTTTCTTTATTTCTACTAACTCCATCATTTCCCATCATGGCAAAAAACAATCTAAGGATGGAGCCGATGCCCATGCGCACTTTCGTCCAAGGGAGGAGTCGCCTATCTTGTGACTACAAAATACTTCTCAAGATGACAACAACATGCAATCATCCGAGCACAACACCAGGTGGCGATCTAATGCCAAGTGTACAACTCTGCAGCTCTACATGCCAAGAACAGATGCATACTGGTAAGTAGCATTTTCCTTCGTACCTGCCAGGCAGACCTTTAAAGTTAAGCTCTCCTTACTTTTCCTCCAATTAAAAAACACACGTTCAGGGGATAGAGCATTCTCTTACTTGGTCCTCCACTGGAATAAATAACCCACTCACATTCAGAAATGCACAGACCACCTGCTTTTCAGAAGGCTTCTCAAAACTGAGCTATTTCCTTACTAATTCTGCATTGCCAGTGATTATTCCGGTGCTGAGATAGCCCTCCCGGAGTTATTCAAGCATCCTACAAGTTAAATTAGCATGACATAACTTGAATTGGGTCTGCAGTAGAGCAATCTCAGCGTCCCGGTTAATAAATTGTACTTTGTGATAGTGGACAATTTGACAAAGATATTTGTGATCGAGGATCTCTGTCCTATCTCAGCAGTGAAGCCGATCCACTGGCAGTGAATGGAAGAGTGGTATTCTCTTGCTTAGAGATTAAATTTTTCTTGTATGCATTATTCTACTGTTTCTAGTTTTTAAATATGCCACCGCTGCCATAGAGAATCAAAGCTACCTCATCTGTTTACCTTTGCAGAGAATATGGAACTCCCCCAGGTACTAATTTCTTTTGTGTTATCCTCTGCCCTTGCCAGTACCAGTACCCTGCTTGTAAGAGTTGGCTGTGGAAGTCTTCTCAAGCATAATCTGGAGACTGAGGTATTCCGTTTCAGCTTTTCACCTTTCCTTTTGTAACTTCACTGCTGTTTGCATTAAGTTTTGTAATGTATTAAAACAATCCATGATAGAGAAATTGTCAATTATCTCTGAATCCTGGGTGAAAATAACAAAAAAAACACAATGCTAGTACTAGCAATCATATATGATATGACGATTTCCCAGAAACGGCCTGTGAATTTATGCATTTCACAAATGGGTCTTTTTGACTCTGGAATCTTGTCTTAGGCAGTGTCTTGGCTTGATTGTGCCTCTCCGTAGCCTGTAGAAGCTTGGCAATTAATTATGGAGTAAATTTGGCAGCGGGGCTGGGTGCATTGACTCTGGCGGGTCTTGCCACCCTCTGACCTCTCTTGGAGTGGAGTCCGAATAAGCCTGTGAGGTACTCGTTGGCTGGCATCACAGGACTGAGTTAAGGTTGTCCGACTTCCGCGCCTCTCCTTATGTACAGTGCTGCGCTTGGGATCAGGAGGCAGGAGCCTTGAAACACCCAGCAGGATGATTGTGTGGCACCAGGCGCGCAACGCCCATTGGGCTCCAAAGGCGTCAGCCCCCAGCCCCCCTCCCCCTACCCCCCACCCCCCACCCCCCCTTCTTGTGTGTGCCAGCCCGGGCTGATAAAGCTTCCAGGGTAACCACACAGCCGCACTAGAGTACTTTACTTGCTAACAAGGCTTTGTTGCGTTTTCACCTCTATTTAGAGGCCCTGCATTTCCACTCTGCATATTGCTGGAAGAATCAGCCCCCCCCCCCCCCCCCCCCCCCCCCCCCGGAAATGTGGCTCTACTTGCTCCTCTGTGTGGCACCACCCAGGTTCAGAGAGCATGGCAGGAGTGAGTCATAGATCGAGGATATAGTTCGTGAGTCAGGTCAACGAGGCTCCACAAGTCAGGAGAATAATAAAAACAAGCATTTGCAATGGAATTAGTCTTGACTTAGAGAGAGTTTAAGCTGTTGGCATAGTAAACAAAACTGCCTTTAATTTGTGTTTTGAAAACCTGCAAGCAGACCATAAACACAGACTTTGTACTGCTAGTCCTGGCTTACAAGAAGCGATGAGGCCCTGCATTTCCACTCTGCATATTTCTGGAAGAATCAGCCCCTCCCCCCCCCCCCCCCCCCCCCCCCCCGGAAATGTGGCTCTACTTGCTCCTCTGTGTGGCACCACCCAGGTTCAGAGAGCATGGCAGGAGTGAGTCATAGATCGAGGATATAGTTCGTGAGTCAGGTCAACGAGGCTCCACAAGTCAGGAGAATAATAAAAACAAGCATTTGCAATGGAATTAGTCTTGACTTAGAGAGAGTTTAAGCTGTTGGCATAGTAAACAACACTGCCTTTAATTTGTGTTTTGAAAACCTGCAAGCAGACCATAAACACAGACTTTGTACTGCTAGTCCTGGCTTACAAGAAGCGATGATGGCAATAAAAGAGGCGCAGTTACTGCCAACCTTGCTTCTCGTAAGCAATGACTATAAGTGCAAAGTGTGTGTTTACGGTCCGCTTGCAGGTTTTCAAAAAAACACATAAATAAAAGGCATTATCAATTGCAATGCCAAAGCCCAAAACTCTTGCAAATGTGACACCTGTTGCATTGCAAATGCTTGCTGCCTTTGCAGTGGAGAGGGTGAACGGTTAGCCTGGCTCCTTACCAGTGGCATAACGCAAAATGATGGGGCCTCCTGCAGAATGTGACGAGGGCCCCCTGAGTCAATGATAGATCACAGATATTCATGGTCCTTGAGCTGATTTGCGGCCCCCTAAAAGTCTGGAGGCCCCAGAAGTGTTGGAGCGCCCTGTACTGCGGAGGAGGGTTGATAGGGGGCGGAGAAGGGGGATGGGGTTGTTCAGAGGCCTGGGTTCGGTCCCTGTTCCTAGCTCTGAAGGCAGGAGACAGCTTTTATGATTTTATTATTACTGTGGTGAGTTATGCACATGTATTCATGGCATGTGCCTCCCTCTCTGCCTGCTGTAATGCAGTGAGAGGGGCCCCACCAGTGGCCCTGGCATTTAAAAATGCGGCCTCCAAAGGCCCCTATCAGCGGGGAAATACCCTATGAGTTATAAAGCAAGTTTGGCCCAGCAGCCCACATGATTTTCTGTGCGCGGAAGTGCTCTCTGGCAATTTCCGGGGAGGTTTAACTTCACACTGGTTAACTATGGGCAACTCTTTGATTTCACTATCAAAGAGTACATGATTGCCAACCATCCGGTACATATACACTTTTGTATATAGCCATCATTACTCAAAGGTGTTAGGGTGCTTTACACTCAATCAATCATTTGTAGAGCGCACTACTCACCCGTGAGGGTCTCAAGGCACTGAGGTGGGACCGAAGGTCTCAGGACCTGGAGGATCCCTATGGACATTCCAAGGTGTTCGGGCGCTTTCTGACACATTCTCTGTGTGCATAGAAGCTCTATACAGCGCAAGGGCATAGGGCCGAGCTCTTTATATACCGCCATTGAAACAAGCAGCTGCACAGTCCGAGTCAATTACAACCACCAGTGAATTACAACAATATTTTGCACACCTGCCGAGTGCCTCTCACACCTCAGCTACGCTGTGCGCTGTCCCCCAAGATGAGTGCTCCCTTCTGGTCACTCATGCAGGGAACCACCCAGGACCAGTGCCCACCAGGTCCACAGCCAATGGTGTAGCATGCTACACATCCACAAATGTGCTTTGACAATCCAGAGTGCGGTGTGATGCGCTATAAAAATGCTGCAGTACATACTCCGGGCCAGTGCAAGCCTCTGTCCTCTTTCTATGTTGCAGTCGCCTCCATGCTGGCCCACATGGCTCGCTGCCCCAGTCTGTTGGCTTCTGGTGAAACACCCAGCATGGTGCAGAGAAATATCCGGGAACTACGCAGGCATTAAAAAACACGAACTCACTCGAGGGGCAGGCAGCTGCAGTGCTGATGCGTCTTGTGGTGAGATTAAGAACCTCATTTCCCCTAATTTGTGAAATTGTTAAACCCTCACAAAGAAGCTGTCTCCGTTGCGCGAGTGAGGAATAAAGTGCTCACAGAGTGATGGAAGGAGACAGCATCTTGCCGCAAGCAAAAGATCCTGTCCGGTGGGGCCTAAAGGAGACAGGGCGGTCACTAAAAAGCCTCACTTTGAATCGGAGGCCAGCGTTTACCATAAAGGATGACACCATGCAATAGAAAGGATGGGCGGAGCTTCCTCTCCCCTTCCGAAATCAATTTGATGACAATAGATCTTGCAGAGCGAGTAACGCATGCGCTGCAACGCTAGGCGAGACCTAAAAAGGAAACAGTCATATAGGCAGGATATAATCCAGATCCAGTCCAATCTTAGGAATGGTTAGACTTACTGGAGAGGTTAGTGCAAGCTTTAAGCTTGAAAATGAAACCTAGCAGAAGGAAATAAATGAAATATACAGCTGATTACACACTGCAAAAGATTAAGCCATACAGGTCTAACAAATTAGAGGACCCTGCCCTAGTTTACAATGCAAACTCGTTCACATATTTGACCAAAATGAAACACATTTCCATTTACTATTTTAATGCAGACAAATAGTCATAAAACATAATTTCTACCGAAATTAAACTATGTCTTTAAAACTATGCTCAAAGACACAGTTAATACTATTACGGCAGAGTTACAGTATAGAACTGAGCTTTTTATTTATGGGTCATATTTTGAAGGCATCTTTCAAAGCAATATACAGCTGAACTCGTCCTTTGAAATATGCAATAACTTTAATAATGCCGTATGAGACCAAGGGTTCTGTTTTTTCAGCATCTGTAGGATTTGGGGAAACCCCATCAAATCACTGTAAGGGGCCAATTTGAACAGTGCGGGTGGGCCACATGGGCAATGGGGATGAAACAGTGTAACAAATGGCCTAAGAAACTCAATTGGTAACCTAGATAAAAAGCTTAGAAAATATTAACGTGAATTAAACAGAATAGAAAATGAAGGCATGACTTATCCGTCCAACGGTATCTCCATGATACCAAGAAACATAAAATGGATTCTGAATTCATGTAATTGCTAAAGAAAAGTGCAGTGGCAGAGTTGACAAACATATGACAAACATCACCTTTATTTCCACACAAGCTATACCTCCAAAGATCTAATTTCTTTAGATACCTTATATTCGAAATTGAAGCATATAGGAAATATTGAAGAACTTTTTTTAATGATCAATAGTAGTTTCGAACCACAAGCAGTCCAAACTTCTGCTCGGACTGGACTACTGTTAATAGGAACTGAGTAGGTATGCCCTATTTATTAAGTGCAGCTGTTTGCTTAACATTGATATGTGTTCTGCAAGCAACTACGCTTACAAATTGACATTTGTTAGAAGAGAAGCGTAACATGATACACACGCATTGTAATATTGCCTCAAGTGTTACGTAGCACGTAATTTTATTTCAAATAAAAAAAGTAGTGACTATGATAAAGACCTTGCAAAAAACACAGTTGATGAACAGAATGTAGAACAATGTCATACATTCACCCCAGAACAAGGATCTGGGCCTAAATCCATTGTTTTATTGCACTCCACACCACCCTGGGTTAGACACTGGCTATATGCAAATCAGCTCTGACCCTGTGCCTCATGGGAACAGTCCAGTCCGAACTACCAAGCCACGTCTTTCCCAGACCGGAATCAAGCATCCAAGGACCGGTTTCTGGCTATCAGCCTTCATCAGCCTGGATAGCTTGACTCCAGTGGTGTGGAGAGCCTGGGACTCACGTCCGAGTATACCCAGCACACTCGGGGTGAAAATTGCAAAAAACGCAGTTGATGGACAGATTATAGAACAATGTCATACATTCACCCCAGTACAAGGATCTGGGACTAAATCCATCGTTTTTTTGCACTCCACACCACCCTGGGTTAGACATTGGCTATATGCAAATCAGCTCTGACCCTGTGCCTCATGAGAACAGTCCAGTCCGAACTACCAAGCCACGTCTTTCCCAGACCGGAATCAAGCATCCAAGGACCGGTTTCTGGCTATCAGCCTTCATCAGCCTGGATAGCTTGACTCCAGTGGTGTGGAGAGCCTGGGACTCACGTCTGAGTATACCCAGCACACTCGGGGTGAAAATGGCAAAAAACACAGTTGATGGACAGAATGTAGAACAATGTCATACATTCACCCCAGTACAAGGATCTGGGCCTAAATCCATCGATTTTTTGCACTCCACACTACCCTGGGTTAGACACTGGCTATATGCAAATCAGCTCTGACCCTGTGTGTCATGGGAACTGTCCAGTCCGAACTACCAAGCCACGTCTTTCCCAGACCGGACTCAAGCATCCAAGGACCGGTTTCTGGCTATCAGCCTTCATCAGCCTGGATAGCTTGACTCCAGTGGTGTGGAGAGCCTGGGACTCACGTCTGAGTATACCCAGCACACTCGGGGTAAAAATTGCAAAAAACACAGTTGATGGACAGAATGTAGAACAATGTCATACATTCACCCCAGTACAAGGATCTGGGGCTAACTCCATCGTTTTTTTGCACTCCACACCACCCTGGGTTAGACACTGGCTATATGCAAATCAGCTCTGACCCTGTGCCTCATGGGAACAGTCCAGTCCGAACTACCAAGCCACGTCTTTCCCATACCGGAATCAAGCATCCAAGGACCGGTTTCTGGCTATCAGCCTTCATCAGCCTGGATAGCTTGACTCCAGTGGTGTGGAGAGCCTGGGACTCACGTCTGAGTATACCCAGCACACTCGGGGTGAAAATTGCAAAAAACACAGTTGATGGACAGAATGTAGAACAATGGCAGTTCGGGCTGGACTGTTCCCATGAGGCACAGGGTCAGACTGATTTGCATATGGCCATGTCTGAACTGGGGTGGTGTGGAGTGCAAAAAAACTATGGATTTAGGCCCAGATCTCTGTACTGGGGTGAATGTATGACATTGTTCTGCATTCTGTCCATCAACTGTGGTTTTTGCATTTGTCACCCCGAGTGGGATGGGTATGCTCAGACGTGAGTCCCATGCTCTCCACACCACTGGATTCAAGCAAGCCGGGCTGAAGACGGCTGGAATGCCAGAAACCTGTCCTCGGAAGCTTGTTTCCGGTCCAGGGAAGGCATGGCTTGGCAGTTCGGGCTGGACTGTTCCCATGAGGCACAGGGTCAGACTGATTTGCATATGGCCATGTCTGAACTCGGGTGGTGTGGAGTGCAAAAAACGATGGATTTAGGCCCAGATCTCTGTACTGGGATGAATGTGTGACATTGTTCCGCATTCTGTCCATCAACTGTGGTTTTTGCATTTGTCACCCCGAGTGGGACATGTATGCTCAGACGTGAGTCCCATGCTCTCCACACCACTGGATTCAAGCAAGCCGGGCTGAAGACGGCTGGAATGCCAGAAACCTGTCCTCGGAAGCTTGTTTCCGGTCCAGGGAAGGCATGGCTTGGCAGTTCGGGCTGGACTGTTCCCATGAGGCACAGGGTCAGACTGATTTTCATATGGCCATGTCTGAACTGGGGTGGTGTGGAGTGCAAAAAAACGATGGATTTAGGCTCAGATCTCTGTACTGGGGTGAATGTATGACATTGTTCTGCATTCTGTCCATCAACTGTGACCATAAAAAATCGTGAGAACATAAACAGGATAAAGGGCCATGCCCCATGGTACAACTCTGAACTCAGAGCTCTACGCAAAGAGTGCAAAAAGGCAGAGAGACTGTGGAGAAAGGACTGGCTCCATAGTAATAAGGACATGTACCACTGCTCGGTAAGACGTTACAAATCTGCCCTAAAGCTAGCCAAGGCCGCATTCTATGACAATAGAATAAAAAATGCCACCAACTCCTCCAAAGAATCTTACCTCATAGTCAAAGAACTTCTTAACATTCCTTTGGCACCCGCTGCCTGCCCCCCTCCCCCAGATAGAAGTAAGGACCTGGCCACCTATTTCGATTCCAAAATATCCCGTATTCTGGACTCCCTCCCTACCATCAGCCCTCATAACCACACGGATATAGAGGCCTGCACCAACAGCCCGCAGCTGCACTCTTTCAGAGCAGTTTCCCTTACTGAGGTCACCTCCACGCTGGCCAAAATGAAAAGCGGATCCCCCCTTGACCCAGCCCCGGCTAGATTTTTAAAAACCGTGTCTCCCAGCATAGCCCCCACTATTAGGGATCTCATTAACACCTCTCTCTCCCAAGGCACAGTGCCTCCCAATTGGAAGAACGCTGTTGTCAAGGCTTTATTGAAAAAGCCCCATCTGAACCCGGACGACATGGCCAACTACAGACCCATATCGCTCCTTCCTTGTATCAGCAAAATGGCTGAGAAATTAGTGAATGTGCAGTTATCCCAATTCCTTGAGACCAACAATCTCCTTCGTCAATCCCAAACAGGATTCCGGCTTGGCCATGGCACGGACACTGCCCTCCTCTCCGTCATCGAGGAGGCAAGGTGCATCCTGGATTCAGGAGGATCAGTGGCAGTGATCCTCCTGGATCTCAGTGCCGCCTTTGATACGGTGGACCACCGTGTCCTTCTCCATCGCCTGGCCAGGGCAGGAATTGTGGGAACTGCACATACATGGATTAACTCCTTCTTATCCGGTCGTTCATTTCAGGTGTGGGACGGCAACTCACGTTCAGACCCACTCCCACTCACAAGTGGTGTCCCTCAGGGGTCTTCGCTCAGTCCCACCCTGTTTAATGTCTACATGGCCCCCCTTGAAGATGTCGTGACCCCTTACGGGATAAAAATAGTAAACTATGCAGACGACACTCAACTTGTCGTCTCTCTGTCCCACCTGGATAAACACCCAGACAGCCTGCTGAACTGTCTCCAGGATATTCACACCTGGATGTGCGAATCTTCCTTGAAGCTGAACGGTGCAAAAACCAAAATCATGCTCTTGGGCAACAAATGGTCCTCCATCCCACCATCAGTTTGGCCGGACGCCTTTGGTGAAATCCCCACACCAAAAAAGAGATTAAAACACTAGGAGTATGGCTGGAACCTGACCTCACCATGAAGACCCAGGCAACCAAAACTGCTGGAACATGTTTTGGCCTCCTGCGGTCAATTCGCAAGATTCTCCCTCTCCTTCCTCCCCTATCCAGGAAACTATTGGTTCAAGGGCTCATCTTAGCCCGGCTTGACTATAGTAACGCCGTCTACCTCGGCGCACCTGAATTTACCCTGGCCAAACTCCAACGGACCCAAAACGCGGCGGCGAGGCTCATTATGAACCTTCCTCCCAGAGCCTCTGCCAAGCCTGCTCTTAAGGCTCTGCACTGGCTTCCTGTCCGCCAGCGAGTAGAGTTTAAAGCCCTGTGCACCACCCATAAACTTATCAACGGTGTTGGTCCAGCCGCCCTGAAAGACATGGTCATCCCCTACAAGGCTCCCAGACTCCTTCGCTCTGACGGCGAACATCTGGCCACAGTCCCTAGGTTCAAGAAGGCTCGCACCGGTGGCCGACGCTTCTCTGTCAAAGCCTCTGCAGGACGGAACTCACTTCCTCGCAATTTGCGTCTGGAACCTTGTCACGCCCTCTTCCGAAAAAAACTAAAAACCTTCCTGTTCCCCAAATAGTTCCCTCGGTCGCCCTCTCTTGGTTCTCACAAATTTACAGCGCGGGGATGCCTACGGGTCACCAGGCGCTTTATAAATCGCAAAATAAATAAATAAATAAATAAACTGTGGTTTTTGCATTTGTCACCCCGAGTGGGATGGGTATGCTCAGACGTGAGTCCCATGCTCTCCACACCACTAGATTCAAGCAAGCCGTGCTGAAGACGGCTGGAATGCCAGAAAACTGTCCTCGGAAGCTTGTTTCCGGTCCAGGGAAGGCATGGCTTGGCAGTTCGGGCTGGACTGTTCCCATGATGGAACAGGGTCAGACTGATTTGCATATGGCCATGTCTGAACTGGGGTGGTGTGGAGTGCAAAAAAACGATGGATTTAGGCCCAGATCTCTGTACTGGGGTGAATGTATGACATTGTTCTGCATTCTGTCCATCAACTGTGGTTTTTGCATATGATAAAGACCTTGGCATGAGGAGGAATGGATCAATAGCTAAATCTAGGCAGACAGACAATGTGTGAACGCAGACGGGTCAACAGCTGTAGGAAGCACCAATAACCTGCACTATGCATAAAACCCAATGTCCCAGCATACAACCTCATCACAAATGAATAAAAGTGTAAATTGGCAATGGTGGGCCTACCATTTTAGGAGACTCCGGATGTGTATATGTTCAGAAAAATGAACATACATATTCAATACTGGGCTCATTACTCAATTATATTTTAAACAAAGGGATAAAAAGCGGGAAAAAACAATCCAACACTGACTTTCAGTAATGCTCTTTCTGGTGGCTACTCTTTCTAACCCAAGTCCTCGCCTTTAGCAGATTCACACGTGACACAATTGAGCTGGAGAATTCTTCCAGCAAAGATGCTGCGTGCTAGTAGGTGGCATCATATGGCCTTGTGGTGACTTTGTCACCCCTGAAGTGACAGAGAGAAACCACATAAATGTTCCACGCTGCCTTCAGTGTCTTCTATCTTCTACTGTTCCCTCCGACTCTGAGCATACATCAGATTGTTTTTAAACCGTGTTCAGTGTGCTGAATTCTTAACTTGGGACCTTTTTGGACAGTAAGGAGGCTACTCCATGGAACAATGAGGGCAGTGAGGAGTCTGCAGTTAGATTAACAACAAGAAAAAGGGTTACCCCTGGGAGTTAACTTCTTCTTTTGATGACTTTTTCTAATTTAAGATCCTTTAGAATCGATACAGTAGCAGTACTTTCCAAAAGATGGAGGGTGTGGACTTGGACCAAATGTCCTGCTTAACCCAGCGGGCAAAGAGACCTTCCTACAATAATTCTGAAAATGGCACTTTTAGAAAGAGGCCATTTTCTTGTCCCAACTATTTTGTGCCTGTAGCCGTAGGTCACATGACTAGGTGTAAGTGGCAGTTGGTCTTTGTGTATTGCTCCCAGAGTGTGAAACAAAGGGGGAATAGGTGTTGGCAGCATGAGACATCTCTGACTTGATCTGGGGTGGAGCTGTCACCTACCACACTTGCACATCACAAAGTCTCTGCATCGGCACACTTAATTGATTTCACACTAGTCCTTTGTGTCCTCCAAAAATCTGACTTCAGGGTAGGGAGGCAGGAAATTCCAGACACCCCTGTAGGTGGAGGACTGTAGAAGCTTCTCTCACTTAAAAGTGGGCACCAGTTATAAGTAGTGGGCCCTCATACTCCACTCTTCAGATAATATCTGGACAACCAATCACAGCACAAATCTCCGCAAGCCACACCAGCTCCCTCGGCAACAACGCAGGACATTATATCGCAGCTGTTCGTCGACTGTCATCGACTGTGCTGCTGCGTAATGCATCTCAATGCTGCACCTTGCATTACATCTCCTCATTGATGGCTTCTTGATGTTGGCCCATGCATCGCAATGCAACGACTTTACATATCGACGAGGAGGCCACATGGTACATTTATCAGCAAACTGAACTCAATTCTGTATCCAGTTTTGCACTCCGTCCTGGTCAGCCTGAACTTGTGAAGAAGACCTGGTCTACCTAGACCAGATAACCACTATTGACTTTTTTGCTTGATTTCTCCAAAACCTTTAAAATTACATAGCTCTGGTTAGACTAATTGGATTTTTGTTCTTTAGTGGCAAATCATTTATTAAAATGTACTTTTTTTATAATTGGTGTGGGATTTTTCTTGTTCTGTGTTTTCACTTTACTACTGTTTGAAGTGCTGCATACATATTTCAGATATTGCCTGTAAGTTGAGTGTGACTACTTTTGGGCCAAACTACCATAGAGTTGAACACAGGTTTATTTGGGGGTTGTTTGTGTTTCACCCTGATAAGAGCTTCGGTCGCTGCTTGAGTAAGGTTTCACACCCCAATAACTCATTTCCTATGGTCACATAACTTGTCTTTATTTACGCTGCATATACTTAATGTTGCCTGCTAAATTCATTAAGGAGTGTACCAGTAACACAATGAATCATATCATTCAGTTTACATGACGAAAGGGGGGAAAAGCCCCTCACATATTGCCTGAATGCAATTTATTACATACAAATGGGACACTGGCCTTCTGTTCACCTACGAAGCAAGGATAGAGGACGCAAAAACGCAGAATACAAACAATAATTAAATGTAGGAGTGGATGGTTATAATCTTGACATGGAATATAATCTGCATTAGGAAGGGAATACAAATGCAAGAATATACTCTCAAGCTTTGGGTCTAAAATCAGATCCATTTTAAATTGGCAAGAGACCCCCTAACTAAATATGAATACACCATACATCATTTGAGCAGTTGCCGCCATGACGCCACACTGAGAATTTGAAATGCTCAGTTTTTAAATTGCTGGACAAAGAATGGTCATCATCATAATACTTAAGAGCTTGTTGAAGATTAAAACCATAAAGACAATAGTGTTAGCAGAGGCAACGGACTCTAAAATCACGAAGGACTTTGATTGTTTCCTTACATGCCCCAAACTATGATTATCCTTCATTTTTTCAGACTTCATAGTAGAATTATCCATTATTATTATATTTCGTGGCTTCAACTGCATATATTCTAAGCCTTCCACACTTTTTTGTGTGTCCTCATGCCTGAACCTACTGACCCATTCATCAATAATAGCTGTACAAACACTTCCACGCCAACCAAGGCGTGGAAGGGGGCATTCCTTTTTGCAAAGAGTCTTGGGACAATATTCTGATCCAAGCTAGGAGAGAGCCTGCAAGTGCTGTGCTTATCGAATCCACCTAGAAATCATTCATTCATTGGGGACCATTAGTCAAATTTACGTACCTACCGCCATTAAATAATCTATCTTTAATTGTCCCAGCCAGTCCTCTAGCTTTGGGGGAATCAGGGTGCATCCATTTTCTACAAATAACATGCACCACAATTTTTACCAGATAAAAGATTACATTTTTTCTTTTCCAGTTTTCAGGCTCATTCTCCATCGCTTGGATTATCCCTAACCAAATAGGCGCTTCCAATATAGCTGAATTTACGTTCCCTCAGAATATTTTCAATCCATGGCATTCCACAAATGTAATGTAAACAAATTACTTATTTTAAACACAGTGGAATTGATCACATTATATAAGGTGCAAAAAGATACAACTGATCGCTCTGCAAGCTGCTGCCTCAGATATTTTATGATGGTGAGTGCTCCAGGTCTTCTGCTTGAAACATCAGTCCATACCACTTTATAACTTCTTTTTTGATCATGGGGAGATGTAGGAAAGTTTGTGTACCCTGGGCTATGCAGTTCATCTTTGTGCGCCACTGTCCAAGAAGCTGACTGTAAATATTTAGATTTGGCCAGATTCCCACCTGACAGTGCTCAGCTCAGGATTTCAAACTTCTGCCATCCACCAGATCACCCAATTTTCTAAACCCTGCAACTAACAACGGAGCATATAAACTGCTTTGTAGGCATTCCAGGGTACCAGGTGAGTCCAGATCTGTGCATAAGAAGAAAAATATGATATTGCCCATATTTTCCAAAGCCTGATCCACAAGGTTGTGGCAGATGCTAAAAACTTCAACCTCAAGTTAAAAAAATTAATATTTAGGATCCCCTATCTTGTACAGATACCTGACTTCATCAGCTCGAAATACTAACAATGCCCAGAGCATCCTGGCTCTAGCCTCATTACCAGAGTCTATTGATGCGTTTGAAAGAACCCTGAATGAGGGTGTGGCCAAGCAAGATGGCCGAGTGGAAGTAATCCACTAGGCCTCCGTGGTAACCTCCATAAGAAAATAGGGAATTAGCACTTAATCCCAGCAGCAACATGCTTTACTTTAATTCACGTACCTGTGCACAAAAGATTGGCAAGAGAATCAGAAACTGGGGCTCGGTGTAATGCACAGATTCCGAGACATTACAGGGGCACTGAGGCGGATGTTAGCTGAGTGGGCCGCCGACCCAGGAGAGGCTGCAGGAATGACCAGGATGGGACCGGCGAAGTGGAGACTCGGTAAAGGGAGACTAGGGGGCACACAGACACCAGGCGCAGTCACTTGAGGGGAAGGTGGCATACAAATAAAGGCAGTGGCGTATGGATGTGCGAGGGCCGCTTGATGCCTGACTCCAAGATGGCGGTTCGAAATTGAATACGGGGGTGAAAGGCATGGAGATGCGGTGAAGACAACTGCGGCTGCTGACAAGGTGTCTCAGGTGCCTACAGTGTGGATATTGGTTCTGTCCTCTTGCAGATATGGCCCACAAAGGGAAAGACCGGGCTCTGGCTGGCACGGACTGATGACCATCACAAAGGACACACTCGCCAGACCCAATGAGCCTATATTGAAGACAGGGGCACTACGTAGAGGCTATATCCAGAAACCGGGGAGACATCACTGCCTCTAATAGGTGCCAGGGAAGAAAGCGGAGCAGGGTTCAGCCATGGTAAACTCTCAAAGGTGGAGAGATGGAACAACAATGGGGACCTAGGGACCCTGGATGACCCCTGAGACTGTATGGCTTTGTGATAGCAGAAAGGGGGGTGGTCAGCGGTTCTGGAGGGGACTTGCATGCTCGGCCGTAGACCGTGGGGCATCTGACCCTGGGCTCTTGGGGTCAGGGTGCTCAGCGTTGTCCTGGTGCTGTGTTGCCTTGTGGGTGCTGGCGTCTATGCCACCAAAGAAAGGCCAGAGCAACAGTGTCTCCAGTTATTTTACCCTGGTGGAGTCACAAGAGGGGCTGTCTAGCCCTCGCACTGATAACACAGTGGCCCTGACAAAAGAGGATCTCTTGAATTCACTGAGGGATTTCAAGCGTGAGTTATGTGAGGTACTAAAAGTGGACATGGCTTCCTCCCTTCTCTTGGATATTAATGGCTTCCTGACGTCGCTACAGCAGCATGTGGACTTAGTTGCAGCTAGAACCTTTGATCTAGAAGACAAAATACAGGAGCTAGAGCGTTGTGCAGCCTAGGCTTAAGACTCAGCGACGCTCCTCGCCACACAACTACAGTTGTCCATACTAAAGGGCAAGGACTTGGAAAGTAGGTCTTGGACGGATAATATAGGAATAAGGAATCTGGTGGTGGGGGCAGAGGGACCGGAACATAAACAATTAAAAAATAAACTTGATAGGGTCCACAGAGTGGGTCCTATGTGCCTGGGAAAATGAGATGACCCAGAAATGTGCTTGCTAAGCTTCACTCCTTTAAAGTCAAAGATGCAATCATGCAGGCAGAGGAGGTGTCATTTCCGGGAGCCTCCTGTTCCATATTCCAAGACATTGCTCCAACGACTGGCAAGGCACCTGCAGTTCCGACCAGTGACCGACAAACTGCAACGAGACTGCATACAATATTGATGGACTTAACCCTTTGGCTTGGATTTTGAGTTGCACCACAAGTAACATGTCCCGGATTTCCACGAGGCACTGCAGCTCTTGGGCTTAACATCTGAGGCTGAGCGGGTGACCGCAGAGGAAGCGGGGAACTTGGCAACCTTGCCAGTGGAACAAAGACCATGACAGCACCAGAGCGTGGACGAAATCCTGAAGGGGGTTGGGGAGTCTGCCAATACTTGTGGTGCGGGGAAAGACTACAATGTTGCTTTTTTTGTGAGAAAGGGCCATTGGTACAAATAGGGGGTGTTAGATTTGTGGGTCTCTAGTTGGCAGAGGTAGATACCTTTGACCAAATTGGAACCCATGCGTCTACTCCGGGTAAGGGGGTACACTCCTAAAATAACCCCTGCTCACCCCCTTGGTAAGGTGGCACAAGCAGACAGGCTTATCTCGGAGGCAGTGTGTAAAGCATTTGTGAACACATACAGTAACCCAGTGACAACACTACAGATGGACATCACACAAGTTGTAGTATAAAAATAAATAATTTTATATAGACTTAACACAAGACCACAAACAACATAAATCCACAATACTGTATTTCAAAAATGGTAGAAATAGCTTAGTTCTCTTTAGATGTAAAATGTGACACTTTGAGTTCAATGTACCTTTGGATGCGTAACGCTATACAACAAAAGTGTTGCAGGGAAGATGATGCGTCGGTTCCTTACATTCAAGAACAGTGATGCATCGGGTCCTTACTGCTGCATAGAGGATGCATTGGTTCTTCTCAACGTAGGGAGGTGAGGCATCGGTTTCTTACTGCGCTTCTGTGGTAATGCGACCAGCAGCGCAGTGATGCGATAAAGATCTGGTGCAATGAAACATAAATGGCATCTTCTCCTTGATGCTACACCATGCGTGCACGCCCGACGGCCATGTGGCGACTCAATGATTCTTCAGAGCCGCGACAAGCCCTGCAAAATGCTTCTCTGGTGATGCAACTGCATCTGATGCGACGGTGACACTCTTCTCCGGTGATGCGAGACGCTTCGGCGATACATTGCAACAGCTACAGCGGTGACACCCTTCTTCAGGGATGCGACGACAGTGGCTGGGGCGGCGACACACTTCCCGATGATGCTGCATTCTATCCATAAATTGTTCTTTTTGCATTTGTCACCCCGAGTGGGACGGGTATGCCCAGATGTGGGTCCTGTGCTCTCCATGCCACTGGAGTCCAGCTATCCTGGCTGATGAGGGCTGAAAGCCCCCAACCGGACCTAGGATGCTTGTTTTCAGTCCAGGGAGGAACTGGCCTGTCAGTTCGGGCTGGACTGTTCCCATTGGGCACAGGGTCAAGACTGATTTGCAAACGGCTGGGTCCAAACTGGAATAGCATGGTGAGCAAAACCATGATGGATTTAGGCCCAGATCTCTGACTGGGGTGAATGTATGACATTGTTCTGCTTTCTGTCCATCAATTGTTCTTTTTGCATTTGTCATCCAGAGTGTGACGGGTATGCCCAGACGTGGGTCCCATACTCTCCATGCCACTGGAGTCAAGCTATCCTGGCTGATGAGGGCTGAAAGCCCGATACTGGTCCTAGGATGCTTGTTTCCACTCCAGGGAGGACCTGGCCTGGCAGTTCAGGCTGGACTGTTCCTATTGGGCGCAAGGTCAAGACTGATTTGCATATGGCTGGGTCCAAACTGGAATGTCATGGTCATCAAAGAAATGATGGATTTATGCCCAGATCTCTGTACTAGGGTGAATGTATGACATTGTTCTGCAATCTGTCCATCAGTTGTTCTTTTTGCATTTGTCATCCTGATAATGCAACGGTGTCTAATGTGACGGTGAAACTCTTCTTCAGTGATGCGACAACAGCGGACGGCGACACACTTCTTCTTCGTGAGTTGCTCTTCCAGCTCCTTGCGCACACAGTCCCTCAGAAAGCCCAACACAACTGCAGGCACTTCCAAAAAAACTCTAGGGGAGCTGGTGGGTGAAGTCTGTTGTCCCTGAGAGTTCAGCAGGAGGCAAGCTCTATCTCAAGCCCTTGGAGATCCTTCACAAGTTGAATGAAAGTAGCACAAAGTCCTTCCTCCTTCCTTTGTCAGTTGTGCAACCACTGCAGGACCAATCCCCCAGACAGCACTCAGCTTAGGGATAGTCTCTTCCTCAGTTTCTCTGTTCCTTTGGTTCGTCTTCTCAGCAAAGGTTTCTTTTTGTTTCCCAAAAGTGAGCTAAAGTTCTGGGGTTTGGGTCTCCTCTTTTATACTCCTTTTCCCTTTGTTCTCTGAAGGCAGAGAGACCTTTTTCTAGTCCAAACCAGTTCTGGTCGGTCCTGGAGCACTTTGTTGACAAGACTCCTTTTCTCCTTTCACACTGCAGGCCAGGAACATTAGATGCACCACAGGAGGTGGAGCCAGCATTGTGGAGGGAAGGCACAGCCCAAGTCAGGTTCCAGGTGCAGCTCCTCCCACCCATCTACATGCAGATATCTCTATTCAGCCCTGTACTGACTCACACTGTCTCCTGGAATCCCCCCAGCCCCTGTCACTCAAACTGCAGACAAGGAATACACAACCTAGCAGAAGCTGTCTGGGACAGTTAGGCAAGAAAATGCCTACTTTCTAAAAGTGGTATTTTCAAACACAGAATGTTAAAACCAACTTCACTAAAAAAAGTATTTTAACATTCTGAGTTCAGGCATACTAAACGCGAATTTCTACTTAGTTCCCTGAGACAGTTAGGGTTCTAAGGTGTTGTAATCAAACTGCCCAGTCTGGCCTATGGGAACAGGTAGCCTTGCAACAGTAAAAAACAAAAATGGCTGTAATTCACTATCAGGACATGCCACACACATCAGGGGGGCATGTCCTACCTTTTACCTACAATGCACCCTGCCCTTGGGCCTACCATAGGTGTGACTAATATGCAGAAAAGGGAAGTTTTAGGGGCTGGCAAGTTGGTGCCCAGTCAACATGGCAGTACCAGACTGCGTACAGGTGGTTCTGCAATGGCAGGCCTGAGGCACATTTTACAGGCTGCTTCTGTGGGTGGCACAAACAGTGATGCAAGCCCACCAGCAGCATAAGATTTAACAGCCCTGGGCACACGCAGTGCACTGTACTACGGTCTGACAAGTAAACCGCATAAGCCAATCATGGAGTCACTAATCCATACATCAATTTACAATAGGGAGAGCATATGCACTTTAGCAGTGGTAAAGTGCCCAGAGTCATAAAACTAACATAAACAGGTCAGACAAAATACAGGAGGAAGGCAAAAAGTTCAGGAATGACCCCGCAAAAAAGGGCTAAGTCCAACAGGGGGTGATCACCTGTTTGACGGCCACCCCTGAAATTCGCCCTTGAACATACTATGGTGGGGATGGACTATTGTTTCGTATAGGAAGACTGGTAGATTCACAGGTGGGCGGGGGGGATCTAATATAGGATGCACGGATATGCTGGGTGCATTCTTGATTTATGTTAAATTAACACAGGTCAGGTTGCCTTAACGGATTTTTACCAATACGCTGGTGACAAGGCAACATTGGGAGGGAATGTTAAGTTCGAGAAGATGTATCATTGTTCTATTTGTTCTAATTGGGGGGTTTGTATTGTTTTTTCTTTCTGGTACATGGGTCTCACTAGATTCAATTGAGGAACACACAAGGAAGAATGAGGGAGAGGATGCAGGAATGGCAAAGTTGGCGGACCTGGGAGAGTGGGATGGGAGGCCACTGCAGATCTCGGGGAAGAGGTACATTCCTGGTTAAGGGTCATGGTGTTGACTACACTTACCTGGAACGTGAGAGGCTTGAACTCTCGTGCTAAAATACAGAACATTTTGAAATATGTGCTGGACCAGAGGCATGATGTGACCCTGCAGGAGACCCATATCAAACACACAGAAGAATGCAGGTTGAAAAATAAGAGTTAACCCCTTATGTACAAGTCTTTTGCTACTTCCAAAAGGAATAACGTTGCACGCTTTTTCACTCCACTGTATGATTCCAACCTGAGGGCTACAAATAGGACAAGGAGGTAGAATTGTTCAAGTGAAAGGTACATTCCATGAGACGCCCAACACTAACCAAGCGGCAGTCCTGCATGCATTCATCTCTATGTTGGATGCCTACGCAGAAGACATCATTATTCTCATGAGAGATTTTAATTTCACATGGGGTGCAGAGGTGGATAGCACACAGCCCCATAGGTCTAGTACAGAGAGATTCCCAAAAATGCAAAAAAAGGCATTTGGGAAATTAGGGCTCCACAACACTTGGTTACACCCAAACGATCAGGACCATAAATTGTTTTCACATTTACACAGAAGCTACTCGCTTATATCTTTGTTAGTAGTGCCTTGACTCCAGCATTGCAATCGTTCACCTTTCACACCATTGTATGCTCTGATCACGGACCAGTGGCCTTGATAGTGGACTGGGAGGCTCCTTCACCCAGACATCATAGGTAGGTCTTTCCCAACTCATTGATAAGAGATCGCCTCCTAAGAGGCAAACTGAGGATCTCAATCAGGGAATACTTTTTGACAAATGTTCCACAGGGTACCTCCCCTTCTACCAATTGGGACGCATTTAAGGCAGTTCCTAGAGGGCAAAGTAAAGCCCCGATGGCATTCTTGAATAAGCAAAGATTAAAGAAAAGACAGTCGGGAAGCAGAGCTAAAGGCTGCAGAGCAATCACATAAGGAAAACCCGACCATAGCGCTTTAACGATGAGAGACCGCATTGAGAGAGAAACTCAACACTATCTATAACAATAGTGCAGAACTCACCCTATTACAACTCCAACGTACAACATATGAGCAAAGCAATAAAGACAATTGAGGTTCAAAAGCAAGAGAGAATGCATAGGGAACATTACTTGTGAGGGGGAGAGACAGTCGCATCTGACGCAGAAAAGGACCAGATCCTTGGCAGGCTTAATAAAACTTTTTACTCGTCGCAAGAATCTAATGAACAGGCCCGGGGGTGGGGGGGATCACCTGGAAGAGTTGACTCCATCTCAGGTTACGCATGCCCAGAACGATGCTCTGGGCAGTCCCGTCACAGAGGATGAGGTGCTCACAAGGAAGGCCTTGAAACTGAACAATTTTCTGGGGTCTGCTGGGCTAATGGGCAAGTTTTATAGGACTTATGGTGCAAAAGTTATTCCACATCTGGTGTCCCTCTTTAATTCGACTCCATTGAACACAAGGTGTCGCTTTTTGCAGACAAAGTTCTTTTGCCCCTGACTACCCCTCACCAATCACTAACTGTGCTCTTGACATATAGCTTGGTCCTGTGTTAATTTAACCAAATCTTTCTTGCTGAACCAAACCCTGCCCTGGTCAAAGTGGACATGATAGGGAGGATCACACCATTTCAATGGGCTAAAAAGGGCATCACGTACTTGGGCATTAATATCACCCACGGATTTTGTGCCTCTTATGTGCCAATTATCCCCCTTTACTCCACCAATTAAGGACTGGCCTGCGCAGGTGGGCCTCCTTGTATCTATTGTGGCTGGAGAGAATTTATGCAATTAAGATGATCGTACTGCCCAAGTTGCTTACTTATTTCAGGGTCTACCCGTTGAGCTAGAGCGAGGCAACCTCCCGACACTGCACACCTTAATAATTTGTTTTTTGTGGCAGAACCGTAGGGCCCGTCTACCAAACAGGCTGCTACACCTACCTAGGTCGGCCAGCAGTATGGCCGTACCTGACTTCGATCTTTAGTACAAGGCGGCCCAGTTGAGGGTGATTCCAGAGTAGTTAGTAAGTTAGTAGGATAAACATTGGCTCCATATGGATAGGGCAATAGTGGGGAAATATATCTGGGACCTATTATGAAAACCTAAGGCAGACAAGCCCTGAAATGCATATATCAGCACAATGACTAGGACTATGCTTCAGATATGAGACGAGGTGCTTCAACAATTCTCTTGGCTGACTTTCCCCTCACCTCTTACACCTGTTCTTTTTAACCCTATATTTCGTCCTGTGTTACATCCGGGCCCCTTTGAAGCCTAGAGGGAAGGGGGGATGGCAGACAATATCTGACTTGTTCCACAGAGGGGATAGCTTATCCTTTGAACACTGTAGGCTGTAGTTTCACGTATCATCTACAGAACTCTTCCACTACACCCAATTAGCCCATTGGGGTGCTACAGCCTGCCGTGTGGGATGTGGCCATGAGAGACTTGACTTCTATTGAAAACGTTGCTCGACAGAGGGGTGGCACCAAGGGATGTATTTCCACTCTTTTCACTCTCTTGCTTGATTCCCTTCTTACTCTGTGTCTGAGGCACGTGGACATCTAGGAGCAAACATTAAGGAGCACCATTCCAAAGACCAGCTGGTCTAAACTTTGGCGGGATATTCCTAAACTGAATCACTCTATGGGCATGAGGGAGGCCCATTATAAACATTTGTTCGACTGGTACCTCAACCCTACTAAACTAAATTAAAATATTTGTTGGAGGGGTTGTGGCATGTTAGGGGATTTCAAGCATATATGGTGGAACTGCCCAAGTATTCAACCCTTTTGGGAGGAGATCCTCCCTGAGCTCAGGGAGATTTTGGGATATCCAATTGCCTTCTGATCTGGGATTTGTATTGCTGAGTTTTTGAAGTGACTCCTTGAAATATCAAACTATTGAGGATAAAACAAATATGTGGCTTCGTTTGGTGGCTGCGAAAATGGCAGTGGCGGCAGCGTGGAAGAGAAAAGCGGCGCCCTCTTTGACCCAATGGCATGCAAGCATCTGGAGAAAGATTACTAAGGAGTATATGGCAGATATACTGTCAGACACATATTTAAATTTTCAGCATATCTGTGGGTCCCCTGGTTCAGTATCTCTTGACTGGTCTCCCGCTGTGTGCCTGCCCGACCCGGAAAAGGACCCTACATCTGTTTCAGTTCTAAGGGTGGGCACTAAGCTGGTGGAGATCTGGGGATGCGGTGCATGTCACCTGGGTGGTGCAGGCTGTATCCTCAATTGGAGTTATGAATCTCATGTGTATAATAGCAAGAGTTCCAATGTACCATAATGAATTTAAGGGGGTTTGGGGTAGGGGGATGGATGGGGAGGGAAACAGGGTTGTTATGCTTTTTGTGCCGCCTGTCATAGGCAATTTTGATGCTATTGACCTTAGCTTGTTCCGTGATTGATGAGACGCTGACTATATCTTTAGCTTTGCCTTTCAATACAGGAACTGTATTGTACGATGTGTCCAGCTGTTTGTATACCTGAAACTAATAAAAACTGTTTTGACAACAAAAAAAACCCTGAAAAACTTCAATTGAAACACAATACAATAGAGTTGGATATGTGGCAGCTGTTGACCCCCTATTCCGAAGCTTTTATCTTAACTTCTTACGTGATATCCTATCTCCTCTTGGCCCACAAATGCTCCCCTGAATCTTTTGAATTAGTTCCTTTGGGAATGTTAACAGGATGCAATTAAACAAGAACGTAAGCTTAGGAAGAATACTAATTGTAATCAGATTGACTCTGCTGTATATTGGAAGGGATAGGTACTGCCATTTTATGAGGGATTTATTAATCTCAGTAAAATGAATTCTTCCCTTGAGGAAGCATATGCGTAAAACAAAATGGTTTACACATTTGCTTTGTCGAGAGGAGATTTGATTTTACTGTTAATAGGATGCTCTGCCACCTTGGTTTGTGGGGCCATTCTCTCTCATCTAGTAGGTTTTATTAATCTCTACAGAGGCTTTACCCAGGTTTATCTCTACAACTGCATCCAGTCTATAGTTACAAAGATACATAGATAGCACGCTTCCTCTTTAATGAGGATTTCCTATATTTCTGAATTCCACACCATTATCTCGGGTTTATCCTTATTAATGAGATAGCCTGAGATCGCCCCAAACTCATTGACCAATTTCTGAAACCTTTCCAAGGTGGTACTGGCCTTAGACGTGTATAATATCAGATTATCAGCATAGACACAGATCTTCTTTAAATGTTGATGGATTAGGAAGGAAGTATTCTGATCCTCCCTGAACTTCTGAGCGAGGGCTTCAATATATAGATTAAACAATAAGGGGGACAAGTGGCATCCCTGCCTGGTGCTTCTAGTGTCAAGGAAGAGGTCTGTCACAACGCCATTAAAAAGTACTCTATCCGAGGTCTTCAATTATAGTGCCTTTAGAGTCTCTACAATTTAGGGATACTGAACCTTTCTATGCAGAGCCACAGATCGGCCTTGTGAACTCAAAAAAATGCCTTAGCCATCTCAAACGTAAGTACTACTAAGGTAAGGTTGTTATTGGTGACCAAACCAATGGTGCCTATTAATAAACGGGTTTGGTTGTCCATTTGGCACCCTTTCCTAAAGCCTTGCAGATCCTGGTGAATAATTTCATTTGCAAACCGTCCAAACCTCCTTGTCAATATTTCCACCAGGATCTTAAAGTCCGTATTCAATAGTTAGATAGGGCAGTACGATTTGCATTTTCTTGGAAGGGCTTCAGAGTTAGTTGCATGTTTTTTTTTTTCTTTAGCCATTTCTTATCCAACTGGAGCCTGGCCAAACACACAAATTCAAAAAGAGTCAAATCTTTCACTCTAAATAGTTTTTGAGAATTCATAGTGATAACAAAAATGTCATACTGTGGAAGAAAAGTATTTGAGAATCTTCGTAAAATGACGAGACAGGTTGCAATGTGAGGCATATATTTTGTGCAGTGATTAACACTATGCAGATGAGGATGTGGTGCCTCTTAATATTGGTTGTGGGAAGTGGACATGCAGTGTTTCTAGGTATAACATTAACTGTCTTTCCTCAAAACTGAATGTAGCTGTTAAAGCGGCTCTGATTCCCATGCTGCTGATGGCATTTATATAAGAAAGTTTCATTGAGTTTTTCTTGTATTTTTTACATTACTTTAGAACGCTGATATTCATGACCTTGGAGACGTATGCTGTGTTGATGATTATTTTTCATTGAAAAGTAATATTTTCTGTAACTACATTCTGATACTGAGAACTAATTTATATATAAAAATATATTATGAACATTAACGGTTAAAAACTACTAAACCCAATCTGGACTTATCCTCAGCTCTGTCAGATTGTATTGAGAATGATCCCGCTCATTCTGGTAACCGCTGTAAGGAAAGGACCGGGGACCTTTACCAAGAAGCCATCTCCCTGATAATTAATAGAATAGGTTCTTCTGCACTTCTTAGGTGGTGCTTTCATCGTTGCAGTGGTGATGCATGTTTTGCTATTGGAACCAGGACCAAGGAGGATTTGCATATGATTGATTTCTTCCTGAGGTGGCATGATGGGCAAAAACAATGGGCTGGAATGGGGCCTAAGCAATTACTAGTGGCAGAGATTAATACAAGTATGCTACCTATACGTTTTTGTTGTCCTCAGTGCCATGTTTTCAGAGCCACTGAAGTGGGACAGCATATAGCTGTTAGAGACTTCTACCAGCAGATTCTTTATCTTATAATATTCCCTAGGCATCAGACTGGATCTGGAAAATCTTGAGCAGTACTTCTGCGTTCCAGTAGATCGTGCCGAATGGCTCAGCGTTGGCCGTGCCAGATGTGATGTGCATGGTGGCTATATGGGTGACCCCCAGCACCCGAACACTGTTCCTTTCTTTCTGTGTCAGCGTAGATCCGAAGACCTACCTCAGCCATTTATTGACCAACTTTTTTGACATTTTGTCAATCTGTTTGAACCCTCTTGCTCCTAGTGTGCTTTAGGGATGCCTGCTATGAAACCTGGAGGTTTTAAACTCATTGAAGTGTGTCACTCGCAAATGTCGGTGACAGGGTTCCCCCGCCAAACCTGGTTTGCTTGTGGTGCCTGGAGCTGGACAAGTACTCCAGGGCCTGCCCCAACTGCCATACGAGGAACCTCAAAGTGATCTTGAAGCAGGCAATGAAGCTCCAGGCTACTCAACAGTGGATGAATCCACACCGCTCCAGTTCACGATCACCCGGTTAATCCTTAGCCGTTTTCCCCGCTAGTGATTGTCGTCAAGGTCAAAGCTGTTGTCGGGTAAGACCCTCAAGAAGAAGAAGAAGGTAAAATGTTCATTGACTTCTGTGCTTGTCCAAGTCATCGGACAAGGTGTTGGAATGACATGCGTATTCTGGGTCCTGCTCCCACTAGTCCCCTGCAGAGCCTGAGCCTGTGTCTGCTCTATACCTCCCTTAATTTCCTAGAGCAACACCTGCACAACTGAAGACATTCTATGAGTCCACACACCTCCTCTTTGGGTGACCAGATCCATCTGGAGTGCCTTCGGGCCCACTGGATTTCACCCGGCTGGTTCACCCCTGGCACCAGTCGTACCCTCTGGATCTGGACTGACTCCAGTTGCAAATCCACAACCTTCTCCAGGATTCAGTCCTGTGCCACTAGTCCTGACGCCACCTACATCCTTCAGTGCTACTGAATCCATAGTCGTTCCTGACTCCTATACAGATTAGTGTCATGCAATGTCGACTCTGGTGGTGACTGTGCTAATACCTTCTGGGTCAGAGACAGTGCCTTCTTTTCTAGACAGGCCCTCTGAAGTGCATGACTGGGGTGCATCTGAGAACCCTTATGGCTGCCCTGTCCCCATTGAAGACCCTTTGTCCATAGACAATTGGTATGAGGACCTGGCTGATGCCAGTGGTCTGGGCACCTCACCAGTTACTGGCCTGGTTGCTCTTCCTAGTGTGGCTACAGAGGAAGGGGCTTCCTTTGCTATTGTGATGCAGAAGGTGGCTGTGGTCCTCAACCTCATGCTAGCTTTGGTGGAAATCAAGACCAATGTCTTGACAGAGGTGGTCAGCCTGGGGTATCCCACATGGAACCCCACTTGCCCTGATATCATGCTTGGGGCCATGACCAAGCCCTGCACAGGCACTTTCATGCACAATGTGATTGCACGCTGCCACCACCCCTGATTCTGGGAACCCAGCTTTCCTCACCAAGCAACCCACCCCTGACACCCTGGTGGTGTAGGCTTTGACCTCTAAGGTTACTCCATTCACGTTCCCTATAACGTCCTCAGGTAGGGAATCCATTCCAAGAGGTTGGATACATAAAACCAGAGATATGCCCAGACCTTCACCCCGGGAAGCCTCTCCCTCCAAACCTCTTTAGATCTAATTTTCGCCGACACGGGCCCCTTGTTGGCTGCAGGATCAAGTGCCACCACCACCACCTGCCAAAATTGCATGCCTCAGGCAAGTGAGTGGTTCAAATTGTACAGTGGGCGTACGGCAGGCTGTTTTGGCCAAAGGATCCTCGAGAGTGTACCAGCATCAGAAGTAGTTAGGGGTTGTTATTTCTGCTCTATGGTGCCCAAGAGGGACAGAGGACTCTGTCCAATCCTAGACGTTCACTCTCTCAAGTATTTCCTGAAGGAGGAGGAATTGAAGATGCTCACAATCGCTCAGGTCCGGTCTTCACTCGACCTTGGAAACTGGTTGGTAGCAATCGAACTGCAGGGTGCATATTTTCATTACCTCATCTTGAGGGCCCATTTGAGCTGTCTACCATTTATGGGGATCAGGATCATTTTCAACTTGCTGTGCTCTCCTTTGGCCTCACCCATACTCCTCGGTGATCACAAAATTGATGGTTGTGGTTGCAGCACAACTCCGGAGGTCAGGAGTTCCAGTCCTCCCCTACCTCTACGAGTGGCTGCTGAAGGTGGGCTCACTACAGGCAATCATTACCCACCTCCATACTACGGCTGACCTCCTGCATCCGCTGAGGTTCACTATCAATGTGCCTAAGTCACACTTGACTCCTCAGATGCTTCCTTTCATCTGAGCCAGGCTGTGCTAGGCGCAGTTCTGTGCCTCACCACATGAGCAGGGAGTCCAGAAAATTTGAGCAACGACCCTAATGTTTCAGCCTCAGTCCTGTATCTCAGTGAGACTAACTCTGAGGCTGCTGGGTCTGATGGCCTCCTGCTAGTTAAACATGCCATTTGGTACATGCATGCTCTGCAGTAAGACCTGAAGTACCAGTGGATGCATGTAGGTAAGTGGGTTTCTGTTGCAGTAACCCCACACTTTTTGCCAGACTACTGATGCACGTTTCCTTGGTGTGTCCTGGGTCCCTGCCAATCATGTACCCAGGGCCTGTGTTCTACCCCCAAAAACTAACCAAATTGGCATCTCTGGCCACAGGTCATGCCTTGGTAAGTGGTACCACAGGTCCCCAGGGCAATGTGACCAGGGAAGGCCTCTAAGAGCTGCAGCACTTATTGTGCCACCCTTAGAGGCCATGTGCCCTGACACTCACACACTGCCTTGGCAGGCTGCGTGTCTTGGTACAAAATCACCCTATGCCAGTGGTGAGGGTACGGGTGCATGAGCCCTGTACCCCTACAGTACCCAGGTCCATTCCTGGGCACGGTAATTGCAGTGTTGCCATTAAGAGTACATAGTACTGGGAGTTTGTCATTACGAACTCCATAATGGCTGCACTGAAGACTGGGAAGTTTGGTATCAGACTTCTCAGCACATTAAACCCACACTGATGCCAGTGTGGAATTTAATGTAAAATGCATGACAGAGGGCATCTTAGAGATGCCCCTGAAACTCGACCAACTCCTAGTGACCTGACTGAGTGACTGCCTAGGCTGCCACCACCAGACATGTTTTTGGACCCCTGGGTCGAGAGCTTGCTGCTCTCAGGAGCCTGAAACAATGCACATCCTGGGACGAGGTGCCAAGGCTCCTCCCCCAGGATGGGCAGGGTTCACGAAGGAGAAGCTTCAAAGGCATACCTCCTTTGTGAGCCTCTCCAGACCACTTGCTGTACTCAGCAACTGGTCCCCACTGATTCTACCCCTCACTTTGGGCGGGAGAAGCAGCGGGATAAACAAGTGAGGAAGAGTGGTGTGCCCACCTCTGCCAACTCCACCCCTAAGGTGGGGTAGGCGAGGTGAAGCACAACCTCGAGTCCCTGCCATCTTGAGGATGGGGGACCCAGCCAACCAGGAATAGGCTCCTGCCCCCCTCCCACTGAGATTGTCAGAATAGGGGGTGTACCCACCCCAGGGAAGAGTCCCATTGGTCCCTGTCCTTTACCTACCTGTAACACCCCTAACTGTAGCATTTATGGGTGCCCTAAACCTCCCTACCTTATATTCAGCAACCACAAGAAAAGAAGAAGGGCGAAAAGCCGAGCAGAGCTAACAAGAGGACGACGCCCACTGACTTGTCCCCAGCACTACAGGCTTGTCTCCCCTCGAACCTGCTCCTGTGAAACCCCGGCGTGTCCAGCAGCCAGCAACCTCAGAAACTCAGGAGGACCTGCCTGCAATCAACTTCCAAGCTGTTTCTCCCGTGAACACTGGACGTGTATGAACTGCAGCTCCTGGTGCCAGCCAGGAACCGCGAATCCAGCCCACTCTGCACCCGCCAAACCCGGCCCGAGCTAGAGTGGAAAAACACCACTAGGAGGTCCCCCCCTGTAATCCTGACCTGAGATCCTGTGACACCTGACCTGCCTCAAGCCTCCAGATGACTCCTGCAGCCTCAATCCAGAGGACCCCCCTACCACGACCAGAGCGGGTAAGAAAATCCGACATCCAAAGGCACCCCTGCACCTGATGCCCCACAGCCTTGTGTGACCAACCCAGCGGTGTCTAACCATCCCTCTACATCCTAACTTACCCCTTGAAGTGGTGGTCACTCCTGGAAGATCCTCGTCCCTAGCCTGCAGTATTTCTATGTCCCAGGGAAGCTCAATTGAAATCAACAGGGCACCCGACCTCAAAACAGCACCCTGCACCCGGCTGCCCAAGTGCCGCTGAGGGTGCCCCTCCTGTACTAACTTGGTCCACAACTTGCCCTGAGCTTAACCCTAGGAGCTTTGCTCCCACAACCCCGTGGCCTGCTTGCCAGCAGCCACCAACCAGAGTCCCCCAATCGTCCATAGGGCTAACATGGGGCCTCAGCACTCTGCACCCGGCCACCCTAGTGACACTGAGGGTGCAACAACAGTGCACCACTGACCCTGGGAGACCCCTAAGTCTAACTCCAGAACCCTAACTCAAAAGACTGATTACTTACCTCGAAACCGATAACTCATTTTTCCTCATAGGATAACATTGACACTTTTTCTCCCAAAAAGTTTTTGTCAACTTTTGAAAATTACAAATATTCCATAAAAATCAGCCAAATAACCAAAACGCATTTTCTCAACTGTTTTCAGGAAATGTCCCAGTGCTGAATCTAGGTATCCAGCACTGAGTAAGAAAAAGTATCAATAACATAACTTACCTGCTAAGTGAATTTCCTCCCATAGGATAACATTGGTGATTCTATGCGGAAAGGTTTTTTAGTGTTAACTTTTGAAATGCAATAATATTTTTTAAAAATCGTACCTCTAACTAAAAAGCATTTACTCACCTGTTTTCAGGAAATGTCCCAGGGCTGAATCTAGGATCCAGCCATGTGTTAGCAAAAGTAACCTGAAAAGTAATTAACTGCATTTTACTTAAAAAGCTCATTCAATTGAATGTACTTGAAAACTGCTTACTTAAAACTGTAACCAAAATCAGTACAAGTTACACTGCAATTTGAACTGTGTTCATACAAGTAATTTACTACTGAAAAGTATTTTTATTCTTACCTCTACCAGGCTTGCTTGGTTCTAGAAATAAAACAACAGTATATTTTTTTATACTAAACAATTGGCCTACAGTTCAGTTCTTGAGTGTGTGGATTCATTTGCTGACTGAGTGTGTACATCAAATGCTTTACACTGTCCTCTGATACTGCCTTACTGCTCGACCAAGCTACCACTTTAGAGAGTAAGGTTCTATCTAAATTTAGCCTCTGCCAAACCTCTGGAGAACCTTGAACTCTATACACAGTGTACCTCACTTTGGTAAGGCATAAATAAAGCCAGTTTCTTAAACTGCAGCACTAAGGCAATCTTTCAAATCATGTCCAGATATCGGAGGAGACTGCATCAGATCTGCAGTGATGGCTACTAAACCATCATTACGCATACTTTTCTAAATACAATATGTGGGATGCGATGAACCTTCGATAGTCCACAACGATGCGTGAATGAGATATGAACGAATGTGTAACCTAAGCCATATGTAAATACATTACAATTCGCTGCGAGGAGTGTTTTTAGATATCTATGAGTGAGTGAGATTCATTATTGGGTTGCACAGCACCCACTGGAGGCATGAATATTTTGTGTCTGCTTGAGAGAAATATATCACAGCGGTAGTCACCACAATACTTTTCACATGATGGTGATGTGAAAACAATGGAGAATAAATAATGAGCGATGTTGTTTATCCCTTGTGTTTTTCCATTTCAAAGATTTGAAATTAATATACAATTGGTATGTTTTTGACCGCCTGAGTAAGGCATACAGAGAACATTACTTTGACCACCAGGCATGCGTACAACAATATCAATATATCACTGATTAAGGTGACGTAGGGATCATTTCTTTTTGGTCCTGAGGAAGAAAGCCAGGGAGATGGCTTCTGAAACATTTGACCCTGTAGAAAGTGACTCATTATAGTACACCATCTACACCTCCCCATTTTTACTATTTCCAGCTAGAGAGGCAATACAATTATTTTTTCCACTAGCCAGGGAATTTTTAAACTATTTCACATATTTTTCATGACCCTACCACCCCACGGACTACACATAATCACTATCATGAATAAAAGTGCTCCTGCGTCTACGTAGGTCGTAGCACGCCCCATCCCGTAGAAGGGCGGGAAGACCCCAATGATGAAGCATGACACTAAATCAGGTTTCAGTGTGTGAGGGGTATTTTATAATTTCCAAAGGATTGCCCTTCCAAAACAAAAGAGAATCTGCTTGATTTTTCCACACCATCCTTTATTTAGTTTAGGACCTGACTTTGATTAGAACCTTTAAGTCACTAGTATCTAGAAAAAGGCGGTAGAATCCTTGTGTTGTATAACAGTATTGAGAGGAGGACGATTCTACCTCTTTCCTCTTCACTCCCCTCTTTTGATTTCTTGTCTATCTAACTTTAGCCTCTGCCAAACCTCTGGAGACCCTTGGACCCTTGTACCTCACTTTGATGCAGTATAAATAGAGCCAGTTTCTTATAAAGCAGCACTAAGGGAATCTTTCAAATCATGTCCAGATATCGGAGGAGACTGCATCAGATCTGCAGTGATGGCTACCAGCGACGGCTCGTGGAGGGAGTTACGGTGGGGCAGGAGGGTGGGGAGGGGGAGGGGCAGGGTGGAGGTTGCTAAAAACCGGCATATGGATAATTGCAGGTAAGTAAACAATTTAATTAATAAAACGAATTTCGTAGTGCGCCTTGCATCGCAAAATGCAATGCAGTGCGAGCTACGAAATTCGTTTTATTAATTAAATTGTTTACTTACCTGCAATTATCCATATGCCGGTTTTTAGCAACCTCCACCCTGCCCCTCCCCCTCCCCACCCTCCTGCCCCACCGTAACTCCCTCCACGAGCCGTCGCTGATGGCTACTAAACCATCATTAAGTCAGTGGCAGACCCTGGTCCTTTCCCCTCTCAGAGCGGACAGTGGTGACCGAAGTATTGCTTTTGAGATGGGGCAGCTATCTGGGAAAGGAGGAGATCACAAACCTCTGGTTTCTTGTGGAGAGTCTGCTCCAAATCAATCCTCTGGAGCTGAGGGTGCTCCAGAAGGTGGTCCAGTTGTTCACTGACAAGACCATCGCCATGTGGTACTGCAACAAACAGGGTGGGGTGAGGTCATGAACCCTGTATCAGGAGGGTCTGCATATCTAGACATGGCTGGAACTTTAGGATATTTTTGTGGTTGTGCAGCATCTGGTGAGATCTCTAATTGGCAGGGCAGGTGAACTCAGCCATTAATGCCTCATGGACGAATGGTGGCTACATCCAGAGGTGGCTCAAGGTCTCTTTCAGGACTAGGGAGATCCTTGGCTACATCTATTCACCACCACTGAGAACGAGCAATGCCAACACTTCTACATGCTGGTTTTTCCAAAGTGGCTCTTGCTTGGAAACTCATTTGGACAAGACTGGCATTCAGGACTCCTGTATGCCTTTACACTGATAATACTCCTTCCCTGAGTTCTTGAGAAGATCTGAGCCGGCCAGGCCCAAGTCAGGCTAGTGGCTACATATTAGGTGAGCAGTGAATTATGTTCAGGATTCTGGAGTATATACATCTGTCCTCTTATCAGGCTGCCCTGCTGGGAGGATGTCCTGTCACAGCAACAGTGCAGGATTCTGCACCCAAACCTACCCCTCTCTCTCCACGCATGGAGATAGAGGGGCGACAGTTGAGGGAATTCATCCTTCCCCCGCAGGTCTGTGACAGCATTTTGTCAGCCAACTGTCCATCGACACAGACCTTATAATCCTGCCCCTGGGACTAGTTTAAGGCTTGGTGCACTGCAAAACATTTTGATCCTCTTTCAGCGTATGTGTCCAAAGTGGGGTTTGTTCTGTCTTTAGCCCGGCATGGCCCTGCTCTGTGTACAGTTTAGGCATCTTTCAGTTAGTTAACATCTGCTTTCTTGCGGTTGCAAGGTCAACCCTCCTTGTTCAAGTCACCTGTTGTGACACATTTCTTGAAAACACATGTTCCCGCCTAGACTTTTCATTATGTCCCAATGGGATATTAATTTCACTTTGACCTACCTGATGTGCTTCCCCTTCACACCCATATATAGTTGCCATCCCTAATTCCTTGGTGACCATCATATCGGGCAGGAGGGTAAGCGAGTTTCAGTCTGTCTGTCCAGCCTCCATATATCAGCTTCTTCCCTGACAAACTGGTTCTCTGCACCTGTCTCTTACCCAAGATAATGACACATTTCCATGCAGACCAAATACCACACTGCCAACATTCTCTGCTTCACCACTCCCTTCTAAGGAGGTAGTGAGACTTGACTATCTGGACCCGAAAAGAGCACTGTCTTATCTCGATCATACTAAAGAAAATTTGGTAGATGATCAGTTCTTCGTGGAGTTCACTGGTACAAAGAAAGGGAAAGCAGTGCAGAAGTGAACCATCTCCAAATGGATTGTACTCTGCATTAGGATCTGCTATGCACTGGCCAAAATGCAACCTCCTGAGGTCTTGCCAGCTCATTGTACCAGAGCCAAAGCTGTGACCACAGCATTGGCTCATGAAGTTCCTGTCCTGGACATCTGTCAGGCCACTACTTGGGTGTCCCTGCACACATTTACTGAACACTACTGCCATGACAGTCTGGTCGGTTATGATGGGCACCTTGCCCGTTCGGTCCTCCAGGACATTTTGGTTTGAATCAGTTTGCAGCACCACAACAGGTGGAGGGATTGCTTTTTTATCTTTTCTAAGTTAAGGAATCTGTGGCTAGATTCTCTATCAGATAAACAAGTTACTTATCTTAGGTGACGCCTTATTTGGTAGAGATTCGATCTAACCAGAATTCTTTCTGACCCCCCCATCCTCTCAGTTCTGTGAACTGGACCTTTTCATCTACAAAGGTCCTTGTTGGTCTGTAGTTTTGGCACACTGCTCCTGATGACCCCATTTAGGTGAAACAGCGGATGCGACCTTCACAATAATATGTGACTTATAAGAGGCCCGCTCCCCCCAGAACCAAATATGCAAGCCTACAAAACCGTTTAATGTACACAACAATTTGTGAGGACCCACATACGGTCAGTCCTCTGCGCGAGTGCTAAAAATGCTTTACACGTGGTATCTATTTTTACCATTCACTTTTTCACGTCACTCCCCTTTGTTCTGAGAGGTACTGAAGAAAGCCCCAATATTCTTTCTAGGCCCGCTCCCCCCAGAACCAGATATGCAAGCCTACAAAACCGTTTAATGTACACGACAATTTGTGAGGACCCACATACGGTCAGTCCTCTGCGCGAGTGCTAAAAATGCTTTACACGTGGTATCTATTTTTACCATTCACTTTTTCACGTCACTCCCCTTTGTTCTGAGAGGTACTGAAGAAAGCCCCAATATTTTTTCTAGAGGGCTGAAACATGTTGACCACCATACGGTAATAAATAGCTACACATAATGTCTGTAACCCAATACTCACTCTCCTGTTTTTAAATATGCCCCGGATCACCAAGAATAAAGTAACAAGTTGAATTCTAGAGGTATTTTTACATTTACACTCACTTCATCACACTCATTCACACCTTAACCTACTCCACTGTAAACAGGTGTCGTAGCACAGCTGGGTAGCATTTGGCTACCCGGCTTTGACCCGATGATGAAGCATGACACCAACTAGGTTGGTGTGTGAGTGTTTTCTAATCAAACCTATGAGGTGCCAGGTACTCTAGTGTCAGACAGCCATTCACCTTGGCCGTCTTCTTTGGTTATAAAACACTAGTCATAATACCTTGGTGAGTCTCGGTGCTTCTGGTATGGAAGCTGTCACATAGACACCGATGTCAGAGTGCTGGGGTAGCGCCTATACAGGCACCATGGATGTCACATCCGTCGGAGATGGCACAGATGTGGAGCTGTTCTTCACCTATGTATGTGCAGAGGTACTGCTCAACTGCTCAAGATTTTCTGGTGCCTGGGTAATAGTCTCTGTAAGGAATCTATGGCTAGTTAAAGTCTCTTCCAGAAAAGGCGTTCCCAAAAGTGAGAAACTTGTTTGACTGCATCATAAAGATGAGCTATGCACCAAAGGCCCTATCTTGGCTCCACTTCAGCTCCTGAGGTTGGGAAAATGCTGAATCTTTTCTGTGGCCTAACCATTCCTGAATGGCAAGACCATAGTTCCCAGGAAGGAGTCCTCACTATAGACACTAGAGGTCATGTAAATTTGGGAAGTTTCCTCAGCACATGCATAGTTCCCTCCTAAGCCGCACAGCCTAGACTACCATTAGGGCAATCTACTTAGTGCTTCATTGTCTCTGCAGAGAATTGGAATACACCACTACAACCCTATCTATTGTAGAATACAGCACTTTCTGCCTCTTCTCTTCCTCTGGCAGATTGTGCAATCTACCAAATTTGCCACATCTGGTAATGTCAAAGAGGCCCTTTAGGCACCATGGATAATTTAAGATAAAATGGGTAGAATGTCTGTGGCCCCGTTGTCATTGGGCTGTATCTCCTGTCTCCTCTGGCACAAAGTCTTTTTTCCCTGTCAGGGGGTCAGATCTAGGGATGGGTCCCACCATTTTCCCAACCTAATGGACTGATGGGCTCACTAAACACCACTGACATTTGAAATAAAAGAAGAACAAAAAAGTGAACCAATATGAAAGCTCTCCTAAGCCAGAGGTTCCCAAACAGTTCCCTTGACCAATTGACTGCGTCCCTCCAGTATGTTACTTTTTTTGGATGGGGGTGAGAGGGGCAGTGGGAGGGGGATCGGAGGGGATGTAAGCTCGGCCTAAGTGGTACTTCCATTTTTCTCCCTGAAAATAAGTATGATGACACCGGTGAAGGTATTATATTCATAGATGTAACAAAAATACAAAAGAAAAACATAACAGTTATTTCATAAAAAAACACTTGAATTGGTTAAGTCAGAAGCAACTCTATTACAATAATGGCCTGCTCCTCATTAGCTCAAAGGCTGAACAAGTGGAAAAAAGGTTTATTCTTGTGGTAGAGAAATTATTTGGCTTCTATCCACAGTTTTACACACCGTTGTGATGTTCAATCTGGCAATGTTGCCAGCATATATGTGTGTGTGTCAATGTCACCACCTTACTACATGTAAGTCCTCCCCTCCAAGCGTGAAAAAAAGGGGGAGGGAAGGTTGACAGTGTCTCACGGAAGCAACACCAAGGAGAGGATTATATCAGACTGGTACTCGCCTGATTCCTCACTTCTCATCATCGACTACTGTCAACCTTTTAAAGAAAATTGGGAGAAAAATAAACATAAAAAAGTGCATATAGGTCCAACAACCGTGTGGTGTTGTGAGTGCTAGAAACCCAGTGTGATATTTTTGTGCCCAATTACGTGAAAAAACAAAATACCACGCTAAAACGAGTGAAACTAACTGGCAACTCACAATGTTATTCTGTGCTGTTAGTTCACTCTGATTAAAAGTCAACCACTTGATGATTCAACGGTGTAAAGTTCGAGGGGCGTCTTAGATCTGTGGAGAAATTAGTATTGGAAGTAGTACTTTCTTTTCCTTCAAAACATTTACGTAATTTGATTTTTCTTATCACTCCATTGAGTTCGCCTCGTAATTGGAAGCTATCATGCTTGGGAGTAGGGACGAAGCCAAGACCTTTGTTAAGTACTGTATTTTCGTGTGATGTCAAGTGATAATCAGACAGATTTACCACTATGTTCTCCGGGGGAGTTATATTGGCGTGCGACCCCTGCTGCGGGTGATCCTTGGGGAGTAGGTTTGTTGGTTTGTGTTGGCTATGTGCCGGGCCCTTCCTCTGCCTCGGCCTCTCGTATTTGCCCCTCTCTGGTTCGACTGGTGCTGCCCTAAAAAAGCTCTGAAGAGGGCTCCTAGGTCCTGGTCAGATGTGCCCTGGGGTTGAAACCTCACCCGGGCGTTGCCCTGGGGGGGTTGCATTTCCAGGTCATCTTCCTCGCTGCTTGTATTATCGAAGGCCCAGTTCTGTGGCGTTCTCCTAGGTTGTTGTCTACCACCCCTACCCCGATGAGGTGCTGCAGATTGAGCTTTGGGTTGCTGATAGTATTCGTCCTCTACATATGGGAAAGCCCATTCGTGACTAAACCTGTCCAGGTTCCGTTTAAGGCCTTTTATTTTTTGGTTCACCATATATGTTTGGTATTCCCCCAGGTCAGTTTGGATTTTGGCTAGCTGTTCTTTAGCATCAAGTACCAGTTTACTGGTAAGATTAGAACCTAAGATCTTTCTTGAGGACAAGCAGTTCCAGGTAGACTGGAGCTACATAGCCAATAAGTGTACCCGGGACTGGCTGATTCTAATTATTAACACCGCCAAACGCCTTAGTGAGGAGTTGCTCACGGAAATATTGGAAATGGAAACCACTATAAAAAATGATACCACCATACTTGATGCTAAAGAACAGCTAGCCAAAATCCAAACTGACCTGGGGGAATACCAAACATATATGGTGAACCAAAAAATAAAAGGCCTTAAACGGAACCTGGACAGGTTTAGTCACGAATGGGCTTTCCCATATGTAGAGGACGAATACTATCAGCAACCCAAAGCTCAATCTGCAGCACCTCATCGGGGTAGGGGTGGTAGACAACAACCTAGGAGAACGCCACAGAACTGGGCCTTCGATAATACAAGCAGCGAGGAAGATGACCTGGAAATGCAACCCCCCCAGGGAAACGCCCGGGTGAGGTTTCAACCCCAGGGCACATCTGACCAGGACCTAGGAGCCCTCTTCAGAGCTTTTTTAGGGCAGCACCAGTCGAACCAGAGAGGGGCAAATACGAGAGGCCGAGGCAGAGGAAGGTCCCGGCACATAGCCAACACAAACCAACAAACCTACTCCCCAAGGATCACCCGCAGCAGGGGTCGCACGCCAATATAACTCCCCCGGAGAACATAGTGGTAAATCTGTCTGATTATCACTTGACATCACACGAAAATACAGTACTTAACAAAGGTCTTGGCTTCGTCCCTACTCCCAAGCATGATAGCTTCCAATTACGAGGCGAACTCAATGGAGTGATAAGAAAAATCAAATGACGTAAATTTTTTGAAGGAAAAGAAAGTACTACTTCCAATACGAATTTCTCCACAGATCTAAGACGCCCCTCGAACTTTACACCGTTGAATCATCAAGTGGTTGACTTTTAATCAGAGTGAACTAACAGCACAGAATAAAATTGTGAGTTGCCAGTTAGTTTCACTCGTTTTAGCGTGGTATTTTGTTTTTTCACGTAATTGGGCACAAAAATATCACACTGGGTTTCTAGCACTCACAACACCACACGGTTGTTGGGCCTATATGCACTTTTTTTATGTTTATTTTTCTCCCAATTTTCTTTAAAAGGTTGACAGTAGTCGATGATGAGAAGTGAGGAATCAGGCGAGTACCAGTCTGATATAATCCTCTCCTTGGTGTTACTTCCGTGAGACACTGTCAACCTTCCCTCCCCCTTTTTTTCACGCTTGGAGGGGAGGACTTACATGTAGTAAGGTGGTGACATTGACACACACACATATATGCTGGCAACATTGCCAGATTGAACATCACAACGGTGTGTAAAACTGTGGATAGAAGCCAAATAATTTCTCTACCACAAGAATAAACCTTTTTTCCACTTGTTCAGCCTTTGAGCTAATGAGGAGCAGGCCATTATTGTAATAGAGACTTTTGAGTGGGGGGCGGCCTGTCTCTGTTTCCCCCTTGGCTCCTGCTTTTGTGAGTAAGTCAGAAGCAATACAAGGGAAATCCTTCAGCACTGTGGTTTGCTTACAGAATCATAGGTGTATAAAAATACTAAAGAAATCCCATCACTGGACTCCCCTCTAGAGTTAGCAGTTGCTTCAAAAATATGGGGATTCTTCTTTACCATCCAACTGTAAATTAGACCCCTGGACTGCAAGGGAACTATGCTCATGTGTATGATACACTATCCATCCTTCCCTGGAGACACTCTCTCTCCTTCCTTAAGCCTTCAACATGCCATTTACACCTCTAACCCTTCTTTGGCTCCCTGGTCTAGATTTTTTTTCTCAGACTGCTCTATATCACTTTACCAATCCATTAATCTCTTCCTCCTCTCTATTCATTCATTCATTTTCCATCTTTTCATTTTTCTCCTGTCTTCATCGATTAGCTTCGCTAGCTCTCCTTTCATTCAGTTCTGCACTCGTTCCTCTCTTCTTTGCCACATAATGTCTCTGTCTTCTTTCCTTTTCCTATTGCGTCATGACTCTATGACAGTATGATCGTGAAGTATTAGTTTTTTTGCAGTACGCTCCACTGCTGTGCGACTCAGCTGAACTGAAATACTATGGTCCATCTCTCTTCTCCCATATCTAGCAAAGGACTTCGAGAAAGTAATCAACCAGCAACTCATCCAACACAACCTCCTGGACCCCTCCCAATCTGGCCTAACCACAGCACCAAGACACCCTGATCATAGCCACTGATGACATCAGGGCCCTCCAGGACCATGGAGGAGCAGCATCCCTCATACTCCTGGAACTGTCAGGTGCATTTGACACCATCTTCCATCACATTCTGATCAACAGACTCTACCACATCATAATCCAGGGAGAAGCCCTCAAATGGATTGTTTCATACCTCACTGGTAGAACCGAGAGGATCCGGCTCCCCGGTTCACCTCGGAACCGCAGAAGGTTATCAGCGGCATGCCTCAAGGATCCTTCCTCAATCTCACCCTCTTCAACACCTACATGACCCCCCCATCTCACTCCATCAGATCGCACAAATTCAACATGACCTAATACGCCGATGACACCCAGCTCATCATCACTGTCCGAAGACCCGTTCATCACCAGAGTCAGCTTCCACAGACCCATAATGAACGATGCTGACTGGATGAAGGACAACTGTCTCAAACTCAAAATGGACAAGACAGAAGTCCTCATCTTCAGGAACAACACCTCACCATGAAATGATGCATTGTGGCCTGTGGATCTCTGCTCCTCCCCACTCCAACAGACCATGTCTGCAACCATGACATCATCCTGGACACCAAGCTCTCTATGAAGAAGCAGGTCAACGCAGTCTGATCTGCTTGCTTCCACACCCTTCCCATGCTCCACAGGGTCTTTAGGTGGCTCCCTATCACCACCATAAGGACCGTCACACAGGCCCTCATCACCAGCAGACTGGAATACAGAAACACATTCCATGTTGGAATCACTGCACGCCTCCAGAAGTGTAGCGTAGGTCCGATAGTACCCTTTCATGCAGGACCTACGCTGTTTACGAATACCATACACTGTGGGCTTGGTGGCAAACTGAGTCTGTACACCCCCACCGCCTGTGTTTTCACATTTGCTAGCTCGCAGGGCCCTAAAATCTCCTGTTATCAGAGAGATTAGTTTGTGCAACTTCAGAAAATAATAACCTCAGATTCGTGGAAACAATATACTACTTTTTACCCTGTCGCTCTTGCTTGCTTGTTTTGCTCGCAGAGAGATACACAGAAGAAACAGTTGAGCGTGTTTACAATAAGAATTTATTGTACCGTAGTTCTTCTCATGTAAAATAAGTGCGCTGCTACAACTGTAATACAGTAGCAGAGATATAGAACCAGCAGTACAGTTAGTAGAAAGAAATAGTATTGTTCTACCTTTTTACAATAGTCATGAACACATACATGAATATGAAATGCATGTATAAAATAAAGTGCATACTCCTAAGATGCCTGTCTAGATGTACCCAAGTGTACCTAGCATGTGAGTAGGTGTGAAAGAGCCTAAGTCTAAGCGCCTGAGTCTAAGAGGCAAGAATCCCACTAGGATTTAGTCAAACCCCCATACCTGAATAGTGAGAGTGTGGGACTTCGTCCTGGACTTGAGCTGGTCACCCCACAAGGGATCGTCAGACCACTGTCAGCTGGAGCAATGTCATGTCAGAGCTGCAGCGTCTCTGGTCAGTGTGTCGGCCTTGAAGTCTCAGTTCCCTCCAGCCTACTGATAGCAAGAGGTGCTGTATTTATACAGTCTGTGTTGTTTAGTATGAGGATGACATTGGGGATTAAACCTTGTGCGTCAATGGGAGAGGTGAAGTGGACCTCTTGTAGTGTGTACTCATAAATTATTCATATGTGCTAAGGATGATGTCTTAGCAATATCGTTTGGGAAAAACCCACCCTCTGGATGGAACTAGGTGAAAGGTTTAGTCCATAAAAGGCTACAGTCGTTATTAGGCGTCATGTCCATACACGGCAGTCTGTCCTTATTTGGAGTTATATCCTTATAAGGCTTGTTCATATGAAATGACGAGGAGACGATGTAGAGAAAGTGTACGATGTTCCCTAGACCTATATCAGGGTACCGATATGAAATATAACACCCACTCCACTTATACTTAACAATGATAATACACATATGAGATACACATTTATAACGGTGTTAGTGCATAAAATTATCAAGCAGTCATTTAAAATGTTTCTAAAAATGTCATTTGAAAACAGTTTAAAAAGGGTAAATACATGTTTTTGTGAAAGCATGACATTTGTAGTAAAGTTCCGCAAATCACAGTTCTAAATGAGTTAGATCACACAAGTTGAACTACTGTAAGCGTACTTAGAAGTGAGCAAAAGAAAACAGAGTGGTCCAACTATCTAAGGGACAGGGTACCAACAAAGTCAATGTAGAAATCGTAATTCTCTTGGAACCAATATAATCCTCAGTCACACTGACTTATTCACAGTTCACACTCCATCCATACTTAGTGCCACGAAAGGGGGAATCCCGTAGTTATCAATACAAACATATCAGTTACATCAATAGACCCAATTATTGCAAATAGTATAAATTTATCATCAATAGATATTAGAATAAAAACATTCAAATTTCATGGATACACATTGTACATATGATCACTTCACTGAAAACCTAAAACAAAAATTTGCATCAAAAAACATACAAAATATACACGAAAGAGACAAAATCAAGTGATATTTTACAAAATCATCAAAACGTTAATTCATTAGAATCTATTGTAACTGTGTCAGAATTGCATCGGGGAGTGCTGACAGAATAGTTCCTCGAATTTAACTTAAATTGTGGCGTCAACGCGTTTCGGTGAGTTGCCAGATATGCACCAACTTTGTCAAGATTATTACAGATGCTTGTCTCTTTCACAAGCAGAAAATACTTTCATATGCATCTAAATGAAAACATGAAAAAAATGTATATTATAAATCAATAATCATCCTACATTAATAAAACCATAGGTCTATACAGCATCTGCTATAATTCAAACTGATATGCAAACATGTAATTCAGATTATGCTGGAAAGACACTGTGCAATGGTTCTCTACATTCTTAAAATATATCATCCACATATTACAATAAACCCAAAACATACAGTCTTAATTACACAAAGAGAACACATTTAGGTGGTTGTCTTTATAACTATACTGACATTCCACCCACTTGGCACTGAACTAAATCCCCACATTACAAAGGACACATACATCCAGCCACTCATCCTTCTGTCTACAAAAACGGTCACGTACCTATAATAGGTTAATCCTAGTCAGGGGTCAATCTTCCACAATGTGAACCACTTTGTTAAGGAACAACGGCCTAATAAAAAACAATTAAGACAATTAAGACTGAATCATAAACCCACCGTGATTACATATCATCTCATCATTCTGGCGATTTATTACCTGTATAAATTCTCTATAGGCAAGCCCGCCTGATGGAGCAAGGTTTCACACGTAAAGTGACTTGCTTATACTCAACTCTCTCGAAATAATATTAATGTACTAACTAACATGTTTTGTCTTATTAATATTACATTACACAACATATTAGACATCTAGGTGAAGCTTGTCTATGTGCGATTACTAACTATAATCCGCTCGCATTAAAATGGCTGCTGCTACGCGGGATTTTCTACTGCGCATGCGTCTGTCATGCTCACGGGATATGCTTGGTGGGAAAACTTTTGCTTCTGCGCACTAGAACTTAGATGGCTGTTCTATGTCTTAACGTGCAAGAAGCTTGCATCGCTGCTTTGCTAAGCTGTTTGTTTTGCTTAATATCTAATGCAATAGTTTAAATAAAATAAATGAGAATAGAGTAGAAAGAAGTGGTATACAGTGCATTAATTTATTCTGTGTCTCTAAAACTGTTTCTTTTCTATTATTACATGTTACGAATTTTGTTCCTAAATACTCTGTTAAACTCCATCTTTGGAGAAACTGCGCCTGTGCGAAAAAAGTCCTGAGCCACTGAAGCTGTAGCCTTGAACTAAAGCCAATCAGACATGGATGGCAAGGGTATACAGCAGGAATATCGACGCGAAAATATCGACAAGCAGAAATATCGAGGTAAGAATATCGACTGTGTTAAATATCGACAAATTAAATATCGATGTTGTAAATATCGTTTTTTTAGAATAGCAGAAATATCGACATTGAAAAATATCGATGTATAGAATATAGATGAGAGAAATATCGATGTATATAATATTGATATAATAATTTGTTGTGTTATATTTATTTAATAATATGTATTTATTATGTTAATTTTATTGTAATTTAATGTTTTATGTGATTAATATTAGAATTTTTTAATTTTTTTATAACATTTTTGTAAATTTTTTAGGAGCGGGTTCTTGGTTTTATAGGGGATAAGGGTGGGTAGTAATTTAAAAATGTTGTGTAAAATTTTTTGTTTAATTTACAAATCTAACGAAAAAAATTAATGAATTTAGAAATTTGAAAATGAAATTTGGAATTAATTTAGATATTTTTAAAAATGTATTTAAATTAAGTATGTGAATGTTTTAGTAGCGGGTTGTTGGTTATATAGGGGATAAGGGTAGGTAGTATTTAAAAATGGTGTGTTTATTTATTATAAATAAAAAAATTGAAAAAAATAAATAAATCGAAATTTGAAATTTGAAATTTGAAATTAAGATATTATAATAATTTACATTAAATTAAGTGAGTGATTGTTTTATTAGTGGGTTGTTGGTTATATAGGTGCTAAGGTTGGGTACTAATTAAAAATACTGTGTGTTAATTTTTATTAAAATGTTATATTGTAATAAAAATAATTCGAAAATTCTAATTTCAAAATCAAAATGAATTTATACATTTAAAATTTATTTTAAAATTAAGTGTGTGAATGTTTTATTAGAGGGTAATTTCGTTTATAATGGATAAGGGTGGGTAGTAATTGTAAAAATGTGTGTAAATTATTTTTTTACATTTTTTTGGAAAAAAAATTTAAAAAAATCGAAATTTAAAATTAGAAATGATAAAAAATGCTATTTTATTTTAAATTTGATATTTTAAAAAAATGTAAATGTTGTAGGAGTTGTTAGTTGGGTTTATAGGGGGAAAGGTGAGTAAGATTTGTAAATTATTGTGCTTTACTGTCCAGCACTTTCCCTGAGCTATGTTTGATTGAAGTTAGAATAGTAAATTATTATGGTTTACTGTCAAGCACTTTCCCTGAGTAATGTTGGAATTGGAGTTACAATATTAAATTAATATGGTTTGCTGTCCAGCTCTTTCCCTGAGTTATGTTGGATTGGAGTTAGAATAGTAAATTATTATGATTTACTGTCCAGCATTTTCCCTGAGTTATGTTGGATTTGGAGTTAGAATAGTACATTATTATGGTTTACAGTCCAACACTTTCCCTGAGTTATGTTGGATTGGAGTTAGAATAGTAAATTATTATGGTTTACTATCCAGCACTTTCCCTGAGTTATGGTTGAATTGGAGTTGAAATAGTAAATTATTATGGTTTACTGTACAGCACTTTCCCTGAGTTATGTTGGATTGGAGTTAGAATAGTAAAATATTATGGTTTACTGTCCAGCACTTTCCCTGAGTTATGTTGGAATTGGAGTTGGAATAGTAATTTATTATGGATTACTGTCCAGCTCTTTCCCTGAGTTATGTTGGAACTGGAGTTTGAATAGTAAATTATTATGGTTTACTGTCCAGCACTTTCCCTGATATATGTTGGATTGGAGTTAGAATAGTAAATTATTATGGTTTGCTGTCCAGCACTTTCCCTGAGTTATGTTGGATTTGGAGTTAGAATAATAAATTGTTAATGTATTTTTTTTAAAAATATTAAAACAAAAAAATACATTTTTAATAATATTTGTAAATATGATTACATATATAGAAATATTTCAGATTATATTTAATAACATTCTTATAAAAAACAATTATACCTTTTTATAACATTTTTAAATTTATATCACAAGTTTATAAATTCATAAAGTACAATAGTAATATAGTCTTGTGAAAAAAACAGTATTTATTGTTAGATTTGCTTGTAGATGGAAACATTTAAACTTTTTTATAAAAAATATGTTTCTATTTATTCAAATTTAACATTGCAGTATTTGTAACATATACATTGTAATTTTTTTATTAGTTAGCATATTAAATTTAAAAAATTTAAAATAAAATTTAATATGTTAATTAATTTACATATAATTGGCATTTCCAAAAGTATATACATAAAATTGTTCACATTTTTATATTATAAAGAAAAAAACTTTTTACTTAATAAACATATTTTTAATATACAATAATGTTTTAATATTTATTTTGATAATACAAAATTCATGTATATTTTACAATATTCATATGTTTATTGTAGAAATATAGAACATTATAACAATTTAACAAACATAATTTGCAATTTTTTACACATTTTTTCATTCATTAATATGGGGATTAATTCCTATTTTTATATATTATTATGCTGCCATTTTGTTTTGTGTTGTTCACTTTTTAGTCTATCAACATCGTTGTTTGGGTTATTTCTGAAGACGGAACCTCGCGGTTGGGGGCTGCTTCATGTTTGTTAATGTAAGTTTAATTTTCATTACTTTTAAGTTAATTTTAAGAAATTATTTAGCTAGTTTTAGTGTATATGTGTTGCTATGTGTCTTATTTAACTGTTTATGTGAAAAGTATGTGTTATTTAAGAACGTTAGTGATAGCGTTCTTAGGGCTCCATTAGGATGGCGGGCGGATTGCCCCCGCCAGGCTGGCGGTAGCCACCGCCAGCCTGGCGGGGGCAATCCGCCCGCCATCCTTCCCTGTATTCCCCCACGCCATATTAGAATGGCGGGGGGAAACCACTGCAGAGCAAAACACCGCCCGCCACTTTTCCGCTCCGTTCCCATTGCGGCCGGGGCGGAAAATGATTAATATGGTGGCGGTGTCTATGAGACACCGCCAGCCATATTACAATGGCAAGTGTGCAATGCCTTTCCGCGGCGGCAATGCCGCCACGGAAAGGCAGGCGGTGTTCACTCTGGGGGCCCCCTGAGGGCCCCCGGAGTGAAGGCCAAAGGGGGGTGGCACACGGGGGGGTACCTGTGGTACCCCCCTGCATTTGCATAATCAAAGCGGCAGGCACCGCTCGGTGCCTGCCGCTTTGATTACGTAAATGCTGCTAAGCATTTTTAGTATTGTGGCGGGCGGAGCAGAGAGCTCCGCCCGCCACAATACTATAAATACAGGATGTGCCCGCCACTGTGGCGGGCACATCCTAATGGTGTGTGCGGGACCCCCGCCCTTAGGGCGGGCGGTCCCGATTTCCGACAGGATGGCGGGCGGGCAAAGCCCGCCTGCCATCCTAATGGGGCCCTTAGTTTGCTATCTAATATGGATGTAAAGTTAATGTTTTGTATTAAAGTATTACTTTTTGTATTTTAGTACCTTTTTTATGTTATTTCTTGGCTTTGTGGGTTTAGTATTTATTGCGGTGGGTTTTGTTTGTACTTTATTTACAGGTGTCCGTTTTGGTGACCAGATGGATCTGATCTCGGTTTTTTTTTTAACATAAAGGGGAAATGTTTATATACATTTCCTTATTTTTCAGGATTTAGGAGCGTTTTTTATCGTTATTTATTTTCGGGTTTTTTATGGCTCCGTTATCCAGAGAATTTCTACGTTGGACTCTTTTTATACAGTTGTATTTTTTGTATTTTTTGGGGTTTAATTTTACGATGTGAATTGCTTTTGGTTGGATTTGTTTTGAAACCATCTATTTCGAACACATTCTACAGCTGCAGAACCGTAAGTAATTATTTATTTAATTTTTGGGGTGGTTTATGTTTATTGGTGATTTTGTATTTTAATTAGTTATATTATGTCTTGTGATTATAACGACATAATTTAACTAATGTAACAAAAAATGGCCTATGTTATTTATTGTTTGATGGTTTGCTATTTGTATTTTGTTAAAGGATAGATTTTGCAATTAGGTTTAAGTATTCTAGACCTTGGGTACTTGGGTACATTCTTGCATTTTGTTGTAGGTATTCGTACATATTTAGGGGCCCATTAGGATGGCAGGCGGATTGCCTCCGCCAGGGTAGCGGTGGCCACCGCCACCCTGGCGGAGGCAATCCGCCCGCCATCCTTTCCTGCATTCCCCCCCGCCATATTACGATGGCGGAGGGGACCGCAGCGGTGACAAACACCGCCCGCATGTTTTCCGCCCCGGTCGCCTTGCGGCCGGGGCGGAAAACCAGTAACATGGTGGTGGTGTCTGTTAGACACCGCCCGCCATATTACAATGGTCTGGTCTCAATGCCTTTCCGTGGCGGCAATGCCGCCACGGAAAGGCATGCGGTGTTCACTCTGGGGGCCCCCTGTGGGCCCCCAGAGTGAAGTACAGGTGGGGGGTGCACATGGGGGGGTACCTATGGTACCCCCCTTCATTTGCATATACAAAGCGGCAGGCACCGCGCGGTGCCTGCCGCTTTGTATATGCAAATGCTGACAAGCATTTCTAGCATTGTGGCGGGCGGTGCTGAGCGCTCCGCCCGCCACAATGCTAGAAATGCAGGATGTGCCCGCCACAGTGGCGGGCACATCCTAATGCCACCCCAGGGACCCCCGCCCTTATGGCGGGCGGTCCCATTCCCCGCTAGGATGACGGGCGGACAAAGTCCGCCCGTCATCCTAATAGGCCCCCTAATGTTTGTTTAGTTAGTTTTGGCCCTATTTTTGATAGAGATTGCTCGATTCTTAGTTCTTGGTAGCTTTGCTCTTTTTTGATGCATTGGATTAGTTTATGAAGTGTTGGTTGTGTTCTTCCTATTGTGGCTTGGAAGGCATTATGCCATCCTTCTACCGCGTTGTTGGTTTTGGCTTTTTGTGCTATAGTGCTAGCGTACACATTCCACCATGGAATTTGGAACTTCGGTTGTCTGCGGTGACCAGAACGATGTAATCTTCCTACCCAGGTGTCTTCAAAATAGTCTAAGAAGGGAGTTAATTTTTTCTCATTACTGCGGTAGAAAGGGCTGTCAAGTAATAAATTGTAATAATTAGCCACTTCTGTTGTTGGGACATATGCCAGTGCTATTAATTTTTTAATCTGGTAAGAAAAGTTGCTGTTAGTAGAATATTCTATGCTTAAAGTAGATTTTTGTAAGTGTCTCCATATACTTTAGTTGTAGTGATAATAACACCCTTGTATTGCAGTGAGTGGATATATTTTAACACCTTAGCTGCTTTGCAAATATCCCTCCCCAGTGCTGCGCTGTCCATTGGAACTAGTGCTGAATGGACGTCCAATGGTCGTGCGCAGCACTGGGGAGGTAGCGCTCGTGACGACCGTTGGCCGTCAGCAGCGCTTAAGAGGTTAAGTATAGCTTGAATCATAGCTATTTCAAAGTCTATTATGATTCTTTGTGGGTAGTAATTATCTGTAAAATCTTTGATTGTTGTTAAGATTTCTATGTAGGTTGCATTTGTTTTATTTAGCAGCAGTGTATAAATTAAGGGGATATTAGTTTCCTGGTATTCACCGTGGATGGTGTAAAGTTGATAGAAAGGTTTTGGACACACTTTAAAAGTTCCGTCCATCATCCATGTTTCACGCGATTTTAGTTTTTGCAAATTGCTATTTGTTGCAAAAAGTAAAATTATTTTATCATGACTTTGGTTATCATACATTAAGAATGTATCTTCATTATGGGTAATAGTATATTCTGGATATATTTTAATCTCTTCAAAAGTTTGAGGTGGTGGTGGAGTTGGATCAGAAGCTCTTTTAGTTTTAGCTATTAATCTTTTCAAGTTGGGGATTGAGGGTAACTGTCCTGGTACGTGTTCTGGGACTTTAGTCAATTTTTTTTTCAAAATAGTGGTGCTTGTTTCTTGGGAGCCTGTACTAGCTTCTCTAGGTGTCTCTAATGCTTCTCTTACTTCGACTTCTGTTACATTGGGTGGGTGGTTATGCTCACGTACATTTACAACATTGTCATCGACAGTAGTTGCTCTACCATAGCATGCAGTTGAATAATATTTACTACATTTCCAATGGGTTTTATTCTCTTTGACTTTTTCTTGGGTGTAGGTATAACCCATGTAGCTGAGCATTATTTTTCCTTTTTGAGATGTTATAAAAGTAGCTCCTTCTGCCATTTCTAAGGTAGATCTGTGAAGACATATATATGTGTTTTTAGTAAATCTGTTAAACATTTATTTCAATGTTTAGGTTAAAATAGCAAATTTAAAAATGTACTTACAATGTTGTTTTTTCAGCTATTCTGATGTTTTCTGTTCTTATATTCAGAGTTTCACTGTTGAATTTCTTGTAGTTGTGGTAGAGAACAGTAGTAATTAATAATATTGTTTGATACTTGTTTGTTTCTCTTTTCTGATTATTAATTGACACAGTGAGTATACTTACTTAATTTTGTAGAAGTTGTTGTTTGTGTAGATGTAGATTGGTAGATGAAGTTTGTTGAATCTGAAAAAATAAGTGTTACTATTAGTTATTTATTATATTTGGATATATTTATAGCTCATACCATATAAAGTCATTTCAAACTTCTGTTTGCTATATTGTTATTTATTTACAACTTTTCTTTGTAGGCATTGATTAGGCTGTTCATATTTTAGTATATTTATTTATTGTGGCTGTTGTTGATAGGGTTTTTTTAGTTCAATTTAAAAAAAAAAGAGCATTTATTTAGTACAGGGAGTTTAGCTAATTTTCTTGAGGCTTTTATAGTATATAAAATGGGAGTTCACTTACTTGACTTGTAGTAGACTGTGTTGTAGTAGTTGTTGTAGGTGTGTATTCTCTTCTCTTCAGCAAAGTAACCGTTTTTCTCCAAGTTTGGGCCAAAAATGGTAATTTTAGTTAAGTATGTAATTGTTTTTATAGAAGTTAGTTAAGTATTTCTTCATTTTGATTGGTTAAATTACATGTATTTTAAATTCATTGGATGAGAACCTTAGCTTGAATTTGATATCCGTTATTTTTAAATGAGGATGTTTTATTAGTAATTTCGTTCTAGTATATATTTAAAGATGTTTTGTATGTGTTTTATATTTATAGTTTATAATGTTAAAAATGTTTAAATATGTGAAGTGTTAATAAAAGTTTTCTAAATTGAGGATATTTGAATTATCAAGTAAGTTTATATTAATTAGTGTTTTAAAAAAAATTATATATATATTTAAAATATATAGTATATTTATTTATGTTTTTAAAGTATTATTTTCAATTTAATAATTATAAAATATTAAATTTGTTGAGGGTATTGTGTATTTAAGGTTATAGATAAAAAGTCGATATTTTTAGTATATTTAATTAGGTAGTAAGTAAGTCGATATTTGTGTTATCGATATTTGTGTAGTTGGTAATATTATTTCAAGGATTGTCGATAATGTAGTAGTCAATATTTATGTACTCGATATAATTGTGAACGATATTAATGTAGTCAATAAAAAAAATCGATATTTGTGTAAATCCTTGTTTAAGTATATGGTGACGATATTTTTGTAAACAATGTTTTTGCGACGATATTTTTGTAGGTCGGTGTTTTTGTAATCGATATTTCATCATGGAACCGATGGCAAGAACTATGAGAAGAGTGAACTCCTTACCCTGCCAGAGGAAGCGGAATTGAATAAAATGTTTTTTATATCTTATTGTTACATTTCACTACCGGGCGGAATAAAAGTACATGGGAAGATAAAGTTATGGGAGGGAACATTTTGAATATATGATTGACAAGTTACCTCATCGTAATATGGTGTGATGACTACTCCACGTTCTTTGTACAATAAAATTGTTGGATTCACACATTTTCAACAATTGGGGGTTGTACACTGACCTCGAAAATAGTATAACTAGGGTAGGCTTAGCTAGTTACTTTGTCCGACTTGTCCGAATAGATGACCTGTCACTGACCCAACAAACTCAATAGGTGATCGGGAGCAGAGTTGCTGGCGGAGCACTCTGTCAGAAGATTCGATAACGCAATTGGGGCTCTGAGAAGGAGATCGATGACCCATTCGGGGTTCGACTGTTAGCTGCAGAGAGGGTTTACAACGCTGGCGTTTGAACTTTAGCTGAGGTGCTGGTCTTAGCCTGTGGTGGTCCTGATTCAATTTGGCCGTACCTGTCTTGGATCTGTAAAATGTAAATGTAAATTGATACTTGTATAGCGCACTACTCACCCGCAAGGGTCTCAAGGCGCTTATACGAATACCGCTGTGGAACCCATCCTGGCTTTCCCTGTGAGGCGTCCACTCCTGGGCACCCCTAAGGTGGAGGCCAGGCATCCTTAGCATAGTGGGGGCCGTTGTGGAGATTAAGCAAGCTGTTGCCCAGAGTTGCAGAGTGGGACTCCATGATTGGAATAGGCACCGAGGCGAAAATGATCAGGTCCGTGGAATTTTGAGCCCAAGACCCGCCAAAGCGGGGAATTGAACCCTGGTCCCAGGCCTGACTTCTGCATCAGGGTCTGCCGCTCTAACCATTGAGCCACACTTCTCCTAAAACTGATCTGCACCTGTTCTTTCCTGCTGGCACCTGTACTTTGGAATTCTTATTTCTTGACTTAATCCGTGGCCAGGGTTGGTCACCACACCATTCTAGGTAACTATAAAGTGTGGGTTTGTCATTGTATTTGTTTTCCCTTTTTTTTACCCACCCTTTGTTTAAATGCTTATCGATATTTTCTCTCCACATTATTTGCATATGTTCATGTTTAAATCGGCATCATTTTAAATAGAATAAGAAATTAATTGAATTAATGTTTTCCAAAACTCTTCAAAAAAAAATTCTTAGATAAAAGAACTTACATTTTTCTTGAGTCTGTGGTTATTCTATGAAATGCTGAATGTTATTGTTCTACCTATTTTCTTACTAACTTCTTTGATCCTTTTGGTCAATAGGTAATGGTGGCTTTGATTGGTAAGACAAAATGGTATAAATCCTGAATAGTAAATCCCAATTGATTGAGTCTAGGTTTACCTCTTTAATGTATACATAGATATATGGGCCCAGGTGAGTATGTTGAGCAGGTGAGACCGCACTCTATCAGTTATTTTGGTAGCAGAGGTAAGGTTAAGGATTAGTGTAGATAGGTAGTTAGTTTAGTATTGATTATTGATCTACTATTAATTATTGCTTTTATTGATTTTATGCATTAACCAAAAATTGTTCGTACCTGTTTTATGATTTGTCTGGAAACCCCGGGGGCAGAATAACAGGTGGTAAATGGAAGCCACTCTGTAGTGAGGTCACTTGTCCGAGGAAGTAAAAGCATGGTTAGGTAAAACCGGAAGCACTGTTTTAGGGATTTTTTTTCTTTATAAATGTGTGAATAATTTATAGCAAGGAGTTTGCTAGTAAAACTTTGGTGTGATATCACCTAGAAAGGGTCACACTGGAGGAGTAGCAAGTTCTTCTGAGCTTGATTGACAGCAAAGGGGTTCGTTGGTGAAACATTGGCCTTACATAACCTAGAAAGGGTAAGCCCGAGGAAGTAACAGGTTCTCTGATGCTTGTGTGAAAGGTAGACAGAAGGGATCTACTTGTAGTGTATGAAGAGTAAATGGAAGGGAGTTACTCGCAGTGAATATAAATCATTCTTGTCTTTTGAAATAGTTACTCAGACACAGTGGCAAATGTTTTTACGTTGTTAATTAATGAAAAATGAACATTTAAAATAAATCTCTCGCATTACCTTGTAAAGGAGGGAGTCAGTTGCGGAGCTGCGCTGACATCACTCAGAGCCACGCTGGTATTGGTTGAGACAGCGGGTGTGTAGCTGAGGTAATACTGTAAAGGAGGGGTGAGTACAGAAGCGTGAGAAATTGTCTCACGAGAAAAGCCGCGCAACCATGAATATATTGTGAATTCTAATTGTTGAATGGTCATTGAAAATAAGAAACGCATTGGTATTGAAGGTTTTCATAAACAATTGAAGTGTCATCACAAAGTAAAGCGGCATAAAATATATGTGGTATTTAGATCCAGGAGTCATAGGAAATAGACCTGATAGAAGAACAGATGATTAGAGGGAGACCTTATATCATGTACGGAGATAAAAGAAAAAGGTCATTTGTCAAGAAAGTTAAACATTTCTTTAAAAAGGATAAGCTGATAAAAACCAGAGAAGGGATTATTATTCCACCACTGAATACGCCCGCATCATACATGATGGTTGAAAGGGACTATCACACTTGTATATGGTTAGAAAACTGGATAGAATATACAAAAGATAATGGAATTTTGGCATTTCCAGAAAATGGTATCTTCTATGGTAGAGTTTTGTACAATTTAGGATCACACGTGTGTGAACTAGATCAAAGACCTAGATTAACTCAATATGAGGCATTGGAGGAATGGGAAACAGAGGCTTTTGAGCGAGACAGATCTAGTAGTGATAAAAGTATAAGTACATTTTATCCTAAATTTCCTAAAGAAAGGAGAGATAAGCAGATGAAACAATGGAGACAGTCTATGCTAGTGGAAGGATTATATCCTGTCCGAGCATTAGAAGAACAAACAGGGAGTAAAAGCACTGAAAAAACTAAAAATGTACTGACAAGTGTCGATCCAGAAGATGATTACTTGGAGGATTTATTAATGAAAAATCCACAACTTTATAATGAAGAGTAGAATCAGACAAATCCTAGTGCTCCGTTCTTAAAGCCACCTTTAGTTCCATAAGTGTTACATGAAGCATCATTAGAAATAGTTTTACAGGAAAAAGAATGAGAAGCAATAATTAAGCAAAGGAATGAGTTAATTCAGAAAATTACACAGTTAACTATCAGTCCTGAAGCTTTGACGATTCCTGTGAATATAGGTCCAGTTGTTCCTTTATATGGAGATAAACAAACTAGTTCTAGACCTCCTGTTCTAACTACACATGTACTGCAGCCAAGAAAAGAAACATTGATAGTGGATGACCAAGCAAGTGAATGTGAGTCAGAAATTTCTTTGATGGATTTACCTATACGAGAGCCAGTAAGTAGTTCAGCTAGGAAAACTACACCTGTAAATTCTAGAGAAGTACACATGGAAACTTCTTCAGGTACTAGAAATGCCATTGTAGTTACTCCAGAAGAAATTGAAAGATGGTCCCAAGAAATAGAAAAACCAAAATCACAGTCAGACATTGGATATTTTTTAATTAAGGGTTGAATTGGAAGAAATGATTGCTGGAAATGTGGGATTAGACCGATTGAATGCATTAAATGAAGATGAATTGTTGTTCATATGTCGAAGTATCACCCGAAATACAAAAAAAATTCATAAAAAATTGACGAGTTTGGAAAATGAAATTGGGATTGACATTGGTAAATCAAAAGTGTTACAGAAACCATATTGAGCTGAATTTTCTGACAAAGATTTAGAAAACATGAATGTGTCAGGTCGAAAATTGCAGATTAAGGAATTGTTAGCATTATTGCAGAAATGGGATGATATAGACAGGTGGAAAGCTAGATGGTTAAAGAAAAAAGAAGAAGCTCATGGGAAAGACACTGTAACAGAATATATTTGAAAGAAACTGAGAAAGAGGAAAGGTTTTGTCCAATGAGAGAAGTACCAGGTGGAGGTTATGTACATGTCCCATGGTCCCGACAAGATATTTTGTCATTTACAAATGATTTCCCAAAACTCAGAGAGAAACCTGTAGAATGGTACAGGCAGGTTGAGTGATTCGTAAAAGTCTCAAAGGTATTACTAAAAGATCTAGATGGGTTATTTGACATTGTTGTTCCTGTTGATTTATGGACAGAATGCAAAATTGCATTTAACTGGCCAAATGATGAGTATTCTAGAGACCCAAAAACAGGAGCACCATCAGATGAAGTGATGAGGAAATATAATCAAGTAATACTGTATTTAAAAGGAAATGTACCTCCAAAAGAGACAGACTGGACGAGAATAGACAGAACTACCCAGAATAAAGCTGAATCTGTACATGCAAATTATGAATGACTTTTACAAGTTTTTAAACAGTACAGTGGTTTAGAAAATATTGACACCAAAGATATGACACATGTTATCTATCGGTTTGTCTGGGCTCAAACCAAAAATTTTTATTAAAGATCATACAATCTGCTGGCAGGCCAAACCTGAAGATGAAATACTAAAATATGCAAAATATTGTGAAGATGAATTGGACAATAAACAACAGAATTTAGAAGAAAAAGTAATGTGGGCAAAGGTAAAATTAGCAGAGCAACAAGAGCTCCAAATGAAAAATATTCAGACCCAAGGAGATGGAAATGGGAATAAACCTAGGGGAAAGTTTAATCGAGAGGAAGCTAAAAAGAAATTTCCTTGTCATGGGTGCGGCAAGTTGGGACATTGGAAGAACAAGTGTGAGACTGTATTAAATAATAACGTGCAAAATAATAATTTGAATTCACAGACGCAGAATGAGGTATCGAAAAAGCAGCAACAACAGGTAATACAAAACCAGTTACCATTGGCGCCTACGCCAAACCGTGGGAGTCGGCCTACATACAGTGTAGATACCACAAGTTGGGAAGGAAGAGGTAAAAGGGACACAGTGACACCCCAATTTCTTTTGAGTGACTCATACTTTGATAAAGATAGTTTCTGACCGTGCCTGAGGGGGGAGGACGAGGAGTGCGTACTTGGCGCATCCTTGCAGGTAGATCAATCAGGTCCATACATTGAGGGAAACGTTGAAGGAAATTATGTTACCTTTCTGTTGGATACTGGCGCTACCCGTTCTACTGTGAGAACAGCAGACGTTCCAAACCAACTCCTCTTGGGAGAAGCGATCCAAGTAGTGGGCGTTTCTAATAACGAAATTAGTACCCCAGTTACAGAACCAATGGAAGTTAAAATAGGTAATTTTAACGAAATGTACACATTTGTTGTATGTCACTCCAGTCCTATAAATCTGTTAGCTTAGGGATTTACTGTGCAAAATGAACTGTACTATATTTTGTACACCGAATGGTGTCAAAATTCAAACCCCAGATGAAGATGGAATTTATAAAATTATGCTAGCAAAACAGGAAACTGAAAAACAAAAGTTTACCATAGAAGATATGTCAAAAGAACAACAACATACGGTAGATCCTAAAGTGTGGGATTTTACAGGAAAAGATGTAGGATTAATGGTCAATGTTGACCCGGTAAAAGTGACAGTAAAAGAAGGTGCTGTTTATCCAAATACTCGACAGTACAAAATGAGCCCAGAAATAAAAGCAGGAGTTGCAACTGAAATAAAACGTCTGGTGGATGCAGGAATTTTACAGGAGATAATGAGCAGTCTATGTAATTCACCCATAATTGGCATCAAGAAACCAAGCGGAAAATACAGGGTCGTACAGGACTCCCACAAAATTAATAAAATTGTCGTCCCATGTTGTCCAGTTGTGCCAAACCCTGCTGTGATTCTGTATCAAATACCATGGGCAGTAGGCTGGTTCACTGTAATAGACTTTTGCAATGCATTATTCTCCATACCATTACATCCAGATAGCAAGTATCTTTTCTCGTTCAAATTCGACGACCATATCTACGTTTGGAATCGCGTCCCTCAGGGGTACACATAAAGTCCATCAATTTTTAATCAGATTTTGAAAAAGTGCCTTGAATCTCTGAAATTGCCCCGACAATCAGTCTAGGTGCAGTATATAGATGACCTATTGGTGGCATCTAAGAATCGAAAAGACTGTGTTACTGATACAATTGCTTTACTGAATCATTTAGGTAAAGGAGGACACAAAGTATCACCTGAGAAATTACAATATTGTACCACATCAGTAAAATATCTGGGGCATCAGATAGAGAGAGGTGTCAGAAGGGTTACCTCTGAAAGAATCAGAATAATTCAAAACATGAATCTACCTCAAACGCAGAAAAAAATCAGAATGTTTCTTGGAGTTGTAGGTTACTGCAAGCAATGGATTGTGGGATTTGCAGTCCTAGCAAAATCATTGATACAAATGACAAAGAAAAGAGCAAAAGCCCCAGTAGAATGGGATGATGAAAGCATGTCATCTTTCTTGAAATTACGAGATTGTCTGTGTTCAGCTCCAGCATTAGGAATGCCTGACTATTCAAAAGATTTTGCGTTGTTTTGTGATACACGAGACAATTGCGCACTTTCAGTTCTGACTCAGACCCATGGTCTGATGAGACGCCCTGTTGCATATTTTTCCTCTACACTAGATCCAGTGGCAGCAGCATTGCCAGGATGTCTAAAACCAGTAGCTGCAACTTGCATGATTCTTGAGCAAAGTGAGTTCATTATCATGGGACATCCAGTAACAGAATATTTCCCACATGCAGTTGTGCTTTTGTTAAAAAAGACTAAAACTCAGTACCTAACTGACTAAGTATGAACAAATTCTTGTGGGTGCAGATAATTTGACAATTGCTAGGTGTAATATTCTGAACCCAGCAACATTGTTGCCTGAATCGCACTTCGCGGGAGTCAAAAATGAAATCGAACATAATTGCATTGAACTTACAGAATACTGCACTAAACCATGCCAAGACATAAGAGAAGAGCCACTGATAAATTCAGAACATGAGCTATTTGTAGATGATTCATGTATGTGACATGAGAAAGGAGGTTTGAGTGCTGCCTATGCTGTTTGAACTCTATGGGGTCCAGTTGAAGCATCATATCTACCTGGAATAAAATCTGCACAGGTAGCTGAACTAATTGCATTGACAAAAGCTTGTAAATTTGGGAAAAATCTGAAAGTGACATCCTATACTGATAGCCAATATGGCTAGGGAGTTGTGCATGATTTTGGCTAACTCTGGACGCAAAGGGAGTTTCTGACATCATCAGGCACTCCTATTAAAAATGGAAATTTTGTGAAAGATTTGCTAAAAGCAATCCAATTACCAGAAACAGTAGCTGTGGTCAAGTGTGCTGCTCACCAATCTGGCAACCACAGAGTGACAGCAGGTAACCGATATGCTGACCAATTAGCTCAATATTGTGCTAAAATTAAAATGGCAATAAACAAGAAAATTGAACCAAAAGGAACCAGCTGCCAACTTATGTTGCTTGAGAAAGTGAAAACTTGGGAAGAAGTGAAAGATTTGCAAAATGATGCAGAACAAGAAGAAAAGGAAGAAGGGGCGAAAATAGGATGTCAGAGAAGGGCTGGAGATGGTGTCATTGTTTACCTTGATGGAAGGCCTGTGTTGCCAAACTGTATGCTTGCTCCTATGGCTAAGATGTATCTTGGTGATTCTCATCTAGGGCGAGACGCTATGATAAGATTATTCAGACAAACTTGGTTCAATGCAAGGTTCAGGAATGTTGCAGAGAGTCTTTGTCAAATGGTCTTTGGCATGCCAACAAATGAATCCTGGGAAAAGAACTGTAGTGTTGTCAGGAAAGATTGGAAAGGCAGAAGGTCCTATTATTCGACTAGACTGATTTCATTCAGTAACCCCTTGCAGTGGAATGAAATATGTTCTTGTCATTGTCTGCCTATTTTCAAAATGGGTGGAAGCTTACCCTACACATAGGAATGATAGCATCACAGTAGCAAAATTACTACTTAGGGAGCTCAAACCACGTTTCGGTTTTCCAGTAACGATTGAATCAGACCGAGGAAGACATTTTAATAATGAAATAATTGTTCTAATCTGTGAAGCATTTAAAATTGAGTAAAAACTGCACTGTGCATAATGCCCAGAGGCTTCTGGAGTGGTAGAACAACTGAATGGCACAATCAAGTCAAGATTGGGAAAGATTTATGAATCAACTCGATTAGAATGGCTAGATGCTTTACCTCTTGTTCTGATGGGACTCATAAGCATTCCAGACAGAAACACAGGCTTGAGTCCTCATGAAATACTCATGGGAAGAGCAATGAGGCAGGCATGGGTGCTAGGACATAAGCTGATAAATGTATCTGATGACTTGGTACTAGAGTACTGCAAAGAACTGGTGGACCAAGTGCGTTCTAGCTCTCACCAGGTTGGAGAAGACGCTGTCACCGGGCAGACAACTCCAGCACACGATCTGGTTCCAGGTGACTGGGTTGTAATAAAAGAACATAGATGAGAATCTTGTCTAGCACCAAGGTGGGGAAAGCCAACACAAGTGATATTGGTTACCACAGTAAAATGTAAAGGAATTCCGAACTGGATCCATGCAAGTCATACAAAAAGAGTGGCTGAACCTGATGAAATTGAAGCTGAAGGTTGTGCAGCTGAGGAGTCTCAAGAAGGTGATTCCGAAGTAGTTGATGATGAACAACCGAGCACCAATCAGGATGAATGGATTCCGGTGTTTGACCTTCCTGCAGATGTTGTGAGAACCAGAAGCCAGACCTATTTAGATAGACAGAGTGATAGTAAGGATGAGTGAGGAATAGAAGAACGTACTCAGATTACAGAAACCAAAGCCAATAGTAATTCTGAGGAGGAACAGATAAGGAAAGATCAATATACTCAGACATTCCAGATACCCGTCACAGTTCCAGAGTCTGGGAAGGGGCAGATAGGTAAAAGGGCGAAGGCTCAGGAAGAAGAACAAGAGATCGAGATACCTGAGCAGGATCAGATAGATGTAGAAAATGTGTTCAGGAAGAAGAAAACAAACCAAATCAAAGTCAATTGCAGCACACACCTGAACAAGGTCAGATTAGCATCCAGGCAGAAGAAACTGAAGCAAGACCTGGACCAAGTCAGATAGAGAGGGATACAGATGATGAAGATATACAAATTGTGCCACAACTGAACGAGAATAAAAGAGTAATTGAAGAAAATCAAAGTACAGTGCCAGCTAAAAGACTCAGAAAGGGAGATAATTGGCCTGGGTGTGTCAAGAAACTAAAATTTCGTCTTAAATCAATAAATGAAGAACCAGAGCAAATAAACCAAATATCAAGTCAAACTGGGCTTTCCACAGAACAACCAAAAAGAAAAGTCTGTGAATATAAAGACTGAATTATAGGTTCAGAGGCCCTGAATGGACTTATGTTATCCTTGAAGATTTTGAAAAACTAGAACTGAGTGATGAAGATGATGACAAATTAATTGATGAACCAACAGATGAAGAAGTTAGACCAACTTGAAAATTTCACAGGTTAAAATTTTGTGAAAAGTCTCAAAGAGGGGCTAAGTCTCCTTAATCGAAAAATGGCTGATCATACTGTTAATGGTAAACCGAACAGAAACTGCTTAAGAACATGCTATAGAATATGCACATGTATTGTAGTAATAGTACTCATAGTATGGTTAGGACTGACAGTAGCTATTCCTTATCTAATGGATAGAAGTGAGAAGAATGACACTAACATTCATGAGAAAGTAGATGTACCTGTAAACTTAGATACACATGGAAGAATAAATATTGTTAGGCAGCAAAGAGTAGAATTAGAAGCATCAGATGAGGAAGGATTACATTATGATAAAGTTAGAAATAGAACACACCTGAATGTATTTGCAAATCTGTTAGTACACAATGTAGAAGCAATGGAAATAGGTGATTGCTATGTTTGTATGAAGCTACCATTATCTGTAGCAGAAGGCGTCACTTATCACCATTTGCCCTTGACTTATGGTATTTCATGTAGTATTTTAGCTAGTTTATTTTACAAGAAAGGACCTTTACAATATTATTATTCTAATTCAGACTTGATTTTCTCTGAACTTCCAATTCATAGTAACCTGAATCCTGTACATACTAAAGGTAACATAGCTCATTATATGGGAGAATATATTCCAACAATAGGTACAATAGATATAGCTGAAGCACACAAGAATAATTTAACATGCATTTTACATGAAGAAGAGATGATATTTTTAAATTTAGTTGAAAAGAGGAGAGAGGATTTCCAGAGAAAAGGTACAGAACAGAAACGTAAAATTCCTAAATGGGCAGAAAATAAAGAATAAACCTTAAATGGCAAAACTCATGCTGCTATGTTGGTGGACTTTGAAAAGGAAGGGAAACTCTGTTGTCTCCACAGGGAAAGAACAAGTTATCATAATAATATATTCATTGGTTCTAGTGAATGCAAACACAATTATAAAGTAATTGGGGGGTTGGGGTTTCAAAGATGGAACTGAACCGGTGTTTCCTGGAATTTATTATATCTGTGGGAACAAAGCATACTATAAATTTCCTGATCATTGGCATGGGAGTTGCTATTTTGAAATAGTATTCCCAAAGGTATACCATGTAAATAAAATTACTGGAAGCAATGAAGAAACTAATGGACTAATACGTAGTAAAAGAGCTACTTTTTCAGAAATTGTAGGTGATATATTTAGTGCATTGATACCTTCAGTGGGAGTGGTTTTAAATACTCAAAGAATTAGCAAATTGTCAACAGTGGTGGATCGCTTCTCGACTGACACTGCTATAAGATTTTTAATGATTAATTCTGAACTAGTTGCGGTAAGGTCAATGGTTTTATAAAATCAACTTGCTCTTAATACATTGTTTTTTTTTTTTGTTTTTTTTTTTCTATATCCTCATATTGCGGGTTGAGAGAAAAGAATGACAGGCATTTGGGAGACCAGCATCAAACGAGCCAAGTGTTAAACTTGGACTGCCCCTGATCTTCTATCAAGAGGTGCAAGGGGTAAGTCTCGTTCTTGGTCTAATCCGTTCTCCACTGCATACCTCCATCTTATTCAATAATTCCATCGTTTCGGGAGATCTTTGACCCATTGGATAATTGACAGACTTCAAGTCATGCCAGGAATTATTGTCCGCTTAATCATTGGAATCAAAAGAAAAAGAAAAAAGAAGAAAAAAAAAAGAAAAACACAGCTGAGGGGCCTCTGGTAAAGAGAAAATTATAAGTTATTGTCTAGATTCAATATACTTTTCCAAGATCTCCCAGTATTTCATCTTTTTATTTTGTTTCCCTTTTCTATCTAAGTTGCTAATTCTTATTGCAGTGTTTAACCAGCTTTCATGTGTTGGGGGAGATGGTTTTATCCAATTAATACATATCTCTCTACGTGCTAAGAGAATCATAACAAATAATAAATTTTCTTGATGTGTATCTAACTTTATCTGATTAAGTTGAGTGTTGCAGTGTATCCCAAAAATAATTAAGATAATACTCACAGTTATTGGAGTTGCCAGTATTGCAGTTAGAGTCTTACCAATTTCTTGCCAGTATTGTATAAGTGAAGGGCACCCACCGAACATATGTATATCATCCGCTTTTTCCTCTCCACATTTACTGCATGCTTTTACTGTAGCTCCTTTGAATTTTGACAGCTTTTTAGGAGTCCAGTACGCTCTATGTATGGAGAAAAGGTGGTTCCTCTTTAATGAAGCGGCCTTTACACATAACCAACATTTTTCTACTGATTTGTTCCAAAGTTGGCAGAGATCTGAGACTTCGTTTTGCAAGTCTTTCTTCCATGTTTTTTCAACAGTTGTTTGATCTTCTTTTTCTGTTTCAATTAGTGCCCAATACCATTTTGATACTTCTTTCTTTAGTGCCGTTTCGCTGATCATCTCTGATTCTAGATTCTCCGGATCTAAAGCTCCTTTTGGAATGGTGCTTGCCCAACTGCTCAATTGGTAATATTTAAACCTCGAAATTTTACGATCTGTAATTATTTGCAAGTGGTCCCATGACAACAAGGAATTCCCAGATAGAAGTTGTCCCCATTTTTCAATTCCAGCTTGCCTAATTGTTTTTGATAAAGAATCTTTTAAACAGTCAGGGGTACCTGGGGAGTCCCATATTGGAGCCAAGTTACTATAATATGGAATCTGTATGATTGATCTTATTTGATTCCAGATCTTAACAGCATTGTTCAGAACCTTTAGTTTGACTTTTTTGAAGAATTTCGGATGGCCGAATTTGAAGAGGAAGTGATCTTCCCCCTTTGTCAAGTGACGCAAGTATGTTGGATATGCTTGATGTGCTTTTAGTAAGACTCTGATGTTTTTGAATTGAAAGGATCTGCAATATTCATATATATCCGGACTTGCAATACCCCATTGTTCCTTCTTTCTCCTGAGTTTATTCCATGCAATTCTTGTGCTCTTGGATGACCAAATAAAGCTAGCTATTTCTCCTTGTATCTTTTTTAGGGCTTCCTTTTTGAATTCTAATGGAATATTGTTAAAAAGATAGGTGAATTTAGGAATGATTGACATTTTGATTATATTGGATTTACCTAAGAAGCTTAATGGTAGACCTGACCAGATTTTCAAGAGCTTTTTCGTTTCATTCATGACTCGGTTGAGGTTTGTTTCTGCTAATTTTCCAAGATCTTGTGTTATGGTAATTCCTAAGTATTTTATTTTATCCTTCAAGAGTGGTGAAATTAGTTGTGAGTTCCAGCTCATTATTTCCGTTTTATCGGCATTTACCAAATATCCAGATACTTTACCAAATTTGTTCATCTCTTCCTCAATTGCCAGTTTAGAATTATTATAATTATCTGTGAGCACCATTAAGTCATCTGCATAGAGCGCTACCTTTCTTGTCCATTGTGAGTATCTAAAAGGTGTGATGTTAATGTTATTTCTGATGGAGCATGCCAAGGGTTCAATATATAGATTAAAAAGTAGCGGAGATAGGGGACATCCCTGACGTGTACCTCTTTGGATCTCAATGTTTTCCATGAGATTGCCATTAACAGCTACCTTTGCTCTTGAATATATTTCACTTAGCATGTGGTTAAAATTAATCCCGAAGTTACTTTTCTCTATGCTTTTGGTTAGAGAAGCCCAGTTAACCCGATCGAAAGCTTTAGCAGCATCATAAGTAAGGAGTGTAAGGGGAAGATATTCCTGTACAGCTATATCAATTGTTGCTATTAGCTCATGTGTAATATCTTGTATCTGTCTACCCTTAATAAAACCCTTTTGGTCCGTATCAATTAGTTTGGCCATAACCTTAGATACTCTTTTCGCTATTACATTCATGAAGATCTTATAATCGCAGTTTAGGAGCGATATTGGTCTATATGATGCGCAGTTCTTTGGGTTTTTTCCTGGTTTTAATAATATGCTTATCGTAGCGTCGTTCCATGAGTCTGGGAGCCTTTCATGTTCCATATATGTCTTATTCATTGTTTCAGTTAGAGGTTCGATTAGTGTTTCTTCCAATGCAATATAAAATTCATTGGGCAAAGCATCTGGACCTGCGGCTTTTCCTTTCTTTAGATGACTTATGGCGCTCCTTACTTCTTCTGCTGTTATTTCGGAATTCACAAATTCCGCTTCTTCCTCTGTCAGACGAGGGAGTTGGACCTTCTCAAGATAATTTTTAATTTCTTCCTCCGTTGGGTTTGTATCTTCCTTGTATATTGAAGTAAAAAAGTTAAAGAATTCCATTCTAATTGCAACATCATCTGAAAGAGTGGATGATTGATCTTGGTTATATATATTTAATATATTATTTCTGGATTGATCTGTTTTCATTTTCCAAGCTAGGAATTTTCCGCAGCCTTCCCCATACTCATGGTTTGCTAATTTACTGCTCTCCCATTTCTCTTTGACTATATTCTCTAAATAAGTTGACAGATTTTCTTTTGAGTTACGAAGTTTTTCTTCCAGCTTTTCCTTTTGTATTTGTGAAACATCACATTCCAGATGTAATTCGTCTTCTTTGATTTCTGTTTCCAATTTTATGATTTCCTGTTTTTTTTCTTTATGTTTATGAGCGCCTGGGCTAAGCAATTTTCCTCTGATTACCGCTTTGTAAGCATCCCATATCATTCTTTTTGTTGTGCTGTTTGCGTTATCCTGGAAGTATTGTCGGGTAGTTAATATAAGTTCCTCCACGCATCGGTCGTCTCTTAAAATTGTGCGGTCAACAGTCCACCTGTTAGGCATTTGTAGTTGCGGTAATGTTATATTTAACTGAACGGCAGAATGGTCCGATAAGTGAGCGGGTAGATGTTCAATACTTTTCACTTTATCTCTTAAATTTTTGTTTAATAGAAAGAAATCTATTCTTGATTTATGCCCTAATTTTTTTATTGTGAAAAGTGTATGGGTAGTTTTTTATTCCTTTTCATCTCCACATGTCTTCAAGCAATAAATCTTTTTTGTAGATCCCTAACCACTCCCTCATCTTCGGTAAGTTCCATTGTTTTGTTGGTGGGGATCTATCAATTTTAGGATTTTGATACATTGTTGCCAAAAGAGGGTGGAGTCTGCAGAATGCTGAAAGCGCAACATTGTTGCACTTACATACCTGACAAAAGTGTAGAACTGAAAGGGTATGTAAGGAATATTACACATTTAGAAAAAGAACTTAAACCACTGGAGGTTGATAGTGCATGGAAGAGACTAACAGATGGTCTTTTCACTGTAGGTAGTTGGTTTTCTAACGTAGGGAAAGGTTTTGTAGGTAAAATACTGATTCCAATGGTGGGAATAGCCCTAATAATTTTAGGGATAATAACTTGTTGCAAATGTCGCAGGTATAAAAGGACATATACAGTGTATAAGAGAGGAAAGAAAAGAAACATTAACAAAATAGAATTAGAAGAGCATAATGGACATTTGTACAAGAAGGTGAATGATCTGCACATGAAAAATAAAAAGAATATAACAGAAAGTTTGAAGAAATTGAGTTGGGTGAAGTGTAAAAGTTGGCAAACGTTTCATTAATTAGTGATGATATAAAATATCATCAAAGAGGGGATTGATGGAGCAAGGTTTCACGCGTAAAGTGACTTGCTTGTACTCAACTCTCTCGAAATAATATTATTGTACTAACTAACACGTTTTGTATTATTAATATTGCATTACACGACATATTAGACATCTAGGGGAAGCTTGTCTATGTGCTTTTACTAAATATAATCCCCTCGCATTAAAATGACTGCTGCTACGCGGGATTTTCTACTGTGCATGCGTCTGTCATGATCACGTGATATGCTTGGTGGGAAAACCTTTGCTTCTGCGCACTAGAAATAAGATGGCTGTTCTATGTCCTTACGTGTAAGAAGCTTGCATCGCTGCTTTGCTAAGCTGTTTGTTTTGCTTATTATCTAATGCAATAGTTTAAATAAAATAAATGGGAATAGAGTAGAAAGAAGTGGTATACAATGCATTACTTTATTCTGTGTCTCTAAAACTGTTTCTTTTCTATTTTTACATGTTACGAATTTTGGGCCTAAATACTCTGTTGAACTCCATCTTTGGAGAAACTGCGCCTGTGCGACAAAAGTCCTGAGCCACTGAAGCTGTAGCCTTGAACTCAAGCCAATCAGACATGGATGGCAAGAACTATGAGAAGAGTGAACACCTTACCCTGCCAGAGGAAGCTGAATTGAATAAAATGTTTTTATATCTTATTGTTCTATTTCACTACCGGGCGGAATAAAAGTAAATGGGAAGATAAAGTTATGGGAGGGAACATTTTGGATATATGATTGACAAATTACCTCATCGTAATATGGTGTGATGACTACTCCTCGTTCTTTGTCCAATAAAATTGTGGGATTCACACATTTGCAACATTTGGGGGTGGTACACTGACCTGTAAAATAGAATAACTAGGGTAGGCTTAGCTAGTTAGTTTGTCCGACTTGTCCAAATAGCTGACCTGTCACTGACCCAACGCACTCAATAGGTGATCGGGAGCAGAGTTGCTGGCAGAGCACTCTGTCAGAAGATTTGATAACCAAATCGGGGTTCTGAGAAGGAGATCGATGACCCAATTGGGGTTCGACTGTTTGCTGCAGAGAGGGTTTGCAACGCTGGCGTTTGAACTTTAGCTGAGGTGCTGGTCTTAGCCTGTGGTGGCCCTGATTCAATTTGGCAGTAACCTGTCCTGGTTCTGAAACTGAACCCTGGTCCCAGGCCTGACTTCTGCATCAGGGTCTGCCGCTCTAACCATTGAGCCACACTTCTCCTAAAACTGATCTGCACCTGTTCTTTCCTGCTGGCACCTGTACTTTGGGATTCTTATTCCTTGACTTAATCCGTGGCCAGCGTTGGTCACTACACCATTCTAGGTAACTATAAAGTGTGGGTTTTTCATTGTATTTGTTTTCCCTTTTCTTTACCCACCCTTTGTTTAAATGCTTATCGATATTTTCTCTCCACATTATTTGCATATGTTCATGTTTAAATCTGCATCATTCTAAATAGAATAAGAAATTAATTGAATTAATATTTTCCAAAACTCTTCAAAAAAAATTCTTAGATAAAAGAACTTACATTTTTCTTGAGTCTGTGGTTATTCTATGAAATGCTGAATGTTATTGTTCTACCTATTTTCTTGCTAACTCCTTTGATCCTTTAGGTCTTTAGGTAACGGTGGCTTTGATTGGTAAGATAAAATGGTATAAATCCTAGGTTTACTTGTTTAATGTATACATAGATATATGGGCCCAGGTGAGTATGTTGAGCAGGTGTGCCCGCACTCTATCAGTTATTTTGGTAGCAGAGGTAAGGTTAAGGATTAGTGTAGATAGGTAGTTATTTTAGTATTGATTATTGATCGACTATTAATTATTGATTTTATGCATTAACCAAAAATTGTTTGTACCTGTTTTGTGTTTTGTCTGGAAACCCCGGGGGCAGAATAACAGGTGGTAAATGGAAGCCACTCTGTAGTGAGGTCACTTGTCCGAGGAAGTAAATGCATGGTTAGGTAAAACCGGAAGCCCTGTTTTAGGGATTTTTTCTGTATAAATGTGTGAATAATTGATAGCAAAGGAGTTTGCTAGTAAAACTTTGGTGTGATATCACCTAGAAAGGGTCACACTGGAGGGAGGAGTAGCAGGTTCTTCTGAGCTTGATTGTCAGCAAAGGGGTTCGTTGGTGAAACTTTGGCTTACATAACCTAGAAAGGGTAAACCCGAGGAAGTAACAGGTTCTCTGATGCTTGTGTGAAAGGTAGACGGAAGGGATCTACTTGTAGTGTATGAAGAGTAAACGGAAGGGAGTTACTCGCAGTGAATATAAATCATTCTTTTCTTTTTAAATAGTGACTCTGACACAGTGGCAAATATTTTTACGTTGTTAATTAATGAAAAATGAACATTTAAAATAAATCTCTCGCATTACCTTGTAAAGGAGGGAGTAAGTTGCGAAGCTGCGCTAACGTCAATCAGAGCCACGCTGGTATTGGTTGAGACAGCGGGTGTGTAGCTGAGGTAATATTGTAAAGGAGGGGTGAGTACAGGAGCGTGAGAAATTATCTCACGAGAAAAGCCACGCAACCATTGGTTGAATACATTTTGAATTCTAATTGTTGATTGGTCATTGAAAATAAGAAACGCACTGGTATTGAAGGTTTTGTAAACAATTGAACTGTCTTCACGAAGTAAATCGGCTTAAAATGTATGTGGTATTTAGATCCAGGAGTCATAGGAAATAGACCTGATAGAAGAACAGATGATCAGAGGGAGACCTTATATCATGTACGGAGATAAAAATGTCATTTGTCAAGAAAGTTAAACATTTCTTTAAAAAAGGATAGGCTGATAAAAACCAGAGAAGGGATTATTATTCCACCACCGAATACGCCCACATCATACATGATGGTTGAAAGGGGCTATCACACTTGTATATGGTTAGAAAACTGGATACAATATACAAAAGATGATGGAATTTTGGCATTTCCAGAAAATGGTACCTTCAATGGTAGAGTTTTGTACAATTTAAGATCACTGGTAAGTAAAATAAGAGGATTTCTCCTGGTACTATTAGAATCCCCACCAATCAGTATTGGCGGTGGAAGGTTCCCGTAGTCAATAACTCACACTCAGCTATATCATGCATACATTCCTGACGAATTCAGTTCCTCAAAGGTGATAAAGTGACATCAGAATGACAACAATACTAAATAAGAAAAATACAGTGTGTCTTTAATAAAATTAATAATAGTATGTTCTACAACATTCATAAAACAATCTGTGTATACAAAACAGATAAAAAGTCCTATTGACCAGTCATTTTGGCACAACCTAGAGTTAAAAAGGCAATTTATATCAAAAAAAATACCACTGTATACATCGATCTAAATATCTGAAAGCTAGCGACCAATTGAAGTGCAAACAAATAAAAAGCATCTCTAGTTGGTTACTCCATGTAGAACTCAATATTTATCTCTTAGAACAGGTGTCCATAAGTTATTTCATCAAGGGCGACCCCCGTATGGTTCTTTGGATGTAACATTCAATGAAGCGTCGACGCGTTTCGGTGGCTCATATGTTTCTCTATGCCACCTTCTTCAGGACAATATATATGTGTGTAAAGCAAGCTTTCTTCTTATAACGGCGTATATAACCTATATGAAACAATAGGCACAATTAGAAAATGCTCTAAGGGCGATTAAATGCCTATGCCTAATAGTGCCTAGGATAATATATCTCTCGACAATTTTAATAATGCTGGAATTCATTATTAAAATTGTCGAGAGATATATTATCCTTGGCACTATTAGGCATAGGCATAAGAAGAAAGCTTGCTTTACACATTATCTTAACTTATGGACACCTGTTCTAAGAGATAAATATTGAGTTCTACATGGAGTAACCAACTAGAGATGCTTTTTATTTGTTTGCACTTCAATTGGTCGCTAGTTTTCAGATATTTAGATTGATGTATACAGTGGTATCTTTTTTGATATAAATTGTCTTTTTAACTCTAGGTTGTGCCAAAATGACTGGTCAATGGGAATTTTTAACTGTTTTGTATACACAGATTGTTTTATGAATGTTGTAGAACATACTATTATTAATTTTATTAAAGACACACTATATTTTTCCTATTTACTATTGTTGTCATTCTGATGTCACTTTATCACCTTTGAGGAACTGAATTCGTCAGGAATGTATGCATGATATAGCCGAGTGTGAGTTATTGACTAGGGGAACCTTCCACCGCCAATACTGATTGGTGGGGATTCTAATAGTCCCAGGAGAAATCCTCTTATTTTACTTACCAGTGGTACCCCTTCTCTTGGGTCTGGGGTCACTCCCATCTGATTTTCACCACAATTTAAGATCACGCATGTGTGAATTAGATCCAAGACCTAGATTAAAACAATATGAGGTATTGGAGGAATGGGAAATAGAGGCTTTTGAGCGAGACAGATCTAGTAGTGATAAAAGTATAAGTACATTTTATCCTAAATTTCCTAAAGAAAGGAGAGATAAGCAGATGAAACCATGGAGACAGTCTATGCTAGTGGAAGGATAATATCCTGTCCGAGCATTAGAAGAACAAACAGGGAGTAAAAGCACTGAAAAAACTAAAAATTTAATGACAAGTGTTGATCCAGAAGATGATTACTTGGAGGATTTATTAATGAAAAATCCACAACTTTATAATGAAGAGTAGAATCAGACAAATCCTAGTGCTCCGTTCTTAAAGCCACCTTTAGTTCCATAAGTGTTACATGAAGCATCATTAGAAATAGTTTTACAGGAAAAAGAATGAGAAGCAATAATTAAGCAAAGGAATGAGTTAATTCAGAAAATTACACAGTTAAATATCTGTCCTGAAGCTTTGACGATTCCTGTGACTATAGGTTCAGTTGTTCCTTTATATGGAGATAAACAAACTAGTTCTAGACCTCCTGTTCTAACTACACCTGTACTGCAGCCAAGAAAAGAAACATTGATAGTGGATGACCAAGCAAGTGAATGTGAGTCAGAAATTTCTTTGATGGATTTACCTATAAGAGAACCAGTAAGTAGTTCAGCTAGGAAAACTACACCTGTAAATTCTAGAGAAGTACAAATGGAAACTGCTTCAGGTACTAGAAATGCCATTGTAGTTACTCCAGAAGAAATTGAAAGATGGTCCCAAGAAATAGAAAAACCAAAATCACAGTCAAAGACATTGGATATTTTTTAATTAAGGGTTGAATTGGAAGAAATGATTGCTGGAAATGTGGGATTAGACCGATTGAATGCATTAAATGAAGATGAATTTTTGTTCATATGTCGAAGTATCACCCGAAATACAAAAACATTTCATAAAAAAATTGACGAGTTCGGCAAATAAAATTGGGATTGACATTGGTAAATCAAAAGGGTTACAGAAACCATATTGAGCTGAATTTTCTGACAAAGATTTAGAAAACATGAATGTGTCAGGTCGAAAATTACAGATTAAGGAATTGTTAGCATTATTGCAGAAATGGGATGATATAGACAGGTGGAAAGCTAGATGGTTAAAGAAAAAAGAAGAAGCTCATGGGAAAGACACTGTAACAGAATATATTTGAAAGAAACTGAGAAAGAGGAAAGGTTTTGACCAATGAGAGAAGTACCAGGTGGAGGTTATGTACATGTCCCATGGTCCCGACAAGATATTTTGTCATTTACAAATGATTTCCCAAAACTCAGAGAGAAACCTGTAGAATGGTACAGGCAGGTTGAGTGATTTGTAAAAGTCTCAAAGGTATTACTAAAAGATCTAGATGGGTTATTTGACATTGTTGTTCCTGTTGATTTATGGACAGAATGCAATTTGCATTTAACTGGCCAAATGATGAGTATTCTAGAGACCTAAAAACAGGAGCACCATCAGATGAAGTGATGAGGAAATATAATCAAGTAATACTGTATTTAAAAGGAAATGTACCTCCAAAAGAGACAGACTGGACGAGAATAGACAGAACTACCCAGAATAAAGCTGAATCTGTACATGCATATTATGAATGACTTTTACAAGTTTTTAAACAGTACAGTGGTTTAGAAAATATTGACACCAAAGATATGACACATGTTATCTATCGGTTTGTGTGTGGGCTCAAACCAAAAATTTTGCAACGGATTAAAGATCATACAATCTGCTGGCAGGCCAAACCTGAAGATGAAATACTAAAATATGCAAAATATTGTGAAGATGAATTGGACAATAAACAACAGAATTTAGAAGAAAAAGTAATGTGGGCAAAGGTAAAATTAGCAGAGCAACAAGAGCTCCAAATGAAAAATATTCAGACCCAAGGAGATGGAAATGGGAATAAACCTAGGGGAAAGTTTAATCGAGAGGAAGCTAAAAAGAAATTTCCTTGTCATGGGTGCGGCAAGTTGGGACATTGGAAGAACAAGTGTGAGACTGTATTAAATAATAAGGTGCAAAATAATAATTTGAATTCACAGACGCAGAATGAGGTATCGAAAAAGCAGCAACAACAGGTAATACAAAACCAGTTACCATTGGCGCCTACGCCAAACCCTGGGAGTCGGCCTACATACAGTGTAGATACCACAAGTTGGGAAGGAAGTGGTAAAACGGACACAGTGACACCCCAATTTCTTTTGAGTGACTCATACTTTGATGAAGATAGTTTCTGACCGTGCCTGAGGGGGGAGGACGAGGAGTGCGTACTTGGCGCATCCTTGCAGGTAGATCAATCAGGTCCATACATTGAGGGAAAGGTTGAAGGAAATTATGTTACCTTTCTGTTGGATACTGGCATTACCCGTTCTACTGTGAGAACAGCAGACGTTCCAAACCAACTCCTCTTGGGAGAAGCGATCCAAGTAGTGGGCGTTTCTAATAAAGAAATTAGTACCCCAGTTACAGAACCAATGGAAGTTAAAATAGGTAATTTTAACGAAATGTACAAATTTGTTGTATGTCACTCCAGTCCCATAAATCTGTTAGTTTAGGGATTTACTGTGCAAAATGAACTGTACGCCGAATGGTGTCAAAATTCAAACCCCAGATGAAGATGGAATTTATAAAATTATGCTAGCAAAACAGGAAACTGAAAAACAAAAGTTTACCATAGAAGATATGTCAAAAGAACTACAACATACGGTAGATCCTAAAGTGTGGGATTTTACAGGAAAAGATGTAGGATTAATGGTAAATGTTGACCCGGTAAAAGTGAGTAAAAGAAGGTGCTGTTTATCCAAATACTCGACAGAACAAAATGAGCCCAGAAATATAAGCAGGAGTTGCAATAGAAATAAAACGTCTGGTGGAAGCAGGAATTTTACAGGAGATAATGAGCAGTCTATGTATTTCACCCATAATTGGCATCAAGAAACCGAGCGGAAAATACAGGGTCGTACAGGACTCCCACAAAATTAATAAAATTGTCGTCCCATGTTGTCCAGTTGTGCTAAACCCTGCTGTGATTCTGTATCAAATACCATGGGCAGTAGGCTGGTTCACTGTAATAGACTTTTGCAATGCATTGTTCTCCATACCATTACATCCAGATAGCAAGTATCTTTTCTCGTTCAAATTCGACGACCATATCTACGTTTGGAATCGCATCCCTCAGGGGTACACATAAAGTCCATCAATTTTTAATCAGATTTTGAAAAAGTGCCTTGAATCTCTGATATTGCCCCGACAATCAGTCTAGGTGCAGTATATAGATGACCTATTGGTGGCATCTAAGATTCGAAAAGACTGTGTTACTGATACGATTGCTTTACTGAATCATTTAGGTAAAGGAGGACACAAAGTATCACCTGAGAAATTACAATATTGTACCACATCAGTAAAATATCTGGGGCATCAGATAGAGAGAGGTGTCAGAAGGGTTACCTCTGAAAGAATCAGAATAATTCAAAACATGAATCTACCTCAAACGCAGAAAAAAATCAGAATGTTTCTTGGAGTTGTAGGTTACTGCAGGCAATGGATTGTGGGATTTGCAGTCCTAGCAAAACCATTGATACAAATGACAAAGAAAAGAGCAAAAGCCCCAGTAGAATGGGAATATGAAAGCATGTCATCTTTCTTGAAATTACGAGATTGTCTGTGTTCAGCTCCAGCATTAGGAATGCCTAACTATTCAAAAGATTTTGCGTTGTTTTGTGATACACAAGACAATTGCGCACTTTCAGTTCTGACTCAGACCCATGGTCTGATGAGACGCCCTGTTGCATATTTTTCCTCTACACTAGATCCAGTGGCAGCAGCATTGCCAGGAGGTCTAAAACCAGTAGCTGCAACTTGCATGATTCTTGAGCAAAGTGAGTCCATTATCATGGGACATCCAGTAACAGAATATGTCCCACATGCAGTTGTGCTTTTGTTAACAAAGACTAAAACTCAGTACCTAACTGACTAAGTATGAACAAATTCTTGTAGGTGCAGATAATTTGACAATTGCTAGGTGTAATATTCTGAACCCAGCAACATTGTTGCCTGAATCGCACTTTGCAGGAGTCAAAAATGAAATCGAAGATAATTGCATTGAACTTACAGAATACTGCACTAAACCATGCCAAGACATAAGAGAAGAGCCACTAATAAATTCAGAACATGAGCTATTTGTAGATGGTTCATGTATGTGACATGAGGAAGGAAGTTTGAGTGCTGCCTAGGCTGTTTGAACTCTATGGGGTCCAGTTGAAGCATCATATCTACCTGGAATAAAATCTGCACAGGTAGCTGAACTAAGTGCATTGACAAAAGCTTGTAAATTTGGGAAATATGAAAGTGACAATCTATGCTGATAGCCAATATGGCTAGGGAGTTGTGCATGATTTTGGCTAACTCTGGACGCAAAGGGAGTTTCTGACATCATCAGGCACTCCTATTAAAAATGGAAATTTTGTGAAAGATTTGCTAAAAGCAATCCAATTACCAGAAACAGTAGTTGGGGTCAAGTGTGCTGCTCACCAATCTGGCAACCACAGAGTGACAGCAGGTAACCGATATGCTGACCAATTAGCTCAATATTGTGCCAAAAATAAAATGGCAATAAACAAGAAAATTGAACCAAAAGGAACCAGCTGCCAACTTATGTTGCTTGAGAAAGTGAAAACTTGGGAAGAAGTTAAAGATTTGCAAAATGATGCAGAACAAGAAGAAAAGGAAGAATGGGTGAAAATAGGATGTAAGAGAAGGGCTGGAGATGGTCTCATTGTTTACCTTGATGGAAGGCCTGTGTTGCCAAACTGTATGCTTGCTCCTATGGCTCAGATGTATCTTGGTGATTCTCATCTAGGGCGAGACGCTATGATAAGATTATTCAGACAAACTTGGTTCAATGCAAGGTTCAGGAATGTTGCAGAGAGTCTTTGTCAAATGGTCTTTGGCATGCCAACAAATGAATCCTGGGAAAAGAACTGTAGTGTTGTCAGGAAAGATTGGAAAGGCAGAAGGTCCTATTATTCGACTAGACTGATTTCATTCAGTAACCCCCTTGCAGAGGAATGAAATATGTTCTTGTCATTGTCTGCCTATTTTCAAAATGGGTGGAAGCTTACCCTACACATAGGAATGATAGCATCACAGTAGCAAAATTACTACTTAGAGAGCTCAAACCACGTTTCGGTTTTCCAGTAACGATTGAATCAGACCGAGGAAGACATTTTAATAATGAAATAATTGTTCTAATCTGTGAGCATTTAAAATTGAGTATAAACTGCACTGTGCATAATGCCCAGAGGCTTCTTGAGTGGTAGAACAACTGAATGGCACAATCAAGTCAAGATTGGGAAAGATTTATGAATCAACTCGATTAGAATGGCTAGATGCTTTACCTCTTGTTCTGATGGGACTCATAAGCATTCCAGACAGAAACACAGGCTTGAGTCCTCATGAAATACTCATGGGAAGAGCAATGAGGCAGGCATGGGTGCTAGGACATAAGCTGATAAATGTATCTGATGACTTGGTACTAGAGTACTGCAAAGAACTGGCGGACCAAGTGCGTTCTAGCTCTCACCAGGTTGGAGAAGACGCTGTCACCGGGCAGACAACTCCAGCACACGATCTGGTTACAGGTGACTGGGTTGTAATAAAAGAACATAGATATGAATCTTGTCTAGCACCAAGGTAGGGAAAGCCAACACAAGTGATATTGGTTACCACAGTAAAATGTAAAGGAATTCCGAACTGGATCCATGCAAGTCATACCAAAAGAGTGGCTGAACCTGATGAAATTGAAGCTGAAGGTTGTGCAGCTGAGGAGTCTCAAGAAGGTGATTCCGAAGTAGTTGATGATGAATAACTGAGCACCAATCAGGATGAATGGATTCCGGTGTTTGACCTTCTTGCAGATGTTGTGAGAACCAGAAGCCAGACCTATTTAGATAGACAGAGTGATAGTAAGCATGAGTGAGGAATAGAAGAACGTACTCAGATTACAGAAACCAAAGCCAATAGTAATTCTGAGGAGGAACAGATAAGGAAAGATCAATATACTCAGACATTCCAGATACCCGTCACAGTTCCAGAGTCTGGGAAGGGGCAGATAGGTAAAAGGGCGAAGGCTCAGGAAGAAGAACAAGAGATCGAGATACCTGAGCAGGATCAGATAGATGTAGAAAATGTATTCAGGAAGAAGAAAACAAACCAAATCAAAGTCAATTGCAGCACACACCTGAACAAGGTCAGATTCGCATCCAGGCAGAAGAAACTGAAGCAAGACCTGGACCAAGTCAGATAGAGAGGGATACAGATGATGAAGATATACAAATTGTGCCTCAACTGAACGAGAATAAAAGAGTAATTGAAGAAAATCAAAGTACAGTGCCAGCTAAAAGACTCAGAAAGGGAGATAATTGGCCTGGGTGTGTCAAGAAACTAAAATTTCGTCTTAAATCAATAAATGAAGAACCAGAGCAAATAAACCAAATATCAAGTCAAACTGGGCTTTCCACAGAACAACCAAAAAGAAAAGTCTGTGAATAAAAAGACTGAATTATAGGTTCAGAGGCCCTGAATGGACGTATGTTATCCTTGAAGATTTTGAAAAACTAGAACTGAGTGATGAAGATGATGACAAATTAATTGATGAACCAACAGATGAAGAAGTTAGACCAACTTGAAAATTTTACAGCTTAAAATTTGGTGAAAAGTCTCAAAGAGGGGCTAAGTCTCCTTAATCGAAAAATTGCTGATCATACTGTTAATGGTAAACCGAAAAGAAACTGCTTAAGAACATGCTATAGAATATGCACATGTATTGTAGTAATAGTACTCATAGTATGGTTAGGACTGACAGTAGCTATTCCTTATCTAATGGATAGAAGTGAGAAGAATGACACTAACATTCATGAGAAAGTAGATGTACCTGAAAACCTAGATACACATGGAAGAATAAATAATGTTAGGCAGCAAAGAGTAGAATTAGAAGCATCAGATGAGGAAGGATTACATTATGATAAAGTTAGAAATAGAACACACCTGAATGTATTTGCAAATCTGTTAGTACACAATGTAGAAGCAATGGAAATAGGTGATTGCTATGTTTGTATGAAGCTACCATTATCTGTAGCAGAAGGCATCACTTATCACCATTTGCCCTTGACTTATGGTATTTCATGTAGTATTTTAGCTAGTTTATTTTACAAGAAAGGACCTTTACAATATTATTATTCTAATTCAGACTTGATTTTCTCTGAACTTCCAATTCATAGTAACCTGAATCCTGTACATACTAAAGGTAACATAGCTCATTATATGGGAGAATATATTCCAACAATAGGTACAATAGATATAGCTGAAGCACACAAGAATAATTTAACATGCATTTTACATGAAGAAGAGAAGATATTTTTAAATTTAGTTGAAAAGAGGAGAGAGGATTTCCAGAGAAAAGCTACAGAACAGAAACGTAAAATTCCTAAATGGGCAGAAAATAAAGAATAAACCTTAAATGGCAAAACTCATGCTGCTATGTTGGTGGACTTTGAAAAGGAAGGGAAACTCTGTTGTCTCCACAGGGAAAGAACAAGTTAATATAATAATATATTCACTGGTTCTAGTGAATGCAAACACAATTATAAAGTAATTGGGGGGTTGGGGTTTCAAAGATGGAACTGAACCGGTGTTTCCTGGAATTTATTATATCTGTGGGAACAAAGCATACTATAAATTACCTGATCATTGGCATGGGAGTTGCTATTTTGAAATAGTATTCCCAAAGGTATCCCATGTAAATAAAATCACTAGAAGCAATGAAGAAACTAATGGACTAATACGTAGTAAAAGAGCTACTTTTTCAGAAATTGTAGGTGATATATTTAGTGCATTGATACCTTCAGTGGGAGTGGTTTTAAATACTCAAAGAATTAGCAAATTGTCAACAGTGGTGGATCGCTTCTCGACTGACACTGCTATAAGATTTTTAATGATTAATTCTGAACTAGTTGCGGTAAGGTCAATGGTTTTACAAAATCAACTTGCTCTTGATACATTGTTGCCAAAAGAGGGTGGAGTCTGCAGAATGCTGAAAGCGCAACATTGTTGCACTTACATACCTGACAAAAGTGTAGAACTGAAAGGGTATGTAAGGAATATTACACATTTAGAAAAGAACTTAAACCACTGGAGGTTGATAGTGCATGGAAGAGACTAACAGATGGTCTTTTCACTGTAGGTAGTTGGTTTTTTAACGTAGGGAAAGGTTTTGTAGGTAAAATACTGATTCCAATAGTGGGAATAGCCCTAATAAATTTAGGGATAATAACTTGTTGCAAATGTCACAGGCATAAAAGGACTTATACAGTGTATAAGAGAGGAAAGAAAAGAAACATTAACGAAATAGAATTAGAAGAGCATAATGGACATTTGTACAAGAAGGTGAATGATCTGCACATGAAAAATAAAAAGAATATAACAGAAAGTTTGAAGAAATTGAGTTGGGTGAAGTGTAAAAGTTGGCAAATGTTTCATTAATTAGTGATGATATAAAATATCATCAAAGAGGGGATTGATGGAGCAAGGTTTCACGCGTAAAGTGACTTGCTTGTACTCAACTCTCTCGAAATAATATTATTGTACTAACTAACACGTTTTGTCTTATTAATATTGCATTACACGACATATTAGACATCTAGGGGAAGCTTGTCTATGTGCTTTTACTAAATATAATCCGCTCGCATTAAAATGACTGCTGCTACGCGGGATTTTCTACTGCGCATGCGTCTGTCATGATCACGTGATATGCTTGGTGGGAAAACTTTTGCTTCTGCGCACTAGAAATAAGATGGCTGTTCTATGACCTTACGTGTAAGAAGCTTGCATCGCTGCTTTGCCAAGCAGTTTGTTTTGCTTATTATCTAATGCAATAGTTTAAATAAAATAAATGGGAATGGAGTAGAAAGAAGTGGTATACAATGCATTAATTTATTCTGTGTCTCTAAAACTGTTTCTTTTCTATTTTTACATGTTACGAATTTTGGGCTTAAATACTCTGTTGAACTCCATCTTTGGAGAAACTGCGCCTGTGCGACAAAAGTCCTGAGCCACTGAAGCTGTAGCCTTGAACTCAAGCCAATCAAACATGGATGGCAAGAACTATGAGAAGAGTGAACACCTTACCCTGCCAGAGGAAGCTGAATTGAATAAAATGTTTTTATATCTTATTGTTCTATTTCACTACCGGGCGGAATAAAAGTAAATGGGAAGATAAAGTTATGGGAGGGAACATTTTGGATATATGATTGACAAATTACCTCATCGTAATATGGTGTGATGACTACTCCTCGTTCTTTGTCCAATAAAATTGTGGGATTCACACATTTGCAACATTTGGGGGTGGTACACTGACCTGTAAAATAGAATAACTAGGGTAGGCTTAGCTAGTTAGTTTGTCCGACTTGTCCAAATAGCTGACCTGTCATTGACCCAACGCACTCAATAGGTGATCGGGAGCAGAGTTGCTGGCAGAGCACTCTGTCAGAAGATTTGATACCCAAATCGAGGTTCTGAGAAGGAGATCGATGACCCAATTGGGGTTCAACTGTTTGCTGCAGAGAGGGTTTACAACACTGGCGTTTGAACTTTAGCTGAGGTGCTGGTCTTAGCCTCTGGTGGCCCTGATTCAATTTGGCCGTAACCTGTCCTGGTTCTGAAACTGATCTGCACCTGTTCTTTCCTGCTGGAACCTGTACTTTGGGATTCTTATTCCTTGACTTAATCCGTGGCCAGGGTTGGTCACTACACCATTCTAGGTAACTATAAAGTGTGAGTTTTTCATTGTATTTGTTTTCCCTTTTCTTTACCCACCCTTTGTTTAAATGCTTATCGATATTTTCTCTCCACATTATTTGCATATGTTCATGTTTAAATCTGCATCATTCTAAATAGAATAAGAAATTAATTGAATTAATGTTTTCCAAAACTCTCCCAAAAAAATTCTTAGATAAAAGAACTTACATTTTTCTTGAGTCTGTGGTTATTCTATGAAATGCTGAATGTTATTGTTCTACCTATTTTCTTGCTAACTCCTTTGATCCTTTAGGTCTTTAGGTAACGGTGGCTTTGATTGGTGAGATAAAATGGTATAAATCCTAGGTTTACCTGTTTAATGTATACATAGATATATGGGCCCAGGTGAGTATGTTGAGCAGGTGTGCCGGCACTCTATCAGTTATTTTGGTAGCAGAGGTAAGGTTAAGGATTAGTGTAGATAGGTAGTTATTTTAGTTTTGATTATTGATCGACCTTTAATTATTGATTTTATTGGTTTTATGCATTTACCAAAATTTTTTGTACCTGTTTTGTGTTTTGTCTGGAAACCCCGGGGGCAGAATAACAAGTGGTAAATGGAAGCCACTCTGTAGTGAGGCCACTTGTCCGAGGAAGTAAATGCATGGTTAGGTAAAACCGGAAGCCCTGTTTTAGGGATTTGTTTTCTGTATAAATGTGTGAATAATTGATAGCAAAGGAGTTTGCTAGTAAAACTTTGGTGTGATATCACCTAGAAAGGGTCACACTGGAGGAGTAGCAGGTTCTTCTGAGCTTGATTGACAGCAAAGGGGTTCATTGGTGAAACTTTGGCTTACATAACCTAGAAAGGGTAAGCCCGAGGAAGTAACAGGTTCTCTGATGCTTGTGTGAAAGGTAGACGGAAGGGATCTACTTGTAGTGTATGAAGAGTAAACGGAAAGGAGTTACTCGCAGTGAATATAAATCATTCTTTTCATTTTAAATAGTTACTCTGACACAGTGGCAAATGTTTTTACGTTGTTAATTAATGAAAAATGAACATTTACAATAAATCTCTCGCATTACCTTGTAAAGGAGGGAGTAAGTTGCGGAGCTGCACTGACGTCAATCAGAGCCACGCTGGTATTGGTTGAGACAGCGGGTGTGTAGCTGAGGTAATATTGTAAAGGAGGGGTGAGTACAGGAGCGTGAGAAATTATCTCACGAGAAAAGCCACGCAACTATTGGTTGAATACATTTTGAATTCTAATTGTTGATTGGTCATTGAAAATAAGAAACGCACTGGTATTGAAGGTTTTGTAAACAATTGAACTGTCTTCACGAAGTAAAGCGGCTTAAAATGTATGTGGTATTTAGATCCAGGAGTCATAGGAAATAGACCTGATAGAAGAACAGATGATCAGATGGAGACCTTATATCATGTACGGAGATAAAAATGTCATTTGTCAAGAAAGTTAAACATTTCTTTAAAAAAGGATAGACTGATAAAAACCAGAGAAGGGATTATTATTCCACCACCGAATACGCCCACATCATACATGATGGTTGAAAGGGGCTATCACACTTGTATGCGGTTAGAAAACTGGATAGAATATACAAAAGATGATGGAATTTTGGCATTTCCAGAAAATGGTACCTTCAATGGTAGAGTTTTGTACAATTTAAGATCACTGGTAAGTAAAATAAGAGGATTTCTCCTGGTACTATTAGAATCCCCACCAATCAGTATTGGCGGTGGAAGGTTCCCCTAGTCAATAACTCACACCCAGCTATATCATGCATACATTCCTGACGAATTCAGTTCCTCAAAGGTGATAAAGTGACATCAGAATAACAACAATACTAAATAAGAAAAATACAGTGTGTCTTTAATAAAAATTAATAATAGTATGTTCTACAACATTCATAAAACAATCTGTGTATACAAAACAGTTAAAAAGTCCTATTGACCAGTCATTTTGGCACAACCTAGAGTTAAAAAGGCAATTTATATCAAAAAAGATACCACTGTATACATCAATCTAAATATCTGAAAGCTAGCGACCAATTGAAGTGCAAACAAATAAAAGCATCTCTAGTTGGTTACTCCATGTAGAACTCAATATTTATCTCTTAGAACAGGTGTCCATAAGTTATTTCATCAAGGGCGACCCCCATATGGTTCTTTGGATGTAACATTCAATGAAGCGTCGAGGCGTTTCGGTGGCTCATATGTTTCTCTATGCCACCTTCTTCAGGACAATATATATGTGTAAAGCAAGCTTTCTTCTTATAACGGCGTATATAACCTATATGAAACAATAGGCACAATTAGAAAATGCTCTAAGGGCGATTAAATGCCTATGCCTAATAGTGCCTAGGATAATATATCTCTCGACAATTTTAATAATGCTGAAATTCATTATTAAAATTGTCGAGAGATATATTATCCTTGGCACTATTAGGCATAGGCATAAGAAGAAAGCTTGCTTTACACATTATCTTAACTTATGGACACCTGTTCTAAGAGATAAATATTGAGTTCTACATGAGTAACCAACTAGAGATGCTTTTTATTTGTTTGCACTTCAATTGGTCGCTTGGTTTCAGATATTTAGATTGATGTATACAGTGGTATCTTTTTTGATTTAAATTGTCTTTTTAACTCTAGGTTGTGCCAAAATGACTGGTCAATATGAATTTTCTTTTTTTTTGAAAACCTTTATTGTACCTTCTCACAGTTACACAGCACGTCGCCTACAACCCTGAGAGGCCGGCCGCTAAATGAAGAAATAGCAATGACAGCCTCGTGGAGTTAAAGTCCATGGGGTGAAAAAGTCACTGTAGTGAAAGGCTCACCACAGAAATGAATGAAGGTCACTAGCACATGTTTCATACAGAGGAAATGATGTTTTCGTTTTCTATTTTTTGAAGAAAAATAACAAAGGAAACAAAAGAACAGCAGGAAATCACAGTGCGATCATTGATAAAGAACATTGCAGGATAGCTATAGGAAGATCCCCAGGACAGGATAAAGTGCCGTGTATTATCTAGGAACCAATGTGGAGTGTGTAGAAACTACCACCCCCCCCCACTTCCCTCCCGTAGGTCCCCCTACCTCCACCGCTCCCCCTCAGTCCATCCCTCCCTCATCATCTGAGTCTAGCGGATCGTCCTCTGGCAGTGGATCGCAAATGTCGCCTCGGTACACATTCCATGGGGACCACACCTTATTCCACTTGCCTGGACAAGCCCGGCTCAAGTACACCGCCCTCTCAGTCACCATTGTTCTGTCCATGTTCATGCACCACTGTGACGATGTTGGAAGGTCTGCCGCCCCCCAACGCTGCGCAATGTCCCGTTTCGCTACCATCATTCCCAGTGTCACCCAGAGTCGGCCATGCCGAGACAGATCTGTCGGTTCCCATATGTTGAGGAGACACCGCCTTGGCTCCGGGATAACCGAGACCTCTAGCACCTGGGAGACAGTACGCAATACTTGGCGCCAATAATTTTGTATGCGTGGGCATTCCCAAAGCGTGTGAAAGAAGGTACCCTCATCCCCGCAGCCACACAAGCAAAATGGGTGTGGAGTTCTGTGGATGCGGTGTAGCAGTGTCCTCGTGTAGTATACCCTGTGGAGGACTTTTAGCTGGACTAGCCTCATCCTGGCCGATATGCCCGCCTCTTTCGGGGAAGCCAGAGCCTCATTCCACTCGTACTCATCCAGGGCGCCCACCTCCTGCTCCCACCTGTCCTTGAGGGAAGCCAGAGGATCCGGTGAATTGTTTAGGAGCTTACGGTATGTCAAGGAGGTCGCTCTCTCCACCATGAAGTCGGTCAGAAGGCGATCCTCCAGCGGGGAGGACTCAGGGAGAGTCGATCCGGAGGGGATGGCCGAGAGCAGAGCATGGCGAATCTGTACGTATCGATATGACTCGTGCGGCCCAAGGTCATATATTTCTCTCAGGCGGGTGAATGAAATGACATCCCCCCGCTCCCACATGTCCCCCACTGTGGAGATACCAATGGAGTCCCAGTGGGAAAACCCCTTACTGGTCCTCAAATTGCCCAAAGCGCGCGCGTCCCAGAGCGGGGTGAGCTTGGTAAGTGTACCCTTCCATCCCAGCGCAGCTGTCGCCTCGTGCCAGGTGTCTACAGTGAGTTTAGTGGGTCCTCTGAGCAGTCTCAGCTTTCTCCGATCATAAAGTGGGGCAAGTATGTTATTGGTGCCCAACTGCGCCCTGTCTGCTTGGAATGCCGGGTCGGACTGCGGGGCGTGTAGCCACTGATTAATGGGCCTGAGTTGTGCTGCCCAGTAGTACAAGTGTAAGTTAGGAAGTGCAATGCCCCCATCATACCAGCCTCTGCAAAGTTTAGCTTGGGCTATGCGCGCAGGCCGATTGCCCCACAGCAGCCCGGAAACCACCGCTGCAACCCTCCTGAAGTATCCCGCTGCCACCGGGAATGGTGTGTTATCCAGGATGTATAGAAAGCGGGGCAGCGATTTCATTTTGTACAATGCAGCTTTCCCCAGCATTGTTAACGGCAACCCTGCCCAGAAGCTGGCGTCCTGTTTGAGACGCTCCAGCGGCGGTATCAGGTTCAGTCTCTGGTATTCGGACGGGTCCCTCGTGACATTGATGCCCAAGTATTTAAAGGAGGAACCAGCCAGTCTCAAAGGGCAGTCGGGCCCGAGTGTCGGGGTCTGACCCGCCAACACGTACATCTCCGACTTGTTCCAGTTTATGGTGTAACCAGAAACCTTGCCATGCTCGTCGCACAAGCGCAAAAGGGCCGGGACTCCATGCTCGGGATCCGTCAGATACACCAGCATGTCGTCCGCATAGAGGGACAAGCGGTCCTCCCATCCCTCCTTCCATTGAATTCCCTTGAGTAAGGGAGTTTGTCTGATGCGAATAGCCAGAGGTTCCAGGGTAAGCGCGAAGAGCAGGGGAGATAGAGGGCAACCCTGCCGGGTGCCCCTTCCAAGCGGGAACGTGCGTGATATGTGGCCATTCGCCACCACGTGCGCCACAGGTGCCGCGTAGAGTAGCTTTATCCAAGATATGAAGTTCGGGCCAAAGCCCATGTGAGTCAGAACTTCGAAAAGGTAGACCCATTCCACCAAGTCAAAAGCCATCTTCGCGTCCAGGGCCAATATAACTGCACTATCGCTAAGGTGGTCCGCCCTCGCCAACACCCCATGGACCCTACGCAGATTGAGCGCAGCGTTTCTATGAGGCATAAACCCCGATTGATCTGGGTGGATAAGATCAGGCAGGTGAGGCAGCAGACGGTTGGCCAGAAGCTTCGCCAAAATTTTACTTTCTGCATTCAGCAGGGAGATGGGGCGGTAGGATGAGCACTCCTCCTGGGGCTTGCCAGGCTTTGGTATAGCCACGATCGTGGCCGTTCGCTGGTCCAGTGGGAGCTGCCCCTTCTCTCGACACTCTTCATACATCTTAAGTAGGTAGGGACAAAGGTCCTCAGAGCGTGCTTGGAACCATTCGACCGGAATGCCGTTCGGACCAAGTGCCTTTCCGGGTTTGAGCGCCCCTATGGCTATCCGTAGTTCGTCGGTAGTCAGTGCCACATCCAGGTCGGCCATGGCCTCCGGTTGCAGAGTTGGGATATCTATGTCGCTCAATGCACACTGGGCCGCAATCGCAGTCACCTCCCTTTCGGGAGTATACACTTTTTCGAAGTGGGTCGCCAGCGCCTCCACCACCCGTTCGGGGTCAGTCAGCATCGTGCCATTCCCATCCTTCACCTGCTGGATCCCCTTGGAGCTACCCCCTCTCTTATCAAGCCAGGCCAGCATCTTCCCCGCCTTGTCCCCTACATCATACACCAGATTCTGTGTCTCAGTGATATGTCCCTGTACTGTGAGGCGTGCATGGTCCGTGTATAATCGCTGTTGGAGTGCAAGGGTGTTTGCTGTGTCCTCTGTGGGGTCGGCTTCGTGGGTGGTCGTGGCTTCGCGCAGTTGGAGCTCGAGAGCAGAGTATTCAGCTGCCTGTTGCTTCCTATGCGCCGATATTGAGCTTATAGCCTGTCCCCTCAATACTGTTTTATAGGCCTCCCAGAGAACCTCGGCGTATGCCACAGTCGAGTCGTTCTCAACAAAGTATTGCCCCGTGGCCCTCTGGAGATCCCTCCTGATTTTCGGGACTTTAAGGTAGGAGGCCTGAATAGGGTATATGCGGCGACGAGACTTTGTCCGGGTGGAAATGGTGAGGGTCAACGGAGAGTGGTCAGAAATGCCTCGAGGGTGTATGTCTACCGTGTCCTCTCGCTGTAACCCCTCCCCCAATGCTAAGAAATAATCAATGCGGGAGAGACTGTTGTGGACTGTGGAATGAAACGTGTATTGTTTGACCAGGGGGTGAACATGGCGCCAAATATCTATCAGTCCCAGTGCCTCTAAGAACCGCTGAAACCGGGAGGGTCCCCCCGGCAAAGCGGCCACCGGAAACTTGTCAAGCTGCGGGTCCGCAGCCGCATTGAAGTCCCCACCCAAGATCACGTCACCGTCCGGGAGAGATAGCAAGAAGTCGCCCAGGGCTGGAAGCATCACTGAGTGTAGGGACGGCGGAACATACACCGAGACCACTGTTAACGGACGACCGTCCCACTGCCCCACCACCGCCGCAAAGCACCCCTGATTGTCGGCTTTAGTGCTCAGTGTGATGAAATGGGAGGATTTTTTAATCAGGACACCCGTGCCCCGTGAACCAGATGAAAATTCGGAATGTACAATCATCTTATACCCCCTCCTGTCCAGGGCCTCGGTAGCCCCTCCCACCAAATGAGTTTCCTGCAGGAGTGCTATGTCTGGCTTATGGCGCTTTAACTCAGACAGAACTAGGCCACGTTTCACCTTATCTCCTAGGCCCCGCACGTTCCAGGAAAGGATCCGGAGGGCGGAGCCACTAGTCTGCGCCCCATCCATCCCCACGGCATTGAGTCGTTCATCCGCCATCTTCAATCACCCAACACACAAAACGTCCAGAAGGAATCATTTGCACCTGCAATAACACAATTTTAGTTGTAACACACTTTACAGTTCTTGATCGACTTAGTGAATTTCCCAGGAAAAAGAACCAACCCCTCCCCACCACTTCCCACCCTGCCTCCCTGCTTAACGGACCTTCAACTGCCCGCCACCCCAACTTAGCAGAGCGCTTAATCCATCCCACAAACAGAGTACTTGCGCGTCAGGGGAGAGTGTCCCCCAAAGCAGGCGGTCCCCTTGCCGCCCTCGGGATGTCCAGGCCGGAGTCCAATAACGACGAGGTTGAGCAATCCTTGTGGGAGGAAGTCAGAGTCTAACCATTCCGTGGCCTGTGAATTTCAATCGCCCCCGGCAGCCCCGGATAGATCACGCGTTGGCGATGCACTCGCACTCCTTCTAGCCGATGTCTGTGAGCCGGGCCGGCTGTCGTTTTGGGGCCTGTTGCGTTGTCGGCCAGACGTGCGGTCCACTGTGCGCCATCCCTCCAGCCAGTCCCTTGCTGTCTCTGGAGAGTCAAAAAACCAGACCTTCTTGTCGGCCACCACTCGCAGCCGGGCCGGGTACAGCATGGAGTACGGCAATTCTTGTTCGCGGAGCGTTTTCTTCACCTCCAGAAAAGTTCTCCTCCTTCTCGTGACCTCCGCTGTGTAATCCGGGAAAAAGGAAATGCGCGAGTTTTGGATCTGGATAGGTGGTGCCACCCTGGCCGCTTGGAGGATCGTGTCCCGATCCCTGAAGTTAAAAAGTCTCGCCAGGATAGGACGAGGGAGAGCCCCCGGCTTAGGTGTTCCACCGGGTACCCTATGGGCTCGTTCTACAGTAAAAAAGTTGGAGAGCCCCTTGGGGGCCAGCTGATTCTTGATCAAATCCTCCACGTACAGGTCCATGGCCCCTTTGGTCTCAGATTCCGGGACCCCCAAAATGCGGACGTTGTTCCGCCTGGAGCGCCCCTCGTGATCGTCCAGCTTGTCTTTGAGGAGTTTATTGTCAGCCTGCAACTTTTCCATCGCTACCTGTAGATCCGAGACATCTTCCACAAGCGATTTGGCTACCACCTCCACTTGCTTCACTCTCTCGCTCATCTTCTGGAGGTCAGCTCGTATTAGGGTCACCTCGGTAGCAGTCGAGCCCACCGTTGCCTGAACCTGCTCCAGGGCGCGTAGAACATCATCCAGGGTAGCCTTTTTAGCCCCGTCACTGTCCGCACCTTTGCCCAGAGATTTACGCTGCTCCGATTGAGAAAGCGCCTGTTTGTCGTAGGCGAATTTGTCGAGCTTTGCCTGAGCGGCGGTTTGTCGGAGTCCTTTCCCCGCCATTTTGGCTCGACGTCGGGGCACTCTCAGTAGAAGGGGAAGCAGGCCGCCTACGTCCAATGGCGCCAAGGCGTCTTGACGGAGAGTCCCGCTAGGCACAGTTTGTAAACCGCTACTGGTGTTTTAGTCCCTTCGGCAGTGAGTCTGCATCGGCACTGGCAGACGAGGTGCAAGATGGCGGCGACTACGCAGTTAATTTCGAGCTTCAGTTGTGGCAATTCGCCGCCGTAATCCACTGCTCCGCCTTGTAGCCGGAGAGTTAGAGTTAGAAGTTGAGTGTTCAAGAGGGACCCGCCAGTCCGGAGGTCCGCTGGTGTCGATCTGTGTTCGCAGCGGGCACTTCCTGTCGGCCGCGCCGATGAGGGTCCACTTCCGCCCGGATGGAACTCGACTAAACCACCGCGGCTGCACTCGTGCCACCAGGCCGCACTTCTGTAGAAGTCAAAGTAGTTCCTTCCTCCTCTTCCCGGGGCGTAAACGCTCCCAAACTTCTCCTGCAACCGTCGTTCGATCACCGAACCCAGGACACCCCTTCTGGGTCGATTATTGAGCGGATAGGCATGCGGATTGATGCGGGAAGCCGCCGCGCTACGGGAGCCTCTCTAGGTTGCTGCCGCCATCATTGGCTGCTAGCCACGCCCCCCTCAATATGAATTTTTAACTGTTTTATATACACAGATTGTTTTATGAATGTTGTAGAACATACTATTATTAATTTTATTAAAGACACACTATATTTTTCCTATTTACTATTGTTGTCATTCTGATGTCACTTTATCACCTTTGAGGAACTGAATTCATCAGGAATGTATGCATGATATAGCCGAGTGTGAGTTATTGACTTGGGGAACCTTCCACCGCCAATACTGATTGGTGGGGATTCTAATAGTCCCAGGAGAAATCCTTTTATTTTACTTACCAGTGGTACCCCTTCTCTTGGGTCTGGGGTCACTCCCATCTGATTTTCACCACAATTTAAGATCACGCATGTGTGAATTAGATCCAAGACCTAGATTAAAACAATATGAGGTATTGGAGGAATGGGAAATAGAGGCTTTTGAGCGAGACAGATCTAGAAGTGTTAAAAGTATAAGTACATTTTAGCCTAAATTTCCTAAAGAAACGAGAGATAAGCAGATGAAACAATGGAGACAGTCTATGCTAGTGGAAGGATTATATCCTGTCCGAGCATTAGAAGAACAAACAGGGAGTAAAAGCACTGAAAAAACTAAAAATTTAATGACAAGTGCTGATCCAGAAGATGATTACTTGGAGGATTTATTAATGAAAAATCTGCCACTTTATAATGAAGAGTAGAATCAGACAAATCCTAGTGCTCCGTTCTTAAAGCCACCTTTAGTTCCATAAGTGTTACACGAAGCATCATTAGAAATAGTTTTACAGGAAAAAGAATGAGAAGCAATAATTAAGCAAAGGAATGAGTTAATTCAGAAAATTACACAGTTAAATATCAGTCCTGAAGCTTTGGTGATTCCTGTGACTATATGCCCAGTTGTTCCTTTATATGGAGATAAACAAACTAGTTCTAGACCTCCTGTTCTAACTACACCTGTATTGCAGCCAAGAAAAGAAACATTGATGACCAAGCAAGTGAATGTGAGTCAGACATTTCTTTGATGGATTTACCTATAAGAGAATCAGTAAGTAGTTCAGCTAGGAAAACTACACCTGTAAATTCTAGAGAAGTTTAATGACAAGTGCTGATCCAGAAGATGATTACTTGGAGGATTTATCAATGAAAAATCCCTCATTTCATCTCAGGGGTCAAGTTATCAACTCTAATAGAGAAATTGTGTCCTAAGCTCACCTCAATGCAGAATTATTAATAATACTAAAATCCTAACATAATCCACTGCCCCCAAATGCCCCCGTTAATCAAGGTAGCCGTCCGGACAACACCTGTCAATCTGGTGGTAATTGGAGATAGTCACAGTAAAGCAAAATGCCCTAACCTTCCGTAAATAACCCCTTTCTTCTCTGAATTTTCACCTGCATGGATATTAGCCTATACGTTCCCATTCTTCTTTAGAGTTCAACCCATTCCTAACTGTGTTCAAAATAGATATATTCCACTGCTCCGATGTTTCCGTTTAGTGGTCATATCTCCCCCACGTTTACTACCAGAAATTCTCTCTAAGATAAACCACTTGATGTCCTCATATGTATTCCCCATTTGTGTAAAATACTCCACTAACGGAGCATTTACTTTCTTGTTATTAATGGCTGATTCATGCTCAGACAGTCGGGTCCTTAACTCACGTCCTGTCTCGCCTACGTAGCCCATTTTGCAGGGGCACGTTAGTAGATAGATTAAATTCTTGCTCCTACAATTGTTTAAATCTTTGGCTACAATAGTCCGGTTATTATGGGTGATACTTTCACCTTCAATGCAGTGGTCACAAATAATGCAATTGCTGCATTTGTAATTGCCGACAAGTCTATTTCCTTCCAAGTTTAATTGTCTAAGTCCCCCTGGTTCTCTATATGTGTGCACAAGATTCATTTTTAAACTGTTGTTCTTTTAAAACACAAAGATAGGGCGATTCATCACAGTTTGCTCATTATCAATAATAATTGCCCAACTTTAGTTAATGATGTTTTTGATTTTATTGCTTATGCCCGAGGACTGACTTACAAAGACAATTTTATCTGTTATTCCTCTCTGGTGTCTATTATTTTGTGATTCATGAAACATACTGTCTCTGTTATAAAATCTAGCTCTTTTGAAAGAGTAATTAATTAATCTCTTGGGATAACCTCTATCTTTCAATTCAGTCTTTAGATTATCGTTAGATTATCTGAGTGCTTGTAAGAATCCGTGAGGGAGGAACAGTTCCTTTGCAAGTGAAGGAACTGTCCAAAAGGTATATTGTCCATCTGGGCCCTTAGGTGATAACTACTAAAATGTAGTAATGTGTTCTTATCTGTAGGCTTAGAATAAAGCTCTACTTCCAATTTTCCTGCTACATGTTTTATATTGAGATCAATAAAGCTAACCACACTACTGATGTAATGGGCAGTACATTTTACATTTACATCCCCCAAATTGAGCCATGTTAAAAATTCATTAAGTGATTCTTCAGTTCCATTCCACATAAACCAAATGTCATCTATGAATATGTGGCGATCCTTGACCTGTTCTCATGCCAAGACGCTCCCCCGCCGCCCCAGCACTCCCTGCTGCTGCTCTGCCCCTAAGCTGCTGACGCCAGTGAGTTCGAGGCCCTCCTCCACCCGCAGACTCCCGCCTGCGCCTCATCCCTGGGGGCCCAGTGGTGGGCAGTAAGTATTGGTCCGTTGTTGTGTGCCTTGTAACCTTTTTTCTTCCCCCTGTGCCTGTATTTTTGCTGCCTTTCTCTCCGTGTTTTTTTCCTCTCCTCTGTTCCCTCTGTTTTTCTCCAGTTTTTCACTACTGTATATCGCTGCCTGCTTTTTTCGTGACTTTGCCTCTGTTTCCTCTGTCTTTGCGCCTCTTTCCTTTTCGCCTCTGTTTCCCCGCTTTGTTTCCCCACCTCGCCCCCTCCCTCTCCCCGCTCGCCGCTTCTGTGCCCGTTTTCTGCATCTGCGTCCCCGCGGCCCGCCACCCGCCCTCCCATTTGCTCACTGCCACCCGCCTCCAAGCTGCTCCTCCCTCCCTCCACCCCTTGTAATACAGGTCGCTGCGCAATGGTGCCCAGCGGGCGTGCAGCTGGTGCGCCAGAGGCAAGCCCGTCTTCGCCCGTCCGCGCTTGGAACACGCCCAGCACCAGAACCCCTGGACCCCGTGCACCCCACCGCATCAAACCCAGCCTCAGCTACGACGCCGACTCCCTCCATGCACTCAACACCGGCCAAAACCAACACTGTAATCAAGCCGCCCCGAAGCACACCCACAGACCCTTCTCCTGCCGCAACTGCCACTTCACCTGCGACTGATCCACCAAACCTACAAAGGCCAGACCCAACCACCTCTGCTGCATACTCCTCAATGCCCGCTCTACACACAAACACGCCATCGAGCTCTGGGACCTGCTCCACACCATCGCCCCTGATGTAGCCTTCCTGACCGAGACATGGTGGAACGACTCCTCCACGCCAGACATCGCCATCGCCATCGCCATGTCAGACGGCTACAAGATCTCCCGCAGAGACCGCACCAACGGCATCGGAGGAGCAATCTCCATCATCCACAAGTCCACCCTCAAGGTCACCACCCACGCAGACGGCCACCTCAACGCCGCCGAGCACCTGCACTTCCGGATCCACACCGACCCCAACACCACCCTCAGAGGAACGCTCATCTACAGACCCCCCGGTTCAGCGACGCCATCACCGACCTTGCCAGCACCCACGCACTCGCATCCACGGACTACATCCTCCTCGGGGACCTGAACTTTCACCTCGAGAACAACAACAACTCTAACTCCACCACGCTGATCGGCAACCTCGCAAACCTCAGCCTCAGACAACTCGTCACCACACCGACCCACGCCGCCGGCCACACGCTGGACGCCATCTTCTCCACAAGCAACCACATCACCTTCAACTACACCACCGAACCCTACTGGACCGACCACAGCTGCATCCACTTCACCTACAGAAAAAACACCTTACACCACCACACCCTCCAGCTCCCCGCCGCGGTTGGAGCAATGTCACCGAAGACCAGCTACTCACCACCCTTTCCCAGAACCCTCCAACCAAACCCACTGATCCAGACTCCGCAGCCTGCAACCTCAGACAATGGATCAACGACTGCGCCAACATCCTCGCCCCACTGAAGAAACCCTCCAACAACCACACTAGCAAGAAAACCACCTGGTTCACCGACGAGCTCCTGGCCTCCAAACACGCTTGCCGGAAGCTGGAAAATAAATGGCTCCGCTAACGCACACCGAACAACAACGCAGCCCTCAAGGATGCCACCCGCAGACACCACCACCTCATCAGGTCAGCCAAGAGGTCCTCCTTCAAAGACCGCCTGGACAACAACGCACACGACAGCAAAGAGCTCTTCCACATCGTGAAAGAATTATCCAGCCCCAGTGCCAACATCAATGACATCCTGCCCTCACAGGAACTATGCGACTCACTGGCCACCTTCTTCACCGCAAGATCGCTGACATTCACAACAGCTTCGACACCACGACCACGCCAGTCCCCACCACCCCAGCGAACATAAGCAACATCAACCACCTCACCTCCTGGTCCAACGACGACGAGACGAGATGCGCAAGGTCATGAACTCCATCCACTCAGGATCTCCGACAGACCCCTGCCCCCACCACATTTTCAACAAAGCAGACACACTCATCGCTCCCCAACTACGCAAGATCATCAACGTCTCCTTCAAAACAGCTACATTCCCGGAAAGCTGGAAACACACAGAAATCAATGCCCTTCTCAAGAAACCCAAGGCCGACCCCAAGGACCTCAAAAACTTCCGTCCAATCTCCCGCCTCCCGTTCCCGGCAAAGGTCACAGAGAAAATTGTCAACATGCAACTGACACGCCACCTCGAAGATACCAACATCCTGGATTCATCCCAATCCGGATTCAGATGAAACCACAGCACTGAGACCGCCCTCATTTCCGCCACAGACGACATCAGGTGCCAACTTCTGCCCTCATCCTCCTGGACCTCTCAGCAGCCTTCGACACGGTATGCCACCGCACCCTAATGACATGCCTCCAAGAAGCCGGAATTCAAGATAAAGCCCTAGACTGGACCACATCCTTCCTCTCCGGCAGAACCCAGAGCATCCGCCTCCCTCCATTCCGCTCAGAAGCCACCGACATCATCTGCGGTGTCCCCCAGGGCTCCTCCCTGAGCCCGACGCTATTCAACATCTACATGGCCCCCCTCGCATAAGTGGCCCGCCGTCACAACCTCAACATCATCTCCTACGCCGACGACACCCAGCTCATCCTCTCCCTCACCAAGGACCCCATCACCGCCAAATCCAATCTCCACGAGGGAATGAAGGCCGTCGCCGACTGGATGAGGAACAGCTGCCTGAAACTGAACTCCGACAAGACGGAAGTCCTCATTCTCGGACCTTCCCCCTCCCCCTCAGCCTGGGATGACTCCTGGTGGCCTACCACCCTAGGAACGGCACCAACCCCCACTGACCACGCTCGCAACCTGGAATTCATCCTCGACTCTTCCCTCTCCATGGCCAAACAAGTCAACGCCGTCTCCTCCTCCTGCTACAACACCCTCTGCACTCTCCACAGGATCTACAAGTGGATCCGGACCGAAACCAGAAAAATTGTGACACAGGCCTTCGTCAGCAGTAGACTGGACTACGGGAACGCACTCTACGCAGGAATCCTAGCCAAACACCTACGACGACTACAACGCATCCAAAACGTCTCCGCCCAACACATCGCAAATGTCCCGCGCCGCAGCCACATCACCCCCCATCTGAGAGAGCTCCACTGGCTCCCCGTCAACAAGAGGAACACCTTCAAACTCCTCACCCATGCACACAAAGCACTCCACAATGCCGGACCAGCCTACCTGAACAGCAGACTAAACTTCTACACTCCCACTCGCCAGCTCCGCTCTGCCAGCCTCGCTCTCGCCACCGTTCCCCGCATCCAACAAACCACCTCCGGCGGCAGACCCTTCTCCTACCTCGCAGCCAAGACCTGGAACACCCTACTCACCTACCTGCGACAGACCCAAGACCTACTCACCTTCAGAAGACTCCTCAAGACCCGGCTCTTCGAGCAGTAGCAGCCCCCCCCAGCGCCTTGAAACCCTTACGGGTAAGTAGCGCGCTTTACAAATTTGGTTGATTGATTGTCAATTAGACACATTTTCATAGCAGGGGCTGATTCATTAAAAATATATCTAGCCTCAAATTGGCCAACATATGAACAGGCCAGACTTGGGGCACAAGTGGCCCCCATGCTGGTCCCTTTGTGTTGAAGGTACAAATCATCCTTGAATAACAATAAGTTATCCTTCAATACCAGCTTTGTGCATTTGACTATGAAATCTGCATTAGCACCTCTCGTTACACCAACATCCTCCAGGATGTCCTTGATAACAGCAATAGTATCATCCTGGGGGATGTTGGTGTGTAAGGCCTCAATATCCAGCGTCACTAGTAACTGTGACTGTTCATCAATGCTCAAGCCCTCCACTATACAGATCATGTGGGTAGAGTCTTTTGTATACGATCTTTGCCTCTGTACCGCTGGTCTTAAAAAACTATCTATGTACTTACTAAGTGGTTCAAGAGGTGACCCAATGCAACTCACAATGGGTCAAAGAGGCAGATTCTTCTCACTCTTATGAATCTTGGGAAGACCATATATTGCTGGTATTTGGGCACTACTCTGAGTTAAAAACCTATACTCACTATCAGTAATCCATTCATTATCTTTTTCTGACTTTACAAGGCCCATCACCTTATCTTTTAAACTAGTTCAATGTCTCATAGGTACCTTGGAATAGTGTTCCTTTATACCTAAGAGGTTCAGAACACTTTGTTCATAATCTTGGGAATAAAAAATTATAACTCCTCCAACCTTATCCGCTGGTTTGATTGTCATTTGTAAATCATTTTTGAGAGCCATCATAGCTTCTCTCTGTTGTCGGTTCATATTGTTATGCATCTTAGATTCCACTATTCGTTCAAAAGTTTCAATATTTTTACCAACCATATTAAGGTTGGGGTTAATGTAGACTTAGGTTTCAAACCAGAGATGCTTTCCTCATGGTTATGTTCCTTATTCTTGAAAAAACGATTAAGTCGTATTTTCCGAAAAAGGACTGTGAATCTTTTTCTAAATTAAATTTGTTAATCAAAGGTGTGGGTGCAAAGGTAAATCCTTTTTCCAAAACCTCAATTTCCATTTTGTTGAGTGCCCTGTTGGAGAGGTTAATTATAGGAAATGTATTCAAAGCCAGTAACGTTGGTTCCTGGTTTCGAGGTATTCCTCCTGTTGGGGATTCCTCATATATTGTCCTCTGCCACAGTTCTTGTTCTGTTTCCTGCCCCCCTGGGGCGTTGGTCTAAAAATGATGAAGAGGAGGAGGTGGATGGACCTGGACTATGATCAAATCTTTGGAAATGGCTCCCCAATTCCTGTCTACTAGCACCTTCTTCTCACTGCTAGACCCAGAGGTTTCACAAAAACGTAATACATTTCCACCCACCTCGTGAATAGATTAGTTTGTGAAAGGGGGGTCTCTCCCAATTAGGTTCTTAGCCAAGCAGGTAGAGCACATGTTGCAGTGCGTTAAGGAGATTAAGCAAGATGCAGGGGAGAAGAAGAATGATGACAAGACCAGTGTCAGTGAGGTGGTGTCCGAATGCGAGACTGTGTCTGTAGTTAAAGGTCAGAAGGCAGTGGGCAAGGAACAGAAGGAAGGCAGGCCAGGAGGACCATTCAAAGGTACCTGCTACAGGTGTGGCAAACAAGGGCACTTAGCCAATGACAAGGAGTGTCCCGCCCTCAGATTCACATGTAACAAGTGTGGGAAGAAAGGCCATTTCAAGCAGTATTGCAAGAGTGGGCAGGGGGCCAGCAGACAGAGTAGAGACAGAACGAATGTGGTGTGCGACGAGTTTGTTGTGCAAGTGCAAGTGTTGAAGGCGCCTGGTCCCAGAAACTCCATGTGTGCAGAAGTTACAGCACAGGTTGATGAAGATCAAGTTGATAGTCCCAAAGACACCATAAAAGTTGGGGAGGTTGACCTGGAAGCATTGTTTGACTCCTGTTCCAGAATAACAATCATCAATGCCAAGGAGTTCTCACGTGTGTCTAAAGAAAAGATAGTCTTGAAGAGGCTAGACCTGAGGCCGGGAGGGTATGCGGGGCGCCCCATCTCCATGAAAGGGTACTTTGTGAGCAAAATTGAGTACAGGAACAGGACTACTGTGTCTAAAGTATATGTGTCCACTGTAGGAGACAACATTTTGGGGTGGCGAGCTCAGAAGGGTTTGGGTGTGTAGCTTAATCCCAACAGCAATCCCCAGATTTTGATTCAGGAAATACAAGAATGTGGGTCTGACATCACTAAAGAATTTGAAGAGGTGTTTAAGGAAGGGCTTGGATGTTTGAAGAACTACTGTCACAAAATAAAATTGAAGATGAATGCCAAGCCCGTTGTGGCAAAAGTTAGGAGACTCCCCATAGCCATTCAGGAAGAGGTCAAATCCGAATTGGAGAAACTGTGTAAGGCTGGAGTCATTGAACCTGTGGAAGCGACCGAATGGTTGGCGCCCATCGTGGCAGCAAAGAAGAAGGATGGGTCTGTCCGGCTCTGCATTGATTTGAGGGCCCTCAATAAAGAGGTCGTCGTTGACCGATACCCATTGCCGAACATCACCCAGATGATGAGCATGCTGGAGGGTGCCAAGGTGTTCTCCATCCTTGATCTCACCTCGGCCTATTTCCAGATAAAAATTCATGAGGAGTCTCAGGAACTCACTGCTTTTGTGACACCTATGGGCGCTTACAAGTTCAAAAGGATGCCGTTCGGTTTGGTCTCGGCGGCTGATGTGTTACAAAGAATCATGGGCAACATCCTGAAAGACATCCCAGGCGTCATGTGTTACCAGGATGACGTGCTTGTCTTCGCAAAGAACCAAGTTGAGCATGATGAGAGACTGAGATGTGTGCTGAGGAGGTTTTTGTCCCAAGGCCTTACCGTAAAGAAGAACAAATGTGTATTCAGTTGTGCGGAGTTGGATTTCCTGGGTCACAAGATAACGACAGAGGGCATACGTCCCAAGGCAGAACTGCAAAACACCATCGTGAACCTGTCACCCCCCAAAAGCAAAGAGGAGATCAAATCGTTCATGGGGATGTTGGAGTTCTATGGGAAGTTCATAAGAAACTTGGCAGGCAGGACTTACGCCATTAGGCTATTGCTAAAAAAGGAAAACGAATTCAAATGGAGCCAGGAATGCCAGAGCGAGTTCGAGGATGTAAGGAGAGCTCTTGCAGAAGCCCCTAGCTTGAAGTCGTACCTGCCCGGCCGGGCAACGATCCTCACCACTGATGCAAGTGCAAAAGGTTTGGGAGCTGTCCTCACCCAGAAAGGCGTGGAAGGAGAAGAGACCGTAGCCTTTGCCTCGAGGTCACTTCAGAAGTCTGAGAACAACTACTCAGTCATCGAAAAAGAGGCATTGGCGGTATCATGGGCTGTAGGAAAATTCAGAGACTTCCTGTGGGGTACGCAGTTCACCCTCCGAACCGACCACAAACCGTTGGTAGAAGTGTTCAGCAAAAAGGGTTTGGATGCCATCTCAAGCAGGATAAGACGTTGGGTGGTCAGTCTCCAGGAGTACACATTCCATGTCGAGTACGTCCCAGGAACGCAAAACCTTGCAGCTGACTGCCTGTCCAGACTCGTCAGCGGTGTAGAAGCAAGTGAAATGCGAGAGAAAACTGATGAAGAAGAAGAGGGATACATGGTTGAGAATGTCTGCGCCATTCAGAAGGCGTTGGGCGAAGATACGTGGAGAAAGGCACAGGAAGAGGACAAGACTATGGAGGAAATTTGCAGAAGAGTGAGGGATGGTTGGAAGCACGGTGACAAACGAGATGAAGACCTACGGCCTTTTCAGGCCGTCAAGGACGAGTTAACTATTGTTGACGGATGCCTGTTCAGGGGAACAAGGCTCGTGCCACCAGCATCTGTGAGGGACAACCTGATCGAGATAGCTCACGAAGGGCACTTGGGTATCACCAAGACCAATCAAAGACTCAGGGAGAGCTACTGGTGGCCGAACATGGACCTGGTCACCGAAAGGAGAATCAGGGAGTGCATCCCCTGCTGCAATAGTGAAAGGTCTTGAAGCAACAGACACCACCCATGGTGTGTAGGCCGCCCCCGTCAGGACCTTGGGACGAGGTGGCTTTGGACATCGTGGGCCCGATGACTGGGGAGCTGCGGACACCTTACATTTTAGTGCTCGTGGATTTGTATTCTCGGTGGCCAGAGATAAAACTCGTCAGTGAAGTCACGACCAAGACTGTCATCGGTTTCTTACAGGAGGTATTTATCCGAGAGGGGCACCCCAGCAACATCCTCACTGACAACGGAGTGCAACTATGCTCGAAAGAGATGGAAGACTTCCTAGAAGAAAGAGGCATCAGACACAAGCGATGCGCATTATACCACCCAGAAACCAATGGCATGGTCGAACGTTTTAACAAGACCATCAAGGAGAGCATCCAGCTGGCCAAAGCCAGTGGCATAAGTTGGAAAGAAGAGGTGTGGAGGCGTCTGGAAGCGTGCAGGTTCACACCGCATCAGACGACGGGTGTCACCCCGTTCGAATTGCTCCGCGCAAGGACACCCAACACTAAGCTTACCCCGGGGTGGATGGAATGGCACAAGGGATGGTCGGACCGCACCAAAGAAAAGGAGAGTCTGAAAAAACATGAACAAGCCATGAAGTTGAGGAAAGAAGGTTATGACCAACGCAAGGCCACACGGGAGGTTGAGTTCAAAGTAGGTGACAATATCAAGATCAAAGCTCCCACAGGGAAGGCAAGCTGGTCAGAGTACAGCAGTCCCACGAAAATCACAAAACTTTTCAAGAATGCAGTCAAAACCCAAGAAGGGAAAATTTGGAACCTAGGGAGAGTTGTAAAGTACCACCCTCCAGTAGAAGTCACTGAAGGTGCAAGGGAGGGGGAGTGTGGTCCTAGACTGGATAGTGGTTTCACCATTAGGAGGCTGTCAGGTGTCTCTCACCCGGGCCACAGGCCCAACAGGAGAGTGACCAGACCTCCCAGGCGCTTTGACCAATATGTAATGACGTAACTATTGCCTTTCCGCCTAATGTAAGTTTTTAACCCTATTTCTGTTTTCTGCACATTTGCTTTATCTAATGTTTTCAATTTAAAAGGGGGATGTGTGGTATCTCCCTCTTCGTGACTCCCCCGGCGGCTCTGCATGTGATGGTGCTGCTCGCGGTGACATCACTTAGAATGTCACCGCGACCAGCGTTCCAAGGCGAGCGCCGGGGACACTGAGGCGTGACAGCGTTACCGAGAGGCTGTGGCTGAGGTCGCAGGTGTTATGTACTTGTTAATAAACATTCCTGTTTACTAACGTGACGGCTCCGACTGTCCTTTCTAAGCCGTCACTACAGTTCTCTTCTTTGTTGATGATAGTAGCCCTTACCTACAAAAGGATAATTTGATTCCATACTGTATTTACTAACATCTTTCATTAATTTTGTGGTCTTTTTATTTAGCAAATATTCTCCATAACTATCTACTTCAACGTTAAGTTCTTCTAGCTTCCTTTTGGCGTCCTCAAAGGCTGTATTACTACTTATTTCAGCCTCAAGCTTTTCTATCTTCTCTCTTTCTAGAATAATGATTTCTTGGGCCGTTTCAATGATTAAAATATTCTAGTCCCTACTGCTTCTATTTGAAATATGGGACCAGGTCTCTTAATGTGTTTATTCTAATATCTATTGATAATAAATGTATACTATTTGTAACAATTGGGTCTATTTATGTAACTGATATGTTTGTATTGATAACTACAGGATTCCCTCTTTCGTGGCACTGAGTATGGATGGGGTGTGAACTGTGAATAAGTCAGTGTGACTAAGGATTATATTGGTTCCAAGGGAATTACGATTTCTACAGCGTACTTAGAAGGCCATGCTTTGATATAGTAAGTGTCAAATTGAAAAAGCTATTTTTGAAAAAAAGGAAGGGGAATGAAAAAAACTGAATTTTTTTCCCAGCACACAGTGAACCATATTCTGATTACATGTCCTGGCTGGGAGACATAATATTGTTGTTGCCTGCTGTCGTAGGGGACAAACATTGTAGTACCTCGCATAGCACGTCAAGTGTGCATAGACGAAACTCCTCAGTGCTGCTAACAGTTGTTGGTGAGGCAGCCCGTGCTGTATTCGATACCTCGGTGCCAAGGGTGGAGCTGAAATCCAACTCGGTCAAGGGGAACTGTGGATCCTCGAGGAATGCATGTGTTAAGATGGGAATGCGCTGGGGAAAGAATCGAACATAGGACCGCAGTGGTTCCAGCCTAGTCTAAGTCCGCTGGCGTCTCCGTTACAGGTGTCAGACAGATGTCTAACTCGCATTCTCCTCCGCAGAACAGGCATCAGAAAACAGGTACGATTCAGTCTTCCTAGACTGGTCTGAATGACAGGAACCAAGAAGCACTTAGTTCGCGAGGTGCACCGAGATGTTATACCATGCACTCACTGTAATATCTTTCCAGGAGAGTTTTTACAATCTCGCTGGCGGATGGTTCGTCCATTGCAAAGCAGGTAAACGACAATCAGGATTCCAGAAATGGCAAGCAGGATCAGATGTAGACCCCCGAAAATGCTTCCAAATACGGAGTGTATAAAGTTAGGAACAACTCCGAAGAAGATCTGGAAGGTGTTATGGAATCTCGTCCCTATGGTTTTAAATAGGTGTACAATACCGCTCGTATCTGACATATTTATGATACGACCCACCATTTCTGCAAAATTTCAGGGGCAGTTTGTATGGATTAGCACCTGTATCTCTGTGGATGTCCTCGCAACTTGAAGTTCAAAGGTTTCTCGTGCAGAGGACAATGGCACGTTTTGCTGTAAAAGCATAACTTTCGTTCTGCTCAAAGTATCAAACTGTATAAAAAAAACATTCAGCGAAGGCCATACTGGCATCTCCCTGACTGTATTTGTCAGAGGAAACAATACTTGCATACAGCAAGTAACCCTGGTGTTCACGGTGACCAGATAGGCAATGCCCGGGAGCATCCCACAACAACCATGATCGTTCAGCATCAAGTAACTTCCATTCGAAAGTAACTCGAACACTGATGTGATCACGGCAGCTGGAGTTCCTTTCATGTGGCAAGACAGATTCAGAATTGAACCGTTACAGGCGTGTAAAACAATATCTTGGCACATGAGAAAACAGCTTAAAGAGCCCTTGCAGTTATTACCTCTAAGAAACACTTCCTGATGCCCACTCCTGCATCGAAATCTATATGGTAAATGCCAGGATTTCTTAATGCATTCTTTACCCAATGTTTCATATTTGCCTGTCTGCCTCTGTTCAAGGCAATAGTGAAACTGAAAGGTATTGACCGGGAGAGTAATTTGGTCGTGGATTAGCCACTCTGTGGTGATAAACCCTGGGAAGTATGCTAATTTTTGTGCAAACATTTGTGAACTACTTTTTGGTGATGTTGGGCAATGTTTCCACTGATTGATAACAGTACAAGTTGTCATAGTCTGAAGAACCCTCTAACATTTCATTATTAGAAAATGCAGCAGTTTTCTCTAAATCAGACAACATGTTATTTACAGTTTCAGTGTCCCAATCATTGGAACATGTACTGGAGGTAATGAAATCACTTAATGAGATTTAAAATACATGATACATTTTTTAAAGTTTGGTAGGGCCAAATATGTTGAAATCAACCTTGTTCATTACTATACCATCGGGTATAGGAACAGCTGTAATGTTCACAGATAACAAGTCTCTTTGTTCACAATGTGATGATGGATGTGCTTCAGTAGGACGTTGACCTTTCGCGCTCTGTAGCCTTGTGAAGAAAGTGTCCATTGATAAGCATACTAAAAGTCAATACTAAGCTTAGCCAGAAAAGAAAAAAAACAATATCCCAGAAATTACCCAGAGTTCAATCCAAGGTAATACCAGGTTTGTCTTTTGAAGAAACAGAAAAAGTTATTTAATTCTTGCTTGAATGGTGTTTTGGCTGGCGTCGTTTCCGGCTCGCTTGGATCCAAGGAAAACGTATCAAATTTAATGAAATTGCCAGAAGCTGTTCGATCAGTTGTAGGAATTGCATCGGGATTAGTTGAAATGCTATTTTCCTCTCGATGAGGCATGTTGATGTAGGCGTCTGTATTTGGTCTAATTGCAACTTGTGACTTTTTCTGATTTTCATTTTGAATTAGAATGTCTGTTTCAAGTGGAACAAGTTTGTAGTAATCACTCCACACAGGTAGATGATGTTCAGGAGGATTTATTCAAGTTAGTCGAAAGATCAGTTGTACAATAGTAATCAGCCCCACCAGGAGCAGCCAGCAAAGCGATCAGCCCTTCTCCAACTGTGTGATTCATAAGACCAACATTCTAATTGACATCATCTCAAGAGTGTTCCACTAGTGGAGCAGTGGAAGACATGTAAAACATAATAACCAGGATACCACAAAGTTCCATAGCATTGTTGCTTAGTCCTTCATTCCTTACAGGTGGCTCTTCAAATGTGATGAGTCTTTCTGTTTGAACTTCTTGGATTGTAGCTCAAGGAGGGAATCTGCTACAGCGGAAAGACAAATCTTTTCTTCTTTTTTCCGGCAAGAGGCGGGAGTAACACAGTTCTTGTTCCGTGTACTACAAGGACTGGTACAGATTTTCTGTAAGGGGGTCCAAATTCCTTTTTATCCACAATTTTCTCTCTGACCAGATTCCCGACTTTTGGGATCCAGACAGGTCTTGCTGTAACTACCTTGAATTCCTCAGTGGCGTTCTTATTTAGATGAACATTGCTTTGTTTTGTCCTGGATTCATTTAGATCCTGTAAAACAGCCCAACGATCGTGGATATCAAATGGATTTTCATCCGCCTCTGTGTCTTCACATTCAAGATGAGGTACCCACATTTCTGTCCCAAGAGGACCTCATATGGAGTGACACCCTCTAGAGAGCTTCTTGGCTGGTTGTTTAATGCCCGCTGTACCCCATAAAGGTGTGTGACCCAACTACCGCCCTTGCCTAATACCCTAGCTGTAAAAAGATTGCTTTAAGTCCCGTTTTTTTCTCCCCACAACCGAATTTACCTCAGGATAGTACGGAGATGAGAACTGCTATGCTACACCCATTCCTACCATGACCTCTTTGTAAGCCCGAGAGCTAAACGCAGGGCCGCAGTCAAAGTGTATCGTGCTAACTGCGTATGTACCGATAAAGACTCGCAAATCTTTTATACCAGTTTGAGCGTCAGCAGAACGCTGAGGTCACACCCATAGGAATCTTGAGCATGAATCCACTGCCACCATGATATACCTGAATGCCCCGTCCGTTTGTAAGGGGCCGCAGTGGTCCAAGTACACACATGCGAGTAGTTTGTTTGACTTCAGTAATGGCTTCTGTGTCGGGCGTGCAACGGTGGAGCCTTTCGTCTGCTGGCAGATGCCGCATTTCAAATTCCTAGGCAATATATTTAAACCACACACCTCATAGAGTGTATACTAAATATAGAGACAGTGTAACAACCAAATTATAAAAAATGCTAACTTTAATGACAATTCTTTAGAGTATAGATCATGTCTTGACATATACTAAATTAAAAACACAAATTTATTGACAAATGTTGTTACTTTTCTAAGCCTATGCTATACACATAAATATGCTAAGCTAAAAATACAGTAACATATAACTTATGTGGCAAATGAATAATACATTTGAATTTGAAGATTTATTATTCATTTGCCACAGAAATTATATTTTTTACTGTATTTTTAGCTTAGCAAATTTATGTGTCAATACATTTTTTATAATTTGGTTGTTACATGGTCTCTATATCTAGTATACACTCTATGAGGTGTGTTGTTTAAATATATTGCCTAGGAATTTATTTTTCATTATATTTTACCCTGTCTTAGGAATTATACTCTAGATTCAACAGGGGGTCCTTGTTGCTCACATGAGATGTCACATTTCAAGACATAGTCTTTAGTTTGTTTAGGTAACCCTGGCCAACAATATTGCGGTTTCAGTAAATAAATAGTCACTGTAACGCCTGTGTGCGCAGAGCCCAACCCCTCATGTGCAGCTGATAGTAAACCTTGCCTATGATCCATATTTGGTATTACTCTATCCCCCACTCTAGGAATCTGAGCATATGGAATGTTTTGTGCATCTAACTAGTAGGAGTATTTGAGTGGAAATTTTGTAGGTACTGCTGTGCTGCCTTTGAGTGATGCGATGACAGCTACCATTATTTCTCCATCTATCCTAGTTTTTTAACTAGTCAGCGCAGCTACAGAAGCCGTGCAAACAGCCCCCTTTGCGGCTTCATCAGCCAATGAATTCCCTTCAACGTGAAAGCCATCACGTTGATGACTCAGTGTATGGATCATGTGAGCCCTCGGTAGTTCGGATTTAAATACCGCTACCTTTTCCCATAACATTTTGTGTTTAATTGTGCCACCTTTTGCGTCTTTAAACCTGTTTTGTTCCCAATGCTGTAAGTATTCATTGTATGACTGTACACAGTAAAAGGAATCACACACGATTGGTGTGGGGAATTCTCGATCCGTATTTACAAGTGCCAGTATAAGTGCTTTTAATTCTGCCAACTGAGCCGTGCAGTCTCGTAGAGATTGCTTTTTTTGTGCAGCTAGGATGGAACTTGCCATCACGCATGTGACCTTTAACAATAGTACTAGCTGAAAAATATTGCTGCTTACTTCCTATTGCTGGTTGTGAAGATCCATCAGTATAACTAATATATTCATACTGATCTAGAAGCAAGATTTAATTTGGTAGAGTATATTCTTTGTATTACAGGAATGCTTGTGTTTTTAAACCTTGATCAAATTTGTATTCAACATCTGTTGCAGTAAGATAATTAGCCCATTGTATCCATCTTGGATGTAACGCTTTCGCATTTGGGATACTAGCCTTTGTAACAGCTTCTAAAGCTGGTACTGGCGTTAACACAATTATCTGTTTCCCCTGAGCCAGTGCTCTTTCTCTTGCTACAGCAGTCTAAACGGCTGTCAGGATTTTTTCTGTTGAAGTGAAATACATTTCTGCATTTGTGTACAGGTGTGATTTGTAAACGATTGGTACAGTTTCTCCCTCATTAAAAGGTAAATAAGTGTACCCGCATTGACCCGCAATTATTCGGATCACTAAATGGCGTATGTTTACGCGTGTTTGGAAGTGTTTGGAAGTGATCATGTCTTCCTTGAGTAAGTAAAGAATATTGGTATGTTCTTGTGTTCAATCCCTGGCTGAAAAGTCAGGTTTCATTAAGTCATAAAAAGGTTTTACCCTTTGCTCGTAATCTAAAATATATGTCTTGCCAAAATTTAGGAATCCTAGTATTGATTGTACATTTGTTAAAGATTTTAAGTTTAAAGTATTTTATTCAACGTGACACACCAAAACAGGCATACAGCATCATAGGATCAGCGGATGAAAAAGTGCAGTAGTTTGGATTGATACAACATTTAAGTTCAAACGCCCCCTCCCCCCCCAACGCCCCCTCACCCCGCCCAACTTCCCCCACCCCCTCCCCCTCCACTGTCCAGTGCGCTACCAACATGTTACCTATTTCCCAAGGTTCCAAGCAATTGGGGAGAAGAGTCCCATCCCGTTCACTGATCCGATGCCAGCGGGCTCGTAAGCCGCAGTAGGCGAAGGTACCTCGGACAGGTGAGTTCTCTGAACTCCGTGAGCAACATAGAATGAAATGGCTGCCACAGTTCGTTAAATTGAGTTACATCCCCAGCCACCACCAAAGACAGTTTCTCCATACCCAGCACGTGCCACAGTCTATGGAGCCAGCCCGTAACTGTAGGCGTCGTGTCCATGCGCCAGTATATCAAAATGTTCTGAACTGCAGAGCCGAGGGCAATGGCGAACTGCCTACCCCTTCTGGACCTGAGGGGATACATTAAAGCATTTGGGAGTCCTAGCAAGGTATACGCCGGGAAGCGCGGGAGCTCTATACCAAAATGAGAATCAATTTCATCCAGCACTTCCTTCCAGTAACTAGCTAGGAGGGGGCAGTCCCATAGAATGTGCGTGAGTGTGCCCCGATGTCCGCACCCCCGCCAGCATGTATCAGTCTTGCTATGGTCGAACTCATGGACCCGCTCAGGTGTGTAGTACCAGTAGGTGGACACTTTAGTGAAGGTATCAGTGAGGCCCATGTGATATGCAGAGTGGCGCGCCCTATAAGATATTTGGTCCCATTCCTTGGGGCTCAGTGCCCTCCCAAGTTCCCGCTCCCATCTAGCTCTCCCGGGGTTATAATAGTGTGTTGAGGGTAGTTGTAAGAACTTATATAAATCCGAGATCAGTTTTGAGTCCGACGTACGGGACAACAGCCATCTCTCGCACGGTGAAAACATCCTGTCCGCCATGTCCCGTACCTGCAGTTGGAGAGCCCAATGTCGGACTCAATCTAAGTTGTTCTCTCTGTGGTTCTGTTTCCCGCCTTTCCCCTTCGCGCCAGGATACTCCCAAGTAACGGAGCGCGCTACAAAATAATTTATACATACATACATACATACATACATACATACATATACCGGTGTCTCTCAGTTTCGGGGAGTGAGAATTCTGTCGAAAACTGTGTGAACGGGATGACCCCCTCCGGACTGTACAGGTGACACAGTGCTCTGTACCCCGCCTGTCGCCAATGTGCAAAGGCTCCTTTCTCCATTCCGGGAGTGAAGGCAGGGTTCTCCACCAGCGGCGAGAGCGGCAAAGGGAATGTGGTGAGATCATACTTAAGGTAAGTCACGCCCCAGACCCGCAATGGCACCCTCGTAATGAAGGAAGCGTAGAGATTCTTAGGCCGGTGGGCACGGTGCAGGAATGGTATCTCCTGCAGAGGCCGCCCCGCCACCGCCTGGTCTTGGAAAAGCCAATGCTTATCCGACTCCCACCTGCACCATTCGACCAAGTATCTTAATTGCGTTGCCTGAAAGTATTTACGAAAGTCGGGAATGCCTAGACCTCCAGCGTCAGGAGACAAAAGGGAGAGGGCCCTGCGTAACCTAGGTTTTTTCCCCTGCCAAATAAAACGGGCCACATCCGACTGTAACTGCTGTATCCATCCCTTCGGTGGCTGAAGCGGCAAAGCCCTAAATAAGTAGAGCACTTGCGGCAAGATCGTCATCTTGACTGCAGCAATCCTACCCAGCCAGGAGAAGATGCCACGATTCCAGCGGGCTAGCTCGTTCTTGATCTTGACTCCCAAAGCTGAATAATTAGCCGCGACCATGGCTGGCAGCGTTGGGGCTATCTGAATCCCCAAATAGGGGATCGCCTCTGAGGACCAATTAACGGGAATCTGTTCTGCAAATATGCCCTGGTGTCCGTCGCCAGGGAAATGTCCATAGCCACTGATTTCCCCATATTCATCTTAAAACCCGAGACCGTGCCAAATGCTGCCAGTTCTTCCATGCAGGCCGGGAGTGCCATCCGGGGCGTAGCCAATGTGAAGATGACATCATCAGCATAGAGACTGATTGTATGGGTAAAGCCGCCCATCCGTATCCCCTCTACTTCTGGTCGTGTCCGCACTCTTTGAGCGAACGGCTCCATGTATAGTGCAAAGAGCAAGGGCGAGAGTGGACAACCCTGCCTGGTGCCCCTCTCGATGGGGAAGGCAGCAGAGGTATGGCCGTTAACTCGGACCACTGCCGATGGATCCTTGTAGCAGTTAAGGATCATGGCGCGAAACCTGTCCCCAATACCCGCTTTCACCAGTACCTGCTCCAGGAAAGGCCAATGCACGCGGTCAAACGCCTTCTCTGCGTCAACCGCAAGCATCATCCTTTCACCCGGAATCCGGGAAGCCTTTTCCAGCAGATGAACCACCCATTTTGTATTATCTACCGTCTGCCGCCCCGGGACAAAACCCGCCTGATCCGGGTCAATAAGGCTGGGTAAGTGAAGTGCCACTCTACTGGCCAGGATCCCAGTATAAAGTTTCAGGTCAACATTCAAGAGGGATATCGGTCTGTATGACCCACAGCATTTAGGATCTTTCCCCGGTTTGGGGATGACCGTAACAGAGGCCCTCAGAAGGTCAGGTGGGATGGCTCCAGGTTCCGCGAAAGAGTTAAAAAGGCGGGTGAGAATCGGTGCCAACGACCCGCAGAATGTCTTATAGAAGAGGGCAGAATAGCCATCTGGGCCTGGCGCTTTGCCGTGCTTCAGTCTGGCAATGGCCGTCACCACTTCCTCTATGCTAATATCCCTGTTCAAATGGTTCGCCTGCAAAGGCTCCAAGGCGGGCAGAGTGATCGAGTCTAGATAGGAGGTCATAGCCGGCACATCCGACGGGTCACCGGCGTAGAGGTTTCCGTAGAACCCTCGAAACTCGGCCGAAATGCCGGCATCATCCACTACCGCAGCGCCCGTGGTGTCTGAGAGCTCCTTCACCAACTGGATCTGCCTAGCGGCCCGGAGTCTGTTAGCTTAAAGTTTGCCGCAGTGATCTCCTCCAGTATAAAAGGCGTGGCGCAGTCGGAGGGCCGCATATTCCGCTCGGTCCACATCCAAGGCGGCAAGGAGCTTCCTTGCTTCTTTAAGCTGCCGCCAAATCCTTGGCGCCCCGGTCCTAAGGTGGATCAACTCCAACTCCCGGGCTCTGTCAGTAAGCTCCTCCCTCTTGATCCTGCGCTCCTTGTTTTCGGCCGCTGAGATCGACAGGAACTCCCCCCTGAGGACAGCCTTCAAGGCAGCCCACTGTGTGGCGCGGGTGGTATCCGTATTATCATTGTTAGCCAAATATTCACGGAGTACCTGTTCAATACGGTCCGTGACCGCTTTCCTATGTAGCAAGGTATCTCGGAGACGCCAAGTCCTCGCCGGGGAGGCAGAGGGTGGCAAGCAGAAAGAGGCCTCAACTGGAGCGTGATCCGACAAAGAAATTACCCCCATAGTCACGTCGGACGCCAGAGCCTGCACCGGCGAAGTGACCAGAAGGTGATCAAGCCTCGCGTAGGTCTTATGCGCGTGTGAATAGTACGAATAGTCCCTCTCCACAGGATGCATGTGACGCCAGAGGTCCAGGAGATCCATCTCCGCAAGCTCAGCCTTACAACCAGCTGAAATTTCCCCGACTTGCGGGGAGCGCTGCGCTGATCTATCCGCAGCCGAATCAAAGACCATGTTAAGGTCACCCCCGAGGATAATATGCCTGTCCGGTGAGGCAGAGATCTCTTCCACCGCAGACCGCAAGAACCGTTCTTGTTTATCATTGGGACTGTAAAGGGAACCTATCGTGAGCGTAAGTCCACCCACCCGAAACCTATGCACCAACAACCGTCCTTTTATTTCCGCGAATTTGTGAATGTGTTCTCCCCTGAAGTGTCGAGCCACCAGAATCGCCACCCCGGCTGTCTTGGTAATGCTGGAGGAAAAAAATTGCGTCGGGAATTTACAAGAGCGCAGCCTATGTGTGTCCTGCGGTAACAGGTGGGTTTCCTGAAGGAGGCATATGTCCGCGTGTGAATTCTCCAACAGAGAAAGCACCGCCCGTCTCTTGACAGGATTATTCAGACCCCTGACATTCAAAGTCACAACTTTAAAGGTGTGAGAGGGCATAGTGGGAAATATGTGTAAAGGCGGTAACAGTCTGCGTGGTGATCGTAGTGTGCAAACACACTACCCCCTCCTCAAACAGCAAAGCAATCTGCCAAAAACAATGAACAAAGCTACTCCTTCCTGCGCCTCGCAACTTAGCCCCTGGCAAGAGTCTGAATGTGACCGGGCCTCTCCCCATACACCAGCCAACCCCACAGTCCACCCCTACACCCACCCCCCCTCCGCCGCTGAGTGAGACAAGGCGAAAAAGCACAGACAAAGCAACAATTCCTAGCACAGCGCACTGGACAGCCCCGTCCCCAATTCCCAACTCCCACAACCCCTCCCGGATCCCCAACACCCCAACACAACCCCTTCCCCTCCCAGAACACCATCCCCGTTCCCTCAAGAAAGGAGTCAAGGGAACCATTGTCCAAGCCCGGCCCAAACAGGCAAGTCTATGGAAAAGTCTCAAAAGTGGACGTCCAGCCACCACACAACCTTCGCTCCCCCCCCCCAGGCCCCCAAACCTGCGATTCAAAAAGAAGCGATGTCGATCTCCCCCCGGAGAATGTCTAGGCGGTCAAAGCAACCTCCTCCGTCGACGTTTCCCTGATGACCTCTCTCACAGCATTGTCCATATCAGCCCGGATAGTAGGCGAGTCAGGCCTCGCTGAGGAGGCCGGGGACCCGCGGCCCGGAACCGACTGCCAGCCATCCCTGGTGACTCGGCGTCGACGCGGAGTGGATGCATCCTCTTCAGTGGCCGTGATGCCCAGCACAGTACAGGTATCCTGGAGAGAGCGCAGCTGGTGTAATATTCCGTTCCAGCGGAAGATGATACGAAATGGGTGGCCCCAAGAGTATTGAGTGTCATGCTCCCGCAGGAAGTCAGTCACAATCTTAAAGGACTTACGTTTCTGCAGGGTAACCCCCGAGAGATCTTGATAGAGGGCCACCCTTTGACCTCTGAATTCCAAGGAGGGCTTGGCACGAGCTGCCCGCAGGATCCTTTCCTTCAGGGGTAGTCCGGCAGGTAGGCCAGAAGGTCGGGGGGGGCGCCGGGGCTCTGCGTCGTGGGCCCACCCTGTGCGCCCTATCAACCCTGAGCGAAAAATCAGTCGGCTCACCCAGAATGTCCCTGAACAGATCTCGCAGGTAGTCCGCCGCATCTTCCCCTTCTTCTCCAAGAGGAACACCCCGGACCCGGATGTTGTTCCTCCGGGAGCGGTTCTCGAGATCCTCCACATGGGATTGGAGATCGAGTTGCTGGTCTCGAAGCCTGATCACTTCCTGCTGGAGCTGCGTGATTTCCTCATCTCTGGCGTGGCCCGCTTCTTCTACAGATGAGACCCTCTCTCCCAGGCCATTGACCTCCCGCCGGACCTCTCTCACCTCCCCCGCCACTTCCTGCTTAAGCGTCTGGAAGTCCTCTCGCAAGGAGCTAAAAAGCGACTCAAGGAATGACCTGGTGACTGGCGGCTCCCCCCCGCTCGCCCCCTGCGAGCCGCCGGACTGACCTGGGGAGTGCTGTCCGCGATCTTGCCGTGTATTGCCCCTGTTCAGCATTTCTGGTAGGGTGCGATCACCCTTCCTGTTTCCCTTATTGCGGCCATGTTGGCGAAGGATAAAAACGTCCAAACCTCACCAGCAGCAGCAGCGCTTACAACACCACCTGGCCACCAGCTGACCAACCGCTCCGAATAGTTAGGCCTTCCGCCCGCTCACTCCGTTGGTAGCCAATCGCACAATACCTCTAAGGACTCAGCTGCAGTCGGCAGTCCTGGCACCCGATCAGTCCTGGTAGGCTGAAAGTCCCAGAGGGGGGCACCACTCTCCCACGCATCCCCGCCGGCACACTGCCCACTCTAAGCATGGGTTCACACTATGCAGCTCTGGGCATTAAGCTTGCTTAATCTCCACAACGGCCCCCCGCAGCGGGATGCCTGGCTTTCACCTTGGGGATACCCAGTATGGGTTATCTCACAGGGAAAAAGCCAGGACGGGTTCCCAATGCAAGCGCTGAGATGCCCTAGGGTAAGTCGAGCGCTATATAAGAACACACATACATACATACATACATTCCAGGCACAGCGCGTGTCACACCAAAGCAGCCACAGCAATATGGGTCAGCCCGGGAAGGAGAGGGAGCAAGCCCCGGCGTCCCACAATCCAACAAGTCCCAAGGGTAGGCCGGGTCCACTGCTAAACCACCAGCATGCCAGAAGTAGGACTGCAACAGTTCAGGCCCACAGGCGCTTCGCCACTTCCATGCTCCGCCAAGGGAAACCAAAAAAAAACCAAAAAGGGGGGGGTGGGCCCACACCTCCCGCCGCGCCGCGACAAGAAACAGTAGTGCAGTGTCCCCTTACTGTGGCAGCCGCGGCGCACCAAGACCTGCTCGCATAGGCTTCCAGGCTCCGCACCACCGTCCAGGCGCCGTCCTCTCCCACCTCGACAACACCAGGCCAGGGGAATGGGCCTCTGCTTCTCCAGGGGTTCGTGAGCCTCCGGTGTCCCCAGCCACCTCAGTGCCCCTCGGCACCCGCTCTCCACCACCTCATGTTCCTCAGGGCTCAGACCCCTGCCACAACCATCTCCGTGTCAGGCTGATTGGTATGCCAACACCAAGCTCACAATGGCGTCTCCAGTCCGAAGCCTGTCCCCCAGCAGGCAGCTCCCGGCCGGATCCCGCTCCGGGCACAGGTAGGGAGCCAGCAAGTCCCAAGAGGCAGCCGCACCAATGTCGCCCGAGACCCCACTTGGCCTGAGTCCCGCCGCCAAGTACACACTACTCCTCATGCGGTGTCGGCGGGTGGGGCAAACCCGAACTGCGGTCCGGGCCGGCAGGCCCCCGGGTCTCCCGGCACCGCTCCAGCCCTACCCGCGGCCGCGACTTCGACCGCACTCCGTGTCCGGAGCCCGACACTGCGACGCCTCAGCTCCGTGCTACCACCAGCGGCTCCACTCCGCGGCCGCAGATGGGTCCATGCAGCACCCCGCTTCTCTCCAAGCTGCGACGGCGGCCTTCTTCGTGCGACGCCACAGGCTCGCGTCAGCCCACAGGGCGGGCCCAGCCGCACTTCCGGTCGGCCGCCGGACTCTCAAATCGCGGGCCAACTTCACCGTCCTCAAACGGCGCCTTCCAGTGCGCCGATTTTTGTCGCAGCAGGAACCGCTAACTCCCCACAGCACCCGCCGTCGCCTGCAAGCAACGGTGGGGGGAGATCAGCGTTCAATGAAGTACTTAGGGGTCCGGGCCGGAGGAGATCGCCAAGGCTGCGTCCTCCTACGCCGCCATCTTGGCCACGCCCATTGTTAAAGATTTTAGAGGCTGGCGCAGCACACTCTTTTCTAAAAGGTTCGCTGCCAGACTTTTGCCTTCACTTGACAGCTAATATCCCAAATATAGGACATTGAGGTGGGCTATTTTTGATTTTTTAAAGTTGAATTAGTAGCCCTCTGCGGCGAATCCCATAATAATGGTGCTTACCTTGGTCGAGAGCCTCTCTAAGTCGTCGTCTGTCAGATAAATATCATCCACATAGGACAATGCTTCTTCATCATTTTTTTGAAGTAATTCTGTTACTCTTGCTGAAAATACCCTTGTGCTAGATGACAGAATTGTCATTGTGACCCCAATGCACTGACTGCGGTCAGATACCTGCTTTCATGCGCTATATTTGAGATATCAAGAGTGGTTTTGTATTTTCTGCACACAATGTTATTCATTAATGTGGCACTATGTGCATTTTGGACAGCAAAAGTCTTTGTGAATGAGTTTAAATGTCTGTAATCTAGACCTACACAATATGTATTGTCCGGTTTAGCGACAGGAAACAAAGGATTGTCATTGGAGAGGTACATTTCTCATTGACCCCCCTGGTATTCAAGTTGATCTAAGATCTCCCTGACCTGTTTTTTAGCTTCTTGCTTTCTTGGATATTGCGTCTGAGCATTAGGTGTAACTTTTAACGGGATCACATGGTAGGTTGACTTCTCATCCCACCCTGCTTGATTTTTGTACAATGCCGGAGCTTGGGCTACTGCTCACTCCTGCGCATATGTATGTTAAAGGTGCCCAAGAACGTAGTTGGAAAATGCAGGAAAAGTTATACTTACTCCCCTGCGGCACTCCATAACGAATGCAGGCGGACAATCTTGTTCTGCTAACATGATGTCATAACCAGATGATAAGTTCTTCCAAAAAAGAGCTTTTAGTTTCCGCGGCTTGTGCCCCTCCAACCGGAGTGTTATTTCCTATAACTCATGTGGGACGCTCACCCTGGTGTCTGATGTTTCCACCGTGATATAATCATTCAACTCTGCTGTCACCAGAAATTCTGTCAGGTTCAGATGAGCTATTGTTACTTCTGCCGCACTTTCTATCATCATCTGAGCCCATTCCCCGTTCAGATGTGTCCTCAGAATTCTGGGCATGTCTGATTTTCAGACCAGCAACTTTCTTTTTCTTAATTGAGGTTTTGGATTTTGCTTATCTTCTTTTTTAGAAGTAAAATCTTGAGCGCGCTGCTTGTCTCTGGACTGTAAGCGCTCCTCTCTATTTTCTGACCATTCTTCTCTTTCAGAGCTTTTTTTCTAGCCCTGAAAGGAACGAGAGGAACGTGTATCAGTATCCTGATACTTGTCAGGTTTCCTAATATTATCCCTATTTCTAAGGTTATACCTCTTTTCAGAGGGCTCCTGTGGAGGAGACCTACCTTGGGATTGAGATTTATTGTCTTTGGTGTTTTCAATTTTATTATCCCACTTATTTTTAGAAGAAGTTGGTGTCTGCTAAAAAGTGTCCCTTTAGGGACTGCCCTGTAGTTGTGGTTTTAAAGCTCTTGCCCCCAAACTATCTCTGCCTAATTCTGCAAATGCAGTTTCAATAATTTTGGTTAGTTCAGCCTCCTGTAATAACCGGTCGACCTCCTTTAGGCGTTGGCGGATTGCCACTGATGCTGCTTCCCCTTTAATATTAGCTAGTATTATGGCTGATACCTGGTCGTAGTTATTTAATAACTTCATCCCTAAGTTTAGGGCAGGTTCTGCTCCGTAGTCATTTTGTATTTGTCTTAATACAGCTAGTATTACTGCTAATGAAGGAATACCATGAGTGCTGGTATATATGGCAGCAAAGACTGTACCCCAGGAGGTGCAATCCTCTAACTGTGGTGTAATCCCCATGGGCAAACAGATTGTTAACATTCTGTGTTTTTCAATGGTGTTGTATTTGGAATACTGCTTCTAACTGGGTTATTTTCTGAGCTACCCAGAAAGGAATTTGTTCACGTTTTGTGGGTACTTTGCCCATTACCATGTGTAATGTTTGTGGAGTAATTTTAGTACCTGAGCTCTGTGTAGGAGCTGCAGTAGGTGTGATTACTGTAGGTTGGATCGCTAGTGTCCTTAAGACGAAGTGTGTCATGTTTCTGTAGAGTTTTATCAACTCTTTAAGTTGAACAAGAAGTTCATTACCTGGCATAGTGTCAATGTCTGGATGGGGTGCATAGGTTAGTAATATCGGCCATGGGGCACCTGGTCTTCCTAAAGGACCAAGCCTTGCTCTTGTTCTTATGTGGGGTAGGGCGCCATTAAACCAGATATTATGTTCCTGGAAAGTAGGCAGAATTTAAGTCTCTGGCGTGTAAGCCGCTGGAACTTCTTCATGTTTGTAATAATGAAAAGTTTTTGTTATAGCATCTGCTTCTGGGAATATAACCGATGAGTAGAATACCTCTGTTTTGAAATCTTCGTGTGCCTCTATCACAAATATTACTATACTTTTTTCTGGGTGGTAACCCATGTAGAGAAGTGTGGCTCAATGGTTAGAGTGGCAGACCCTGATGCAGTAGTCTGGCCGGGACCAGGGTTCAATTCCCGCCTCGGCGGGTCTCGGGCTCAATTTCCTCGGACCTGATAGTTCTCACCTCGGTGCCTATTCTGATCATGAGCCCCACTCTGCACCTCTTGGCAATAGCTTGCTTAATCTCTACAGCAGCCCCAACAACGCTGAGGATGCCTGGCTTCACCTTGGGGGTGCCCAGGAGTGGGCTCCTCACAGGGAAATGCCAGGAAGGGTTCCTCAGCGTTATTCGTACAAGTGCCGAGATGCCTCCGGGTAGTCGTACCCGGAGGTGTAATTATCATTTTGTAATTATCATGCTTGAGTAGTGCAACTGTAAGAGTTTGTCTTACTTTGGGTGCAATATGTATTGCATCTGTATATTCCTCTTTCTCAGGAAAAGGTTGCTCTAGTGGGTTTAGTTTTCAGTTCTCGCCAGATATCGCATTTAAGACAGGAATAACTGTCAAGGAAATTAAGAAAAAGTTGTATGCTAAGTTTTTATGCACAATTTTGGGAATATTCCTTCAAGTTTGATTAACCAACAGCCAATACATAGGATATCTCGCCTACTCAGCTGTGGCAGAGTTTTTTCCCACCTACTTCAGACATCTCTGGGTTTTGTAAGTAGGGTCTCTGAGAATAAGCATGACTGAGCTACTCAGATTCTACTGTTGAGTAAGTGCGCCATGTATTTACTACGTTGGGCAAACCATGTTTGACATGTTGGGTGCCATTAGATCACGTTGGGCGCCATGTAGTGTAAATCCGATAGTACCCTTTCATGCAGGACCTTCGCTGTTTACGGATAACATATACTGTGGGCTTGGTGGCAAACTGAGTCTGTACACCCCAACCGAATAGGTCAGCCTATGTTTTTGCATTAGCTAGCTTGCAGTGCCACTAGAATCTCCTGTTATCAGAGAGATTAGTTTGGGCAACTTCAAAACATAATAACCTCAGACTCGTGGAAACAAAATACTACTTTTCACCCAGTCACTTGTGCTTGCTTGTTTTGCTCTCAGAGAGATACACAGAAGAAACAGTCAAGCGTGTTTACAATAAGAATTTATTGTACTGTAGTTCTTCTCATGTAAAATAAGTGCGCTGCTACAACTGTAATACAGAAGCAGAGATATAAAACCAGCAGTACAGTGAGTAGAAAGAAATAGTATTGTTCTATCATTTTACAATAGTCATGAACACATACATGAATATGAAATGCATTTATAAAATAAAGTGCGTACTCCTAAGATGCCTATTTAGATGTACCTAAGTGTACCTAGCATGTGAGTAGGTACGAAAGAGCCTAAGTCTGAGCGCCTGAGTCTAAGAGCCAAGAATCCCACTAGGATTTAGTCAAACCCCCATACCTGAATAGTGAGAGTGTGGGACTTCGTCTTGAATTGGAGCTGGACACCCCGCAAGGGATCGTCAGACCAATGTCAGCTGGAGCGATGTCATGTCGGAGCTGCAGCGTCTCTGGTCAGTGTGTCAGCCTTGAAGTCTTGGTTCCCTCCTTCCTACTGATACAAGCGGTGCTGTATTTATACTGTCTATGTGCGTATGTTCCCCATTGTTTAGTATGAGGATGACGTTGGAGATTAAACCTACTGGCTACAGTCCTTATAAGGCGTTATGTCCATACAAGGCAGTCTGTCTTTATTTGGAGTTATGTCCTTATAAGGCTTGTTCATATGAAATGATGGGGAGACGATGTAGGGAAAGTGTACGATGTTCCTAGACCCATATCAGAAGAGACTCCAGGCAATATAAATCTCAGCAGCTAGACTCATCCTCGACCTCCTTAGTAGGACCCACATCACACCCCACCTCAAGAAACAACACTGTCTCCCAATCCAGAAGAGATGCTAGTTCAAGATGCTGACCCATGCTTACAAGGCCCTGGACAACAATGGACCAGCATATATCAGCCAATGCCTCCCCGTCCACCAATCGACCAGACACCTTCGATCTGCTTCCCTCTCCCTCGCAATGCCCCACAGATCTGCCTAACCAACAGAGGTGGATGCTCTTTCTCACATTTGGCAGCCAGGGCAATGAACAACTTTCCCTTGCACCTCAGGACGCACCATCACTCCAACAATTCAGGAGAGAACTCAAGACCTGGATATTTTGAATGAACAACCCAGCTCGCAGCAGCCAACATTTCCAGCACCTCGAGCCACTCGTAGGTGATTTACTGCGCTTTACCAATATTTGATTGATTGATTGACTAGTCTACAAGGTGTTGTATTTCTTCTCCTCTCTCTAACACACCTTTCTACCATAGTCCCCCAAGCAGGTTGACTTTTGCCAGTTTAGTATTCCCAACAACTATGTCCTGCATCACTAATAGGACCTTGGGTTCTATGCTACTCTGTGGGTAGAACCTGGTACTCCTTGACGCAGATAGATGTATGGTCGCTGGATCATTTTGGAACAAGGAAATCGTATCACCCACAGTCTATTTGAGAATTCAAGATTTGTGGGAATCCGGGGAGGTGTGACATGCCTGAATCCCACCACTGTTTCTTACCTAAAACTTCCTGCATACATTATGGCTCAATAACACAACTTCCTTGTGTGTGTAGACTCTGAAATAATAATCCAACCTCAAAGATTGCCAAACTTCTACTGATTTTTTTTATTTTAAAGTGCTTGCAGGTGGTCCTACTGCACAAGAAGTCCCGAACTATGATGGTCTCAGGAAACTTTGACCTTGCTGCAGGTCAAAGGCTTCCTAAGATGAAGAGAAGGGTGAGCAATTGGCAGTAGCAAACATTGAGTCTCCTCTGCCTGAAGGTTTAAATGGGCCCTTTTCTTTCATTGACTATTTCTTCTTAAACCAGCCGACACCAGAGTTCTGCAGGAGAGTCTGCAAATATTACCACACAACTACTTTTCAGGTGACTCACAACTTCAAAGTGATAAGCACAGTTGAAGAAATTACTGCTGCATGAAACACCCCAGAAGCTCCCCAAATGTTCCACCTCATTTCACCTGCTTAAAGATACTTGCACTAGAGTTGCAGCCATCAATCAAGGGACATACGACCTAGGTATGGTTTAGACTGGCTATCTCCTTAAAACTGTTTGTCTGAAGCTGAGCTGCATGCAATTTCTGGTCCAGCGAAGTTACTGGAATCCTGAGTAGGTTGTAATATATTGCATTGCTTCAACTGGACCTGTTTAGATTAGTGTTCTTCTAAGGACGGCCAATGTATTTTTCTCATGTCAGCATTGTACATTGAAGATTATCCTGAACATCCCTTGAACATTCCAAGAAATATAGTAACAACTGGAGAAAGGTTCATCTTCAAGCTGGGCATTATTACTGACAGCCTGGCCTTAGTGTTTTGTGCTCTTAAAGCGCTTTAGGACAGATGTGAACAGTTGTGCATGGGCGCCCGCAAGACTTATCTGAAGTTCAGGAGTTCAGATCAGAAGATCTAGAGGTTAATCTTGCTAACAGTTTTTCAATTTTGTAATTTTTTCCAAGTCTCAAATTAGGAAAAAGGCTAAGAAAAATACCAGCTACAGGCCAACGTAATGAACTCATGGGGAAGCCTAACATTTTACTTTGCATTGATGCAGCCTGAATATGTTGGGACTTTGTTTTTGACCAAGACTTCCTGCTAGTAACAGCTGGCCCCCTAAAACTCAAATAGGGCCCAGCCGCCAGGTTGGTCTTACTTAACACCTTCATTTGTTTTCTACCTGTAGGGGCTGAATACTTCACAACAAATCGCCACCTTGAATTAGACTCTGTGAACCCACAGGTCGGCCAAAGAGGGTGCCTAGATTAAAGGGTCAGCCTGCTACTGGATACTCACACTTATTTTAATTGTTTTTGTATTATTTTCATTGATTTATCATACACTGTTCTTGTTAAAATTGATATTCAGTTTTGACATTTTTCATTATGTTTGTTTTTCCATGGATTTTGACAGCCCCTTTTGACCCACAGCGAACAGAGATACCAATGATCATTTGACAACTTTGGGAATGTGGTAGATAGATTTGGATGAAGATTTGACTGCAGGTCAAAAGGGTACCATTAACCAGAAAGACCATATTCCCTAATTTCCTGTACCTGTTTCTCAACATCCCTGTCCTGCAGACCAAAGGATTGTTCTTCAGTCTCCGAACTCACCTAAAACACCTCATAGCCACTGGTAGGAACTGCAGGCTAAATGGGATATCATTGTGATGCCTCGTGCCAAGGGAGGGTTGGTGGATCCAAATTTTGAATTATTTTAATGTGTTTCTCAGGCATGTTTTTCAGCGTTGTAGTATAATTCCCCTCCAAACCACCATGTTAGGCTAAAAGCTTCAATTTGTACTGCATTTGAAATGGGGTTCCTCCAATGTATCTCCTCAAAGTGAAGTTGAATGGACTTTAACACATATTTTTGTGGGAGCAAAGAATTGTTAACACCGGCCTGTTTTGAGTGAGTATACAAGTACTCCCATACATTTTTCAGTCTCATCACTGTGATTTTAAAATCCCTATTGCATCACAAGCTGTAGGATTCAGGTCTGGAAAACTCGTACCAAGTAGAAGAACTTAGTGAGAATATAGCAATGGATGGGATTGCTTGAATCATTCTTAAAGAGTGTCAATGGCTCTGGCCCCAAAGAGCACTCCACCCGCCACCCACCAAATGTTAATGTTTGCAACCTCAGATGTTTTGATCTTAGTGTTCATTATTTATGGTGCAGCTTAAATCCTATAGCACTGTTATTTGCTGAGAGCTCATATTAACAGGCCTTTCCTACTTAGATAGAGCTTCCAGAGATAGGTAAGCAAGTGAGTTCCAAAACCTGAAATGTCCAGGGGCTATAAGTAGATTGCCCCCACTATGTCTCTGCCCATGTTACCCTGGCATTTTCCAGGCTGTTCCACTTCCTGTTCTAAGTTTTCGGGTAAGTCCAAATCTAAATGCAACCATAAAAAAGCAAAATGAACTCAACCCATCTCCTGCCCCAGTGAGAAGGCACAATGGCTTCAGCTGAAATATTTAACCGGTTGTTATCGACTCTGCAACAGATCAAAGTCCTCAAATAGGCTATGTTGTATATTTCCAGTATGCTGCTGGCTCCTTATGGCGCACCATTAGGTACTGTGAAAACTCAGGGGCCTCCAGTCGGGTTATCAGCAGTGGTTCCCTCACTGGTGTCATTTGTCCCCTTGGGACCTATTAGCAAGCTTGTACCGACTCCAGTAAAGACTGCTACTTTGGTCACACGATCTACACCAGTTTCTGTCACCCTGATGTCAGTGCAAACAGTGGCTGAAGATGATCCACTGCCAACGTCTGCCAAGCCCAACATTACAAAAGAGTAAGGGATTGTCATGCTTCCTGACTCTATCCCTGTGCCTCTTCCACGTTTCAGCTATGAGCAGAAGCTCAACTATATATATATTATTTTTTTGGAAAAACCTTTATTTTAGCATTCAATAAAAATACAAGCGAGGGCCTACAACCGCGGGGGCCGGCCGCTAGACAAATTAAGACCGCCGATATCACAGTACGACACAGCTCATCAGCCGACAACCCAGAGGTCCGGCAGCGATTCAGGATAAAACTTGTATTAGAATGCACAACTAGGTTCCAGGATGAGACAGAAGTTTCATTTTATATTATATGAGAGAGGATCAGGTGCCATACAATCAAACAGAAGAATGCGGGGGACAGGGTAAGAGACAGGATATGCATGTAATAACCACTATAATGGAACATTGGCGCCAAAGCATATATATCGGTACAAACGAACACACAATATACATTCCATGTTGCGCCAATTCTCGGGGCCTGCCCACCCAGAAATCAGGATATCATAAAAGCATAAGCACTAAATACAAGCACACGATAAGAATCCGAATGATTCGTAGCTATATTGATCCTTTAAGAAAAGAAAGAGAAGGAAAAGAAAGGCCATAGAAAATAAAAAAGGCAAAATAAAAAACCCTGTCCAGCCCCCCACCCTGCATCCCTACAAATGGCTACAGCCTGACCCCACTAGCAGCGTGCCTGTCGCCCCTAATAACTAAAACCCTAAAGGAAGGAAAAAGAATGGAGGAGGGCATATCCATTTGGGCTCTCAGCCCCTTTAGCCCCCCCGCCAGAAACAGCCACCCCCTATCACTAAAAGACAAACTTATGACAACATTATAGAAAAAAATAGAGGGTACCGTGAGACAACGCCCAGCCTCTTAGAGCAAACAGTTGCAGGTCAAACACTTGTGAAAGCCACTCCAACCCTTCCCGACCTGGTAGATCTTAACCTTGGCCCTTCCGAACAAGAACACGAGCCCCCCCCAGCGAGACCCAAAGGCATACAAAGAAGTAGTAAAGGAGAAAAGAGTCATCAAAAATCAATCCATGGCGACTCGCAGGCAGTGAGTCCACAGGAACTTTAGACGCAGAAGAACACTCCCTCCTAGATGAACAGTCACAATGTATCCTGCACAGGAGTCGTAGAGTCACCAAGAAAGGAGAAGATGACCACAAAATGAATGGAAAGTCACAAACAAAAGTCTCCGGGAGGGGAACACCTTTTGATATCTCTAAAACCGATAGTGGTGGAAGGTTCGGCAATACCATGACATCTTCGGGAACACCGTCTCCCAGGGCACCATCCGCTGGTTCCAATACTTGTTTCCTCACGGGGTTCTCGCACGGAGTCAAAATGGCTGCGGCTTGAATGGCTGCAGAGTCCTGTTCCAACAGTAAGGCTGGGTCCGGTTCCACCAGGAGCATCTCAGATAGGCGCGTGTCCAATTTGCTCAACAAAATATCTACATGTGAGCGAAACGACCACATTTCTGCCAGTATTGACCTCAGCGATGGCTCATGCATCGTTCGATCCATAGTCTCATGCCCGACATCAATCACAATCACTTTCTCGGGTGAATCTGGCATCCTCGGGGGAACAAACAGGATCACAAACGTGCAGATGCGGAGGGGGACCGGTCTTTATTCACAGCCACAGTCTACCCGGTTAAGGCCGCAGGCCAGAGACCCCGAACCACCGAAACCCGGCGGGCCCAATACTGGGTCCGCGGGATGGGGACCCCCACCCGCAGCCGGCAGCAAGCAGAATCACTCCTCCGTCGATCCTGAGCAATAGAAACAATTGCCGCCAAATTTGGGCTTAAACAAAGCCTCCACTCCGGTTGACCGGGCCCAGCCTGGTTCTCCTGGCCGATGTTGTTGCACTGCAGCCCGGCTGTGAAAGTACTCGAGGCCCCGGCTTCACCGCTGGAGTAGGCCGAAACTTCAACTCGATGGAACTTCGTCAAACAAGCCGATAAAAGTTTCCGGATTTCACCATCGGAGTGCGGAACAGTTCATGCACACAGAGACTAGGCGTAAAGTCAGGATAATGTACAGGATATCGTGGCGGGTTACGGAGGTCGGCGGAGCCGGGAGCCTAAGCAGCCATCTTGTTTGCTGACGTAGCTCCTCCTCAACTATTTTCTTGATTCTAATTCTGACCCTGTGCCAGAGCAGCAAAGATGTTGGTGATGGTGAGAGGGATCGCTTGCTCCCCGCCCCATTAGCCTCATCATGCTTTATACCTGGATTTACAAAGTGCCAGTGGTATTGACTTTTCCCTCGAGACAGAGCTTGGCTCTACACACGGTCCACCAATGGAGAAGAGAGCCTCATTCACAGTGGCGGTTCGGAGGGCAGCAAACATGCTAAAGTTACAGCTGCCCTCCAATGAGACTTGAGACTAAAACAAAACTATTAACAGACATTTTGAAGCCGGAGCAGCAACTTTGCAATCCTTACTTCCATTTTATTATGTCCTCACAGACACTCCTATGACTACTTGGTTTAAACCATGATCTTGCCCACGTGTGAACACACTGGTGCCAGAAGTAATAGTCCTGCACCTGGTTCCCCAGTTTTTCCCCCATTGCACCCTACTGCAGAGAGCCTTATTGAAGAGGCCTCGCTCAGTAAGTTGAATCCTAATTAATTACCCACCACTACTCGAGTTAAAGAATCTAAAAATATTGATGCCTTTGTCAAACATATATTTTCTTCAGCCAGTCTGGCATCTGGTTGGGGTCTATAAGCAAGTCTTTCTGTTGAGCCGATATGCCCATGCCTTTTGAGACATAGCCAGCGAGAACTTGCCGGCAGTACCGGGAGATCTTAGGGCCTCTTCAGGCCACAAAAAGTGTGATAGGCAGGACGTGGCCAAATATGTTACCCACAAACCACTCAGTTCACTTGATTGCCTTGGGATGATGGTTGGTACTAGTGTGGTCCTTTGTCAATATGCCTCCATGAGGTCCATTTTACTTCTCCAGTGACATGTAGGCTTTGCATATGGACATCCTTTTGATGGGTCCCACTTCTTCAGTTAGATGGTCTCACCTTCTGGGAGGCTGGATTCAGCACCTCCTTCCGTGTTGGGACCCCATCATATCTGACAGATGAGTCTTGCAAATTATTCATGCCCTACCTTTTTTTGCTTCTTGCCCAATATCCCTCCACCACCGGAACAAATTTCCAAAGAACATCTGTTCATCGTTCTACAGGAGGTACACAGCTTCCTCTTCAAAGGTGTCATAAAGAATGTACCAGACTCTGAGAAAGGTGTTTTTTTTACTCTTGTTATTTTGTTGTCCCGAAATAGGATGGGGATCTCAGGCCCCTCAATGCCTTCTCATAGAAGGACAAGTTCAAAATTCTCACATTAGTCCATAACCTATGTGCTCTGATCCGTGGCAACCAAATGACATCCTTGGACTTGCATGCAGCACATTTTCATATACTGATATGCAGTCCAATGGCAGAGCAACCTCTGACCCTGTCACCAGGCAGGTCACTCCCCCACACCACCACACAGCCCTCCTGTATGCCCTGTGATGCTGCTGCTGCTCAATTTGGTTTGCGCCTGAGTGATTTATTTCTCTGTGCTCCCTGTACTTGTGCTCCTCTGTGCCTCTCTCTGCCTTGTGTCTCCCCAGCTCTGTGCCCCCACCTGTTTAGTTAAATACTGTTGTTGTTGCTGTACTCTCGGGTACCCTACTGTGCCCACTTTTTGCCTTCTGTACCCCGCTGTGTGCCTGCTCACCCCCATCCTCGCTCTTTACCGCAGCTGGGTCCCCTGCGGCCCGCCCCGTGTGATCCCATTCGCTGCCCCGCTCCCACCTCCCAGCTGCTCCTTCCTCCCACTCCTGTGTGCCCCACTCTGCCCACTTTTTGCCTTCTGTACCCCACTGTTTGCCCGCTCTACCCCATCCTCACTCTTTCCCGCCGCTGCATCCCCTGTGGCCCCGCCCCCCTGTGATACCATTCGCCGCCCAGCTCCCGCCTCCCAGTTGCTCCTTCCTCCCACTCCACCTCATATGGAGGCCGCGTGGTGGTGAGGAGAGCGACCTCTGACCCTGTCACCAGGCAGGTCGCTCCCCCACGCCACCACATAGCCCTCCTGTGTGCCCTGTGACGCTGCTGCCACTCAATCTGGTTTGCGCCTGAGTGATTTCTTTCTCTGTGTTCCCTGTACTTGAGCTCCTCTGTGCCTCTCTGTGCCTTGTGTCTCCCCCGCTCTGTGCCCCCACCTGTTTAGTTAAATATCGTTGTTGTTGCTGTACTCTCATGTTGGCCCACTGTGCCCACTTTTTGCCTTCTGTACCCTGCTGTGTGCCTGCTCACCCCGTCCTTGCTCTTTCCCGCCTCTGCATCCCCAGCGGCCTGCCCCCCTGTGATCCCATTCGCCGCCCCGATCCCACCTCCCAGCATCTCCTCCCTCCCACTCCCCCTCATATGGAGGCCGCGCGATGGTGAGGAGAGCGGCCTCTGACCCTGTCACCAGGCAGGTCACTCCCCCACGCCACCACACAGCCCTCCTGTGTGCCCTGTGACGCTGCTGCCTCTCAATCTGGTTTGCGCCTGAGTGATTTATTTCTCTGTGCTCCCTGTACTTGTGCTCCTCTGTGCCTCTCTCTGCCTTGTGTCTCCCCCGCTCTGTGCCCCCACCTGTTTAGTTAAATACCGTTGTTGTTGCTGTGCCCCACTGAGCCCACTTTTTGCCTTCTGTACCCTGCTGTGTGCCTGCTCACCCCGTCCTTGCTCTTTCCCGCCTCTGCATCCCCAGCGGCCCGCCCCCCTGTGATCCCATTTGCCGCCTGGCTCCCGCCTCCCAGCTGCTCCTTCCTCCCACTCTCCCTCATATGGAGGCCGCAAAGCAGCCGCGCAGCGGGCGCGCCGCTGGCGCACCTAAGGCAAGGCTGTCTGTGCCCGTCAGCGCCTGGACCGTGCCCAACGCCAGGACTCCTGACCCCCGCACTCACCAAGACACACACCACCGCTACGACCCCAGCACCCTCCATGCACTCATCACCGGACGGTCACGCACCTGTTTTCTGGTCACTCTGAAGCGCACACAAGCAGCCTTCTCCTGCCAGAGCTGCAGCTTCACCAGCATCCGTCCCACCAGCCCACCCACCGAAGAACCCAACTTCCTCAGATGCATCCTGCTCAACACCCGATCCGCCCGCAAACACGCAGTCGAACTCTGGGACCTACTCGACATCAACGCTTCAGAAGTCACCTTCCTGACGGAGACCTGGCTAACCCCCACCTCGGCGCCTGACATCGCCATAGCCATCCCAGAAGGCTACAAGATCACCCGCAAGGACCGCACCAACAGAGTAGGTGGAGGAATTGCCATCATCTACAGAAACATCCTCAAAATCTCAACAGACGCCAACGACACCCTCAGCACTCCGAACACCTGCACTTCAAGATCCACACCGACCCCAACACCACCCTCAGAGGCACCCTCGTCTACAGACCCCCCGGACCCCAACCCCAGTTCAGCGACTCTATCGCCGACTTCATCAGCACGCACGCCCTTGCCTCCACGGACTACATCCTCCTCGGGGACCTGAACTTCCACCTCGAGAACAACAACAACTCCAACACTTCCATCCTGATTGACAACTTCGGCAACCTCAGACTCAGACAACTCATCACTACACCCACTCACTCCGCTGGCCACACGCTTGACCCCATATTCTCAGCTAGCACCCACGTCTCCTTCAACCGCACCACCGAACTCCATTGGACCGACCACCACTGCATTCACTTCACCTTCCGGAAACCCACCACCCACCACCGCACCCAGCCGATGCCTCGCCGCAGCTAGGGCAAGATCACCGAGGACCAGCCAACCACCGCCCTCGCCCAGAGCCCACCCGCAGACCCAATCGACCCCGACGCCGCAGCCCGCAACCTAGGACAATGGATCAAGGACTGCGCCAATTCCCTCGCCCGCTCAAGAAACCCCCCAACACCCAGACCAGTAGGAGAGCCAGCTGGTTCACCGAAGACCTCCAGGCCTCCAAGCGAACCTGCCGAAAACTGGAAAAAAACTGGACCCTCGAAAGAACACCAAAAAGCTACACAGCCCACAAGAAGCCACCCGCCGACACCACCAACTTATCAGATCCTCAAAAAGGACTGCCTTCAGACACCGCATAGACAACAATGCACACAACAGCAAAGAGCTATTCAGCATCGTGAAGGAACTCTCCAACCCCAGCTCCAACAACAACGACATCCCACTGTCACAAGACCTGTGCGACTCACTGGCCACCTTCTTCCACGGCAAGATCGCCGACATCCATGACAGCTTGACGCCGTCACCACCCCGGCAACCGCCGGCACCCTCACCCCCACGGCCACCACCTGCACCAACCGCCTGCTCGCCTGGACCAACATCAACGACCACGACACTATAAAGATCATGAACACCGTCCACTCCGGATCCCCAGAAGACCCCTGCCCGCACCACATCTTCAACAAAGCCAGCAGCACCATTGCACCCCATCTCCGAAAAACCATCAACATCTCCTTCGAGACAGCCACCTTCCCGGAGAGCTGGAAACACAAAGAGATCAACGCCCTACTCAAGAAACCCAAGGCAGATCCCAAGGACCTAAAGAACTTCCGACCCATCTCTCTGCTCCCGTTCCCGGTGAAGGTCATCGAAAAGGCCGTCAACAAACAACTGACCAGCTTCATCGAAGAGAACAACATCCTGGACCCGTCCCAATCCGGATTCCGTAGCAACCACAGCACCGAAACTGCCCTCAATCCTGCCACCGATGACATCAGGACCCTGCTCGACAACGGAGAAACCGCGGCCCTCATCCTCCTGGACTTGTCAGCCGCTATCGACACAGTCTGCCACCGCATACTAAAAGCGCTCCTCCACGATGGCGGAATCCAAGAAAAAGCCCTAGACTGAACCACCTCCTTCCTCACCGGGAGAACCCAGAGCGTCCCCTCCCCCCTTCCGCTCCAAAGCCACCGAGATCATCTGCGGTGTACCCAAAGATCATCCCTCAGCCCAACGTTGTTCAACGTATACATGGCACCGCTCGCCCACGTCGCCCGACGGCACGACCTAAACATCATCTCCTACACTGACGACACCCAGCGGATCCTCTCGCTCACCAAGGACACCAGCACCGCCAAAACCAACCTCCACGAAGGAATGAAGGCCGTCGCCGACTGAATGAGGAACAGCCGTCTGAAGCTGAACTTGGACAAGACGGAGGTCCTCATCCTCGGTTCCACCCCCTCAGTCTGGGATGACTCCTGGTGGCCGACGGCACTAGGAGCCCCCCCTACACCCACCGACCATGCACGAAGCCTGGGGGTCATCCTCGACTACACACTCTCCATGACAAAGCAGGGCAACACCCTCTCCTCCTCCTGCTTCAACACCCTCCTCATGCTTTGCAGGATCTTTAAGTGGATCCCAACCACAACTAGAAGGGCGGTCGCCCAGGCCCTCGTCAGCGGTAGACTTGACTACGGCAACGCACTCTACGTAGTAGCCCCGGCCAAACTCCTGGAACGGCTCCAATGCATCCAGAACACCTCCGCACGCCTGATCTTCGACATCCCACACTGCAGCCACATCACACCTCACCTGAGAGACCTGCACTGGCTCCCCATCAACAAGAAGATAACCTTCAAGCTCCTCACCCACACACACAAGGCACTCCACGACACCGGACCAGCGTACCTCAACAGCCAACTCAGTCTCTACACCCCCTCCCGCCAGCTCCGCTCTGCAGACCGTGCCCTCGCCACTGTCCCCCGCATCCGTAGAGTGACCGCCGTCGGCAGATCATTCTCTCACCTCACCGTTAAGACGTGGAACACCCTCCCCATCCACCTACGGCAAACCGAAGACCTTCTAACCTTCAGGAAACTCCTCAAGACCTGGTTGTTCAAACAGTAGCAGCGTCCCCCCCAACCCCAGCGCCTTGAGACCCTCACGGGTATGTAGTGCGCTTTACAAATGCTATGATTGATTTATTGATTGATTGATTGATTACATGCAGTTAAAGGTGCGCCTGGAGCCTTTTCAGATTGTCATGCTACCCTGTGACCTTTCCCCTCCCCTCAAGTGTCCATCTTAGGAGGTCAAGAGTTGCTGCATCTTCATACCTCGATGACTGCCTGCTAAATGCAGACTCACCGTAATCATTTGTGGACCACCTCTGGACAGTGGCAGATCTTTCAACATTGTTAAGTTTCACCTTAAACAAGCCGAAATCCCACCTGATTCCATCTCAGAAGCTTTGATTCTGTGGAGCAATCCTGGAATTGTAGAGTTCAAGGCTTTACCTCCACAGCACTGAGTCCAGGACATTCAGGCATTGATCATGATGTTTCAGGCTTGCTTATGGAACCAAGTGAGGGTGGTCTGAGGCTTCTTGACCTCTTAGCCTCATGCATCATCCTTGTCAAACATGCCAGGCACACATGCAAGCCCTATAGTGGAACCTGAAGTACTGGTGAGCTCAGCATCAGGGCTGGCCTTCTGAAATCATCCAGAGCACAGGGGCAACAGCTCAATATCTGCAGTGGTTGCTGATTGGTCAGAGTTTGTCCTGCGACAGACCTCACTACCTTCCCCACCCGAAGTTGACAGTGATGATGGATGCATCACTGTTGGGTTGTGGATGGTCAACTGGGGGAGCCTGAGATCAGAAGACTCTTGTCCGAGGGCCAGTTCCATATCAACTCTTTCGAGCTTCAGGCCATTTGTCTGTCCCTAAAGGCCATCTTGCATTCACCAAGGGGAGGCTGGTGCAGGTGCTCATGGACAACACCATTGGCATGTGGTACTGCAATAAACGGAATGGAGTTGGTTCCTGGGTCGAATTGCACAGACATTACCTGGTGGATCACTACTGGCAACTGCTTCCTGAGCAGATGCAGGGCATCTTCAACCAGAAGGAGGAAACCCTGGCCAGGTTGTTTTGCCACCGTCAAGAATGTGCTGTGACAAAAATGTTGTGCATGGTTGTTTCTGCAAAGCACTCATTAGGAGATGCATTCTGACTGGAATTGAGCATGGGACTCCTGTAAGCTGACCTGCCACTTCCTCTCCTGCCCCAGGTTCTGAAGAAGAGCAAAAATGACCAGGCCAAAGTCATCCTGGTGGCCTTAGATTGGGCCAGGAAAGTGTGATAACCACATCTCATGAGCATGAAGTTCTGTTCTCTAATCAGGCAGCCACTTTGGGAGTGCCTCCTTCCTCAGCAAGAGAGCAGGGCCCTCCACCCAAATCTATGCAACTTACAATTCTATTCAAAAAGATTAATTGGTATTTCATTGACATATGAAACACTGATTAATAATATGTCCGACAAACTAGGCCCACTTAGAACCAAATGGTAGCTAAATACAGGTCCAATGGAAGACATTGACTGGGGGGCTGCCCTCATGCGTCCACGTGAATTGGCAATAAAGCAAAGGTTATGCCTGAGACAATACAAGATCTTACATAGGACTTATTTTGACAGAGCCAGACTGCACAAAAAGGGAATTATTATTGTTAAATTAAATTTGTAATGCGCGCAGATACCCAAAATGGGTTTCCCGGCGCCTAGCACACAAGTTGCTAGAAAGCGAGTGGTTAAAAGCACATTTACTGCTAAAAAAGCCAAGTTTTAAGATTTCTTCGAAAGCTCAGATAACACGAGTCATTTTCCAAAGACACAGGAAGAGAATTCCAGATTTTGGGGCTGAGACAAGAGAAGGAGCAACCTCCCATTCTTGTTAATTTGAATCTGGGGATAACAAAGTCCCCATGAGCTGTAGAGCGCAGGGGATGAGAAGGAATGTAGGGATGGATGAGCTCTTGCAGATACGGTGGTGCAACCCCTTGTTCGATTTTAAAAATGTAACACAAAGTTTTAAATTTAATTCTTTGATCGATTCGCAGCCAGTCAAAGTCACGAAGATAATGCGAGATGGAAGCCTGTCTGGGAACTTGGCAGGGAAGGCGTGCTGCAGAGTTCTGCACTACATGTAACTTTCTCGGTACCGTTTGACAACTACCAAGGTAAAGAACTTTACCGTAATGGAGGCGAGAGGTGATAAGTGCCCGGACTACCGTGCGTTGGTTAGAGACAGGGAGCATCCAGATGATCTTATGAAGCCATCTCAAGATCGTAAAGCAGATGGCAGCCACATTAGCTGCCTGTTGTCTCATGGAAAGATTTTCATCAATGATGAAGCCCAGATTGCTGACATGAGTGACAGGAACGGGAAAGGGACCCATTTCGGTGGCCAGTGGTGAGGGCCCCATAGGTCCTTATGCTTACCTAGGATGACAACCTCCGTCTTGTCCCCATTCAACTTCAATAAATTGAGGCGCATCCACTCTGTCACTTGCCGTAGGCCGCGCTGAAGGGCAGATGTTGTAGCGTCTTTGGTGGTGGACAATGAAAAAACAATCTGCGTATCATCAGCATACGAATAGAGGGATAATCCTGCCTCCTCCACGATTTTAGCTAGGGGTCTAACATAGATGTTAAAAAGCAAGGGGCTTAAAATGGACCCCTGTGGGACTCCGTGTACTGATGCGCAGATCTTAGATGATGACTCGCAGAAAAGACCTGAAAGGTGCGACCACTGAGAAATGAGACAAACCAATATAAGGCGATGATATCGAGCCCAAGTGTCCTGATGGCATTAAGCAAGATGTTATGTTACACGGTATCAAATGTGGCACTCAGGTCTAATAGAATGAGTGCTGCTGTTTCCCCTCGGTCAAGATGTTAGCGCAACTTCTCAGTGACCCCAAGCAGAGCAGTTTCAGTAGAGAAATTGGCTCTGAACCCGGATTGAGAGTAATGGAGATAACCCACTTTTTCTATGTGTTCAGTCAGTTGCGTATAAATATTTTTTTCCAAAATGTTTGCAAATACAGGGAGCAGAAATATAGGCCTGAAATTCGATAGTACAGAAGAATCTGCTCCGCCCTTTTTCAGTAAAGGGACGATCATGTCCCACTTCCACTTGGGGGGAACCGAAGCCTCCCGTATAGAGGCATTGAGAAGTTCTATAACAACGCCTTTAGATGTTAAAGAGAGCTGGCGTAGGATATTAATGGGCAAAGGGTCGAGTGGAGAGCCAGACTTGACGCTATTTAAGCAGTTTTGAAAGGACGTCGCATCAAAACGATCCCAGGAGTAAAGTTTAGCTGTCAAATTGGAAGTACTGTAATTCATCAGGTCAGATGGAGAAGTCATACTGTACAAGGAGGGAGAAGCCAAAAGTGATCTGTGAATGAGTTCAACCTTCTGGATAAAGAAGTCAGCGATATTATTGCTTTGGCTTTCGTCAAGAACAGGCAAAGGGGGGTAGTATCAGAACCAGCTAGCTTCTTTACTGCGGAAAATAAGGACCGGGGACGGTTTGATACCTGAGTGATTGTACTTGCAACATAAGAGGTGCATGTTGTTTTGCAGTCTAAGTGATAACTTTTGAGAGCAGCTTTATAAGCATCTTTGCGAGTAGGAGAGTACGATCTCCTCCATCTTCTCTCTAGAGCTTTACACTTAGACTTGGTGATTTTAAGGTCGTTTGAAAACCATGGGGCAGGAGGATGATGTGTGAAACTACGTTTTGACACAAGGGGCAAACAAGTATCAATGGCCGTGGTTAGCCAGTCCAAAACAGAAGCTTTTAATGAGAGCATGAATAAAGTGATATCGGGTATGCTAGTGACCAGGAGAGTGTTAAGAGACTCCATGTTCAGCTTATCCCAGAGTCTGAAATTACCTGAGTTAGTCACTGAAGATACTACCCTAGATGTAGGACACTGCAAATTAAATGAGATTAATAAATGGTCAGACCAGTCTAACCGAGACGCAGGAATACTGCAATCATAACTGAGATTAGGCAAAATTGGATCAAAAAGATGTCCCGCCCTGTGAGAAGGGCCCAGGTTACATAGCCGTAAACTTAAAACCTCCAATTCACACAAAAAGGTACGGCAGATGTTATTCTGATCGTCCTCTAAGTGGAGGTTCAAATCACCAAGAATTGTAAAGTTTGCTGCCTTCAAAATGAAGGGTGCAATGAACTCAGTAAAAGTGGAAACCCAGGGACCTGGGTTACCCGGGGGGCGATAGATTAAAATACCAGACAGGGTCAGCTGAGGAGATACAGAAAGTTTGAACAAGGCAGCTTCACAAGCTATGATTGAAAGGACTTCAAATTTACAACAATAAATAGATTTACAAATTATAGCAATCCCCCCGCCTTTGCCTGTGTCCCGGTCTTTCCTAACGATGACATATCCAGGTGGAAGGGCTGTGGCGATATCTGGTCCTAAGCTTGCATGGAGCCAGGTTTCGGTTAGGAATAATGCGTCTGGAAGTTCCGTGCTAAGAAGATCAAAAATATGATGTTTGTTTTTGGCCAAAGAGCGACAATTGAGACTCTGAAAATGAAAATTCTGGCTACAGACCGTCTTGGCAGGTACAGGGCTGCGACAGACCTGAAGTAGTTAGTTTTAGATAGTTTTTATAGAACGCATGGGACCCAGTGTAAAGTTACATTCAGAGCAATTGAAGCCAAGGTATGGGGGAATGCATACAGTGCATTCAGAGGAGGTGGATTTACTGTATTTATGAAGTTGCGCAGCTGTGTATGTAATTCTCTTCTTTAATTTATTCACGTTTTGGCCATAGTATCTTGCCGCTGGACACGTCAGGAAACGGACGGGCACAGACAGGCTTGCCTCTGGTGCACCTCCGGCGCACCATCGCTGCATGCGCGCTGCGCGCTTGCATCTGGCCACTGAAATAGAGCCAGAGACCAGAGAGAGCAGCTAGAGTGTCACACTGGGTGACGCCTACCTACCAACGATAGGCGTTAGTGTGGCTAGAGTGGCTGGGAGTTAGGAACGGCCATACCACAAAGTGCAAAATCGAAGGAAACCAGGCAAAAGACCAACACAGATACCGTTTAGACCAAAGTAAGCACCGCAAGTAATTTAAGCAAAAATGTATTTATAGAACAAAGTTCTATATGAGTTCAAATTTTAGTGTGCAAGTGTGGAGAACTGCAGTTTTAAAAAAAACGAAAATTGTAGTGTGCAAAATAGACAGAGATACAGTTTAAAAACAAGGAACAGCAATTAAAAATTAGCAGTTAAGAGCAAATGTACGTAACACTCACAGGCTGCGCACTTGCATCTGGCCACTGAAATAGAGCCAGGGACCAGAGAGAGCGGCTAGAGTGTTGCTCTGGGTGACGCCTACCTACCAGCGAGTGGCGTTAGTGCGGCTAGAGTGGCTGGGAGTTAGGAACGGCCATACCACAAAGTGCAAAATCAAAGGAAACCAGGCAAAAGACCAACACAGGCACAGTTTAGACCAAAGTAAGCACCACAAGTAATTTAAGCGAAAATTTATTTATAGAACAAAGTTCTATATGAGTTAACATTTTAGTGTGCAAGTAAGCGGAAATGCAGTTTTTAAAAAAACGAAAATTGTAGCGTGCAAAATAGACAGAGATACAGTTTAAAAACAAGGAACAGCAATTAGAAATCAGCAGTTAAGAGCAAATGTACGTAACACTCACAGGATGCGCGCTTGCATCTGGCCACTGAAATAGAGCCAGGGACCAGAGAGAGCGGCTAGAGTGTCGCTCTGGGTGACGCCTACCTACCAACGAGAGGCTTTAGTGCGGCTAGAGTGGCTGGGAGTTAGGAACGACCATACCACAAAGTGCAAAATCGAAGGAAACCAGGCAAAAGACCTACACAGGTACAGTTTAGACCAAAGTAAGCACTGCAAGTAATTTAAGCGAAAATGTATTTATAGAACAAAGTTCTATATGAGTTAAAATTTTAGTGTGCAAATAAGCGGAAATGCAGTTTTAAAAAAACGAAAATGGTAGTGTGCAAAATAGACAGAGATACAGTTTAAAAACAAGGAACAGCAATTAAAAATGAGCAGTTAAGAGTAAATGTACATAACACTCATAGCAAGGGAAGATCAGAAACCCTGGAATGTCTCATATGCCGGACAGACTGAGGCACAATAATACATAGCCTATGGGAGTGCAGCAAGATTAAAATATATTGGACTAAGATAATGAGGGAACTTAACAACATACAGGAGGCACACATTGAGTTAGAAGCAAAATAGTTTTTTTTGGGTATCCCCACGTAGGAAGACCTACTGTGTAGCAAGCTCACGTTAGCCAATCTGGGACTAGTAGTAGCCGAGAGGGACATAGCCCGATACTGGGGTGTCCATGAACTTCAAACACTTAAGGAATGGTGGCGGAAAAAATAACATATAAAACAAGGGGGTGCCCACGAAAATTCCGAAAGATCTGGGCTCCAAGTATAGAATACTATTGGTTAGAAATGGGAGAAGGAGAGGAGGGATCAGATTTGATAAAAGAGAGATCTGCGAGAGAGTCATAACAATTGCTGTCCCGGACCTGTTGTTGATAGGTGAATATAATTCATATGTAACCCTAATTAACTTTAAATGTATGAAGTTTGACTTAAACCTTCTGTTTCCCTTCGTGAACATCGTTGCTGCACTTTCTGTCCTATACAATTTGATAATGTCTTACACATCCTGTATATTGTGTGTATCCACGGCTTCTTTGTTTATATTGCTGATAAAAAAAATGTGTTAACAAAAATTGATTGATGTCAATTGACTACATTTGATTTACCATCTGAGCTGGTGGATGCAAAATCCATTTATGCCTGGTGCTGGGACAAATTTTTATCCTATTGGGGTGCCCGTAACACAGAGCACTTACAGTTGAAGCTGCCAGATTTCCTTTCATTTGTCTTGTAAAAGGGTATTACCTGGTTCTTTTACTTTTTCTGCATTTGATAGACCAACCGCTCTTGTTTAAACATCTGTTGTAAAGATGTTTGTTAACGGTTTGACAAACATGTTTCTTCCTAAGCCATTTGTGAGTACCACTATGGGACTCAAACTTGATCTTGACATTCCTCATACGTACACAATTCGAGCTGATGCAGAACTTTTTGCTGCATTTTTTAACCTTGAAGACTGTCTTCCGTATTGCAATTAAATCACCTCATTACGTGAGAGACCTAAAAGAATTTTCAGTACAATGGCCCTGCACCACCATTTTTCCCAGACAAATTGGTGCTGAGGATTCAGGACTTCTTGCTGTGTTGGGCAATCTATCACTAGAACTCCCGTCCATGTAGGGCAATGTATTACTGTACCAGTATTCTTGGCTCTCCTTCCTCCCTTGAGAGAGGAGAGGCTCCATTGGTTGGATCATAAAAGGGCTTTCATTACATATATTGTATCAGGGATCATTTAGTTGACAGTCAGCTTTGTGTGCCATTCTCTGGCACAAAGAAAGGGAATGCTCTGTGAGGACCTTGTCCAGGTGGATAGTGCTCTGTATTAAGATCTGCTATGCACTGGGCTGGGAAGCAGCCACTGAAAGGTCTTAGAGCCCACTCCACCAGGACTAAGGCTGCTACCAGCGTGTTGACTTGAGAGGTGCCTTTGTGTCATTGTTAAACCCTGCAAGGTTAACCTGTGTAGAGACTTAATATAGGGATCTCGCACCACTGTAAGATGGCCGCCCCATTTGTAGCATTTGTTAGGCACACTTAGGAACTCTTTTGAGGTAGTAATTATGAAAAGGTGTGCGCGAGCCTACCGCAGCACCATTCAACTGTAGTTTAGTCAGGTAATGCATGTTTGGCCCGTTTCTCATGACTTGGTGAGGTAAAGTGTGGGTATTCTTAGTTGTTAGAGACTCTGGCAGAAAGAGTTATTTCCCCATTTGGAGTCGGAATTAGTGTTCTGAGTTGTGCGAGAGGAGTTATAGCAAATTCTCCAAGAAAAAGCTGCTTCAGAGATTCCCGCAGCTGTCTAAAGCGTCTTTCATTAAGCAGAGTCTGCAGTTGCAGAGGACGTCTTTCCATTAGCTGAGTCAGCGGTTAGGACGCTCAAGCAAACTCGGCTGGTGCGGTGCTTGGAGCAAATTCGTCTTTACCAAGAACAACATTACAGTAAAGTGTATCTATACGCACTCTGCATTATCCCGCTTCCAAGTTTAACTCCCCTCTGCTAGTGTGCAGCAACATATTAAGGAGTTTCCTGCCACCTTCCTCTTGCTTTTAGCCTTTTCTTTTCTCCCTCTCTATCCTACCTAGTTCCTTTTTGCTCATTTTCCCCATTTGACTTGGAGAAGGATTTGGAGCACCGTTTTCAGATAATTGAAGGATGATAACCAACAGTGCAAAGACATTAGATTATCAGAAATGTTTAATACAAGAGTAATAGCTTGAGACAAGGTATTGTAAAAGACTTTATAGTGTTGAAGAAGAGCTTATACTCTTTCAAAGACTGGTAGGGAGAATTAATGCATAACTGTTAGTAGTGCAGAACTGTAGTGAGGTTTCCTGTGGTTCATCTCCTTTGTCCCTCTGTGCATTAGGTACCCTTTCTCCTTCCTGGGAGCAACAAGCAAAGATTGCCTAGGAATAGTAGAGGGAAGCATTCTGAAGGTGTTGTCTCTTCTCTGTCCAATGCCCCTTTCCCCCTCACTGGTGAATTCGCTCTGTGATATTTAGCCCGGTGGCACCGTCGGGTGGGCATTGGGACTTAGCGTCTGTTTTGCTTCTGTGAAGATCTGTTACTGAACACTCTGCTTCAAGGAAGGAATGAAGATAGACAGCTGTCTGAAGCTCAACTCAGAGAAGACTGAGGTCCTGATCCTCTGACCCTGCACCTCCGCCTGGACAACACCTGGTGGCACTCGACCCTCGGGAGTCCTCTCACCCCTACAGACCATGCACAAAACCTCAACATCAACCTCGACTCCTCCCTCTCCATGAAACGCCAGATCAACGCTGTTGCTTCGTCTAGCTTTAACTGCCTGCGCATCCTCCGCAAGATCATCAAATGGATCCCCCAACTGCAGAAGGACCACCACCCACGCGCTCATAACCAGCAGACTGGACTACGGCAACACCCTATATGCCGGAATCAACAGAACTCTTCTACACAGGCTCCAGACCATCCAGAACACCGCAGCCGGACTCGTCCTCGGGACACCACGTTACAAACACATGACCCAACACCTACGAGACCTCCACTGGCTCCCCGTCGAGAAGATGTTCACATTCAAACTCCTCTCCCACATCTACAAATCCCTCAACAACGTCGGATCAAAATACCTCAACAATAGAGTATCCTTCCACGTACCCAAGAGGAACCTACGCTCTGCCAACCTTGACCTGGCAGAGATCCCCCGCATCCGCAGAAACAGAACAGGCGGGAGAGCCTTCTCCTATATTGCGGCCAAGACCAAGAACAAGCTCCCGGTGAACATCAGATGCTCCCGACCCTGCACACGTTCAGGAAGGACTTCAAGACCTGGCTCTTCGACTGACCCGGAGCTGCCCTTCCCCCCCCCAGTGCCTTGAGACCCTCACAGGTGAGTAGCGTGCAATACAAACCCCTGATTGATTGATTGATTGATAAAGCAATGGAAATGCGCTGTGAAGAAAAAAAAGCTCACTGGTTTGTACATAATATAAATCTGTGCTTCATACTATTTTGCTTTATGGTGTTTTTCTTCCATAGATACTGTGAGTTAAATTTTTTAAATGTGCTTTCAAAGCTAACTCCCAGATTAAACATTCTATTCTTTAATTTCCATTAGTTAAGTGCCCTTTTGCTTTGGGTTGTAGGCTAACACATTCCTCAGTCTACTGCATGTATTAATTTCTTCATTATTAATAACACAATCAATGCAATCACACCCACCATTAGGATTGGAGTCAAACTGTTGAAACATATATGCTTTAGTGTATGTTTCTCTAAATAACACTTACATACTCATTCCCGACGTTTTAATATTTGTTCAAATGGCTGTTGTTGGATACATGACACATGGTTTCTAAACTTTCAACAAATGAAGGTGTCTATGTTAATATCTGTGCTATTCTATTTGCACAATGTGCAACTTAAGCTCCACAGTAATTGCTTATTAATTTTTAACACTAAGGGCCACATGTAGGTAGGCAAATACCGGTCGGTAACGGCCGAAATTCGGTAATTTCGGCCGTTACCGACCGGTATTTGGAAAATGAGATGTAGGGCCACCTAAAATACAGATTCGATAATTTTACTGATTCAGTAAAATTACCGAATCAGTAAAATTACTGAATCTGTATTTTGCGATGTAGGTAGCACTGTAATCAGTGCTACAGGGCTTTCAGAATTCGTTATTTACCACCAACTAGAAGTTGGTGGTAAATAATGAAAAGCCTTAAAAAAGCATTTTTTTTGCTTTTCAAACGCTGCCATGTTGGAGACATACATGCCCTTAGGGCATGTATGTCTGCAACATGTGCACCCATACACGATTGAGGGGTGCAACAGGGTGTCAAAGTGACACCCTGCCACCCTTCAATGTTTCCCCCAATTACCGAATCGGTATTTACCGATTCGGTAATTGACATTCATTCCTATAAGCCCACAGGCCCATAGGAATGAATGGCAATTACCGAATCGGTAAATACCGATTCGGTAATTACCGAATCTTACCGATTCGGTAATTTAAAAATAGAAATTATCTACATCCCATTTACCTACTCTTAAATACCGAATCGGTATGATTCGGTATTTAAGAGTAGGTAAATCGAGATTACCTACATCGGGCCCCACAACTTGATTTAACAATGAGAATTTCGTTTTTGGCTAACAGAGCACAGTTATCACTTCTTGTGTTGGCAGAGGTAGCATATAACCACAATACCGAATTTCTCACTCACAGTTACTAAATATGTAAATCCTTTTAATAAACAATTTTCTTTGAACGTCACAATTTATGAACCATTTTTCATTGTTTCTAGAACCTCTGAAATCTCGGCGATACCTCCAGTTGCAAACATTTTTAGCTGCTGGAGCATTAGATTCATAATAACATATTGATTGTTTACATACAAATGATCTCTAATAGGCTTGAGTAAATCATAAATATGGATTTGTCCTTAAACAAAGAATGCAATGAAAATGGAATTTCACACATATATTTAAGAACAAGATCCCCTGTTTCCTAATTGCGTGTGCAATCTAGCCTCTTTGTAAAACAGCTTTCAAATTGTAATACATTAATCTGCATTGTAGAAATTACATGTAGTAGCCATTTTTCATATGGAGTATGTAGGAAATTTGATTATTATTTGAGAGGTGTGAGAGATGATCAGAGTTCTCATCAGGGAGAACAACAAAAATCACTAAATGATCCTGGGCTTAAACCTTTGGTAGTTTACCTTCAACGCAGTGGAGGCAAAAATCCTAAACCAATGAAAAAAAATAGAGAAACTTTTAGTTAATTATTTTACACCAAAATGACAAAACTCCAATAAGCAGAACTGGCCATATGATTTTTTATATTTTCAGTAGAAATAGCACCATAAGCACAAAGTGTGTAAATTGCGGTTATCTGGTCGTGTTAGACTGGTTCAAAGTCAAAAGTTAATCCCACCCGCAATGGAGTGCACATTTGGTGCAGGGGCCAGGTTTGTACGAGTGGAAAGTTTACCCTCTAACTCAGTCCAGTTTCACACGAGAACCACTCGTCGGTGAAGTTGTTGGCGACCGGGCTGCAGAATGGATTGAGATAGGGGCTGTTCGATGGCTTGTTGCTGAAGTCTTACGCCTCAGTCATAAGCCTTTGTTGGTGATGAAGTTGTCGTCAGCGCAAATAGTTGGTCGCCGATCAGATCTTTGCATTGGCAGGAAACAATGGGTGGTTGTTGTCATCGCAAGGAGCTGTAGGTGGTGAAGTCTGGTGGTCCTTACCTGGGAATGTCTCCTCAGCAGTCGGATGGAGTTCCTGTGCTTACCTCAGTGAAGACTGCTTTCATTTGCGAGGAAACTGGAGAGGGGGGGTTTCAACATAAAGAAACCGTAGCCTCTAGTTTTTCACCTGGAGTCCAGTTCTTGCAGTTTTAGGGTTGTGGAATACACTCTAACACCACTCAAGGGTCCAGGACCTGGGGGTCATCAGTTGGGAGCTAGGACTCACTCCAGTAGGTGCTTACAGCAGGATTCAGGATCCAGTTGGTATTGGTGACATGAGGGGGCTAGTTGCCGGGAATGCTTCTGGAAGCTTGCTGTGTCCCTGTAGCTCGAATAGAAGGTCAGGCCCAACTGACCCTTGGAGTCACTTCTGCTGTTCTATGTTCAGACAGCAGAGCAGTCCATCTTCTGAGTCTCCACGACTTCAGGAATATTCTGATCATAGGTTTTGAGGGTGCCACTTTTTCACCCAGTGTCAGCCTATGTGAAGGGGACAACCCCTTTGTCTAACTCCCAGCAGATTCTGGTAAGTTCTTCCTTTTTCCCTGGGCATGGCTCCAATCGGTGAAAGGACAGATAGGCCCAGGTGTGGGTTGCATTTGACAGTGACAGGCAGGCATCTTCTGAAGTCAAGAAGGCGCTGCATACAGCCTCCTAGGCCATCCTGCTCAGCAGAGGCAGACCTCTCTCAATGTCCTTTTGTCCCCTGTCTATGTTTAGCCCTGCTCTTGGTCCTGAGGAAGCGCAGTGATCAGTCTGACCACTAGGCATGAAAGATGTCAACCTGCATTTTCACTTCACGAGCTACTTAGACACAGTAATTGATCCTATAAGTAACACTATCGTTTTTAAACCTGACAGGGGAGTTACCTGAATAAAAGCCTAAATCTGACTACCCCTTAGTCATTTTTAGCTCACCTTTACCACATTAAATCGATCAGCCCACTTTAGGACACCCTTACACTCACCATAGGGCAATGGAGTAAAAAGATCCCCCCAAGTGACCTTTTGGGGGACCCATAGGGCATTGCAGCATCAGCTCGACGAGAAGCACCCACCCGATGATGAAGCATGATTCCCCTTTGGGTGTGTGAGGGCAACAAGAAACAGTCTTGTTGACTGTCCGGCACTTGGTCTGTCCACTGCTGGTCCCTCTCTTTCAGTGACCCCTTTTATTGTTTTGACGTTCTGGTTAAATCCATACCGGAACTTCGCCCTCTTCCCTCAGGATCATTGTGGTCCTGGCTTCCTTTCTTTTGATAACGTTTCAGTCTTTGCGCTACTTTTTTGGATGGGTCTTTGCAGTTTAATCTCTGAGGTATCAGGCCCAATGAAGGCATAGATTTTATTCTTGGCAACTCCATCTCATTCTGATCTTCTGAACTAGCATCATGCATTTGATGAATAGTCAAATGTGCTACATAACGTTTAAGGAGGGAGCTGAGAATGGTATCCTGGAGGTCACTGGCTAATGCCAGAGCCTTGGCCTTTTATTATTCTCTTAAAACTGGGATCCCTGGTGATGAATTGGCAGTTCAAATTTTACCTGAGATATTGTCAACTTTTTCTGGTAAGAGGAACCCTGTTACAATGATGTTAAAGCATTTGGAGGTTCCTGAGATGTGTACTGAGGTGAGTCAGTTTGAATTAGCAAGATAAAAAGTAGGCTTTGGCAAAGTGCCTTAGAAACCAATTGGAGATAGGACTTGTACTGTCTTAAAGTTAATAGCTCAATGATTCCTTTTTTAACCACTCAGCAGAGCACAGATCTGTTTCCATACCTATATAATATTCCAGATAAGCGCTTATGAAATGAGGTATTTCGTTTAAAGGTGAGTTAGGATTCTGGGTGGTGTATTAGGGTATTACAAGCAGAAGTAGTTAAGAATAATGGCCAATGTCCCTGCAAACGAGGTAGGAAATATTCAGTGAGTCACCTACTGATGGACTGTGTGTTTTTCCTTGAGGAAAGGAAAAAGGTTGTCCAACCCGTATTAATAAAATATGGGAACCAATCGAGGGAAATGGGTTTAGATTTTATTTATGACCTTAGATTCCAAGATATAGCTATTGCCACTGGCAAATATTTGTGTAAAATCACAAAAAACTCAGGTAACATTCCCCTCCTCTTGGAGCTTAAGATCTAGGCTGGTACTCTTGTGTTAATACATAGTAAGTAGATGCTAAGGGCAATAAGAGGATCTCCTAATTGGAATATGTTTAGAGATGGGAGATTTAGAAGTACGATTAAAAGAGATACCAGAGGTGTGGCTTCGTAGCCAAGGAAGATGGCCACTCTTGCAAGGAGCTCCGTGATGACGTGAGAGACCAGATCCCCTCCAGGCATGTTTACCACCTATTTGGACCCCGCAAACTCTGGAAAACTTGTATGAAACCCAGCACTACAACTTGACCTGCTTTCTAAAGCCCAGGCTGAGCGTTTTGTCTATTTTTCATCTCACTCTCGGGCACGCTCGTTTTCATGAGGCCACCATTTTGTTTTTCTCCTCAGGCCGCCAGGGCTTCTCTCTTCACTTTTTCCCACTTCAACTATGAATTCATGATGCCGGATTAATAATCAACACCTATATTATCTTTTCACACTATTCTTGCCAGTTGGGAAGTATTCATTTGTACCTATTCTCCAATGATATAAATCGACCTATATCTTGGCTCTTGCATTTTTGAAGTAATTTTACAACGTCATTATTTTTATTTTCGTCTTCTTGGTCTTATGATTTCCTGGGACACAAGTGGCTTGCATATTCCATATCTTCTAAACAAGAACTGCTGATATTATTGTTCTATGGCAAAAGCACGCTCTACACGCAATTATACTAATTCTATGGACAACAACTCAGTGGAAGATTACAACCCTTTCAGTGTCTTACAAGAAAACATGGAAGATATGGATTCTTGTCTTCCTCACACAGGTAGTGTGATGCCTACTAAGCCTCGTAACACTTCTAAGCAGTCTTCTAAGATTCCTTCTGTCTCAACTACTGTTTCATCTAAATGTATCAAGAAGGATCCACGACTCTTCCACTACATTATCTATGGAATGACTTTGTGATGAAATACGTGCTCTCAAACCTTACATGGAGGAAACAAACATCCGTCTCCAAGGCCTTAATGATAAATGGTCCCATCTGGAACAAAAAGTCATACACCAAGAACTACAAGTTGACTCTGTTCAAGCTGTTACCAGTCAAATTTCTCCTCTGCAGGTGGAGATTTCACACCTCAAACAACAAGTGGAAAATTTGGAAAACCGCAACAGGCGTAATAATTTATGCATTTATGGTCTGTGGAGGGACTTGAAGGTTCAGATTATTTTTTCTTTTTTCAATCTTTTCTCCCGAATCTTCTGGACCTACCTGAATCTCCAAAACTGAATATCCAAAGAGCTCGTTGCTTGAAGCCAATCCCAAAATCAGCATCTTCCATCAATAAGCCAAGAGGCGATATTCTATACTTTTTAGAGTATACTGATTTGATCAAAGTCCTTTATTCTGCCAGAAGTAAAGGGAAAATCTCCTGGCAAGGTGCCAACCTCTTCTTCGCTCAAGATTATGCCAAAGCGGCTACAGACTGTCGGAAAAAGTTTTTGGACATGAGACCGACTTTTCGTAGTTTGAATGCTAGATATAGATTGTTCCATCCTTGTCTTATTAAAGTGACTTTACACTACAAAACCACTACCTATAAGGATCCTGCTCATCTACAACATTTCTTGGACACTTGCAAAGAAAAAAATATGGAAATTCCACGTTCATCCTTGTTTTGAATGTCTTCTTGTTATTCTGTTATGAGTCAGTATTCTATGTATCTTGACATCTTTTGTTGTTGTTTATTGAGATTCTCGTAACGATTTTTCTTTTCTACTGCTAGGAACGGTTCATCGTGGTCCTCGGTTATGTGATCCCATTTTCTCGCCTGGATGATGCCTCCCTTTCCCGTTTTCGTCTTGGAGCCTTCCCTTTTGACCGTGTTGTTTTCCTTATGTGGTTCCACCACCCTCATTTTTACATTTATTTTGTGGTATGTTCGTTTATTCTTTTTGCCTTGTGCTTTTTTAACTCATGTTTCTTCTATTTCTTTTTCTATTTGCTTTATTCTTTCCTTACTACTCCTACCTTCTTTTCTAATTCCTTTTGCTGGTTTCCTTTCTTCCTCTTCAATATTTACCTCAATCATTGGTCTTTCTTCTATCTCTTTAACTCATTCCATCTCTTACCCCATTTTCACCTCTTTTCCTACTTCACACATTTCTTTTATTTATATCTATTTCTCTATGATGGTTCTTCAAATTAAAGATTTGACAGATGATGTAATATTATATTTGCAAACATATAAATGTTCTTATCAAAGTTTCAGAGTTAATATATATATATTTAGATGTCGTTAAACATCATATCTTGGAATGTTAAAGGTTTGGTTTCTCCCATTAAACGTTAGCAAGTTTTATCACATATTGTAGGTTTAAAAGGAGATATTGCTTTATTATAAGAAATTCATGTAACAGATACTGAGATAACCAAATTAAGACGCCACTGGGTAGGCCATGTTTTTGCATCATCAGGTTCTGGGAAACGTAATGTTGTTGCTATTCTCTGCCATAAACTTTTGGATGTCCATCTCCTAAGTCAGGATAATGATTCTGAAGGTAGATGGGTGGCAGTGTCTTTACTGATTAACAAAATTCCTTTAACCATTTTTAATATATACGCTCCCACCAACCAAGATAAACTGTTCTGGCCTCAATTTCTTTCCTCTTTGATGAAATATACTGACGAATATTTAATTTTGGGTGGTGACTGTAACATAATTATGGATCCTTTTATTGATAGAAGGTCTAATTCTCGATTCTCACTTTCCATGCACACTCAATTTACCTCCATCATATCTGAAAGGCCTCTTGTAGATTCCTGGAGACTTTGCCATCCGACGTTACAAGAATAACTTATTATTCGCATGCACATTCTTACCAATCCCGGATAGACTATCTCTTTATTTCCAAAGCCCTGATCCAGCACATTTCCCACTCCGATATAGGCTCTATTTTAATTTCCGATCATGCCCCAGTTTCTTTAAGTTTAGACTTGCTCCCTCCCATCAAAGATACTAGGCGATGGAGATTCAATTCTTCTCTTCTATTAGATTCTAAATTTACATCAGCCTTTCTTGATTTTGCAACCACCTTTTTTGCAGAAAATGAATCACTTCAATCATCCCCTCAACTTATTTGGGATACCTTTAAGGCTGCCTGAGAGACTTCATTATTTTATTTGTAGCTCATAAACGACAGGCATCCTCCCACTCCATACAGTTACTTAATACACAAATTAAAAAATGCGAACATTCTTATTACTTAACAAACAGCCAATCTGATTTGAAAGAACTCATTAAAGCCAAACTCTCTTTTAATAAACTTCCACCAAATCTGCAAACCTATACTTACTTAAATCTAGTGCTAAATAACTGAGTAAGCCCAGCTGACGTCTTTAAAATGACGCTGATTTTTATTACTGTTTTATCACTGCTTTTAATTTTTGCTTTTAATCTCTGTCATATCTCGCAATTCCTTGCTGCTATTTTGACTCCTAACAATCTTAGGACGCACCCTTGAGGGGCATATTTTTTAAAGGTTATCCATTTTTGGTGGCATACTCAGGGGGCATATTGCTTTTAAAAACGCTGTATTTGCACATACCTTGTTTTTGATCACGCTCCGGTCCGCCGCAGCTATGTGCTGTTTGTGCGGAGGGCAGGGTGATCTGTAGGAAGTTTCCAGTGGGTGAGTCAGAGCGAACATCTACTTCCGGTGATGAGTGTTCTAGCTATCCCGCCACCACGCTATTTCATCCCACATGAAACGGACACCCAGTGGACGCGCGCATCGAGCGCACCGGCAGCGAGCTGAAGGTGCGCCAAAGGCAAGCCCGTCTGCGCCCGGCCACGGCCAGGGGCCATACACCCTGCATCTCTTACTATGTGTTCGCATGATAAGTATAGGTACTCGAGAGAGAAACTACTGAATATTGCTGACGGTCTCCCCCGCATTCCAATGCAATATGTTCAAGCCTCATATCCAGGGTCCCTTTTCCTGTCTAAACTGTAACTGGTGTAGTAACACACCTAGTAGCTTGGCACTTGCAATCTCCACCGATAATGAGCTCCATATAAAATGCATTTACTTTAACACACGATCAATGCCAAAGCATTCAGTAGAAATTTAGGACCTATTAAAGGAAACACAACCCGATCTTGCATTCATTACAGAAACGTGGCTGGATTCCAAGAATACTCCTGATATCGCCACCACCCTGCCTACAGGTTATAAAATCTTGAAACAGGACAGAGTGGCCAGAAGAGGAGGTAGTGTAGCCATGCTTTTTAAGGATTGCTACACCTGCCTTCATGAGCCTGTGACCCGGCTAGGAAAACAAGAGATATTAGCGTTTGAAAGTCAGAAGGACTCTTATACCCTATTTGGTGGTACAATCAACTATAACCCTACCGGTTAAAAGGCAGACTTTAATACTCAGCTGCTTACCCAGTTGTTTCCCGCATGTCTGAAATATAAGAGTTAACTAGTAATAGGCGATTTTAATGTCCATTTTGAGGATACAAATTACTGCTCTACTAAGCATCGTAGTAGTGAAATGGAGATATTGCAGCTAAAACAATGGGTAGGTGAACCGACCCATAAAGCTGGACACACCCTGGACTTGGTCTTTTCTAACATGGAATTGATTACTATAAATGAAATTAGACCCTTACTTTGGACAGACCACTCCCTCATTGCCTTCTTCTTGAGTATTCCAAAGAAGTCCTCTCGTTCTCAAATTCCGGTAGCAGGAGTAAAGAGGGCTTGGAGGCAGGTTACTCCAGAGAAATTTGAGCAGCATTTTAACTCCGGGGACTGTGACAACCCCGAACCAATAGTAGGTGGGTTGAGTGCAGATAATCTGCAGGATAAAATCTGAAACACTCTTGACTTAAGTGCCCCCCAAAAAAGAAATAGGCATCATGCTAGAGCTAAATAAGGAAAATGGTACTCTGTGGATCTCAAGATACTGAAAAGAAAATGAAAAATTCTTGAGCATAAATGGAGGATGTCTAAAACAGTCATAGGCAGAAAGTCATATAAGGGGGAAATGAAAAGTTACAACATTGCAATAAAGAATGCTACAAAGACCTACTTCTCTAATCACTTGGCTATGAATAGCGGATCGTCCAAAGAATTATTTAAAATTGTGAAAGAGCTTTGTAATCCAGCCAGTATGTCGCAAACCCTGACTCCGTCGCATAAGGGCTGCTAGGCGATTAGTAGGTTCTTTGTGGACAAGATTGAGGGGATTTATACCTCCTTCCATGATAAGCAGCCACTTGGTGAGTTAAAACAGCAGTTTTTGAATTCCAAACCAAACACCCCGGTCCACCTTGATAGCTTCGGTCCATTTACAGAGCAAGAGGTGGAAAAAACCATGATGGAAGTTAAATCAGGATCCCCACTAGACCCCTGCCCCCATTATATTTTTTCACCGATTGCCCCAGTTATTTGCCCTCTTGTTACCCAAGTCCTCAATCATTCATTGTGCACCGCTGTACTTCCAGAGGTCTGAAAGAACGCTACAGTAACTCCTTTGTTAAAAAAGGCAGGTACAGACATCCCTAATCCAGGTAACTATAGTCCTATATCTCAACTACGGTATCTGTCTAAAGTAATGGAGAAACTAGTGAACAGACAGTTAACGCAGTAACTGGAAGCCAATGAACTTCTGGATATTTCCCAAACAGGCTTCAGAACTAACAATAGTACTGAGACAACAATCTTAGCAGTATTGGACAACATCAGATGTGTGGCAGATCAGGGAAAAGCTGTTGCATTGATATTATTGGACCTGTCCGCAGCGTTCGATACTGTTTCACACAATCTCTTGTTAAAAACACTATTCAACAAGGGCATACACTCTGAAGCTCTACAATGGCTCCACTCATTTCTGACCAAACGAACACAAACCATACAGCTAGGTAATTTCTCGCCCACTCCATCTTCTATTACATATGGTGTAGCACAGGGTGCATCGCTGAGCCCCACTCTTTTTAATGTTTGGCATAAATATGTGGAAAGTGGGGCATCAGTATATGTTCCTATACAGATGATACCCAGCTGATGGTTGCTTTAGATGGACAAGATGACACTAGGACCAGACTTATCAGCTGCCTTACAGAAATGGCCGCATGATTGTTGGTCCATTGTCTGAAATTAAATGCAGACAAGTCAAAAATGTTATTGTTTGGGGGTGCTCATGAAGTTTTGAACACAACTTGGTGGCTTTCCACCTTGGATAAACCTCCGGCTCCCAAACAGATGGCAACAAATCTGGGAATTCTTGTGGATAACGCACTCACCATGCAGAAACATGTACATGCACTCTGCAGAAAAGCTTCGCTATCCTAATCATTCCAGTGGATCCCGCTGGAGTTTAGAAAAACCCTTGTTCAGGCACTGCTTATTAGTAGGCTGGATTACGGAAATGCTCTTTTTGTTGATATGGCGGACTACCTGTTTTCCCGACTCCAGCTAGTCCAGAATGTGGCAGCTAAAGCAGTATATAACATGAAGAAGTATAGCTCAGCCTCGGAATGCATGAATACCCTACACTGCCTCCCTGTGAGACAGAGGGCCATGTTTAAATTATTGTGTCATGCACACAAGGCCCTGCATCAGACCGGACCAAAAATTCTCCAAGGCAGAGTCAAGTTCTATCTTCCAATCGGAATTTGCGATCATGCCATCTGGCTAAGGCAACCACTAAGTGCATTAAAAAGTCTGGATTAGGGGGCCGCTCCTTTTCTTATTTGGCGGCAAACTCTTGGAACGAACTTCCAGCTGAACTTCGACTAATCAATTGCCACCCGCTATTCAGGAAAAAGCTGAAAACACACCTATTTTCCAAAGCCTGATAAGTTATAGAATCTCCCTCACTACTGTATTTTTGAACTGTAAAGGGCGGTCCGTTAGCGCCGTGATATCCATTCGTATGAATAAATAAATAAATAAATAAATACTATAGTGCACAGAATAAGTCTGGCAACCTTCTTGCCAATTATCTCAAGATTAAAAAGGAACGCACTAGAATTTAGTCCATTGTAACTACATCTTATAATACTGTTCATAAAGATGAAGATATTCTCTTAGAGTTCACTAACTTCTACCAAAAACTTTATACGCCAGAGTCCCCCCTCAACCGACTGTTAGCTCACAGTACTTATCTTGCATTCCTCCACCCTCCTCTCCAGATGTAGATTTTTCCTCCTTAGAAGCTGATATACAAAATAATGACATTCTTAAAGCCATTTAATCCATTAAAAAAGGAAAAGCTACTGGGCATGATGGTTTCACAATAGAATTTTACACACATTTTTCTAGTTTCCTCATTCCCAAATTACATCAGTTATTTTTATTCTTTATAGCATCCCAGAAATCTAAAGGTGCTTTTCAAGAAGCTTTGATTTGTCTTCTCCCTAAAGAAAATAAAGATCATACATTGTGTAAAAACTATAGACCCATTTTTTTAAATAATTAAGATTATAAAATATTCACAAAAATTATTGCCCTATGTTTAGATATCATTTTCCCAAAGTTAATAGGAAAAAAACAGTGCGGTTTTATTAAGGGCTGTCACTTATCTGATAATACCTGACTCTTTTTAATGTTCTTAGTAAATCCCAATCTCATTCACGATCATTGGCGGTGGTTGTGCTGGATGCTGAAAAAGCCTTCGACAGGGTCAATTGGCAATTTATTTTTTCAACACTTGTTTGGTTTGATTTTGGTCCTAAATTCCTTCTTATGTCTCCTTACTCTATTCTTTTCCTAGATCCTTTATTCTAGCTAATGGCCTTGTATCTGCCTCTTTTTCTCTCCACAGAGGAGTCCAACAAGGTTGTCCTCTCTCCCCACTTTTATTTATTTTGGTATTGGAACCCTTTCTAACAAAAATTCGCTTGAATACTGCTATCACAGGTTTTCCATATGGTGATAAGCACCTCAAACTTTCGGCATATGCGGATGACATTCTGGGGCATATGTAAGTAGCCGTTTGCGATTCGCAAACGCCGAAATTCAGAGAATTTCGGCGTTTGCGAATCGCAAACAGCGTTTTGATATGTAGGTGCCACTTAGCAAAATAAGGAATCGCAAAAATTGCCATTCCTTATTTTGCTTAGAGTATGTAAGGAATCGCAATTTTGCGATTCCTTAAATGCCATGTAGGGGTGCTTTAAAAATTGATTTTTTTGCATAAGGAATCGCAAAATACCACCTACTTCAATTAGATGGTATTTTGCGAATTCCTTCAAAAATGCATTTTTTTTTCAAAGTGCCATGTGGCGCACAGACATGAACTTAGGGCATGTATGTGCGCCACATGTACTTACAGGCATATTTCAGGGGTGCAACAGGTGTCCTTTGGACACCCTGGCACCCTTGGAATTGCGATTCTCAAATTGCGATTTTCTCATAGAAAATCGCAATTTGAGAATGTATCCCCATTCATTCCTATGGGCCTCTTGGCCCATAGGAATGAATGGGACACTCATTCCTTAATTGCGATTCGCAATTTGCTAATCGCAATTAAGGAATGTTAGAGATTCGCAAAAAAATTGCACATTTTTAACTACAGTCCATTTTGCTATTCTCAAATAGCGATTCCTTAAAAATCGCTATTTGGGAATCGCAAACTGGAAAGTACCTACATATGCCCCACTTTTATTTATTTTCAATCCTCAAACCTCCATACCGTCTTTTCTATCACAAGTCTCAGATTTTGCTTTAGTGTCGGATACAAACTAAGGGGCACCTTAGGATGGTGGCTGGACATCTTGACGTGAAAAGAGACCGCCCGCCATAAGGGAGTGGTCCCATGGGGGCCATTAGGATGCACCCGCCACAGTGGCGGGCGCATCCCGCATATTTAACATTGCCGGAGGCGGTGATGAAAGCACCGCTCGCCGCAATGCTAAAAATGCACGTGGTGCATTTCATTTAAAAAAAAAAAACTTTATTGTGCATTTAAATACGATTACAACCATGGGCCTACAACCGCAGGGGCCGGCCGCTAGAACAAGTAAAAGCGATCATTGTTCAGCACAAATCTGCGGCCGATCTCCTAGAGGTCCGGCAATAATACAGGATACGATTCGCAGCAACACAGGATGAAATCAGGATATAATAGTATTTTGTTTTTTATAAACAGGAACAAAGAAAAGAAACAAGCAAATCTCAAGGCACAAGACATTATATACGAAGTTGTGCTCATACGGGGGGACCCTCAAATACAAGATGAACAAACTAGCAAGCGGTAAAGATGGTCGGGGGGGAGTCAGTGGGGAAGTCAAAAATCAGGAAAGAAAGTAGACTACACAAGGAATGTCGGATCAGGGGGATAGGGAGATGTCTGGATTATCCTCAAACGGGGGTGTTCATATTTTTCCTCGAAAGGCGTTCCATTGGCCCCAGATTCTAGTCCACGCCCCAGGCTTGCCCCTAGCCAAATACACAGTCTTCTCTCTGAACATACTCCAGTCCATATTCTCCTTCCATACTGACACGGTGGGGGGCCGTCGGGAACCCCACAACTGCGCAATGTCTCTCTTTGCGATCATGTTCCCGAGGGCCGCCCACCGGGCCTGGGCGACGGTGTAATCATTCGGCTCCCACACATTCAACAGACATCTCCACGCCTCAGGCAGCAGAGCAACTCTGGTGACACACTCCATTACAGCATGCACCCGAGTTCAATACGCAGCCACCTCCCGGCATTCCCAGATGATATGGAGGAAAGCAGCATTCTAACCACATCCACGCTTACATAACCCATCCGCAGAGAAACCCATGGAGACCAAACGAGGACCGGTAACATACACACGATGAAGAATTTTGAGTTGGACGAGACGGAGACGGGCGGGAATGGCTACCTACTTCGGGGAAGACAGTGCAGACTGCCAGTCTTCATCATCCAGTTCTAACCCGTCCCCAGTCCAGGCCTCCCTGAGACGCACGAGGAGATCTGCCCGATTGTTGATTAACTTCTTATATATTAGTGAAATCGTACTATCAGGCAGATGACCATCGAGTACTCGGTCTTCCAGTGGGGAGGACTCAGGAACATTGGCATCGGCAGCGAAGACCGATGTCAAGGCATGGCGGACCTGTGCATATCTAAAAAACTCTCTTTCACTCAGCTCATATTCATTCTGTAGTGTCTCAAAAGTCTTAACCGCACCCTTCACCCAAAGGTCACCTACTCTGCTTATACCAATCATATCCCATTTCTCAAAACCTTTCATTGTCCAGAGGCATCCCAATCTCTCCGACGCATACAAAGGGGTCGCACGTGTCAATCGATCCTTCCAGCCCAGGGCAGCATTTGCATCACTCCAGTCGTGCACAGCAATCTTAGTGGGCCCTGTTAAATTTCTCCCTGCTGCCTTAGAGTAGAGCGCCCTGTTGTAATTCCCACCCGGCAACTGATGCTTGTCCATCTCAAATGCCGGATTTGGGCTGGGTGCATACATTGCGTGATTAATCGCGCACAGCTGAGAGGCCCAATAGTACCGCCTGATATCCGAGAGCGCCATGCCCCCATCATACCAGGGGAGAGTTAGCTTAGCAAGAGCAATTCTTGCACGGCCATCCCAAATGAGCCGCCTCTGTAGGCTTTCCACTTCCCGAAAGTGACTTGCCGAGATGATGTCAAACGAATACTGGAGTGCGTATAAAAACCGTGGCAGGGACATCATTTTGAAGAGCGCGGCATGACTGAGCGGTGACAGTGGCAATCTACGCCAACGAACCACGTCAAGCTTCAACCTCTGGAGAGGGGGGAGAAGATTGCGCTCGTAACGAGCAACATGGTCTAGCGATACGAAGATCCCCAAATATTTGAAACCCGTCTGGGAAACCTGAATAGGAAATCTACGTGGCAAGGGAGGGAGGCCACCCGAAATTACATACACACAAGATTTAGTCCAATTTATGACCAGACCTGAATTCTTGCCGAAAAGAAGTAAGAACATCAAACAAGACGTTAAGCGATTTACGGGGGAGGTAAGGTATAAGAGAATATCGTCGGCATACAGCGAGATACGGTCTTCAAAATCGGGAGTCCACTGAATACCCTTTATCGACGGCTCCCATCGGAGCCAGGCTGCAAGGGGCTCTAAGGCAAGTGCAAAGAGTAGGGGGGACAGCGGGCACCCCTGTCTCGTACCCCTCCCAAGAGTGAAGGAATTGGATACTCGGCCGTTAACAACCACCTGAGCCAGCGGTTCCCTGTAAAGAAGCTTCACCCACCCGATAAACTCCGAACCGAAGCCAAATTTCACGAGGGCGGCCCAGAGATAAGGCCATTCTATCGTATCAAAGGCCATCGTGGCGTCCAAGGAAGCCAAGATGGCCGACTCTTGAAGAGACCCCGCCCTCGCGAGAACACCATGCAAGCGCCGCAAGTTGAGTGAGGTGTTCCAATGTGGGATAAAACCAGATTGATCCGGATGGAACAGGTCACAAATCACCGTAATCAGACGATTGGCGAGAACTTTGGCTAGGACTTTAGGTTCGGCGTTCAACAGGGAGATGGGCCTGTACGAGGAGCAGCGATCCCGAGGCTTGCCCTCCTTAGGAATTACCACAATTGCTGCTTAACGCTGATCACAAGGGAGGGCGCCAAGGTCTCGTGACTCCAGGAACATATCGCGGAGATATGGTGCGACTTTATCAGGGCACAGTTCGTACAATTCAATGGGCAAACCGTTCGGGCCCATAGCCTTGCCCGAACGAACAGAACGAATAGCAATCGCAATCTCATCCGCAGATAATGGAGCATCCATTAACTCTCGTCTTCCTCGGATAGACAGGGCAGCGCAATATCGCGCAGCAACAAATGGGAGTCTTCCTCATCTCTATCAGACACCGGGGAATACACAGTACGAAAATAGTCAGCAAAACACTCCACAATCTCACTTGGGTCAGTCACACACTCTTCATTCAAAGTCTGAATCACAGGGACCACACGATTTGCCCTTTCTTTCTTATCGAGCCACGCAATCAATTTACCCGCCTTGTCCCCGACATCATACAATCTGCCCTGCTGCTCCCTGTACATTGTTTTGGCAGCATCCGTGACAAGGGACTTATAGTCCAGCTGCTTCAAACCAAGGGCGTGGAGTCTATCTTGGGTAACGCTTGATTCTAGGTCATTCTCCAGTTCAACTATTTCCGCCTCAAGACGCACAACCTCTTGATGCTTAGTTTTCTTGGCTTCAGAAATTAAGGATAAGGCATGTCCACTGATAACAGTCTTGAAAGCTTCCCACAGGGACACAGAAGAGGAAACAGACCCCTCGTTTTCAAGGAAGTAGTGGTCTAGGAACTTTATCAAACTGTTACGGATCTTGGGATTACGCAAATACCAGGGGTTAATGGGTGCGACCCGCCCGCACCATTCACCCCAGCATCCATACAAAGCCACAATGGGGAATGATCCGAGATTCCCCGGGCCAGGTGTCTGATCTCTCTAACAGAAGGGGACTGGGCAGCAGGCATGAGAATGTAATCGAGTCTGGAGAGACTCCCATGGGCCCCAGAGTGAAAGGTGTACTGACTCTGCGTCGGATGCATCAACCTCCAGCAATCTACCAAACCAAAAGTGTCCAAAAACCCACCAAGCCATGACTGGGACTTAGGAAGATCTCTAGAGGATGACGATCTACGGTACCAGAAACAACAGAATTAAAATCCCCACCCATAAGGAGAGTGCCATCAGGGAACTCCAGCATCACACTCCCGATATCTGAAAAGGTGGAGGTCTGAAGACCCGGGGGAACATATACAGTGAGCAACGAAAGAGTCTTACCCTCCCATCTACCAGTGAGGGCGGCGTAGCACCCCCTATCATCGAGGATTACATCGTCAATCTCCAAGGGGAGAGAGGACCGAACAAGAATACCCACCCCCCTAGAACCAGTGGTGAACCCAGAGTGTGCGACCAGGCGATAACCCCACCTATTCATGGCCTGGCACATATTTCCCACCAGATGCGTCTCCTGCAAAAGAACCACATCGGGGGACAGGCGACGCAAGAACTGCAGTACCACTCCCCGTTTTATTCGATCACCCAACCCATTGACATTCCAATATATTAACCTCAGCCCACTACCCCCATCCCAACAAGTGATGCAGAACTCACCCCACAAAGAGCAGAACATTCGAAGCATGGAGAAAAACGATACGTTGCCTTCAGAAAGAAAAGCAAACTCACAAACACCCCTTCCCACCCCCCAACCAACTCCTGTTACAACTCCCCCCTCCCTGCACCCCTGCAGTAGACTAAAAAGCCACCCCAACATGCAGTGTGCCTGTCGCCCTAACATTTCCCAATGTATAAAAAGACCCTGGAGGAGGAAAGAGGCCCATCCTCCCGCCACCCTAGAGAGAACATCAGTAAAATACGTGTGTATGAAAATGATAGAACCTCTAGTATTCGGAGATCAGGGGCCGAGTCATCATTTCTGTTCAGGCTCACCACCCTCGGCACCACCAGGGTGCTCAGTTCGGTCGTTCCGGGTAGGCAGAGAATCCAGCCAGTCACTCACATTCTCTGGCCAGTCAAAGAAAAATGTACGGTCCTCGTACTCCACACGAAGCCTGGTAGGGAAAAGCATCGCGTATTTCAGGCCTAAGTCTCGGGGACGTCGCTTCACACCCTGAAAACCCATCCTTTGCCTCTGGACGAGCGGAGTGAAATCTGGGTAAAAGTTAACTGTGGAGTTCTCGAATTTCACCGGGCCGCTCACCCTCGAAGCCTGCAGGATAGCATCACGGTCCCTGAAGTGAAAAAGCTTGGCGATGATAGGCCTCGGAGGGGCGCCCGGTTTCGGCTTTCCACCCGGAACGCGATGGGCACGCTCCACTGCAAAGAACTTGCTCAGTCCAGAAGGGGCAAGATGGTTCAGGATGAGGTCCTCCACCAGGAGATCAATCGAATGATTTTCGGGGTTTTCCGGGACACCTATGACGCGGATGTTGTTGCGTCTTGCCCTATTCTTAAAATCCTCCAGCCGATGAGACATGAGATCATTAGTTGATTTCAGATTGCCAAGTTCGGTTTGAAGTTTCGACACATCGGCCGTGAGGCTAGAAGTCTTCAAATCCAGCGATTTCACCTTCTCATTGGTTTTAGACAGGTTGGCTCTGATCAGGGTGACATCGATGGCAACTGTGTCAATTTTATGAGCAAGAGCCTCATACTGTTGGCCGATGGTCTCCTTCATGTTAGCGATGGCGCTCATGACGTCTTGAAGAGACGGATCAGTAGGGGCGGTTGAGTCTTCCTTGGCGTCCTCCGGGGTACGGCTAGCGCCACCAGGGGATCCTTTAGATTGAGTATACCGGTCCATAATGTTGGTTTGGACCGGTCCCCCGCGAAGGGGCGCCTAAGTCTTCCGTTTCTCGGCTTCGCTCCTGGCCGCCATACTGAAAGATGCGCCCCGGAGGGGCCCGTGAGACCTAGTGAAAATGGCCGCCTGCGGGCAAGTCACCAAAAGTCCACAAAAACAGGCTCGCGTGGCAGAGGCAAAGACACAGTTCGACCCGACTACGTAGAGGATAGAGTCTCACTCTAACTGAACAGAGGCTGGACAGATCTCCGACGAACTGAACTGTCCCGCAGTCAGACAATGCCAGGACCCAAAAGTGAAACCGAAAGTTGATGTAGGGCTACTGGGGGAAGACCCCTCCGCCGTTGTTATTGAACTTCGTCCCGGCGTCACAATTTGCCAAGTCCCCGGCTTACCGCAGGGTGGGCCTCAAAAGTTCGAATCAACGTAGTTTCGGTTCCCAAAGTCCGAATCAAAATTTTTAAAGAGTTAAGAGATCAGCCGAGGTTCCTCTTCAATAATCCGTCCAAAAATTCAGGATGTTGTCAGGATAAGTTGCGAAGAGTGGCGAGGGTCCCGGGAGCTCTGTGCTCACGCGGCCATCTCGGATGCTCGCGTAGCTCCTCCTCCCCCGTGGTGCATTTCAATGCACAACGTAACGCGCAGTGCCTGCCACGTTGTATATTGAATGGTACCATAGGTACCCTCCATGTGAACCCCCCACCCCCCAGAGTCCCTGGGGGCCCACAATGGACCCCCGCAAAAGATTCCCGCATCCCTTTCCGTGGCGGCAACCCCGCCTTGGATTGGCATGTGTCCGCCCCTTCATAATATGGATGGCGGTGTCTAGCAGACACCGCCACCATATTAAACTCTTTTCCACCCGGTCGACTTGTCGACCGGGCATAAAAGCGGTGGACGGTCTTTCCGTCCACCGTGGTCCCCCGCCATAGTAATATGGCGGACGAAATGGGTGGCGGGCGGGGCGGGTCTCGGGGGGATCGCCACCGCCCGAGATCCTAAAGACCCCCTAAATGTTGATAAATGTGAAATTGCGATTCTCCTTTTACCATGACTGGACAATCTGGATTTCATTAAAGACACGGGGGCTAATAATATGCATGCAACTTTTAATGCAGACCCAAGCAGCCGCATACATCACAAAGCAAAAGTTCCATATTAGAACGTTATAAAACAAATAAAAGGCATGAACTCTAGGCAATCAGCCTCTTTTAAATGTGGTGTAAAGAAAGGAAAGAGTAAACTCATAAGTTCTTTAGTGTATCACGAAGAAGAAAGAGATGAAAGATTAATAAATTGATCCGTGGGACAGGAACATGAAATTACGAGAAATCATCTGAAAAAGAGAAAGAGACATAAATGATTCCAGAAATGCAAAGAGTAAAAGAACAATTCTGTAAACAAGTATAATCATTGTAAATGCAAAGAAAGCATTCAAAATAAACATATCACAGAAGCAAATATAAGATATGAAAAGGTATACTGTATGTTAAAATCAACCACCCAAGGGAAAGGGTGGGAGGGATAATGTTATCCTTGGTGTCTTTAATGAAATCCAGATTCTCTAGTCATGGTAATAGGAGAACTGCAATTTAATTACAAGACCGGACGCTACCATTATGCATGTTGGTAGTCATGTAAGACAACATCAGACATATGGGTGATTGGTTTGCAATAGTGATGAGCAAAAGTTCTAGAATTAGACCAATCAGCAGCTTTAAGAATATCATCTAACTTACCACCTGACCAACATGACTTACTGGTCATTGTACCTCTGATAGAATGAGGTTTAAAAATATTCAGATCAATACCTGCAAGGTTCATAACTATTTTAACCCATCTTGCAATAGAGGCAGCGCTAACACCCTTGTGAGGTTTAACAAAGGATATGAGTAACTGATCCACACGAGAGGGGAGAAGTGCATTCATCCTTAAGTCATAATCTTTCATACAGTCCACAACACAAAGTTTTTTACATATGTCAAAGCGTGGGTAGAAAATAGAATCAGACATAGTCTTGGTTCTTCTATGCAGTTCAAATTTGACCCCAAAAATATCATAAGCTCTATAACAAATATCAAGAGCTTTAACATCAGAAATTCTACGACAAGAAATCAAGCAAAGAAGTGTAGCTAATTTGATTGAAAGGTTCTTTCTGTTCAAAAGAGAATTATCAGGCCAACTACAGAAAAAGTCAAGAATTAATTTGACATCCCACAGAGATTGATATCTAGGTTTTGGAGGTCTCCTAAGTCTGATACTCTTAAGGATTCTATAAATAATAGCGTGTTTACCTACCGTTTTACAATTGATCAGGGCATGACCTGCTGAAATAGCTGATCTATAGCAATTGATAGATCTATAACTTAGACCCCTTTCGAATTGTTCCACTAGAAAATTTACTATGCTAACAATAGGTGCTTCCACGGAATCCAGGTTCCTTTCCAAGCTCCAACGAAACTAAACTTTCCAAATGTTGTTGTATCGGTAGTGTGTCCCAGGGGCCTAAGATTCTCCGAGGAGAGTTGAAGGTGTCGACGAAAGTACTGCGAGATCATTGGATCTCGTGACACTCTCCAGGCAAGAAGGCTCAAATTCCCTGTTTGAACAAGAGGGTGAATTTGACCATCTACGTCTGTAAGAAGGCCTGGAAGGAGAGGGATTAGGAAGGGGAGGTCGAAGGCAAGCTCAAGGGCGGTGGGAAACCATGCGTGAGATGGCCAAAAGGGAGTCATTAGTGCGATTGAAGAGTTATGATGTCTCACCTTCTGAAGAACTCTCTGGACCATTGCGAAGGGGGGAAAGGCATAACCATTGATCCCTTCCCAAGATGGGAGAAAGGCGTTGACCGCTAGAGTACCCGGGCCGGGCATTCAGCTGTAATAATCTTTCAGTTGGAATATGAGTCTGCTCGCAAAAAGATCTATTTGGAAAGGACCCCAAAAAATGTTGAGGGAATTGAAAACCGAAACGTTGAGTTTCCAGTCGCTGTGATCCAAGAGGAACCTCCACTTTCAATCTGCACAAAGGTTGGATTTCCCTGGAAGGTATTCCGCTCTTAGGAAGATCTTGTGCTCTAGGCAGAATATCCAGAGTTTTTTGGCCGAGTCGAAAGGTCTACTGATTTGGTACCTCCTAGGCAATTTATGTAAGCCACTGCGGACATGTAGTCCATTTTTAGTATAACAGATCTGCCCTGAACGGAGTGTTTGAAACTCATTAGTGCATAAAGACCTGCGGTGAGTTCTAAGACATTTATATGGTGCAAAGATTCTTCTTGAGACCAAACTCCTCCTGTGTTCGGATCTAGGAGACAGGCACCCCAGCCATGAAGGCTCGCATCTGATTTTAGAACAAAGTCTGGAACTGAGCCAAAGATCGCTCCGTTCCATGCATCTAAGTTGTCTAACCACCAGGTCAGTTCCAAAATGGCCTCCTGGTTTAAAGAAACACGATCTCCGTACCACAGGCCTGATCTCAGTCGATTCGCTTTTATCCTTTGGATGGCTTGATAATTTAAGGGGCCAGGAAAGATAGCTTGTATAGAAGAAGAGAGAAGCCCCAGGAGTCTGGCTAATTCCCTTAGGGATAGGTTCCGATGTTTCAGGACATGTTTTATCTCTTTCTTGATTATGGAAATCTTCTTTGGTGGCAGAAGAAGAAGGCAATTCGTGGTGTCTACAGTGAAACCCAGGAATTCCATGGATCTTGAGGGAGATAGTATTGACTTCTCCTTGTTTACAATAAATCCCAGATTCTTCAAAAGGTCTACTACAGTCTTGAGGTCCTGAAGTATTTGAGAATAATCTTGAGACATGATCAGGATATCGTCTAAGTATATGATCATACGAATACCCTTTTCTCTTAGAGACGAGGCAACTGATCTCATTATCTTAGTGAAACACCAAGGGGCAGAAGACAGACCGAAAGGAAGAGCTTGGAATTGAAACAGATGGTTTTTCCAAAAGAACTGAAGGAAGGGTTGATGTTCCTTAGCCAGAGGGATGGTAAAGTAAGCGTCTTTCAGATCTAGTTTGACCAACCAGTCCCCTTCTAATAAAAGGTTCCTGAGAAGATGGATGCCCTCCATCTTGAAGTGTCTGTAAACAAGGTATTTGTTGAGTTCCCTCAGATTTATAACAGGTCTCCAACCCGTGTCTTTTTTCTCTACAAGGAAGAGAGTACTTACAAATCTCAGCAGGTGCATAAGGACCTCTATGATTGCGCCTTTCTGAAGCATTGTGGATATCTTTTCCTCTATAATCTTCTCTTGATCTAAGGTAAGCGGAATTTCTCTGGGAAGTGAATTTTGTATAGGGGTTTCTGTAAAGTCTATACTACACCCGTCTACAGTATTTAGAACCCAAGGATCTTGAGTAATTAGTCTCCAGTTCTGAGTAAAGAATTTTAGTCTGCCTCCTACTTTTGGGGAAAAAAGTGGGGTGGGGTGAGAGATTGTAGTACTCACTCTGAGAGTTGGTGTCATTGGTTGCTCCTCTTGCTCTGAAGCCTCTCGAGTGGAATTCTCTTCCTCTAGGAGGGAAGAATTGGGCTTGATTGGAGGTTTGAAAGCCTCTTCCGCTGTAACCCTTGGACCTGGAATAGGGCCTGCGATTGAAGCGGCCGGAAAGATTTGCCCCTTCTTCCGGCCCTGCCAAAAAGGTTATTGGAGTTGAAGACTCGTTTCATATTTTGGTGGGCTTTATCTAGAGCGTTGAAAGTATAGACGTATTTACCTAAAGTTTTAATTAGGTTTTCACCAGAAAGCAAACCCTTTGGGTTGACTGAGGGTTCCTTGTCAGGTAGATCACTTAATTTTGGGCATATTTTCGTAAGGACAACCCTTCTTCTTTCTGAGTTGAGACCGGCATTGGCATTACCTAATAAGACTAAAGCTCTTTGACTCCACCCACGGATTATATTGGTGTTTAATGGAGATTCAATGATATAGCTATCCTCTGCAGCATCTATGATTTTCGCTAAAAGCCCAAGTGCATCAAGGAGACGGTCCTGACAAATTTTAAGGGATTTCTCCATTGCCTTTCTTGGATCTCTACCGAGTTAAAAAAGTTATTTTATGAGTTCGGGGTCAAGGTTTGGGGTATTGCAGACCTTCCCTTCGATTGAGGGTCTTGAACATTCTGCCCTCAGGAGATTGCGGGTGTCTCTCTCTAGAGAGTTTCCCAGCCATTTAGTAATAAACTTGCTAACATGATCATGGGTAACCCATTCTGAGCTGCGTGGATGTTTGATGTTAAGTGGAGAAAACATCTCTTCACCTAGAGGATCCAAGATGCTATCCTTGGAAGAGGAGGGAATATTTTCATTAAAGAGTAGGGAGTAAAATTCTTGGTTGTCTTCATCCAGGTCAAGGATGTTCTCATCAGGGAATTCAGAAGTATCGTCATCATGATAGTTGTCATCATGAAAGAATTTGAGATCGTCATCTTAAGCACTTGGATAGCTTGTGCTGCGGGGGACACCTTTAAATGTTGTGCCGCGAGGGACACCTTTAAATCTTGTGCCGCTAAGGACACCTGAAGCGTCTGAGGAGCAAGGCCCACCAATGACCTGTAAAAGTGCTCTTAGGGGTATACTCGATGTTATTTGTCTTTTTGTTTTTTTTACCCCATATTTCAACCACACCGTCATCATCCATAGGGTTTTGTTGAATTTGTACAGCGTCATCCTCCTCCGAGGAAAACGATCTCTTTGACGCCATAACTCTGGACAGTGTTGAAAACATGCAAGATCTCATTTTCCTGTGAATCATACTTTTAATTCCCTCATCCTCTATGTTGGGTAAGGGGGTGTTGCCTTCATCCGAGTCTATATCAGACATTGTCAGGAATAAGGATAAGGAGAGGAGAGGTAAGTAAGATTAGGTAAGTAGAAGTATATATATAATATATATATTTTCTTTTATATATCATTCATTTTCTTTACTTTTTTTTCTTTCATATATTTTTTATGGCAATTTGTTATATCTTCCCCCTTTTTTTTTTTTATAGGTAAAATGCAGGGAGGGAAACGATGATGGGTTCAAGGGGATAAGAAATCTGAAATGGGCCAAAATTAGATCTAATAAGGGTTTATATATCAATATGAATATATTTGAGGATGGGGCCAGTATAGGTGAAAGGTAAAAACCCAGCAAAGGATATTTAGGCCAAAAGATCTTAAGAGGAACGGTCGCATATCAAAAAACAGCTGATCACCTCGGTAAACTGCCCGATATCTCGAGCGCGATCAGCTGTTGTTAGGAGACCGCATTGTGAGGCTGTAAATAGAGGAAAAGCCCCTAGCAACCACACGACTCTGCATGTGTGTTGCCGAGGGTCTTTCCTCCAACTGGAAACATTGAGGAAAAACTCCGTAGGCTTAGCGCGGTCTCACCGGCTAAAATGGAGCGCGCTGGAGCCGAGGAATGATGTCTCGGTCAGGCACACATTAAGGAGGGAGCAAGCGCGTGGAGGTAAAGAGCGCAAATTAGCGCAAGGGGGTTTAAACATCAGCGCAAGGGGGTTTATTTATTTATTTATTTTTTTAAATTTGTTTTTATTGCAGAATTAGAAACCACAGCTTACAATTGCTCAACCAGTCCACTCATGGTGTCCCCCCGCATCAATCGTAAAAGCGTGTACCATACACAGCCATTCAGCCCGCATCCCGGAGGCCGGGCGGCACAGTGTCCTAAATAACAGGAAGACATCATGGTGAGCGTCCCTATGGGACAATGGTCGAAAAGAGCGTTTTACGTATCTGCATTTTACCCCCCCACCCACAACAAATAACAACATCAGCCATCCTACATATGCAGGTCAGTGCTACAAGCCGCTACCGTACCTCCCCCGTGCTCTGTGGGGCCCACCATACCTGTCCCGCACCCCTCTGCTACCTCCCACTAGCCACCTACGTCCCACAGGCCCTCCTCAGTCCCAAAATCTCCACCGCGGTCCATCAACCCCCTGGCTCCCAACCCACCCCGAACGCCCTCTGAACAACCCCCCAGTACCCCCGCCCCGGCAACCGCTAATGGTGTGTGTCATGTTCCTAATTGTAGTATGGGTCCCGCCACAGTGTCAATGATAACTCTGAACTAGTATGCCTCGCGGTGTCCTCAGGTCCCATCCACTCAGTCCTCATCCTCTACTAAGGAATCACGTAAGGCCTGCACCACCAATTCCCACGCACGCGCTGTATCCAAGGCCTTCTCATTACCAAGCTTGACAGCCTGCCTCATTCGGAGCACACTCTCACATTCAGACCACCGCAACAAGTCATTCTTCCACCTCCTTACTGACGGCCCTCCCCTGGACTTCCAATGCCACGAAATCTCTCTTTGTGCCAGTATCAATCCCAGGTCAATGAATTTGCTCGTCACCTTAGTGTGTTTGGTGTGCGGGAACCAGAGCAACAGACACGCCGCCATGTCAAATTCCACCTCCCTGTCAGTCACTTCGTTTAGAAGGTCCCCCACCTCTGCCCAATAGGCCTCCAAATGCGGGCAACCCCAAAACAAGTGATCCATGTCCGCCTCCGGCGACAAGCACCTCGGGCACCGTGCGTCCGGCACCTGGAAGTACCGCCTTATTTTCTCCAGAGTCAGATAGGCCCTATGTAGCACAAAGAAGTGCACCTGCTGGAACCGAGCATTCCTCGTGCCTTTCCACGTACGCCGTAAAATATGGCTCCATGCCGTGTCCGGAATGGGCCTGCCCACACTCTCCTCCCATTTCGCCTTGAGCCCCAGGAGCGGTTCCAGTCCCTCGTTCAACATCCTGTTATGGAGGCAGGTCACTGCCTTAAAGGTGCCTGCTGCCATTACCACATACTGGCATGCCATAGTTGTGTCCGGTTCAATGAGCCCTCCCTTCCAATGCTTCTGTATAGCCGCTACCACCGCCGCATGTAAGAGGAAACCCCCGTCAGGTAGCCCGAGCTGTTCTTGAAGTACTCCGAAGGGCACTAAAGTCCCATCGACATACAGGTCTCCCACCACCTGAAGGCCCGCCTCTTCCCATTCCAGCAATGGGGACCAATCGCCTCCATGCGGTAGGGCTGTCAGCATGCCAATCGGTATCTCCGGCGCATATGGTCGAGTCGCCTTCGCCCTCCTGAGACTCCTGTGCCAGCATAACCTGAGCGTCCGTTCCTCCATAGTGAGGCCCCGCAACTCCAGTTTCTGCTGCATAACGATATAGGCCAGCACATGGCGCTGTATCCCCAACTCTCGATCACACTCCGGTCCCCTAAACACCCGAGCCACATGCTGCGTAAGAACCTGGAGTTGCGCCGCCAAGTAATACAGTTCAAAGTCGGGGACGGCCATCCCCCCCTCAATCTTGGGGCGTAGCAACGTGCTCAACGCCACTCTACGGCGGCCATGTCCCCACAGGAAACCGATGACCATCGTCCTCAGGTCCCTAAAGATCTTCTGAGGAATCCAAATGGGCAGTGTCCGAAAATAGTACAGGAGCCGGGGGAGCGCCACCATTTTCAAGAGAGCAATCCTACCCAGTACCGTCAGCGGAAGAGTTGACCAAAAAGACATACTACCTCTCAGCGCCCGAACGCACCGTCCTATATTGCCCTCTAATAGGTCCGCGGTCACGTGGTAGATACGGACTCCCAAATAAGTGAAGCAAGATGGCTCCCACACCACCCCCAAGTCACGAGCAGGGCAGGGCGACTCCGCTCTCAGCGGAAACACACAGGTCTTTGCCCAATTGATCTTGAGGCCCGACAACTGGCCAAACTCCGACAACAGGTCCATCGCCCCTTCCAAAGCCCACTCCGTGTCGTCTAAATACAGCAACAGATCATCCGCATACAGCGAGATGTGATGTAGCCGCCCACCGCTGTCTATCCCCGCATATCTGTCTCCCGACCTAGCATGGACCGCCAAGGGTTCCATCGCCAGGGCGAACAGGAGGGGGGAAAGGGAGCACCCCTGTCGTGTGCCTCTACCTACCGGATAAGCCGCAGACACCAAGCCACCCAAACGTACTCGCGCTGTCGCCGAGGAATACAGCACCTTCGTCCATCGGCGGAACCCCTCACCAATACCAAACCTCTCCAGCACACCATCTAGAAAAACCCACTCCAAACTATCGAAAGCCTTCTCAATGTCCACTGACAGGACCGCCTGGGTCCCGTTCTCATCCAATACAGCGTCCATTATCCCAACCAGTCGACGGATATTCAGCGCCGTACTCCTCGTGGGGATAAACCCCGCTTGATCCCTGTGCACCAGGCCAGTCATATGTGGAGCCAGCCTGGTGGCCAGGATCCGGCTCAGTATCTTATAGTCCACCGTTAACATGGACAACGGGCGATAGGACCTCACATCCGTCGCATCCCTGCCGGGCTTCAGCAGCGGCACTATCAATGCTTCCCTCATGGATCGGGGCAAACCCCCTGATGCATAAGCCTCCGTGTACACCACCAGCAGTCTGGGTGCCAAGCTATCTACAAACTGCTGGTAGAACTCTATTGGCAACCCATCTACACCGGGTGTTTTATTCCGCGCCATATGTTTAATGGCCGCCCTTATTTCAGCTAGCGTGATCAGCCCGCCCAGCTCTTTCGCGTCCTCATCGTCAAGGACCGGAAGCAGCCTCGCTTCTAGGTACTCTGCAATTTCCTGGGCCTCCACTCCCAACTGACTCCGGTACAATTCCTCATAATACATACGAAAGCACTCCAACACCGCTGCCTGAGAATACACCGTTTCCCCCAGTGCGTTATTGATGCTAAGGACCGGGCAGCCCCTAACTTCAGGATTAGCAAGTCTGGCCAGGAGCGTGCCCACCTTATCCCGTTCAGCATGCGCTCTGATGGCGTATTGCCTATAGTCGTAGCTCCTCAACCACTCCGTTTCGGTAGCGACCACCTCCTTCGCTTCCAGCAACCGGGCCTGCAAGTCCGGTCTATCCGGCCTGCGCCGCTCCAGATCTCTCAGTTTCTCTTCCGCAGTCGCAAGTGCATTCAACACAGTCGTACGAGCATTCGAAAACCGACCCAGGCATACCCCTCTCAACACCACTTTCATCGCATCCCACTCAGTGGACCTACACGTAGCAGTACCCTCGTTCTCACTGAAATAATGATCTATGCCCTGCTGGACCGCTTCACTGAACACTGAGTCCTCCAACGTGTCTGGCCGGAGCCGCCATGTTGGAATCGCCGAGCGCTCCCGTTGCCACTGGACATGTACCAATAGGGGATTATGATCCAATATGGTTCTGGCCAAGTATTCCGTGTGAGAGATCAATGGGGCCAGGGACCCGCCACAGAGCACCGAATCAATTCTCACGTGTAGTGCATGGAGGGCTGAGTAAAAGGAATAATCCCTGGTATCCCTGTGCTGTTCCCGCCACATATCCAGCAACCCCCACCTGTCCTGCCAATCCTTCCTGTGCATGGCTAACTTGCGTACCGGGGAATCAACAAGGGGAGGGTGAGACCTGTCCAAAACCACATCCGTAATCGAGTTAAAATCCCCCCCAGTATCACCGGGCCCGCTAGGAAAGAGGCCAAGGACCCGGAAAGGCCATCGAAGAATCGGGCCTGATCAGCATTTGGCGCATATACACAACAGAGAACCACATCCCGACCATACAACCGTCCCTCCACCGCCACAAACCTGCCCTCAGGATCCACCACTTGGTTCAGCGCCTGGAACGGTATCCCCGCTCTCACCCATATCAATACCCCCCTAGCATACGCTGAGTAAGTGGTGCCAAACACCTGACCCGCCATCTTTTTTGCATTGCAGCACATTCCTTTTTCGTCAAATGGGTCTCCTGTAGCATGGCAACCTGGACCCCCCTTCGCACCAAATACGCATGTACCTTGTGGCGCTTGACCATGGTTCGCAGCCCCCGGACATTCCACGTTAGGCATTTTAAGTTAGGTAACGTCCCCATACCAGCAGTGAACAATCCAAGTCAAACATTGCCAGGTCGTATCCCCACCATAGCAGTTGCCCCCCCCGAAACAAACTCTGAAAAGGTAAACACCCCAAACCCCACTCCCCAGGACAGAGCCTACAAACCCAGTGTCAGCCCCGATCCAAACCTCAAACCAAACACACATCCTTCTAACCTGTGGTCGCCACCACAGAAGGCCTTAAGGGCCCTGAGGGGTGAGTTATCGCCGACCCCAGCTAGCGGAGCCCACGCCCCGTGCTCCCCATCCCATCCTGTCAACGCGGCACCCTACTCGGCAACCCACCCATCACCAACAGGATACCACCCTACCAAAAGATCGTGTCCAAGTCCCAATGCAGCCTCAACCGTGAAAAATCTCATCGGATGTCTGAGGGGTCACCAACGGCCCCTTCGAACTCTCTGCCTCCGAAAGGTCCTCTCCCGTCCTGCTGCCTTCGCCGCCAGAGTCCGTCTCCGCCAGTTCACTTTCCTGCTGCGACCTCGTAATGGCCGCCGTCGCCACAAGCGCCTCTCTCTTGTCCGCAGCCATTTGGGCCTCCCGTTTCTCCCGCTGGCGCCTGTTGCGGGACCGGATTTGTTGTGATTGTCTGACCTGAGGTGGTTTAGGCCGATCTTGTCTACTTTTGTGAGACCTATCCGTCCCCGCTCTGTAAGACTCCAGCCACTGCCATGCTTCGTCCGGGGTCTGAAAGAAGTGCGTGGTCTCATCCAGAATGACCCGCAGCTTGGCCGGGAAGAGCAAGGAGTATTGGATGCCCTCCTCTCGCAGTTCCTTCTTCACCGCCAAAAACGATGCCCTATTCTTCTGGACCGCCTTTCTACTGATACCCCGTGATTCCCCTACACTTCGTAGGGCAGTAGTATCAATCACGGGTCGCCCAGGGTGCAGGAATCAGGAGAATTAGCGGGATTCCGCACGGAGCTGCGAGCTCACGCCGCCATCCCGATCGGCGTCCAAGCCACGCCCCCTGCGCAAGGGGGTTTAAACAAAAACAAGCATCAAGCGATGCGGAAAGGAAGGGTGGAAGCCGGCCTCCATAAATTGGAGGTCGGAAGACCGAGCCTAGATGGGGGTGGGGGTTTGAAACCGGCAGATCTAAGCAAAGGGAAGCAGGCAAGAAAAACGCTGACAAGGGAAGTAAATGGTTATAGGAGAGGCATAATATCATTGTCGCAACAGAGGCATCATTATATTATTATTAAAACAGAGGCATTATGTCAATAATCAAGAAATAGTATATGAGCAAGATATCAAACACTTAAAAAAGGATAAAGGAGAGTTGACTTATCTGCTTGGAGCCGCATTTAAAAGAGGCTGATTGCCTAGTGCTCATGCCTTTTATTTGCTTTATAACGTTCTAATATGGAAGTTTTGCTTTGTGGTGTATGCGCTGCTTGGGCCTGCATTAAAAGTTGCATGCTTAATGGTGGCCTCCGGTCTTGTAATAAAATCCTCTGTTTAAACAAGCATTGTTTCCATGTTGATTTCTTGACTTCCTCTTTTCACTGGAGTGCAACTAAAATAAAATACTTAGGCCCCCATTAGGATGGCGAGCGGATCACCCCCACCTGGCGGGCGGTAGGCACCGCCTGCCTGGTGGGGGTGATCCGCCCGCCATCCTAGCCGGAATGGAGCAGCGGACGGAAAGACCGTCCGCTGCTTTTCCGCCCCGATTGCCTTGCGACCGGGGTGGAAAAGGGTTTATACGGTTTATATTGAGGCGGTGTCTATCAGACACCGCCAGCCATATTACATTGGGCTTTTTCAGATGCCCCACGGAAAGGCATGCAGAGTCCGCGCGGTGCCTGCCATGCTGTGCATGGAAGTGCACAGCATGCCTTCCTGCCATTGTAGCGGGCGGTGCTGAGTGCACAGCCCACCACAATGTTAGGAATGCAGGATGCGCCCGCCACTGTGGCAGGTGCATCCTAATGCTACCCACGGGTCCCCCACAGTTATGGTGGGCGGTCCCTTTTACCGGTAGGATGACGGGCGGACAAAGTCCGCCCGTCATCCTAATGACCTCCTTAGGCTTGTGGTTCACACCATCCATTAAAGATAAGGGTTTTTATGGTGGCGGTGTCTATCAGACACCGCCAGCCATATTACATTGGGCTTTTTCAGATGCCCCCCGGAAAGGCATGCAGAGTCCGCGCGGTGCCTGCCATGCTGTGCATGGAAGTGCACAGCATGCCTTCCTGCCATTGTGGCGGGTGGTGCTGAGTGCACCGCCCGCCACAATGGTAGGAATGCTGGATGCGCCCGCCACTGTAGCAGGCGCATCCTAATGCTAGCCACGGGTCCCCCGCCCTTATGGCGGGCAGTCTCTTTCACCGGTATGATGACGGGCGGATCCTAATGACCTCCTTAGGCTTGTGGTTCACTCCTTCCATTAAAGATAAGGGTTTTTATGGTGGCGGTGTCTTTCAGACACCGTCAGCCATATTACAATGGGCTTTTTCAGATGCCTTTCCCTGGCGGCATTGAGGCATGCATAGTCTGCTTTGGGGGCCCGATGTGGGCCCCCATGGAGTCCGGAGGGTGGGGGTTGCACATGGGGGGTACCTATGGTACCCCCCAGCAGTTCCATGCACAGCATGGTAGGCACCGCTCAGTGCCTGCCATGCTGTGCATGGAACTGCACAGCCTGCCTTCCTGCCATTGTGGTGGGCGGTGCTGAGTGCACCGCCCGCCACAATGGTAGGAATGCTGGATGCACCCGCCTCTGTGGCAGTCGCATCCTAATGCTAGCCACGGAACCCCCACCCTTATGGCGGGCGGTCACTTTCACCAGTAGGATGACGGGCGAATAAAGTCCGCCCGTCATCCTAATGACCTCCTTAGGCTTGTGGTTCACACCTTCCATTAAAAATAAGGGTTTTTATGGTGGCGATGTCTTTCAGACACCGTCAGCCATATTACAATGGGCTTTTTCAGATGCCTTTCCGTGGCAAGGCATGCGTAGTCTGTTTTGGAGGCCCGATGCGGGCCCCCATGGACTTCGGGAGGGGTGGGGGTTGCTCATGGAGGGTACCTATGGTACCCCCCAGCAGTTCCATGCACAGCATGGCAAGCACCGCGCGGTGCCTGCCATGCTGTGCATGGAAGTGCACAGCATGCCTTCCTGCCATTGTGGCAGGCGGTGCTGAGTGCACCGCCCGCCACAATGGTAGGAATGCTGGATGCGCCCCTCACTGTGGCAGGCGCATCCTAATGCTAGCCACGGAACCCCCACCCTTACGGCGGGCGGTCCCTTCCACCGGTAGGATGCCCGTCCTCCTAATGACCTCCTTAGGCTTGTGGCTCACACCTTCCATTAAAGATACTGTAACATTAAATTTAAAAAATCTCCAATTAATTTGAACTAACTACACGACACGCTGGCACCCCTTATTTTTATCTTGGTGAGGAAGATTAGACTCTGTTAAAATGATGCTTGTCCCAGTAATTTTATTTTTCTTATCTACTCTTCCAAGCGATAGCCCCACATCTTGTTATAAAAATATCTATATTATTCTCTCAAAATATTTATGGCAAAACAAAAAAGCTAGGATGTCTTATTCTAAACTTAAACAACCTAAACATATGGGTGGTGTCAACTTTCCTGATTTCGCTTCATATCATACTTCATTTTTTCTTAAACATTTTTCTTTTTTGTTATCTGAGAATAGGACTGACCCCAACTCCCAACCTTTGTGGGTAGAAATTGAATCCTCCTTCTTTCACCCCTTCACCTTTGATGAATTTGTTTCCTTATCTCATACCCCAGCAAAATTCTCTCTCCCCATTCTTAAAAATATCCGTAAAGTCTTTCATCCTCTCATATTAGATGGCCTTGATGAGCAGACCGGATTCCTAGTCTCCAATCTGGTATAATAAGCATATTAAAATTTAAAATAGGACTCTTCTTTGGAAAGATTGGTTAGATTTTGGTCTTAAATGGACTCATCAACTTTATCAGGATGATACTTCTATTCTCTTTTCTGAAATTCAATCCCGCTTTTCTCTACCTCTCTCTTATTAATCCAAATATATGGCGATGACTACAGCCACTCAAACTCCTTGTGATATTTTCACATTCCCTTCTACACAAACCCAGTCCTCTCCTATCACAATCCCATTTTTACACACCTCCTCTTCTGCATCCCAAATTTATATGAAATGAAGAGATATCCCGATTACTCATGATAAATCTAAAGTAGAATGTAACTGGGAATCTGATTTAGGTGAATCTTTTTCTATTTTAACATGGAGCAAAATTTGGACTGAAATAAGGAAGTCTTCTAGAGCAGCAAATACTACTCAAACTCCATTTTTCATATATAATAGACTTCTGATCACTCCAGCTAAATTACATCATATAGGTCCCACTATTCCCTCTACCTGATGGTCTTGCCCAGCCCCTGTAGCAGATCTTAAACATATGTTATTTACTTGCCCATCAATTTTTGGATCAGAGTGTGGCAACAAATAAATTTTTCTCGGTTGCATCTCAGAGATATGGTCCTCCTCCAATACTAACATTTCCATTGTTGATTTACTCATAGCTGTAGCGTTTCCACAAATTACAAAATTATGGAAAAATGCTTCAAATGTTTCATTTCAAGACTGGTGGCATGGAAATTGTTATAACCCTAGACTAGATAGGATTTACATTCACCCAATTACACTTGCTATTAAAAGAGATTTATTGTGGTTACCTATTACTAATTTCCTTAATGTATCTGCTCAATCCTTACCCATGCATAATCCTTGCAATGAAGAAGTACCTAAACCTCCTTAAATGTAATGGTTATTATCTGTTATCTAATCCGTTTATATTTTGGTTACAGAATAAGTTATTATTATAGGATTTACTGTAATTCAACTGTTGTATTCTAAGTATAAGACCAGTTATATTATCTGATATACCGTTTTCCCTCCCCTTCTCTTCCCTCTCCTGTTCTTTCCTCTATATGTATTATTTGCCTTATATTAACTTTATATGCTGTTGTTTATATATTTTATTCATATCCAATAAACTCTCTTTTAAAACTTTTTTTAAAAAAAGAGATTGCGGTGATTGCGGCAAGCTGTTATGCACATTACACTTTGTAATGCTTACTGGGGAAAAATGCACTGTTTGCTATTAGTTACATTTCAATCATTCTTTTTAAAGTGCCTTAAACATATGTGAGATCCTGGGTTGTGCATTTAATTGAGCCATGGTATCGAGAATTCTAATGTTAATACGATTTCACTTGTATCATTTTGTGATAAGGTGCTATGCACATTGCACCTTATAAAGCCTATTAGGGGAAAATGAACTGTTTGCTATTAGTTAAACTGCCACCAATCTTTTAAAAATGTTTTAATCATGTGTGAGATCCTGGGCTGTGGATGTATTGAACCATGGCATGGAGAATTTTAATGCTTACATGGTGTATTTGTTTAATTTGTTAATCTGTGTGTTTGAATGGCTCCAACCATGTATTGTATGGTACACACTCAAAATATAGAGATTGTAATATCAACCTACAGAAATATCAAGTCTGAAATATTGAAGGTAAAGAATATCGAGGTCAAGAATATCGTTGGACAGAATATCGACCCTAAGGTAAGTAATATCGATTTCTTTTTATATCGGTGTAATTAATATCGAAGTCACTAATTTCGATGTTACTAATATCGTTATTTGTATTATTGTTATGTATTTTATTATGTATTTAATATGTATGTGTCATATGTTTTTTGTTAAGTATTTTACTTGTTTTAAATTATATGTGTACTATTTGTATATATTATTAATGTTATTTTTAAGTCAATTTTATGTTTTAGGACTGGAGCGGGTTTTGGATTCATAGGGGAATAGGGTGGAAAGTAATTTAAATATAATAAATAAATTATTATTTTTTAGGAATTGCAAATTAGTTTTAATTAATTTTTGCGTTTAAGTTTTGTAGCGGGTAGTGGGTTTATAGGGGAATTGGGTGGGAAGTATTTTAATTGTAATTAAGTAATCATTTATTTTACTTTATTGGTATTGATAATTACTTCATTTTTAATTCTTTATTAATTGGCAATTACTTTTTTTAATTGTTAATTTATTTTGTAAATTGGTAATTAATATTTGTAATTAGTAATTACATTTTTTAATTGGTAAATAATGTTTGTAATTGGTAATTAATGTTTGTAATTGGTAATTAATATTTTTAATTGGTAATTTTTTTTTATGGTAATTAATGTTTGTAATTGGTAATTCATGTTTGTAATTGGGAATTGATTTTTTTAATTGGTAAATAATTTTTTGATTGGTAAGTAATTTTTTGTAATTGGAAATTATTTTTTAATAATTGGTAATTAATGTTTTATAAAAAGTATTTTTTTGTACAAAACATAATTTTATTGTTTACATTTTTTAATTGCTATTCAATTTTTAATAATAAATGTTTTTTGTTTTGAAAAATATTTTATTGTTCAAAATTTATTATTTGGTAACTAATAATAATTAATTAATATTTATTGGTGTTTATTGTTAATTTATTGTTAATTAATTATTCAATTGTAATCATGTTTTTAATAATTTGTAATGGGTATTTGTAAATGTTGAGTTATTTAAAATTTTAATTATTAATTATTTTAAATACAAACATTATTTATAAGTATGTTATATTTAATTTCTATGCTATCCAATGCTTTCCCTACTGTTGCACTCTCTGGAGTGGGAATAGTCATTTTTACCCCTACGCTATCCAACGTTTTCCCTACTGTTTCACTCTCTGAAGTTGGAATAGTAATATTTACCTTCCTGCTACCCAACACTTTCTTTACTGTTGCACTCTTTGGAGTGGGAATAGTAATATTTACCCCTACGCTATCCAACGCTTTCCCTACTGTTGCACTCACTGGAGTGGGAATAGTAATTTTTACCCACCTGCTATCCAATGTTTTCCCTACTGTTGAACTCTCTAGAGTGGAATGGAAATGTCTCCCCCTACGCTATCCAACGCTTTCCCTACTGTTTAACACTCTGGAGTTTGAATAGTAATTTTTACCCATCCACTATCCAACGCTTTCCCTACTTTTACACTCACTGGAGTGGGAATAGTAATTTCTACCCCTACGCTATCCAACACTTTCTCTACTGTTGCACTCTCTGGAGTGGGAATAGTAATTTTTACCTCCCCGCTATCCAACGCTTTCCCTACTGTTGCACTCTTTGGAGTGGGAATAGTAATATTTACCCCTACGCTATCCAACGCTTTCCCTACTGTTGCACTCACTGGAGTGGGAATAGTAATTTTTACCCACCCGCTATCCAACGCTTTCTCTACTGTTGCACTCTCTGGAGCGGGAATAGTAATTTTTACCCCTACGCTATCAAACTCTTTCCCTACTGTTGCACTCTCTGGAGTTGGAATAGTAATATTTACCCCTACGAAATTCAACGCTTTCCCTACTGTTGCATTCTCTGGAGTGGGAATAGTAATTTTTACCCCTACGCTATCCAACGTTTTCACTACTGTTGAACTCTCTGGAGTGGGAATAGTAATTTTTACCCCCATGCTATTCAACGCTTTCCCTATTGTTGCATTTTCTAGAGTAGGAATAGTAATTTTATGTTCTACGCTATCCAATGTTTTCATTACTGTAGTTTTTGTTAAACTTTAAATAGTAGTTTTATTTATTTATCTATTAAATTTTTTTGTATTATTTTAGATAATGTAGTATTTAGTTAATTTTAAATATTTTGAAAGTATATTTAATTTTTTAAATTTATTAAAATAATTATTTACTTTTTATTTATGTTATTATTTTATGTGTGTAGATGTATTTGTAATTTATAGTATTTATAAATTATTTATAAGTAATTAAAATAATTATTAAAAGTTATTAAGTAAGTATATATTATATATTTTATGTATATGTTTAATTGATGTTTTATTATGATATATGTATTATTTATTAATTTTAAACATTATTAAATGTGTAACTATGTTTATTTTATTTATTAGTATTATTTACTTTATTTTTTGCACATTTATTTTTAACAGAAAAAAAACGATCTTTTTAATTACGATATTTTTAACATCAATATTTTGGTTTCGATATTTTTGTACTTAACTTTTTGTAGATAGGATGTCGATTTACTTGCCTTCAATATTCCAACGGCGATGTTTGTGTAGGTCGATATTCTGTAAGTCGATATTCTGTCAGTGATTTGCAATGTATATTATAATTTATTGTATATTTAGAATTGTCTATTTTTATAAATCTGGTAGTGTGTGAATATTTTTATAAGAATTTATTTCTGGAAAATAAAGTATTTTTGACTTTGACTACATAACATTTGGGGGTCGATTCCGATTCGGGAAAGAAAACCGCCCTACAATTCGTATTTTTTAGCCGTTTCCGTACGATTCGTAAAAAGCCGTCCGAATTGCGTAGTACGAACCGTTTCCAAAGATTCCGTCCGAATGTTTACGAACCGTGCAAAAAACTAGCGAAGAACTGTACGATACGGATTCGGCTACTGAACCATACGATTTGTAAACATGGCGTACGACCCGCCAAGTACGATCCTGATCGGAGACCGTGAACGCGACTCGTATGGGAAAAGTCAGTTGCGTATGAACTGCGATTTGTACGCAAAACATTGTGTATGAGTGAACCGCACAATCAAATAAAAAGTGAACCCCCCTCAACGAAGCGCCCATGTACCCCCTAATACGTCACGTATGAGAGAACTACACAAAAAAGTACAAAACGAACCCCCCTCAATGAAGCGCACGCGTACCCCGTAAATACATCACGTGTGAGAGAGCCACATAAAGTACGAAAGAACCCCCCCTCTACGAAGGGCACGCGTGCCCCTTAAATACATCACGTATGAGAGAGCCACACAATAAAGTACGAAATGAACTCACCTCAAAAAAACACACGCGTACCCCTAATACAGCACAAGGAGTGTGCAAAAGAGTCACACAACACTACAAAACATATCTCCTGTGTACAAATGATTGGAAAGCAATGTCCTGGCCAAATCCAAAGTGGCAAACAGAGGGCACAACTCAGACCCACACCAAAATTCAAACCAAGCCACACCCATAAATGGACCAATAAAAAGGGCCCTCACAAATAAACCAGCATCCTTTACAACATGCACAATTACCTAAAGAGACTGACAACACACCAACAACCTCACACATCCATCTTCACACATACCCCAATCATATTTAGACCCACACACCCCCTTCACATTCAGACCCACAATCCCCCATCTATACACACTGTCACCCCCCAATCACATTCGCCCCACAACATGTCTGCACCAAAGAATCCAAAGTTCACAAACCAGGAGATGGAGAGCTTTGCAGATGAAATCATCAGAGTAGAGCCACAGCTGTTTGGCGCATTGGTCAGACAGACCAGCATAGATGACAAAACCCGGCTGTGGGAGAGGATCGTCAATAGGGTAAATGCTGTTGCACCCATCAGGGGCACCAGGAAGGATTGCCAGGCCAGGTGGTACGATCTGCGGAGGATGGTCAAACGCAAGATAGATGAGGACTACGCCAATAGCCAATTCACTGGAGGTGGTGGTCCCCGCAGACCAGAACAGTACCAGCCCTGGGAGGAGAAGGTCATGGTCCTGCTACCACTGGTGGGAGTACATGGAATTCCAAGAGTCGTGGAGCCTGGTGAGTATACAAACAACTCATGTGAAATGGGGGGACACCCAGCAGTCACCCAGACATAAGAGGGGTGGGTGCAGAGGACTCCAAGCAGTGCCCAACAGAATGGGGGTGGCTCGATATCACTCCCAGTACTGCCCAGACATAGGGGGGGGGATTTGACTCCCAGCAGTGCCCAGTCATAGGAGGGGTGTGTGGATATGACTCCCAGCAGTGCCCAGACATAGGAGGGGTGAGTGCAGAGGACTCCCAGCAGTGCCCAGACATAGGAGGGGTGAGTGCAGAGGACTCCCAGCAGTGCCCAGACATAGGAGGGGTGAGGGCAGAGGACTCCCAGCAGTTCCGAGACAGAGGAGGGGTGGGTGGATATGACTCCCAGCAGTGCCCAGACATAGGAGGGGTGAGTGCAGAGGACTCCCAGCAGTGCCCAGACATAGGAGGGGTGGGTGGATATGACTCCCAGCAGTGCCTAGACATAGGAGGGGTGGCTGGATATGACTCCCAGCAGTGCCCAGACATAGGAGGGGTGAGTGCAGAGGACTCCCAGCAGTGCCCAGGCGTAGGAGGGGTAAGTGCAGAGGACTCCCAGCAGTGCCCAGACATAGGAGGGGGGTGTGGATATGACTCCCAGCAGTGCCCAGACATAGGAGGGGTGAGTGCAGAGGACTACCAGCAGTGCCCAGACATAGGACAGGTGGGTGGATATGACTCCTAGCAGTGCCTAGACATAGGAGGGGTGGCTGGATATGACTCCCAGCAGTGCCCAGACATAGGAGGGGTGAGTGCAGAGGACTCCCAGCAGTGCCCAGACATAGGAGGGGTGAGTGCAGAGGACTCCCAGCAGTGCCCAGACATAGGAGGGTGAGGGCAGAGGACTCCCAGCAGTTCCCAGACAGAGGAGGGGTGGGTGGATATGAATCCTAGCAGTGCCCAGACATAGGAGGGGTGAGTGCAGAGGACTCCCAGCAGTGCCCAGACATAGGAGGGGTGGGTGGATATGACTCCCAGCAGTGCCTAGACATAGGAGGGGTGGCTGGATATGACTCCCAGCAGTGCCCAGACGTAGGAGGGGTGAGTGCAGAGGACTCCCAGCAGTGCCCACACATAGGAGGGTGTGTGGCTATGACTCCCAGCAGTGTCCAGACATAGGAGGGGTGGCAGGATATGACTCCCAGCAGTGTCCAGACATAGGAGGGGTGGGTGGATATGACTCCCAGCAGTGCCCAGACATAGGAGGGGTGGGTGCAGAGGACTTCCAGCACTGGCCAGACATAGGAGGGGTGGGTGGATATGAGTCCTACCAGTGGTCAACAGCATGGGGGTGGGTGCAAGGCTCATAGCCTAAAGGCTGCAAGGGGGATGTTGAAGAAGGTTAAACTTTGGACAACCCTATCACACTACTGTTTATGCACAATCCCAATAACAATCATCCCATATGGTCCAGGTACACACCCATGGACCATGCTCAATGTACAGGGATTGAGAAAGTACTGACAACATAGCTGACACTGGGCCATGGTGTATGCTGCACAAGGTCATCCTGTGACCAGTGCAAACACTAACCTCAGGACAACAAGGTCAGATATCTTAAACCGGAACTCACAACCACGGCTATGGCAGCATGTTCCATGGTTGGACAGCCACACCAAGAGTGAGGCCCAGTTCCAACGCACACTCCAACTACCAGCACAGCCTGTCACACACACCCCTTACATAAACATAGCCAGCTGGGACAGGCAATGTAGTGGCCCCCTGTCACAACCGTCCTGTAACACTGCAAATACCGATCTTATGAAGCATTTAAGCACAAAATGCACAGGCCTGTATCACAAGTCGCTTGCACTTATACCTCGATGACATAGCTACACCTTACTGATGCAGCGGACGCACAAATATTACTGAAATGGTGCTGGGTATTGACAAGGTGATGCACCTGGGAGATTTGTCACGTTCTAAAGCCCTGCAGCAGAAGTCTGTGGACTGGTCATGGTGTGTTCGTGTTGTGGGGTGCGGTGGCTGCTTGTCATGGCACATCAACACCTCCCAAAAGTGGCTGAGTGAAATCTTTCAAATTTTACTCAGCCACTTTTATGCGCATGTTGCCTCAAAAACCTGTGCATGACTGAAGCTGACGTAAGGATTGACACAGCATTGTGCAGATAGGGCCACACAGAGCATTGCTGGATCTGCGTTGCACCAGCGACACAACTCAAGCAATGAGCCACTTCCATGGCACAGATGTGGGACGCAGCTGTACTGTTATCACACTATGGTGATCCACAGTGTGAAAGTGTTGCATCCATGCTGGCATAGGTGTGCTGCACAATGACTGCAAAATCACTGCTGATATTCTGGCTGTGCCATTCATTGTAAATAGACCCTCACATTAAAATGTTTTCTGAACACAGATCAAACTGACACCACAAGTGAATAGTGTGAAAATTCCAAAGCAGGTGTAGCAGTGATAACGACAATGTATATGAAATTTTTTTTTTGCATTAAAGGGCATTAACATCGTCTGTCTCTCACACCCACAGGGCAACGTGCACAATCTACCCCCAACCAGGGGGGAGAAGGATCACAGTCGCAGGCTCCACAGGACCCTGATCCCACCAACAGTGACGCCTCCCACCACTCCATGGATGATACAGACCAACCTGGCACCTCTGGATCCCAAACCCGTGCAGCAGCTGGATCAGGGGCATCTGTGCCAACCACCACACCCACTCCTGCCACATCCCAGCAGACAGCTCAGAGCCCTGCCCACAATCCACAACTGAGCCAGTCTGACAATGAGGGACAAGGTTCGTCGGACACCCAGGAGAAGGCAGACAACACCACCACTGTCAACTCTCAGGGGTCCCGTCGACCCGATGTGCCCACAACAGCAGGCCAGGCTTGTGTGGGCAGGGGTGGTGGGAGTGGCACAAGGCGGAGGCGAGAACCTGACCAGCAAGCTGACGGGCCCGATATGTCTGAACTCAGAAACATCATGGAGGGATACTGGCAGGATACCAGGGAGTTCAGCCAGGGAGTGGGGGCCCTCATCGCCTTAAAAAATCCAGCAGGCCGAGCAACACGCCAGTCAACGACGACACCAAGGACGTATGGAGGCAAGACTGGCTGAGCTCTTGGCGGTGCAGAGGGACATAAGCCATTCACTCCGTCGGATTGCTGACAACATGCAGCACCATCCCTGTGTCACTAGGCCAGAAACATCCAGGCAAAGACTGCCAACAGGCACAGGGAGGAAGGAGGAGGTGGAACCATCCGACGGAGAGTCCCAGGCTTCGACAAGGCCTGCATATGAGGGTCCCCCAAGGAAGGTGGGTCGTCCATGGAGAAGACGTTGAGAGGCAGAGGGCCATGCACTTCTCCCAGGTCACCTGGTCTGGCATCTTGCCTTTGTGTGGAACAGCATCACCTTATTGACTGTCACACTCTCCCACATGGACTTGCTGGTCGGAGTGTCACCAATGATGCCAAACACTGTGCTCTGGACTCTGTTGACTGAAACTGCAAGGCATCACATCTTCTTCTGTGAACTTTGGATTCCCCCCATTTTTGTACAGCACCTAGCACCTACTCACATTTCACTCACAAGATGGAGAATAAAAAAAAACACATTACGTATTGATGTTGAAGTATGTTCTCCCTGAGTCAACAACATACCTGTCGGGATATGTCAAAGTATGCCAGAGTGTTGAACAAACACAAGCCATCCATACACTGGGATCTGAGTCTGGTTGTGGACACACATAGGTCACAATGTATGATCAACTATATCCATGGAGAGAAAAACTCACACATGATGGGTACTATCTGCTGAGGGGCTGCCATACTGCTCTGACAGACAGTACGTAAGAGTATCATGAAGGTGTACAGGTCATGGGTAATGTGTTGGTGTCCAGGGAGGGACTACCAGGTCTGTTTCTTGATGTGGGATAACTATCACCCGCAAGCAGTTGTACTGTGGAAGTGATGGATGTTGCCCAGGGCAAGGGTGGCTGGACGGACTACAGGCAATGTGGTGTTGGATGGGAGACCTCCATATTTCTTTTTTGGTTTGTGGTTGTGGAGTGCCCACTGAGCGTGGCTGAGGAGTATGAAGGTCTGCCTGCAGTTGACAGTGGGACTCTCAAACAACCAATCAAACAGGATATTTGCAAAGTGCGCTACATACCCGTGATGGTTTCAAGGCACTGGGTGGAGAGGGCTGTTAATGATCGAAGAGCCAGGTATTGTGTAGTTTTGTGAAGGGCAGCAGCTCCTGGGTCTGATGTAGGTTGGTTGGGAGAGTGTTCCAGGTCTTGGTGGCAAGGTGGGAGAAGGATCTGCTGCCGGCGGTGGATTTCTGGATGCGAACAGTGGCGAGGGCGGGGCTAGCAGACCGGAGGCTGCGGGTGGGGGTGTAGAAGCTGAGTTGGTCATTGAGGTATGCTGATACGGCGGTGTGTAGGGCTTTGTGTGCGTGGATGATGAGCTTGAAGGTGATCCTCTTGTTCACGCGGAGCCAATGCAGGCCTCTCAGGTGGGGTGTGATGTCACTGTGTTGGGGGGCGTCGAGGATCAGTTGTGCCGAGGCATTGTGGATGCGTTGCAGCCATCTCAGGAGCTTGTTTGATGTCCCTGCGTAGAGGGTGTTCCCGCAGTCCAGTCTGCTGGTGACGAGGGCCTGGGTAATGGTTTTTCTTGTGTTGGAGGGGATACATTTGAAGATCCGGCGGAGCTTTCGCAGGGTGTTGAAGCATGATGCGGAGACGGTGTTGACTTGCTTGGTCATGGAGAGTGCGGATTTGAGGATGACCCCCAGGTTGTGTGCGTGGTCGGTGTGTGCTGGGCCTGTTCCTAGCGATGTTGGCCACCAGGAGTCGTCCCAGGCTGATGGGGAGGTGCTGAGGATGAGGACCTCTGTCTTCTCTTCATTCTGCTTCAGCCTGCTGTTCATCATCCATTCTGCAACGGCATTCATTCCCCTGTGGATGTTGGCTTTGATGGTGTGGGTGTCTCTGGTGAGGGATATGATCATTTGGGTGTCGTTGGCGTAGGAGATGATGTTGAGGCTCTGTTGTTGAGTGACTTGGGCGAGTGGTGCCATGTAGATATTGAACTGTGCCGGGCTTAGGGATGATCCCTGTGTGACGCCGCAGATGATCTTGGTGGTCTTGGAGCGGGAGGGGGGGAGTGGGATGTTCGGGGTACTGCCGGAGAGGAAGGATGTGGTCCAGGCCAGGGCCATCTCTTGGAATCCTGCGTCATGGAGGCGTGCTGTTAGGGTGCAGTGGCAGACAGTGACAAGGGCTGATGATAGGTTCAGAAGGATGAGTGCGGCTGGTTCTCCTTTGTCCATCAGGATCCAGATGTCATTGGTGGTGGTGATGAGGGTGGTCTCTGTGCTGTGGTTGCTGCGAAAGCGGGACTGGGATGGGTCCAGGGTGTTGTTGTCTACTAGGTAGCGGGTCAGCTGTCTGTTGACAATCTTCTCTGTGACTTTTGCGGGGAAAGGGATCAAGGAGACGGTCCAGAAGTTCTTTAGGTCATTGGGGTCTGCTTTGTGTTTCCTAAGTAGGGTGTTGATCTCGGCATGCTGCCAGCTCTCCGTAAAGGTTGCTGTCTCTAAGGAGATGTTGATAGTTTTTCGGAGATGGTGTGCGATGGCTGTGCTTGCGTTGCTGAAAACGTGGTGAGGGCATTGGTCAGATGGAAATCCGTAGTGGATGGAGTACATGGTCTTGCTGTTGTCTTCGTCGCTGATGTTTGATCAGGCGGTCAGGCGACTGGTGCATGTGGGGGTGGCAGGGGTGGTGGTCTTGGTGGTGGATGAGGGGGTGTCGGTGTTGAAGCTGTCGTGGATGTCGGTGATCTTGCAGTGAAAGAAAGTGGCCAGTTATTTGCACAGGTCTTGTGATGGGGGAATGTCGTTGGTGTCGGAGGTGGGGTTGTAGAGGTCTTTCACAATGTTGATGAGCTCTTTGGTGTTGTGTGTGTTGTTGTGTAGGTGGTCCTTGAAAGCGGTCCTCTTGGTAGTCTTGATGAGTTGGTGGGTTTGTGGGTGGCGTTCTAGTGGGCTGTGTAGCTGTCTGGTGTTCAGTTGCAGAGCCAGTTCTTCTCCAGTTTCCTACAGGTGCGTTTGGAGGGCCGGAGGTCTTTGTTGAACCAAGTGGCTTTCTTGTTGTTGTGATTGGTTGCGGAGGTCTTGAGTAGGGCAAGGGTGTTGGGGCAGTTGTTGATCCACTGTATGATGTTGATGGTGGTGGTGTTGGGGTCGGTGGGGTCAGTGGGTGGTCCCAGTGCAAGGGTGGTGTTCACTTGGCCCTTGGTTACCTTGCCCCAGCAGCGGTGTGGCAACTGTTGGGTACAGTGGTGTTTGGTGTGCTTCCTGAAGGTGAAGTGGACGCATCTGTGGTCAGTCCAGTAATGTTTGGTGGTGTGGTTGACAGAGACGTGGGGACTTGCAGACAACATGGGGTCCAGTGTATGTCCAGTGGCGTGTGTTGGTGTTGTCACAAGCTGTTTGAGTCTGAGGTTGCCAAGTTTGTCGATCAGGGCGGTGGAGTTGGCATCGTTGTTGTCCCCGAGGAGGATGTAGTCCGTTGATGCGAGGGCGTGGGTGCTGATGAGGTTGGCAATGGTGTCACTGAACTGTGTTGGGGATCCGGGTGGTCTGTAGACAAGAGTCACTCGGAGGGTGGTGTTGGGGTTGGTGTGGATCTTGAAGTGCATATGCTTTGCAGTGGTGAGGGTGTTGTTGGTGTTGTTTGTGACTCTGAGGGAGTCCTTGTGGATGATGGTGATTCCTCCTCCCACTCTGTTGGTGCGGTCCCTGCTGGAGATTTGGTAGCCCTCTTAGATGACAATGGCGATGTCTTGTGCTGAGGTGACGTTCAGCCAGGTCTCCGTCAGGAAGGCGATGTCGGGGGTGGTTGAGTCTAGGAGGTCCCAGAGTTCAATGGCATCCTTGCGAGCGGAGTGGGTGAGGAGGAGGATGCATTGGAGGTGGTGGGTTCTCTGTTCGATGGTTTGGTGGGCCAGATGCTGTTGAAGCTGCAGTTCCAGCAGGAGAAGGTCCCTTGGGTGTGCTTTGGGGTAGCATGGTAGCAGGAGTTATCACGTCCGGGGTTGCTTGCGCGGAGGGTGCTGGAGTCATGGTGCAGGCTGGTGTTGTGGTGGCTTTGGGGTCCAGGGGTTCGGGCACAGGGTGCGGTCAAGGTGCGGACGGGTGTAGATGGGCTTGACTTTGGTGCACCTTCGGTGCGCCAGTGGCGCACCCGCTGTGCACGTCCGCTGCGCAGCCGCACCACGTCCGCCATTTTAAAGCGGGGAGAGAGGTGCATTTGGGAGTCTGGAGCGTGGTAGTGAGAGGGCATTGCCGCAGGGGCGGAGGCGGGAAGGGGTGCGCAGAAGCAAGGGGGCGGGTGGGTAAAAAAATTGCATGTACACGCCTTAGCGGCTACAATGGAAAAAAAGAGCACAGCGTACACGGAGGAGAAAGATAATACAAGTTACTAATCTCAGGGGAAAGTGCAGTAGGCAACTGCAACTGCACAGTGGAAGGGTGGGCACAGCAGGTGCAAAGTCACACTTCAGGCAGTAGCAGGCAGGGAACAGGTGGAGCTGTTTGGTGGCAGGGGGGCGACCTGGCCTGCAAGCACGGTCAAGGGTCACTCTTGACTCTAGTAGGTATCTCAGGTGGATGGTCATGCGTCTGTGGCAGGGGATGTTGATGATAAGGTGTGCGCATGCTCCCTGGGTGTGCACATGTCCTCCTGGAGTCTGGCTCTTCTTCTTGTGTAGAGGTTGTTGACGTAGTTGAGCTGGCTGCTGTTGTGGACCTTGGTGGCTGTCTGTCTTGACTAGGAGTGGATCTATCTCAAGGTCTGTTGCAGCATGTGGATGGACTTGCATCATGAGTTAGCGATGGTGTGGATTTGGTGTACTAGATGCAAACATTGATTTACCAATGCAGGATGGTGGTGTCTGTCCTCCAGGCAGGAGTTGCTCTACCACTGACCCATTTTTTTTTGGTTTACCTGTGGGCCTGCGTGCTGAAGTACTAGTCCAATGTCTGAGGAGCATCAGGAAAGTTGTGTAGCAGCCCAGTGGTTTAAGGTTTCAACACAATTTATGTGGAAGCATCACAGCTCAATTAACATATGTTAATCTACTTCCCCTACTGACCCCCTGCCCACAAACCACTACAAAATCCTTGCAAAGATTCACTATCAACATTGAAACGTCATGTTGAACCCTTACCTCAGATTGGTCTCTAACCCGGATGTGTGGAGACACACGTTCCTCCTGCACATCTTTAGTAAAGGTGACACAGATCCTGTTTAAGCTTCCTATCTTACACCAAGATCTATCTATCAGTCCTGGCAAAGATTTATGTGAAATTTGCCTGGAAGCAACTGATGCACTTTTTTGAAGGTAATAGCCTCCTTCATGACTCACAATCCAGCTTCCATCCCACCCATAGAACACAGGTGGCCCTCATACAAATGTCAGACTCAACACGCTGGGAGGTAGATGGAGGTTCCAAGGCGGCGTTGGTGCTGTTTGACATGTCTACAGCTTTTGACACCGTAGACCACCACATTCTTCAGAACCACATGAAGACCATAGGTGTGTGATCCTCAGTGATGAACTGGATATTGTCCTAACTATCTGACTGCACACATCAGGTCCGCAACGACAACATCGACTCATTAGTCAAAACACAGAAGTGGGGTATGCCGCAGGGCTCTGCTCAGAGCACGCAGACTTTGGTAATATTTACTTTACCACGCTGGCTGAATAGATTGCCATGTCTGGAGTATAAATGATATCATATGCTGAGGATTTTCTGTTTCTAATCACCTAAAATCCTGTCAGAGCTGCAAATTTTTAGCATCACCACAATTGGTCCTTGGTGTTGTATGTCACTCTGGGGGTGTACCTCATAAAGTTTTGACAATCATACTCCTGTTAATTTGGTGTTGTCCTTGCGGGTGGTCTAGTATCCATCTGTGATGGCAATGTAGAAGTTGTGTGCGGGCTTACGTACAACCAGGTCACAGTAATGATGGTTTTGTGTTGTGATGTTGTGTTGATGAGGTAACAGATTCCAATGTTGTGCTGTTGTAAGTAGCATGTGTGCAGAACGACGCACATGACCTGCTTGTACGGACATGCACTGTTATGTGTGGCAGTGCGGGGTTGGCAGTATGAGTTGCACACACAGACTGCGAAGCTGTAATGTGTACTCATAGGGGTTGCCTGATACCAGGTGCATGATTGTCTGGTGTTCACTGTGTGGAGGGTGGCAGGAGCATGAGTCTGTAGTGTAACCTGTGTCATTGAATGACCACAGGGCCTTGGATTGTGCAAGTTGCAGGCGCTGACAGGCCTGCCTTTGTCATGGAATGTGGTTCAACTGTGGCACGTACAATCTACTGTATGCCTTAAGAATGGACTGATGGATGGTGGAGCATATTGGAGGAGTGTGTGTCACAGAATCAGGCCACTGGGTGCTGCGGTGTCACTGGGGATGCAGCATCAGGAATCTCTGAACACATGATGGCAGAAGGTGTGAGACACCATGGAAAAGTGACACACAAAGATAAGGATATTTGCATAGCAGCATGTTACATGTGTATGGAGAGGAAGGAGTGTCTGGTTACTCATGGGTCACAGCTAGGAAATGGGTGAACAATCACTAAATATGACGGCCACAGGATCAGACAGCAAAAGGCCAAGCGGGACAGAGGACAAACAGCATGAGCATGTGTTGCCTGACCGTTGTGGATTCTAAGCTAAAACAATACATACACAAGTATGTTTGTCAATCACATAATGGACCATGACATATTAAAAACCCATGCATGTTCCCCCAGTACACATAACCACAATCATTGTAAAGTATGCCATAGATGAGCATGCACACTGGAAAGACATCTGCGGTGACAGTAAAGGGGCACAATGTACACTTAGGAATACATTTACAACAGAAATGGGTAAAGTGTGTTCTGAGGCCATGCTGATTTAGCCATTGTACATGGCCAGGGGCATTGCTCACAAGGAAATAACTGTAATGCAATGAGTGTACCTGTAATGCTGCTGAAACTATCTCCACACGACTGCCAGGGACAGTTGGTACCTTTGATCCTCCAATTTGTGGGATGCTGAAAGGGGTCCATCTCCAGATAGCCCCTTGGTCTGAGTATGAATGACAGACTCTAAAGGGTGATCAGGCGAGGGAAAGAGAGGATGGGAACAGCATGGAGGGAGATCTGAAACAAAGGTAAACAAGCATAACAATTCAACAGTTCTTGGCACTGAATCACATTATACTCATGATGTATCCTGTAACAGTTACACCTGTGTACTTTAAACACAGCCACCGTATCCAATTTGTCAGCACAGGTTTAGAAATGATACTAGATCTGAGGTTTTAACAGGGACACATAAAATTATCGCAGAGTTTGTCTCCTAAATAAAGGGGGTTTAACTCTCACCAGGCTACTTCAATGCAATTAGAACCATGCCCTCACAAACGTACTCACAGTGTATGAATGTGGCTCAAAAAATACAGTGAATTGAATGCGTAGCAGTGCTACTCACACAAATCAAATAACTGTAGTTAGCCCTGGGAATCAGTGAGGGTCATGAATATAAGATACACCCCACCCGCTAGAGCCGTATTTAGCTAATGCAACGAGGAAGGGGATTATTTAAAGACAAGGAAGCCTAGCAAGAGCCAATCATTGGTTCTTCAAACTGTGCCTTACAATGCCAAACATGACAAGCAGGTGTGACCAAACTCTACAGAGAGTAATGAGAAACAAAGCCAGCAAACCACCCCTACCGTGACCAGGATATGCAGCACGGCACAAGAGTTTGCTGCAATTAACCTCAACGGACTGGTGTAACGGAAGTGTTTACAATAGCAACACCACTACGTTGCAACGTCATCAGTCCAACATTCCTGGAATCAATGGAATAGAAAGTTGACAAATAGTTACCAAGAAGGCTTGTAAAGCAGGGTTCTCCACCGGCACTGATGTAGCAACTAGACAGTGACATTACATACTGGCACAGGGGGCAATGCATCCATACGAATAGACTCACTGGACATTCGTCAGAACATGTGGGACATACAGTGGTCCACACCTTCACAACATGTCAATAGGTAAACCAAACTGTACTGGCCCACAACATAAATGTGATGAGCCAAACACATCCTGCTGCACACAGTGAGGTTGCAATTCCACACAGAGCCTGTGGTTGTGATGTCACAAACAATGTAAACCGGTGACATCCACAATGTGTCTGGACCATGATTTACACACATTGATGTATTCACCAGAGTCATCAATCAACAATAGATGACTGACAAGAAGGTTGACTGTCCAGTCATGGGAGCGTTGTAACAGGTATCTTGATCCATGGTAATGACACATGTATGTATGCTCAACAACAAGCACAGAAACAGCTCCCACACATTCCCACAGCATACCAACCCAAAAGAAACATCCTCAGATATCTTACCCAAACTGACATTTCCACATGTCTGTGCATGGAATGCTGATTCGACACACGTTGCAATCATCAGGTTGAATAGCAGGCGTACCAAGAAGACACGAACAGACAACAGGCAGAGCGACCTGGGAAAGACAGGCACACAAGGGGGACACATTAATAAGAATTGCATACAGACATGGTGATGTGAAAATACATCACAATGTAGTACACATGTACATTACAAATTCACTCATTGCAAATAGTCATGTGTCATGACATCATCAATTGTGTGACACATCACAACAAACATCAAAGTGTTTTCGCATACAGTCAGCTGGACACACAGTATGCAACACATGCCACTTCATGCCACAAACTTGCACCCAAATTCCCAGTGACTCACCATTAAGAGAAGAAGTTGCGTATGAGCTGACTCCGGATATCATACTCCTCCTCCTATTCACTTTCATTGTGGCCAAGCCCTTCGTCCTCAACGGGTGGATGTTCCAGCTCCTCAGGATCCAGGATGAGTGGCACAGCCTTCTCAACTGCCATGTTGTGCAGCATGCAGCACACGATGAAGATGTTACACACCTTGACCGGGGCGTATGGGAGTGATCCGCCAGTCTTATCAATGCACCGGAATCGCCTCTTCAGGAGTCCAAACGTTGGCTCAATCACTCGCCAGGTCTGCCCATGTGCATTGTTGTACCGCTGGTCTGCAGCTGCCTTGGGTTGCGGAGCGGTGTCATGAGCCACGGCATGTTGGGATATCCTGCGTCTCTTACAAATATATAGCGTGTTGAAATTTGGGTAAAGCAATTTCATCAAAGCAAACAAAAATGTAAACTTACAGGACAAACAGAGTATACCCACCAACAAGACATGCCCGATCATTGCGCAGCTGCAGCATCATCTGTGGTACCCTGCTACGCCTCATGATGAATGCATAATGGCACGATCCTGGAAAACGTGCACAAACATGTGAAATCAGCATGTTAGCAAGACACACCACAAAGGCATTGAGTGATAATGCTTCCTATTGTGGTAGGCCTGCTCCTGAGCCTGTGGTGGCACCAAAGCCACATGTGTATCATTGATGTACCCAATGACATGTGGCATCCCTCCCAGGGCATAGAATTCACCCTTGACATCTCTCAACTCTTCTGGGTTCGGAAATTTAATGAATTCATCAATGTGCTCTAACATGACAGCTAAGACATCACGTAGGACACGGCTGAACATGGTTTGGGACATACCCCCCACATCTGCAATGGTAAATTGAAACGTACCTGTGTCAAAAAAATGTAGGGCTGCCATCACCTTTAGCTTTGGTGTCAGCGCAGTTGGATACCTGTGTCGCGGTTGGATATGTGGTTCCAGCCTGTCCGTCAAGTTCTGAATCAAATCTCGAGTGAACGACGGATGCAATCACGTTCCCTCATGGTCTCCAAGTTGGGGAAAGGCCTTGGTAGAGACGGTGCCCTGCAGGACATATTTTTGAAGAATGGAGAACAACTGTCAGCCAAAAACTATTCCAATGTACATAGCACATGCAACACTGCTACTACACATCAAGGTGCTATGGGGTCTGGTGTAATCAATACATCCTACACACATATGCCAGCTTCCTGGTACTTCAAAAATAACCAAGATACATCTGAAATTTTGGATAAAAAAACATTACATGCACACTAAAAAAACTGCTGGGCTGCTCTGAGTGAGCAGAGCAATATATCACTGCAGTGACATACATCACCAGACCTGCATTATAAGGTTGTCATCCCATACAGCTGACTGCAAGGCACAGACCCAGGTCACATGGAATATCTATTGGACATATCAGACAACTTGCTAATGAGGTGTATATGTGACAACGCAACACCACAGCAATTTTCACGATGCAGACATGTATGCATGTGGATCAATGATGTATGATGTCATCAGACCCAAAACCATGTCAGTCACAGCACAGACCCATTATGGATGCACCAACAGCAGATGCATTATACGGAACCCAGACTGCAAATCCAATCTTCAAAATTACACACACATTACATTGTTACATAGGCACATGATTAGCGTCAAATTGACAAGTGAGAAATTGCCACAGTCCCTGGCGTCATGAGACAGGTTCCGGAAGTGATGACTGTGCAATCCCAGCGCTTATGTGCATGACAACATGTGCATGATGATACCAATGGGACAAGTGGAAAGGTGATGTGTACCACATAGTGCCCCACCACACATCACATGTGTCAGCCGGTCATCACACATCAATTGTGCAACATTAACTGATATGCTGTGCTATATCAGTGCCTGGCACACCTAGGGCCTGCTCATGTAAGTATGCAATGACAAGAACTTGATATACATCCTTGTGTTAACTGTACTTTCACATCCCTGCCATGTGTGCGCCTCATATCACCACTGTAATGCTGCCATACGTGAGCGTGTGCAATATACCATCCCCCTGCTTTGACTCCAGCATGTGAAACGCACTGTGTAAAATGCACCGTACCCATGCATTCACATCAGCGTGTGAAACGCACTGTGTAAAACGCATCGTACCCCGACATTTCGTGAGTGTGTGTGCATCATTTCACTATTGTAATCGTGCCCTATGCGAGCGAACTGTACCCCGACATTGCGTGCGTGTGTGCGCATCGTTTCACTATTGTAATCTTGCCCTACGCGAGCGAACCGTACCCCGACATTGCGTGTGTGTGTGCGCATCCTTTCACTATTGTAATCGTGCCATACACGAGCGAACCGTACCCCGACATTGCGTGCGTGTGTGCGCATCGTTTCACTATTAAAAAAGTGCCATACGTGACGTGAAACGCACCGGACTTGTGTGTGGATCCCAAAAAATACATAGGGGACACCTAGGCTACGAGTAGTAATGTCAGAATGCAGGCTGGTTGTCATGGATACTGAGATTTGAGTGTGTGCTACAGGTGTCCTGCAAAAGTCAGTTGGGCAAAACTATAGAATGTTGCAATGTTGTTGTGGAGCTGAAGCTCAAATTTTGAACCATGCGAATGTGTGTCAGGGCCTTATGTTAAAAGTGATTGGATGAAACGTAGGATGCTAAGTAATGTGGCCTATCACACTGTACTCCTGATACTGGAAGCCCCTCAGCAGCAATGATTTAAGGCTGCATGTGTCTGTGATAGAGCACTTGCCTGCACAACATTGGAGTGGACCACATTGCTGCTGTCTCTGCATTCCCTGGCCTCTGATTTTGCTGACCATGGAGAGGGCACCTGCATCCAGTGAGGAGGAGGTCGTGGCCCTGCTGGATGCCCTCCTACCAAACTACAGCAAACTGTATGGGAGACCAGGGGAGCAGGTGAGAGATGAGTGCACTAGCTTTGACTGTGCACCTGTTGTGTTAGGGTCACTACAGCCATTGTGTATTTGTGGATGAGACATGCAATGTGGTTTGGCAGTGAGTGCAGGGTGTGTACATTGTGTTGTCTCCCATGCAGAGCATGTTGTAGTAAAATTGTGTTTACTCCTTACTTGCATTATGGTAACTGTGACATTCAATGCATACTGATTTACACATTCTGCTGTGCCACACCGTGCAGGTATTTTTGGCATAATTTAATGATCTGTAATAGTGTTCACCCCAGAGTTACAGCTGAATGTACTCACTGATGTTGCTAGGTTTTTTGGACCTGTGGTGATTTTGTACATATGCTGTGTTTGCACTCATGGACATTGAAGAGTGTGTATGTTCCTTGTCACCTGGCTGAGTGTGTATGTGATGTTTTGCACTACAGCTGCATGGCGTATGCAGCAGCTGTAGCCATCTGATGAGACAGTTATGCAGTGTTCTGTGCATGACTTGCACAGTTGGCCAACACCGTTGGCACCTCTTTGTCAAGTGTGACATGTGCAAAGTGAGGGTTGTATACAATGTTGAGACTGACGGGCAAGTGATCGGTGACAGGGTGTGTATGTGTGGTCTGCTGAGGGTTCGTAGGTGTAGTGGGATATGTGACAGCATGTCACATGCTGTCCAACACCCTTCAGTTGCATGTGTTGTACAGTGTGTGCCATGATCATTGAGTATGTTGAACCCCTTATGCCATATTTTGCCTTTCAAAGGCATGTGGTGCATTTGTGTGTACCCACTGGGCAAATTCAGATGGACAATGATGCAAGTCCTGTCAGAATCCTATGTCCTGTTCACATCATCAATGTAGTGCAAGTGTGTGTGTCAGGGACATGCAGCAGGTGTAGTGATGTTGTTTAACTTTGCCTTCCTGTCAGGTAACTGCCTATGAGAAGGGGGAGATCTGGTCGGACATTGTCAGGGCTGTCAGGTCTGTGGGGGGGGGCCTCGCCGTCGGCTGATCAACATCAGGAAGAGGTGGCAGGACATCCGGTACTGGACTCGCAGTATTGCCCGGGTGCAGCTGAAGCTTGAAGCTCCATGCCAGCATGGCGGCAGCCGTCACCTCACCCCCCACATGCTCTGGGTCCTGGAAGTGGTCTTTCCAGACCTCCATAGGTAGTTGCAGGACGGACAGCAGCAAGGAGGGGGTAGGTACATGTTTGTTTGTAGTGTTGTGTGTCACATGGTACTTGAGGTGCTCTGAAGCCTGTGAACACTCCCACAGTTCGGGGGTCTGGTCAGACAGGCTATTTGTGCATTGTAGTGTAAGATCACCATATTCATCTGCTGCTCTTTTCCATCCCTTCCCCTCCTCCACATGTGACCCCTGGTTTGTGTGTTTCAAATTTTGCACATGTACTTCTAGGGTGCAAGGTAATTAGACAGCACATTGATTTGCGCATCATGTGGGAGGGAGGTCTGTGACATGTGTTGTAACCTTGCCTGTGCCACGACCTGTGCACTGTGCTTGGAATTCATATTCGTTTGCACTGATCATGAGTATCAACATAAGAGTGCAATTTATATGACTCACACCCTACCAGCATGCATGAATCATGTTGCATACTCATACATGATGAACATCATTTGCAAGATATGCATAGTGACAAGACAGTTATTCATGAGACAGTCAGCTAATTCTTGACCCACAGATCTGTGTGCCCACCACAGTACCCTGAAACACCCTGGCCTCCTAACCATGTGTGTCATCCAACACTATGCCCATTGCATGTGGGTTCAGCATGGGTGTGCCTCAGTGGCATTGGTCCCTGACATACTTTGCATTTTACATGTGTTAGCTGCATCTGCACACTGTCCATAGATACAAGATTTAGCTTGTGCATACTCACACTGGGCAGTGCCTGTGTGCCTATTTTCAAGAATCTGTTGCTGATTGTTTGTGACTAATATGGATTGCCAGCCACAGGAGGTGACCTTGTTGTACATTTTAAAAAGTTGCTGCACAGTTTTTGATACCCTGATTCTGATGTTTAACTTATTGAGCTGTTTCAAACACATTTATGGAGTGATGGGGGTCTTGTACAGGAGAGGTGTGATGGGCCTGCCTGTTTGGCCTTGTCAGTTGTGAACTGTGGATGTCATTTGTGACTTAGAGTTATCACCATGCACTTTCCCTGTGATGCTGGACAGTGCTGTCATTGGGGTCTTTACAGGCTATGCTGTTTGCTTACAGAGATGATTGTTCCTCAAAGATTCTTTGCAACATGTATGTAGTTGCGGTGCTGCGCAGTTTTGTCCTAGTGCGCACACTACAGTGCTCACATTTCCCATGTGGTTAAGGGTATGTGTACAATGCAGCAATGATTTGGATCTTCGCAATTGCAGGCACATTAGCTTAAGCATTGTTGTGATTTGGGACATGTGGGCCACTTCACATAACAGCCAGTGTGTGTCATGTGCTAACAACTGTATGATCTGGTGATAGATGCCCCTGTGAGTAGTGACACATTTGAAGTAATGTGACATTGATCAATGTCCCTAGTCACTCCTAACACTTGTTGAGAGTTGTTAATGTTTGGATTGTGTTCATATGAGAAAATGTGTAGGTTACACTTATGTGTCTGTATTATAGTTGTCTCACAAGGTGGTGCACACCACACAACATGTGCAATGTTTTTGAATGAGCTGGCATGTTTTGAATGAGGGCAGTGTTAGTGATTAATGGTGTGCCTTGATATACATAGACATGTCCCCACAGTGGTCTTGAGTGCTTGAGACTCCTTTTATGTCAATTGTACAGACTAATGTGTGTCAATCCATCAAGACCTCTGTTGGACCATGTATATAGTATATGGTCCACACCATTTGTTTCTAACAGTGTTTCATCTTGAAGTGTGCAAACTGTCTCAATAAATATATCTATGTTGTTTATGTGCATTTCCTTGTGAGAGATCTTTCATGCAGGCACATACGTGTTATGATCACAAGATGGATAATTTGAACATGCAATACAAGTTGAATATGTGAAGTGTGCAGAGTCTCAAGCTGTTAAGATTTTATGCCATTACTTTTCAACAAACACTACTTTCTGGGCTCTGGGAGTGGTGTAACCTTGTGGAGTGAGGTGTGTTACTTTGCCCTGAGGGGAAACACAACTGTTTATTTCTTTGTGGTCTTGAGGTGGCATACCTTTATTGTATAGACCAGCTCTCATGTAAACAAACAGAACATCCTCATTGTGACTCTCACTCAAGTTGTGGCCTGGTCTGTTATTTGGATCCTTGTGTTCAAGTAGCATTGTGTGTATATAAACTGTGCAGTACTAGTCTGAAATATGTGCTGAGTTATGTGGCTGCTACTCATGATGCATGCCATGATTTCCAATGTGCACAAATACATTTGTGTTCATGTGTCAGATGTGTACAGGTGACTGATGCATTTTTGTTTATTCTCCTTGCCAACAGCATCATCAACCGACACAGGAGGAGACATAAGCACGGACCAAGAGGAGGGACAGAGCCGCAGTGCCACCTGCGCTGAGGAGTTGGAGGGAGCCAGTGGCACGGAGGGTGAGAGGAGTCAGGCGGCCAGACCTTTGGAAGGGGACACTTCTTATCATGCAGACGGCTCGGCTTCTGACTCCCAGGAGGGGGAATACGCGACAACAGCATCTTCCACCACTGTGTCTGTCCCCACCTCCTCGAGACCCATCTCCACCCTCCCAGTTGCTCGTGTCCCTTCTGTCCGTGCTGCCCCCCATGTCTTCTTCATCCCCAGCACTGCATCCTCTGCCCCTGTCTCCCCTGCTGCCCTCAGTGCCGAGTCTGTGGACCTACTCCGGCAGATTCATGTTGGTCAGACATCAATGCTGACTGTCCTCCATGGTCAAACCCAGATACTAACACAGTTGTTGTCATTCATGAGGGCATGTCAGATAACATGTCCAGCCAACGTCAGAGTCTATCATCCATAGACTCCTCACTGATGGCAGCAGTTGCTCTCCTGCAGTGGCAAGTCCCCCACACTCCTTCAGAGCCATTCACATCCCCCTCTCCCATACCTGTCCAGGGAACACGGAGACACACAAGATCACACACACCAACAGAGCCACCCAGCACACCACCATGGAAGTCAAGGCGCAGATCTCCAGACACCCAATCTCAGGTGGATTGAGGGACACCCACAGGGACTGGGGTTCGACGGCAAGCACCGGGTGCTGCAGAACGCTGATCCTTCGGGAATAGACACGACGTAGTTTGCGGATTCGTTCTGGTTTACAAATTCCTTGGGCTGAGTCAATTACGATTTTTCACCACTAACCAATCGGGACCAGCTATCAAACGTTGAAATTGAGTATGCAGAGACTGTAAGCCTGCTACATCAAGATAACTTAGTTCCACATCTTCGTCCCCTGGACAAAGGTGTTATTCAGTTACCTTGGGACCCAGAGTGAAGAATTCCACTTGGTCCTCCACTACTACTGGGGCTCACACTATTCTTTTGGTTGCCAATGTTTTAGTCCTGATGAAGACTCGCATGGCCACGGCCCAACTTACCTCCAGGCTCTAAGACGAGTCGAAACGTTGACGCTCTTTTGATTACCTGGATAGTGTTACACATTTTCTGGTGCAATATAATTTTGGAAGCAATGTCTCCATTTAATGAAAAATGTGTATATCACAGGCCAGGTCACACAAATAATATTATATTGTGTCAATCAACGGATTTTGTATATACATTTGTAAATATATTTGTATGTTCTTCTTCTTTCCTCCTTTCTACTAAGCACTTTACATTCCTCATCTTATGCATGCTCGCTTTGGGCAACCTATTAACGCTCTTATATAGAGATAGTGATGAATACAATGAATTAAAATTGCTCCTGAATTTGTAAAGATTGCTGTTGCTTTTTCCTTATTCCGTATGAATTATAATACATTGAATGTACAGGGGTGATCTGTGAGACATATCCCATAACTAAGTGAATTTTGTAGGATGTTTTGATCTATTCGATTCTAGTGAAACTATTGGTGGAAGACCATTGTATTTGAATATTGTTGAAAACCCAGGTCTTTGACTTTTTGGGTTACCCCATTTTTGATAGGGGTCAGACGGCAGGCATGCAGCCACAGACGCAGACCGCAAGACTCAGAGCCCTCTACCTCCACTCTCATTGTGTCCCTGGGTGCAGGTGGTAGTCTGGCGGACCTGGCAGCAGTGTGCAGCGCTGAGTACATTTCCAGCTATAGTGCTGCACAATGCCACTGAGGAGGATTCTCCCCCTGCACCCACAACACCTACCCTTCCCTCTTCTGTCCCTGCGGTGCCGGTCACTGACCCAGATGATGCCCCCATGGGTCCACTAACATTTAACTCCATCATGTGCAGGCAAGTTTTGGGGTGACAATCTCCACAAGATTCCAGATGCCGGACAAAAAGGTATTCTGGACTGGCCATCAGCCTTCATTTGAGCATGGACTCATTTATGAACTAAAATTCGTTTTGGAGCTGAATAAAGCATTTTATTTTTCATTCTGAACTATTGCATTTCAGGTACTTGCTTTAGGTGCTGTGTGCCTAGGAGTTGGTGTCTTGGTAATGTTTTGGTATTGTGAAAGATGTGTATTTTCTAATGGTAATGAGGAGGACCATGGTATCTATGTGCCATCACAATGTAGCAGCTAATTATCTTGATTTGTGTGTGTTCAGTTTGCCTACAGACATTGTCCAAAAGAGTGTAACTTCTTCAGTGACACATGAGATCTTCAGTACAGACAGTTGCACAATTGTTGTGGTGACTTTTGTGCACATTTTCTATTTTTATATACATTCCCTTCAGCAACGGCCATGCCCGCTCACAAATGAGTTGTGCTCATTAGTCTGCGCCATCCATGCTACTCACTGTACTTGTGTTTGTAGTATGTAGTGATGCCTTCAGGGGCACCATCAACCTTTTGCACACTATGCAGATGTATGATCACAGCCTTACCCTTATGTTTGGATTTCTTCTGCAGGGTATTTGTGCACACAACTCACAATGTAGTTTCAACCCTGTGCCTTCCATGAGAGAGTACATGTTTCACCACCTGGACATTCATATCAGGCACGGAATATTCATGACAGTGTGTTTTTCCTCTTTGCTCTATTTTATTGGTGGGTGGTTACATGACTATACACTATAGAGTAATGATGGGAGGGTGTGTAGGATGCCTTCAAACTCCATGGGGGGATATGCATGTGGGATCTGACATCACACCCACATGTGGTGTGTCAAGCAGTGTGTGACAGAAATCCATCCTCCATGGAGTGAGACACTGCTGTAGGTGATGTGTTGCTCTGGCACTATCGGGACTGTCACAGGTTAGGGATGTAAACATACACCCATTTAGTTGTTGTATGGGGATGATTATGCCCCCCCCTATAACTGAGCACTGCTGGGAGTCATATTCACACACCCGCCCTATGTCTGGGCACTGCTGGGAGTCCTCTGCACTCACCCCTCCTATGTCTGGGCACTGCTGGGAGTCATATCCACACCCCCCTCCTATGTCTGGGCACTGCTGGGAGTCATATCCACCCCCCCCTCCTATGTCTGGGCACTGCTGGGAGTCCTCTGCACTCACCCTTCCTATGTCTGGGCACTGCTGAGAGTCACATCCACACCCCCTACGTCTAGGCACTGCTGGGAGTCCTCTGCACTCACCTCTCCTATGTCTGGGCACTGCTGGGAGTCATATCCAGCCACCCCTCCTATGTCTGGGCATTGCTGGGAGTCATATCCTGCCACCCCTCCTATGTCTGGGCAGTGCTGGGAGTCATATCTTTACACCCCCTCCTATGTCTGGCCACTGCTGGGAGTCATATCCACACCCCCCTCCTATGTCTGGCCACTGCTGGGAGTCATATCCACACTCCCCTCCTATGTCTGGGCACAGCTGGGAGTCCTCTGCACTCACCCCTCCTATGTCTGGGCACTGCTGGGAGTCATATCTACACCCCCTCCTATGTCTGGGCACTGCTGGGAGTCATATCCAGCCACCCCTCCTATGTCTGGGCACTGCTGGGAGTCATATCCAGCCACCCCTCCTATGTCTGGGCACTGCTGGGAGTCATATTCACACACCCCTCCTATGCCTGGGCACTGCTGGGAGTCATATCCACATCCCCTCCTATGTCTGGGCACTGCTTGGAGTCATATCCAGCCACCCCTCCTATGTCTGGGCACTGCTGGGAGTCATATTCACGCCCCCCTCCTATGCCTGGGCACTGCTGGCAGTCATATCCACAACCCCCTCCTATGTCTGGGCACTGCTGGGAGTCATATCCACCCACCCCTCAGATATGACGCACCGTAGCACAACATATATGGCGTGTGTACAGCTCGTATCACTATTGCAATAGTGATATATACGCGAGCGTGTGACGCACCGTACCCCAACATTCACGGCATGTGTGGGGCTCGTATCACTATTGCAATGGTGATGTACGCGAGTGTGTGACGCACCGTACATGTACACTTCCGTTGTTGCGGTACCTTGTTCTCACCGTATGCGCCGTCATCGGTTTCTATGCACCAGGTCGTAGGCGTACAGGACTGGGATGACACGGTCGATGGGGTACATGGCGTGTCTGTCTCGTACCTGGGTGCGGTTCGGGCCGAACTCTGCTTTTACAGTAATTTTCAGCTGCCGTAGCAATAGGGTTGTACGGAGTGTCACCGAGACGAATCGTACTTGCTGGTCCGGAAACTGCTGCCTGTTTACGTACGGATGGCGCGTAGAGCGTGACCCGGATATGAATCGTATGTATTTTTGGTTCATATGGTGTTTGGTACGATTCGTACGTAGATATGCTTTGGGTTAGGATTGTACTTCATCATACGCACGGGGACGTTGTAGGTGTACGAATCGTATGGAAAAAACGGACCGTCCTGCGATTCATGGGGGATTTTACTGGATTGGAATTGGCCCCATGATATTACCAGGTAATATTGTGGCAAATGCATTTGTAACTATGAGCTTCACCCCTAAATCTACTGCAGGTGAACTCTGTATCCTCTTTTTGTATCAGTACTCATGGCAATATGACAATTGAAGGTTTGCCATGTATATCCCAATAAAATACGCTTTTGACTGACATTCAGTGCCATACCCATCGGTGAACACATGTATATTATTCAGTGTTGATCATGTGGGGTAGAATTAAGAAACGCTGCTTTTAATTCATAGGTCTTCATTGCTAATTAAAATGGTCATTCATTCTGTTTGTTGGCCAGCACACCACTATAGCATTCATGTCTGTGGATTAAACGCTGTAGACCGTGTCTGTGGGGATGTTTGCAGAGTCCCTACTATCTCAGTGCCTCAATGTTGTAATACATACAGCCTTAACTGTCTATGTATGCTTATGATCTCAGTGAGCTTTTCTCAAGTTTCTGCTATTGATAGACAGTCTCTTAGTGGATGTGATGTGCAAGTAGCAAGCATTGACCAGCTTTGCCCTGGTATTGTGAATGGACCTAGGTGTATTATTTGTACTACATAGGGGAGATTTCCCTGAAAAACGTTAAGTGTTGGGTTGTATGGTCCATCTTGATATACTTTGGGAGTAGTCGGCAGCTAAGGTACAATACTTCTTTATATACACTGTGTCTGTTCCGACCACCAGCGCTACTTTGCCTCCACTTAATAGAAATCCCCTAGCCATGAAATTGGTGGGAAGGGATGGGCAAACATTCTCTGGGATCTCTATCTCCTCCTTCTCCACCTCCTCTGATTGTCCAGCCGTTGCTCCCAAAGTCTTAGTCACAGTCCTGACAATAAAAGCTAATCCTTTGTTTCTTTTAAGTGCTTACCAAATTCCTGCAGTATAAGGAGGATACCTCCTCTGTCTCTGAGGATGATCATAGAATAGCTGTGGAAATCCACATTTAAATTCTGAATATCCAAATCTTATTTCTGGGTTCTTGGACCTCAAGGCCTTGTGAACTTTGTGCCCCATTTTGGGTACTGTATTGTGAACCTACCCATTTAGGTTAGCGATGGCCCTACCAGTTAGATCTCATTTGCCATAAGGAGTAATATGCGTCACATAGCCTTTGGAGAAACAATGAACAGACCGGTGTCTCTCACTCTTCCCTATGAATGGTTAGGTTCACCCAGATTCAGGAAGTTATGAGTCAGACAACACTGCCAGAGAAACCCTTATTTGCTAGACCCTGAAAATGGTAGGTAGCAGAAGTTGGGAGGGAGGCGAGTTCAGTGATTAGTTTGAAGGTTTCTTTTTGTTTATTCACAGCTTTCTCGACTCAATTGTTATAATATTTGATAATAACTCCAATAGCTTTTTAGTGATGATCTAGTTTAGCTTTATTCGTCTGATTGTGTTTCAAAGTGTAGTTTCTACTCCAGTAGTGTTTGGCTTATCTTAACTTGCGTCTGATTGAAAGAAGGAGTTCCCCTTAAAAGAGACCTTGTGTTTCAATTAATCAATCAATCAATTGCTTTCTTTATTCTTCAATACATGCCATAAAAGCATACAATACATATATAATGATACAAATTAAGTTAAAACGTGCTAAAACAGTTCAATAAAAAATATAAAATGCCATATCATTACTAAATATCATGCCATTAATAAAGTCGAATAAAAGGGGTTTTAGAAGGTTGTTGAAACCGCTACCTCCAAAATTAAATTGAGAGAGAACAGGAAGGTGGATAAAATAGTAACAGATCCCTATAATATCCAAATAATATACATTTAAGAATAAAAATAACCACCAGACATAATTACACATTAAATAAGCATAGATGATAGATGTAATAATCACTTAAATAGTCTGAGTCTGAAAGATGTTAATTGGCTGGAGCATTAGCCATCATTGCCTTTGCACATATGGCCCTCATTGTACACATAAACTTAGCAACAGCACATATGTATGCCTGGTTCGGATCCGATCTAAGTATTCTAAAGGCTGCTTGACTACTACAAGTCCCCATCAGCCTACATATAGCTTTCATCCAAAAACGGTGAATACCATCATACCCAAAACAGGCAAAAAGAACATGTCCAACGGATTCGGGGCAACATTACATATTGGACATACTTCATCTTTGTCAGGAGCCCACCTAGCAGTAAGGTTTTTAAGAGGCAGTGTACCTGTCCTAAATTGAAAATATAATTTTCTATCTAAAGGTACAGTAATTAAATCTAAGTATGGTTCCATGAAAAATTTGAATTTAAAATCATAAAAGCCTCAAATCAGGGGATGAACAATACTCGCTCTAACTGCATTTTTGTCCACCCATTGCCAGTAATATTCTTACAGCTACCTATCTGTCACAATGGATTTAAGAATTGATTGTTACAATAATCCCCAAGTACAATAGCTATACGCATCTTATGGACCTGTCTTAGTCATGGTATTTTACAAAATGTATCAGCAACCATCACGTTCCTTAGTTCCTCACCATATTGTGCCAGCTCAGGCTGGAACCACAACCTCCTCCAGAACAACAAAGGGCGCAATTTAGCTCTATCTGCCAATGTACTTTGACCCAAACCCATCATCAAAGGTTTTAGGGGGTGCTTTGTGGTAAATGGACCAAATTCCTCAAGAAACTGTTTTCTGATCTGGTCAACTAAGAACAGTTTGAGAAGAGCCAGAGCTCTGAACCATAGAAACAAGCATTAATAGCTTTGACATCGTAAATTTGCAGGATAGGAGCAATGGGTTTCGTGAGGGAGTTGTTATGTTCTCTTGCTCAGGCTGCTGTTATATGCCTATGTTTAAGAGATAAAAGATCAAACTGTGGTTTCCAAGAGAGATTCCAGGATAAGTTGACTCCCAGATAACAAAAAATCTCCACGTTATCAAGAGGCTCGTCCCCAGGCTCGAGCTTCCCTTGTAAAGACCTATGTTTGGTGAAAACATTATCTTTGTCTTCACATAGTTGATTTCCAAACCACGAGAGGTGCAAAATTTAAGAAAACGATCTAATGCATGTTGCAAACCACTCAGTGTTTTGGAAATCAGCTAGGTGTTAACCGTGAAGAGAAGGATTGGTGTCTTAATACCTGCCAAGGATGGAGCATCAGTTGGAAGGGAAGATAGGTAGGAGACAACATTATTGAGGTAGAGAGAAAACAAGGTGGATGCCAGCACATACCCCAGGCTTTTTGTTGTGCATTCCATATGGCTTCAACATATTTATTTACAGTATTCTTGTACCTCCCCTGATATCTCTGTTTTTCTTTTTGGTGAGATGCGTTTCCATTCAAGGGCTTCAAATTGCACAGGTCAAGGAGGTGGTTTGATCTCGTACAATTATACCCTCAAATTTTCAAGAAATCTGACATTTAATGTTCCACACTGGCGGAAAGCTCAGTGACCATTGAATTCAGTGTATTTCATCCAATTCTCAAGCCATGTACCGGTATGATATCCTCTCTCTTGAGACATATACAATGCTGGTGTACCCTCAGGTGGTATTAGTACTCCTCCTCTAATGAGTACATCTCCCTTAATTTTTTTCAGAATTTTCATTTAGGCTGAATTAAATGTAGTCTTTTCCAAATGAGTCTATGCAAATTAATTTCTTCTATACTTCCTTGTTTAGTTTCACAACCAATACCAGCGCAGCACACTGTGACATAGTTAACATATCTCAGCATAACATCAACCAACCGATGGCAGCGCAAATCACTGTAACATCAGTATCACTCCTTGCAGCAGCTACCACTCCTTTACAATCCTTTGAGCGCGTACTTTCTCCAAGCAAAAATCCTCACACAATGCAAGCTATTTCTTTCTGCTCCACTAAAGAAATGTTGGATTCTTTCTCACAAGAAATCTAACCAGTCACAATTATTTAGTCTGGTTTAACATGCACTTAAAGTAAAACCTCGACCAGCGCAATCTCACCCAGGCTGATATAATTACTCCCCTTGCACTGAGAGAAACTGTAACAACTACAATCTTCAATCACACAAAATAAATTTGCCCTTCTCTTGGTGGTGCTGTAGACGACGTCTCATGAACAGCACCTTTGGAACACAGCAGACAACTTAGCGTATGCCACACTGTTGGAAATGGCCCTTTTTGCAGGGTTATCCCAAAACTTTTTGCTTCTTCCTCCCTTATTTTTCCTGACCTTTGGTTGTTGGCTGTAGGACTCTGGGCAATTTCCCACTGCTGATCAGTGCTAAAGTGCATATGCTCTCTCTGTAAATTGTTATTATGATTGTTTATCCATGATTGGCTTATTTGTCTTACCAGTAGGTCCCCAGTAAAGTGCACTGAGTGTGCCAGGGTTGGTGATTCAAATGCTACTAGTGGGCCTGGAGCACTGATTGTTCCACCCACATGAGTAGCCCTAAAATGGTGTCTCAGGCCTGTCACTGCAGTGCCTGTGCGCAGTCTGTGAACTGCCATGTTGTCCTGGCCAGTGTACACACTTGCCAGGCCTGACCCTTCACTTTTCTTACACATTGGACACCCCTATGGTAGGCCCAAGGTACCCCCCTGGGAATGGGGGCAGTGTATGTGAAAGGTAGGACCTGTACTAGAGTGGGTAACATGTCCTGATAGTGAAATATGCCAATTTCGTTTTTCACTATTGAAAGGCTATCTTGCCCATAGGACAGTATGGAGAATGCTGTGTAACATGTTTACCAGTCCCCTGTCAAACTGGGTGGGAATATTTTAATTAATGTTTGTTAAAACATTGTGACATGCTGGAACTAGTGTGTTGGGAACTTGCGAACACTATATTACTTTAATGTTGTTTTACTTCACATCTTTTTGTAGATGTTCATTGACATCCACTGACATGGAGGATTACCATCCGAAAGGTTGTATTTATTTCGACCTATATTTTTCTTTACATATTTACTTATGCTTTTGGGTTATCACATTTTGTAGCAGATGCAATATTTTGAGAGCAGAGGCCCTGACGAATGGTGAGGGACTAACAGGCTGACAGGCAAAAACATGTTGGCCTTTTTTTCCGACAGATATTTGGTTTTACTGTCGTTTGCACTGTTCCGTTTTTAATTAGGGGATGTGCCCTAACTTTAATTAAAATAGCAGCTTTTTTGGACACATCACTCTATTTTAAATCACCACTTATTTCTTCTTTTTGCACTGCTTGTTTATCACTATCTTAGCCATTAATGATTAGCTGTTCTATGGCAGTCCATACGTGTATGTGGACATGATCCAGTCCAATACATCATTGATTGGTAATTGGTCTCGATGATCAAGGGACTTACCATTTCATGTGCTGGATGATGATATGATGTGACTGATCACTAAGCAGACCCTCCAGGATTTTGCGATTTTGCGGTTTGATGCGAAATCGGCACTTTTGTAAAAATGCCGCGATTTTTTAAAAAGTGCCCGCGAAATCGGCACTTTTGTAAAAATGCGATTTTTACAAAAGTGCATTTTTTTTTTTTTTAGTGGACCAGGTTTGATTAGTAAATAAACAAGTCATGACACTTGCATGACAGCTGGCATGACTGTATACACCTTTCAGACAGCTTGCGTAATTACTGGAACTACCAGCATGACAAAACTTTAGACTGCATATTGCTCCTGCTTGCATCGTCCTTGCATGACGGCTTGCATAATAGAGACAAGAGTGCTAGGGCTGTCTAAGGCTTTTCTTCTCGCATGGACATTGCCTGCCGTTGTAGGTCAGTATGCGTGATCACAGGCATGACAGTTAGCATAACCTCCTAAAGACCTGCATTGCACGACGTTCTGCATGAAATTGTTGACAATGGGCAAGAGGATGTTGTTCAGTTTACAAAAAAAGATGGCATAACAAATTGAATGTCCAATTGATTACACATTGTGTGGGAACTATGCAATAAACAGCAGGACAGTTTTAACCCAGTATGTGTGATAAAGCATTTAATATCAAAGAACCCCACTTGGTAATGTTCTATCTATCCTCTAAATGCTTCAGACACTCCTCGGTATAGAAATCGTCCTGTAATCGCCACTACAGTGCAGTAAACACAGTGGCACTGCCTGTTGTCCAGTTCTGTAGATCAGAATGTGGTTGTAAGGCTTGGCACTGTTTGTTGTCCATACATCGGATCGTTGCCTTGTACAAAAAAAGAAAATAGTAATAACTAATGTGCATTGCCGGTTTATTTAACTGGTTCCAGGTAAATAGATACCTTCTTGGGGGTAATAAATCATTCCTTTTGGTTGTCTGCATACTTTATAGGCACCCTGAAGGGGGCAGTATGGTACACAGATAGTTTCGGGAAAAAGTGTTCTTCGTGGTACTTTTGTGGTTTTCACCAACCCTGCTGGGAGTGCAGCTTACACTGCCCGCTTGTGCACCTGAGTGGATTGGTACATAATGAGGCAGTTATTTTCCTGCACTGAAACACTTGGCAGCAGTGCTTCTGTTCCCACGCGCATCTTCAAAACTGGACCGAGAAATAGGAGTCCGACTGATAACAAAGATCAGTGGGCACAACCTGGTCGCCCTGATGCAGTTGCTTATGCCGTTTTATTTACAGTTTACCCTCAGTGTGTTTATGCTGTGAATATGAAGACCTTGGTCTGTTTGTGCCCGATATTTTCTCCTCCGTTGTGTTAGAGAGCCCAGTCTCAATTGATCTTCCCAGCAGCAGGAGGATGAGTTGTAGGAATTATTGCAAGGGGACTGAAGTAGGTGGTAGGTTTGAAAAGGCAGCTTAATCTAGCGGTGCTCCCAATGTATGCAGACTGTACATAACAGACTATACAGAACATATTTAGAGTACCTTGGCCTGGATAAGATCCCTGGTGATCTTTATAAGCACAATATGGAGATCTGGGCACCTTATCTAAATCATTTGTTTAATGTCATCGCAGCTGGTGACTAGGCCTGGGCGGAGTTCGCGGAGTGGGGCTTCGCGGAGCTACGCGAAGTGGGCGAGAAACTACGCCCACCTCCGCACTCCGCGTAGCCCCACTCCGCAAAACCACTGGCCGGCAGCCCCGCAACCCGCCTCCCTCCCGCCCTCCCTAAATACTTTACAATAAAAGAACGCAATAATTTTAAAAGCACTTACCTTGCCGCCGCTGGCCGCCGCGTTCCCCGGGGCTCGTTCTCTTCCGTCTTCCGTATTTTGCAGTAATGCGCATGCGCGGGCGGCCGCGCATGCGCATTTTCTCGTGAAAATGCGCATGCGCGGCCGTCCGCGCATGCGCATTACTGCAAAATACGGAAGGCGGAAGAGAACGAGCCCCGGGGAATGCGGCGGCCAGCGGCGGCAAGGTAAGTGCTTTTAAAATTATTGCGTTCTTTTATTGTAAAGTATTTAGGGAGGGCGGGAGGGAGGCGGGTGGCGGCCAGCTACGCTCCGTCTGCGGAGCGTGCGTAGTGCCGCCTGGCTCCGCCAGCTCCGCAAAATGCGGAGTAGGCGGAACTACGCACACTCCGCAGACGGAGCGTAGCTGGCCGCCCACGGCTACTGGTGACCAAATCCCAGATACATGGGATGGGGCTGAAATTATCACTATTTTTAAAAAGGGGGATAAAGGCGATCCAGCGAACTATCGCCCCATCAGTCTTTTAGATATAACACAGAAAATTTATACCAGACACATTCTAAACCGCGTAAACGCGTGGTTGGAGGAAAACTTGGTTTTATCCAAGTATCAGGCAGGGTTTAGGGAAAAGACCAGGACCATCGACCAGGTATTAAGGCTATGCTGCTTGTACTGGAAATATGTCATCATCCGCAGAGGTAATCTATATGTTACCTTTGTGGATTTACGAGCAGCATTTGACCTTATCCCTCGTGACTTATTGTGGAAATCACTGAAAATGCAGGGGTTCCCAGGTGAACTATTGAAATTAGTGACTGGGTTACACCAGAATAACTACGCTAGGGTAAGATGGGGCCCAAATGGTGAACTCACAGATGCAATCCCTATCAAGAGAGGAGTACGCCAAGGGTGCGTGCTGGCACCTACACTTTTCTCCCTTTATGTCAACGATATTGCAGTTTATATGGAGAATTGTGACAATGACTCTCCTCGCCTGGGGGGGGACGAGTTCCGTCCCTCCTCTTTGCGGATGACACGATTCTCATTTCTCAAACCCCTCGGGGTCTACAGATTCTATTAGATAGGTTCCAGCAGTATTGTACCACAAAAGGGTTAGAAATTTATGTAAAAAAGACTAGATATATGGCTCTTAATCCCCATAAAAGTTTCAGGAAAAACCTAACACTGAATGGAGAAAAACTTGATTATGAACTAAGTTTTACTTATTTGGGGGTATTATTAGATTCATCTTTAAATTGGAGACCCCAATTAGAAAAATCTAAAATTGTGTTCAAACAAAATTGTCTTCCGACACTGAAAAGACATAACAAATGTGCAAACAAGGCAGTTACCCCAGCGTTAGAACTCTTTAAATGCAAAGTCCAGTCAGCAGTTTTGAATGGGGCAGAACTTTGGGGACCTGTGTGTAGAAAGACCTTTGAAATCTTGGAGAATAAGTTCATAAGGGGATTATTAAAGGTTCCTAACAACACTCCATTATTACCCCTACTCCTCGATATGAACATACGACGCACCGATCTACATGCAATATTAAGACCGCTATTGTTATGGGTCAGGTTGTGGATTACCCCTGAGTTAACTGAATACAAAAATGGACTGGTTGAAGTTTTGAAACTAGACACTAGCAGCAAGATTTCTTGGTTTAAACATGTTAAAATCTGGTTAACAAAATTGGGTTTATCCCATTTTTGGAGCCAGCCAGAATCCTTGACTGTGTCCTCAAAGAAAATAGTCAAACTTTCCTTTTGGGCCCTTGTGAGCCATGATGCTGTATATGTTGGAGCACATGGCCCTATAACTGAAAATGTTTTAATGGTAAAAGATGTAGCCCAGTTTGAAATGTTTCTTGATGAGATTCAGCCACCATTGGCGAAAACCCTGTATTTAAAGTATAGGCACGGTATACTAAGAACCCGGGAAACCGAGTCAAAATGGGGGAAAATTAGTAATGACAAATGTACCTTATGCACAAATAATGTAAGAGAAGACATTTTTCATATTCTGTTCTTCTGTCCAAGCTATGTAGAAACAAGAAGGAAATGGATAGTGCCATTGTGCCGTAATATCGGAACAACTTCGTATAAGGAAGCTGGAAGAATACTAATTACGGACACTAGTCAAGCAATAGTGTTTGGCATTAGTAGATTTCTGTTGGCAGTAAAATTTATTAGACAAAAACTGTCTCTGCCATTTTAAGCGTCTGGCTGTTATAACTCAATTTAATGCTTTTTTTAACCTTGTAAATATTTTAAACAAACTTTTAACTATATTTATTGATGTGTGTTTCAAGCCCATCTTCATTATTTTGCTGTGAAGGGTTATGGTTAGTATTTGGTCATGCACTAGCACTTTTTCTGATTGTATATTCTTATACATTTGTCGATAATAATGTGGTCACGTATATTATGTATTTTGTATGTATATTATGTATTTTGTATATCTTTTATGGTGCAATTGCAACAAAATAAAGATTATTGAACTTGAACTTGAGTACCTTGGATAGTTTTTCAGCCAATTATTTCCACCTTTGTGTGCATGCACAATGCGAAAAGTGGTAATTTTGTAGTGTAGTTCCTATTTTCACTATAGGCCCTGCGCATTAGAATAACATAAACAGTAGTATAGACGTAGAAGTGCGGTCTTCCAGGTCTCTACTGACTATGCTAAACTTAATTGGATTTGTACCAACTAGCTCAGAGGTCACTGGAAACTTTCTTGACTGAATAGGAAGTGATCAGCTTCCCTGGTACAGACAAGAAGGGATTTAGTTTTCCAACAACCGCATAAACATGACAACTTTGCTCCTTAGAATAGGAGTCAATCTCTAGAGTCGTGTGAAACAATAGACAGTTATTTTACTCAGTCAGTTGTGCAGATTACTTTCACCAAGATGCAGAGAATAGAGAGACGGGCGTTTTCAATGAGAGGTATTATTTATTGAACAGTCTTTCTTCTCATGCAAGAGAAATGAATTGCCACAATTGCAAGACTTGTTATTATAAAAAGTGCGTACAGTAAAATGAGGATTGCGAAATAATACTGTAAAAGCATTGATATGGTTTCTTAGCCATACAATGGTTAAAATGAATAAAATATATACATTCATATATACATTTGACTAACGTACTCAATTGGTGCTTCTAACTACGCCTACCCCAGTGTACCTGACCTAAGCCTAATACTTGGGAGGGAGTAAGTAAGTAGCAGTTTTAGTTAAGTTGGTTTTGCCAAGGATTTGCTTCAAGAATTCTCTCTAAGGGTTTAGTCAACACCATACCTCTGAAATAGAATGTTGGAGGTCTTGTATCTCCTTCCAGGACTCGATATCCCAGTCACTCGCAAGAGTAGGCTGGAAACGCCGGAGCTGGATTTTCTCGGCAAGAGAAAAGACAGCGTCTCTCTCAGCGCGTCAAGGAGGAGGAGGGGCAGCGTCCGTGGGCTGCTTGCATCTGCTGGGCTCTGCAAGGGACAGCTGTTCTGCTCCTGTATTCACCACACCATCGCTATCATCGATGTCGCAGCTTTTGCTTAAGGCAACGTTGGTAATATTTATACCTGAAAGGTGCCTTGTTTGACGTAAGTTTTTGGACATAAGACGTCAATAAAGATGTCACTAGGAAGTGATCGTCTCTCAGTGCTCATTAGAGTTCTATTACTAATCCAAACATAGCAAGCAGGGTTTTCCCAGGTTGCTGAGTTTTATCTTGTTGAAGAACTCGGAGTGTAATCTAGGAATCTAAGATAGTGGCTTCTGCTGTGTCATCTGCTGTAATGAGCTGCAGATGCGAGTTTCAGAAATGTAGCTGAAATATGGCTCTGATCGTGTATGCCATTATAGGGGTATGAATGGATTATAGCCGTATAGGTGCATAAGGTCACAGTATTGATCGGGGTCCTAGATTAGAACACAACACCCACTCCACGAATTTATGTCCATCAAATTACTAAAAACTAAAGCAATAAGATGCATGTGTAACATTGCCACCCCAAAATACATATTCGCATTTGAAATGGCGTATTTTGAAATACATGGAAATATAGGTACTGTACGTCTTTAAGCATAGAAATCATTCAAAAAGTATAGCATATGTAAACAGTTGAACGATTTTGCGAAAAAAAATTACACATGAAATATCTCTTTATACAGAAAAGAAGAGCGAGATAATTTCATCACATAGAATGCATTTGCTGTAACATGTTGCTAGAGGCTGAGGTAAAGTTATCATGTCTCTAGAAGTACCTAAAAATAGAAGTTCTGTTCTTTATGAATAGTTCTACTTTAAGCAAAGAATTATCGTGCCAGAAAAAAGGTAAATATTTTGGAAAATAGTTCAATAAAAAAAAAATTCTTGGTGAACTGGGGAATAGAGTTCCAACGCTTTTCAGTAGTTTTTGTTGATCAAAACTGAAGGCCGAATTCAGAGTTCATGGGAACGCTGTGTGTCGGAATGCTTTCCAAAAATTATTATCAGACAGGCTCTCAAAGAATTGGCCTACAAAATCAGGTGACAGTTCGACCAAGTTCGATAGTGCTGTAACTTGGCAGGTGTGAGAATGATTGCTATCATCAAAGTCTGGATCAGCAATGCTCACAGAGGGTTGTACCTGGGTGATGTTGCTTTTATTTCTCGCTCCACTGTCACCACCTAGTCGTAGCACAGGAGTCTCAACGAATGCCGTCATCAGGATCGGTAGCCGCTGAGGACAACACAATGCGTGAGCCGTTACAGGACTTAGCAAAGTATCGATATCCATTGGTACTGCTGATGGAAGTGCAAGACAGGTGTCTAACACGCATTCATCTCCGCATAGCATACATCGAAGCACAGGTAAGATGCAGGTCTGCCATATAGGTCTGAATGAAAGAAACCAGGTCATGTTCAGATCTCTCAGCCTGGCCAATCCAAGGACTCTAGTTATGCAGTCCCGGTAGCGTATTGCTAGGAACGTTTCTTCCATCCCTGCCGGAGTCATGTCTGTGTTTTGGCTTGCCATATCGGAGCAGGAGGGTCAAAAATAAAATGCCTGCTACAAGTCCCAAAATCAGGGGTATGCCGCCAAAGACTGAATGGAAAAAATTAGGAATGATTCCTAGAATTGCTTTGAATGGTGTTAACAGTCCCGAAAAAATGGTCTTAAATATGCCTGGGATGCCTATGGCACTTGACATATTTAGAATTTGGCTAAGCATTTCTGTGAAATGCACGGGCAATTTGTTGATAAAAGGTCATGAATCTCTGATGTTGTCCTTGCAACTTGGAGATCTTACGTCTCTTTTGATGACGTGATGGGCACTGTTGTCTGCAAAAGCACAGACTTCATTCTGCTTAAAGTATCAATTCGTATAGAAGAGACATTCAAACGAGGCCGTATGGGAGTCTCGGAGTCTCCAGGGCCGTTTGGAAACAATGCTTGCATACAGCATTTGACCATGGAAGTTACTTGTATGAGATATGCTTTCCCTGGCAAAAGGCCACAACAGCTGTGATCCGTTATTAGAATGTAACTCCCGTTCGAGAGTTGCTTAAAGAAAGGCTCTATCTGTGTTGCAGGTGTGACATGTTGGTGGCATGAAAGGTTGTTTGAATTTCCTTCACAGGCCCCGTGTAAATTATTACCTTGGCACAAAAGTATACCGCTTAGTGAATGTTTGCAGTTTTCACCACTAAGAAATACATTTTTGTTGCTGTCACTATAGCATGTGTGTGTGTATGGTAATTTCCATGCTGACTTAATGTACCCTTTACCCAAACGTTCATACTGGCCAGTCGGTATGTATTCAAGGCAATTTTTAAATCGGAAAGTTGTTATCGGAATTGTGATAATCCTGTGTATTATCCATTCAATGACAGGACTTTCTGACATTGTCAATGGTAATGTTGAGCAACTCCAAACAGCGAGGTACTCGGACTCCAGTTGCAGCCACCTAGATGCCGTGATTAACTCCTGGCAAGCAATTGGCAAGCACATGATGCTGTTAGGCCGGTCCTTTTCTGAATGGATCAACTGCGTCTTTGAGATGTTTAATTTATATCCTGAGAGCCCTCCAAATTCATTAGCAAGGTTAATTATTTAAGGTAGAGCCTGGCTAAAATCTGAGGTAGCAATAGCGATATCATCGGCATACGCAAATATTTTACATGCAGTTTGTGAGACAATAACCGGAGCAATATCAACCTCGTTTTCCAGTCAATTAAGGTAAGGTTCAATATAGAGAACAAACAACAAGGGGGAACAAGGACAGCCTTGCTTTGTCCCCCTTGTTATCATAATATTTTCAGATAATGAATCAGTTATCCGGATTGCAGCCTTCGGTAAAGAATAGAGTGCTTTTATTGCAACAATATATTCCCTGGGGAATCCCTTCCATTCTAGCACAGACCACAGGAACCCCCAGACAAACCTGTTGAATGCTTTTTCAGCATCCAACAGGGCCACCGCTACGGAGGATTCCGTGGCCTGCGCCCAGTCCAAAAGTGAGATAATTTTTTTGACATGGTCAGTTGTATCTCGGCTTAAGATGAATCCATGTTGTTTTGCTGAAACAGGGGTTGGCATCAAATCATTCAATCTGTTAGCGAGAATTTTAGAGAAGATCTTGCTATCAGCAGTGATAAGAGAGATGGGTCTATATGACCCTAACTCATCATCAGCCTTCCCTTTCTTCTTAAAAATAACTATGGTGGCTAACGACCATGAGTCAGGTGGGTTGCCCAAGAAGGCTTGCTGGAATACTTTAAGCATTTCAGGCTTGAGAAGATTACGAAATACACGATAAAATTCTAAAGGTATATTGTCTGATCACATTGTCTTCCCAGCAGCCAGACCCAGAATTGCTGTCTCGATTTCCTCCCAAGTAATAGGCACTGCTAATATGCTTTTCTGCTCTTCCGACAATTCTACATTAGCTATGCTTGCAAGATATTGTAGAGTCTTTGTTTCTATATCCATAACACCCCCGGACTCATGATATAGTAACTGATAACATTCCTTAAAGGCTTTTAATATATCCCCATTAGAAGTCCTAATGACCCCATTTATGTCACAAATTTTTAGAATGTCATTGGCTGCTGCCCTTTGCCTAAGTCTTTGAGTTAAAACTCTACCCGTTTGCTCACTCAATTTGTAGGTTTCTGTTTTATACTGTCTATATTTACATGCCACCTGGTCTGCTATATGGGAATAAATTATACTCCATTTGACGGAGAGATCTAATTGGGCTTCTAAATATCATGACTAAATTTAATATTTTCTGCTAATTTGTTCTCTGCCTCCCTAACAGTTTCAGAATCCCTTTTGAACTTATCTCTTTTCATTTTTTGGTGAAAATTTGAGTAATTGAGAGTTTCTCCCCCCGTATTATAGATTTAAACATATCCCAAATAATTGGAACAGAAGCAGTATCATTATTAATCTCAAAAAATTCTTGAATGATTTTAGTCATGTACTGCAGATAATCATCCTCGAATAATAAATTCCTTTGAAATGACCATTTCGTTTTAATACCTTCTATAATAGAAGGTACTTGTATATCTAATAATAATGGGTTATGATCTGACAGCAATTTGGGGAGAATTTCAATCTCTATTTTGTCAATAAAATATTGAGAGACAAAAAAATATTCAAGACAAACAAATTTACCATGGGGTGCAGAAAATAAACTATATCCAGAATCCTCAGAGTGTAAAATATTCCAAGCATCTATGAGCCCATTATCCACCACTAAATTACGAAGAGCTTTATAGGTCCAAGGTTTGTTTCCCAGATATACATTGTTTAGTCTAATATCAGTCCCAGCTTCAATGTGGATAATTAAATCTCCACAGAATATAGTAGTTTGACTCCATAAAGCTAACTCTGAATTCAGGAAATTCAGCAATTCAGAATCATCTAGATTTGGGCCGTATATCGTACAAATTGTAAATTTATTTTGATGAATCTTAAGTTCTGCCAATCCCCACCTACCCCATTTATCAGCTGAAATTTTAATACAACCCCCTAAGCCTCGTCTCATAAAAATAGCAACTCCCCTCTTAATCCCAGTTTGCTTAGAACATACTAACAGGTCTAGCCCCAAATTTTTTAACCATTCCCTTTTTTCCCAGGCAACATGTGTTTCCTGCAAGCAGAGGATATCTATTTGCAAAATTTGAATCATTTTAACCAGGATTCTTCTTTTCTTGGAATCATTAAGGCCATTAACATTCATTGTGCACACCTTCAATTTCCTACCCATTTCGTAAATCGAAAATAAACAGATACAACATTTTGGCTTTCAATTTCAAAGCATATTTAGTAGAAGACTTCATTTTTCTCGGACAGACCCCAACTGACATCTGTTCAGTAACAACTGCTGCTGATTTACACCCTTCCCACCACCACCAGCGCCCTCCCTTCGCCGCCCCACCACCCCTATTCCTCCCCCCCTTCCCATCCCACCATATGAGGCACAAGGACTGTCAGTCCCCGGGAGCTCCGAGTGCCCTCCTCCCCACCTCCTTTCCGTGGCCTAGAAAAAAGAAGAATATCAACGATAATGACCATTTTAACCACCCCAAAACAAGCTGATTGACTAACTAGTAATACTACAGAATCCTGTATATAAACAAACAAGAGAAAAGAAAACAGAAAAATCATCATCATCTTCCCATATTACTTCTTTTTTTTTATAGTGGGGTTAGATACTCTTTTGCCGCAATTTCAAAAAGAAAGAATTTAGTTTGACCCTTCACCATGACTTTTAGTTTGGCAGGGTTTTGCAAATATACTACTGCGCCTTTTTCCTGAAACCCTGCAATTAACTGCCTGAGATGCCATCGTTTTGTTACAGTTGCCTGGCAGAAATCTGGCCTGACAAAAAAATTACATCCCTTTGCAGTCCTCTTCTTGTCTGGCCTTACCAGACAAAAAACAGCCTCTCTTGCCAAAAAGTTATTAAATCTGACCAGTATTGCTCTTGGATGATCACCCTCTTTTTGCCTAGCTTTATTGATTGTAAAGGGGAAGCGGTGCGCTCGCTCAATTACTACAGCCCAGTCCCATGCTGTAAGTTCTGGGAATGCCTCGGAGAACAATTCACACACAAAGTTTCGTATATCTGACTCCCCTAGATTTTACGGGATCCCCAAAACTCGTAAATTATTTCTCTGTGATTGATTTTCTAGCTCTTTGAGCTTGTAGCTAATATCAGAAATTACATCATTTTCTTCCTTGGAAGATCCACCCAGCCGAGGTAAGATGGCGGCCGCTAACTCAGCGGTGTGAGTCGCCAGCTCCTCTACTCCTGGTCAGAAAAAAGAAGAAAGAATTGCCGCTTACCTGTACCTGTACGGATACTCGTGATGTTTCCTGAGTGATCTCCGTACTCTTCCTTGGCAGAGACATTAAGTTATGCGCCCAAGGGATTTTTAGTGAGCCGAGCTGAGCTGAGTTCAGACCGTGCCGGACCCCTAGCCTGCGGTTGCGCTGAGCCGAGCGGAGTGAGCGGGGCATATTCACGATGCTGGTGTTCCAGTGCTGTGGTTTCTGCGTCTCTTTATGGTTTACCTGTTGTTGCTGCTGTCTCAAATGCCCCGCGGACTGTTGAAGGCACAGACACAGGCTTGGTGTCTTCTCCCTCCCCGGGTCGGAATTTTGCAGAGGAATATAGTGGATAACAGGTTGAACATGTCACCCAAGCCTCCTAAACCGCCTGCTACTAGGAGTCTTAAAACGAAGACTATGGCGATGGCAGAGGGAGATAAAGACGCAGATTCCGTGCGCTCCACGCTGGTAATGCGTACGGTTGGTGAGTCAGTCCCCCTCCCGCAGCTGCCAAGTTGTAAAAAAGGTGGGGAGCGCGTTACTAAAAGCAATATGGTATCACAAACTGTACCAGCGCTATTCGAGAAACAAACAATTAAAAACGCCCGGACCCAGTTTAATGAAACGGAGGTGGATTCGAACTTAGAAACCAATGGCAATTATACTATTGATCATAGCGCTATGACTACTGCGACCACTGTAGTTCAGGAGGAGACTCCCCGAGGGGTGTTGACTAATTTACCTGAGGTGATGCAAACACCTGAGCCCGAACCGGAGCTGGAGCCTCTAATTGAAAGGGATCAAAATGTGTTACAAGGAATTATGGGAGCTGTAGTCCCTGGAGTAACTAGCACAAGCTCGAGTAGAATATCTAATGCATCAGGTATGATATCCATGTTGGAGATGAACAAGACTCCCTGTCAAGACCCTACTGCCTCACAAGAAATTGTAGACAGATTTTTTTCGATGTCTGATCATACATCTGATGAAAGTATTGATAGAGACTGGGCGGACTATCCTGGTGATAGCAGTATGGATGAAGGATCAAGGCTCTGTGAGACTTCTCCATGGTCAGTTATCACGGTTAAAAAACATAGAGTCAGAAGGTCACAGGGTGTCAGAAATAAACTTAGTGATCCCGGTGCAGCAGCTCCTCAACCTAGCCCTTTGGTAGAGCACCCACAACAACGTGAAGAGCCCAGCTCTGATCAGGAAGTTATCTTAACTATGATCTATCAAACGATGACGTCGCATAGATCTGAGATGAAGACCGAGATTGCTCATACTCAAGCCACCTGCCGTAAGGTTCAGAACGCTGTTAGGCGAGTAACGAAAATATGTACTGATATTTCTGTAAGGGTCTCCGAGGCCGAGACAAGAATATCAACTTTGGTGGAGGAAGTAGCCGCTCAAAAATTAGAACTTGCTTCTGTTAAAGCACAATGGGACGATATTGGCCTCTCTCTTTATCATTTAAATCTCTGGTTTCTTTTTTCCATTGTCTCTCTCATATGACTTAGCTAACTGCTACTCACTTGATCCTCTGATGGATCGTGTATTGTGCCACTGAGGGGATGGATATAGGAGATCTAACATCCGGTATACCCAATGAGGATCCCGAATTGGATAACCGATTCACAAATTAGTAATTAAATTCATCTATAAAACTACCAACACCAAACTATATAAGTAAATGATTATTACTTCCAGTCTGAACCTTCTAAAGAAATTTTGCTGGACCAAAACTTAAATTCTGTTAAGGCAAAACAAAATATTCACATTAGCACCTGGTGCCAGGGACATCTTAAGGATTTAGGGCCCGATGTAGGTAGCCCTTTACCGATCGGAATCGGCCGAAAATACCGATTTTCGTCCGTTTCCGAACGGTAAAGGGCTATCGAGATGTAGGGACACATTTTCGGTAATTTTACCGAATCGTTATCATTACCGAATCGGTAAATTTACCGAATCGGTAATATTTACCGATTCGGTAATGATAACGATTCGGTAAAATTACCGAAAATGCAATGTAGGTAGCCAATGTTCCATCAGCACATGGCTTACAGATTCGGTATTTTACCATGGAATACAAATCCATGGTAAAATACCGATTCCTGTGTACATGCACATCTGTGCATGTACACATGTGCCATGTGACAGACAGACGTGCCCTTAGGGCATGTCTGTGTGCCACATTGCACACATGCCCGTTTTGGGGGTGCTAGAGGGTGTCAAAGTGACACCCCCTGCACCCTTGCCAAATTCGGTATTTACCGATTCGGTAAATACCGATTCGGTATTTGACTTTAATCCTATGGGCTTCAAAGGCCCATAGGATTCAATAGCAAATACCGATTCGGTATTTACCGAATCGGTAAATACCGAATTTGTAAGGAATCGGTAACGATTCCAGATGTTGGGACCTACATCCCATTTACTGATTTTGAAAAACCGAATCGGTAAAATTCGGTATTTCAAATTCGGTAAATGGGATTTACCTACATCGGGCCCCAAGGGGGCCCTGGGCCAACCATATTTTCGGGCCCCTGTTCAGAACAGCTTTGAATTTATGATCCAGTTTCAGCATTTTCATGCTCTCTTTAGATGGGTCGCTGACACTGCACAGGCAGACTGGTTCAAATTCTAAATGTGCTTCCAGTTAATATTTATAGATAGTGATGTATTGTACTATAGCAGCAGTCAACTAATATTAGTACAAACAATCTCCTCCACCCAGTGCCATTTCTTATATGTAAGGTCCTGTTCTAATCTGAAATTAACTTTTTTATGGATGTTGCTTGGTGTTGAAAAACAAACACAAGATTTTTCTGAAAAAGTTCTGCAATAGACTCCCACACACTACCTGTATGAAAAATAAATTAAAGGAAAATGGTATTGAGAAAGGAGTCATATCTATCAGGGGGCACTCTGTAAGGCTGGTGCCCTGGGCCAGAGCCCACTGTGCCCATGTGTTAAAAATTGGGTTACTGGTTGGCTATGGTATGCACCTAAGCCAGGCAGAACCCACCACTCTAGTCAAGGTAAGGGAATTACACACACAAGATAACCCCTGCTCACCCCCATGGTAGCTTTGCAGAGCAGTCAGGCTTATTCCGGAGGCAATGTGTAAAGCATCTAAGCAACACACACACAAACACAGCACACTACATAAAGAAGAGACTCCACATGAGGTTATAAAAAATATTCTTTGTATTGTACAGAAAAAACCTTTGACAACAATCACATAAATCACTTAGCCAACTAGGCAATTGTCATGATGTCACATAGATCATAAAATGACTTTGCCACTGGGCAGTCATCATAACAGCATAGGTAGTGCAACTAAGTGAATGCTTGCAAGTTGACCATGTTGTTAATCACTTAGCTATAAGGCAATTGTCATAGATACCACCATTAGTGCACTAAAGCACACCCTTGCACGTTGCACAGATTTAAAAACAATATGAAGACCTTTAGGCATAAAAACGCCTTACACCCTTCCTGTACATATTATGCAGTTCCTGAGAAGGGTATAACACAACATCATTCAGGACAGTAGGGCTTCGAACTGCAGTGGTTATCTGCAGGATTATATCGCATATATCACTATAGGCCCTTCTGGGCGTAGGAATCACCAAGCCATGTACTAAATGTACTAGAAGCAGCATCAGCGCTCCTATCATCAGACATATGGTACTCCTGTTCTTTTTTTATATGGCGGATACTGGGCTACCTGCCCAATTATTCTCGTACCTGCGGCAAGTTTCCTTTGAGGATCAGGGCCTCCGTTAAGGTCGACCCTGGGTAGCACACTCAACCCAATACCCCCAAGGTATGGGTCAGGACTTGGGGGAGGGGCAAATCACCTCCCTCGGTTTGCCCACCAGGCCCCCAAACTCTGGAATCCCCTTCCCCTGTCAGTTAAGTTTAGCTGTTCCCTATTAAATTTTAGGAAGCTTCTGAAAACCCGTCTTTTCAACCAAACCGGTTAGCTTGTTTCCTCACAATCCCTGCACTCTCTCTTCTAGCGCCAGGAAACCTATTGTGTTAGTGCGCTCTATAAATGTCACTTAAGATAAGATAAGAAGATAAGCTATACATCCCGCTCGAGGAAGATCATTCGAAGTAGCCACCATTATAGAATGCAGTCTGCAGGTGTTCAGGGAAGTACTGCGATTTGGAAGGAATCCGCATTGATCCCGGTTAATAGGTGTGGGGAGGTGCGATTGTATACGAGTGGCGAGGGCCTTACTTAAAATTTTATACTCTGTGGAAAGCAAGGATAGGGGTCTATAATTACTCATGTCTAGTGTGTCTTGTCCCGGCTTAGGAATGGGCGCGACCAGCGCCTGCATATTGGAGTCAGGCAGGCGACCGGTGTCAAAGGCCACCCTATAGACCATCTCAAAGACCGGCACTAGGAGTTCCGAGTAAGTTAGATAAAACTCCACCGGAAGTCCGTCCATGCCTGGTGTTTTTTTGGGATTCAGGCTCTTAATCACTACCCGTGTTGGGTAATGGGGCCATCAATGTCTTTTCGGATGTCGTCCGGTAGCATCGGAAAGGGGAGATCCTGTAAGAACGCATTCAACTCTGCACTGTCTATTGGTGTGGAGGGCAGGTAAAGTGCCTGGAGATGTTCGCGAAATGCCGTGTTTATTTCAGCCTGTGTGTTGACTATGGCGCCCTCCTGGGTGCGAATGCTTGTTATAGTCGACGGGTCAGGACGATCCCTCACCAGACGTGCAAGCAGGGTGCCAGATCTATCGGCTTCAGTGTGTTTTCGTTGGAGATAGTCCCAATAATCTATTGTCCGAAGCGTTTCCAGCTTTCGGCATGGCCTATATGGGCAGTTTGTAGCTCCCCTTTCCTCCCAGGGTCAAGGGCTGCCGCCCCCTCTCCAGGGTCTGCAGCCTGCCTTCCACATCATGCAGTTTACGATGCACCTCTTGTCTGGCCCCCACCAACTGCCCTATCGTCGCTCCTCTGACCACAACCTTCAGGGCGTCCCATTCTATCAGGTTCGAGGAGGTAGTATTCCAGTTCTCCCTCAAGTAGTCGGATATAGTGGTGGCTAACGACATACGAAAGGGGTTATTCTCGAGCAGACGCGGGCTCAATCGCCAGATGGGCACTGGTGTCAGTACCCTGCCCCACAGGAGTGTAAGTTTCAGGGGCCTATGATCAGAAAAGGTCTTAGCCAAATACTCTGCCTCCTTTGTTGTAGTGAGGAGAGACCTGGAGCGTAGAAATCGGTCTATTTTAGTATGGAGATTGTGTATTGGGGAGAAAAATGAGCATTCCTTATGTGTGTGTTGGAGGGCCCTCCAGGTGTCAGACAGTGTCCACCCGTCAACCTAGGAGGCGAATTGTTCAGTCAGTTTACATGCTGCAGAGGCCTGTAGTGGAGGGTCAGATCTATCCAATCCCAAGTCTAGTATTGCATTCCAGTCTGCTCTGGGAGACTTGAGCCCGAATTTAACTCCAAATACCAGTTGGAACAGATCATAAACTCCAAAACTTCAACGGTGGACTGTAAGTACTGCACCTCACTCCTTGTTTCACCAGTTGGAGCAAATCTTGCAGAAGCCTGTGTGCTTTTATCCCAACCATGACTGTCCTTGATTGAAGGTCCTGCCTGCCACCTGATTCCCCCATTACCTGCAATTCTGAATTTCTGATGATGACAGAGGTAATCACTGAGTATTTTGATCGACGGTCCTGCCCGTCTCCTATTGCCTGCAATACTAAAACTGTTTGCCGGTTGACGCAGGTAACCACCATGTATTCTACATCGACGATCACGGTAAACCTTAATGGTGTTTAAAGTACTTTTTTCTGCAACTGCTTACAACTGTATTATCCAAACTTGCCTAATCGTACTGATTTTTGGTGTCTAAAATATATATATAAGGAAGTGTTTTTTTGCAAATTGGCCTCAGATTTATTCTTAAATGTGTGTCTCATTTATTACCTCTGTGAGAACAAAAAATGGTTAGCACTAGCCTCTTATAAGCCTAACTGCGCACCCACACTACCACAATTAGAGTGTTAGTATTATTATTTTGTCTCTTTATAATAAGCTGTGTCTCACTGGGCTCTCTGCTCAGTGTACTTCATTTAAGTTCACTATAAAGAGAACTACCTCCCTACACTACATATGCAGATTCTCAGAGGTCCTAACTTTAACAACTGTATGGTACTTGTAAACACAAGTTCTTGATCCCACTGCTGCCAATGTGAGGAAACGGGGTGTATTATATGGTGTGGTTGTGCAACCTTGCCATGTAATACACTTGCCAATCCCTTTAGGACTAGTAGGGTTTGTCTTTCAATCGCTCAGCTCAATGGGGGGTAGCTGTGGCACTGATCAACAAGGCTTACACAGAGGAACTAGTGTAAAGCAATTGAACAGCACCCAAAACAAATAAAGAAGAAATCAACACAACACTCAAGAAATCTGACACCAATTTATAAACATAGACTGTATGTTTATATATAATTAGATACAAGAATGAAAAAGAACCACCAGAGGGTTCTGGAGTTATGGGTTTTACAAGCAATAATAAATGTAATGTGACGAAACCTGGGCAAATTTAATGAATTTGACACAAACCTTTTTCAAGGAAAACTTGTGTATGTCTCAATGTGCTCAGGTAGACTATACTTGGGAGACCAGCTCTGGTAGGGTGCTAGTCTGGGGGACTGTCAATAGTTTGGGAAACCCAATGTACCATTCGAGGCTTGGGAAGTACAGTGAAAGGTAAAAGGAGCCTACAAGGGATTTGATTTGAAGCAAACTTATGTTAATAGAAGATTAATCCGGGAGTTAGTCCTTACGGAACAAACGCCAAAGTGTCATTAGACAACATCAAACAATAAAGTATCTTGGCATAGATGACACGGGCGAACCTAGTAGTATGAAAATATATATTTTTATATATTGAGTAAATATCAAAAAGGAGCACAGACAAATGAAATCAATCAGCATACAGTCATGGAAAGGAGTAAAATCAAATTAACCTAACAATACATGACTAAACAACTATTCCAATTTAGTCATAAGCAACAAATCTCATAATGAGAGTATGTATTGCTCAAGAGTGAAAACATTTCTTAGGAATAGAGGATAAGGTCGACGTTTCGGTCTTTACGGCTGTAGTCCATCAGACCATCTTCAGGACGGAAGTTGAAGCTGAGAAAAAAGAGACTCCTATACAGATATAATATAATATGCTATCATAAAATTGTAAACAAATTGCATTGCAAAGAAATACATTGAAGAACTAGGAAACCCTTGTGAAAAGCAAAAAGGTGATAATTTAATCACAAAGTGCAGATAACCAGGTTGTGCACAGCCCAGATGAAAACATAGTCAAATTATGTCACCACCGTCACCTATTTGTTCTGATGGACTACAGCCTCAAAGACCGAAATGTCGACTTTATCCTCTATTCCTAAGAAATGCTGTCACTCTTGAGCAATATATACTCTCATTTTTTTTTTTAAATGATATCTTTTATTGAATTCACAGGAGGAAAGAAAACATTGTTTGTACGTCATACATTAACACACCTCTCACGGGTGTGCACAATTATCACGGGGTGGATCACATAATACAGTGTTACATCACAGTTTGTATTATTGCAGGATCATATCACATTCAGTCCAGCTGTATTGGCATTGCGAAGGGGGTGGGGTAATGAACTTGGAGGCGTGAAGTGTGTGTCGTGGTGGAAGCGTGTCGAGGTAGTAGGGGCTCGGAGGTGTCATCATATTTTCAAGGAAAAAATGGTTTTTAGATGTCAGAGAATGGGCGCACTGCCAGTATGGAAGCACTATAGGACAAAGTGGGAGGTGGTGCAACTGGGTGAGTGGACAACCATATAACCACTCAAAGGAGAAGTCAGCAAGCTGTACTAATCCAACGCTATAGAGAGAAACATACCCTATGCACACACTCAATAAGTACAAAATGGTCACAATGTGGCCTAACACAAAAATTCAATATAGTGCAGAGAAACAACAATAATATACAGTCATTGATGTAAATAAATGAACATGTGTTGAAAAAGGTATTGTTCTCCTTGTTTAATAAAACATAGCTTGAAAACAACCAGCCGACACGTGTTTCATCGCATCTCGCGAATCTTCAGGGCTCAAATGGTTGTGCTTGGACCAAGAGGTCGCTCTTCCGGTGATACTTCCGACCCGGAAGGGCCCAAGACCAGCAGTGCGCACTTCGAACACAGAGACCCGGGAGATACGAAAGAAACAAGACGCCTTTCAGACGTTAAACTAACACGAGGCCGTAGAGCGACCTCTATCAGTCCTCGATCTAGGAACTTTTAGATACAGAGTGAACCAACATTATTTTTATCAATATATCTTCTCCCGGGTGACCCACAAAAGCGCATTATGCTTGCAAGCTTTTTTACTTCACTTGATTATTGAAACTTGCTGGTCTTGGGCCCTTCCGGGTCGGAAGTATCACCGGAAGAGCGACCTCTTGGTCCAAGCACAACCATTTGAGCCCTGAAGATTCGCGAGATGCGATGAAACACGTGTCGGCTGGTTGTTTTCAAGCTATGTTTTATTAAACAAGGAGAACAATACCTTTTTCAACACATGTTCATTTATTTACATCAATGACTGTATATTATTGTTGTTTCTCTGCACTATATTGAATTTTTGTGTTGGGCCACATTGTGACCATTTTGTACTTATTGAGTGTGTGCATAGGGTATGTTTCTCTCTGTGTCATCATATTTTGCCTATAACTGTTCATCTATTCCTGGGAGGGTGGAGTACCACTCCGCAGGAGATGCAAGGCGTGGACAGGCTGGGGAAGGCGCAGTCATATCAGTCAGGAGGGGATGCTTCCAGCAGACCCAAGAACAGCATGTCTGGGGGTTCGCGGTCAACCCTGTCGGGGGCGTCGGGCCTTGGTCTATAGTGTCTGTTCCATTCGCTGTGTCGCAGTCCTGCCTAGGGGAGGCGCCATTTGAGGAGGTTTCCTGTGTCTGGCTTGCTCTATGGAAGGAGCTTAGCATTTCGTCCCACAGAGACGCGATTGGGAACTTTCTCAGTCCTGCTGTTTCCTCGTTGTGGAGAGTAATGCTCTCTGCTTTCACCCAGTTGTCTAGGGAGGTGCGCCAATGTTCCTCTAGGGGCGGTTCCGCTCGTTTCCAATGTTTGGTTATGAGCCCCTTGGCCGTAAGTAGGCCCAGATCCCAAAACCGGGAAGGGACCTTATTGTCTTTGGTCCTCTTGTAGAGGCCCAACAGGCATGCCTCCCATGTGTGCGGTATTGGCATGGCTTTGCTCTGCTTGAGTAACGGCAACACCATCTGCCAGTATGTTTGGATCCGTGGACATTGCCACAGCATGTGCATCAGGTCCGCCCCCACTAGTGCGCATCTCGGGCAAGCTGCCGCAGCGCCCGGGAAGTATTGGTTAATTTTGTCTGGTGAGAGGTATGCTCTGTGTAATATGTAAAACTGGATCAATTTAAAGCGTGCGTTGCGTGGGATGAGTTTGGGGGCCGCTGTTATTATCGCCCATTCCTTGTCCGTCCAGTCTTTTCCCCTGTCAACCGCCCATTTGTCTCGTAATGGCTGTAAGGTGTGTTGCGTGTGCGATAGCAGCGCTTGAGTCAACCAGTGAACCACGTGTGAGCCGTTTCCCATTACGTGTAAACATTGTATTAACTGGTGCGTGGGAGTCTCCTCTGTAATGTTACCCCATCGCTGTGTGTATGCCATGATTATGGAAGCGTGCTGCAAGAACTGTCCCACTGGTAATCCCATGTCGTTGGCGAGCGTCGCGAAAGATATCAGGGCGCCATCGTCGTATAGGTCCGCCATGGTGTCCACTCCCGAGCGGGTCCAGTGCTCCAACGCCGCCTCCGAGACCACGGTTGCGGCCTTGGGGTTGCCCAGGAGTGGGAGCGCTGGGGCATATGGCTTGGTTGTTTTAGTGAGCCGTAGGCTCCTAGCATAGCATTGTGTGGCCACTGCCACATGCAGTTGTGTCTGTTTCCTCGTTTTTGTGAATGGGTGGAATAGTGTGTGGACCTGTAGGGGGGATAGTATGTCTGTGCCCGTGGCTGTGTCTGCTATGTTCCTGCCGGATAGCCAGGCCGTTACCCATTGTAATTGGGCGGCTAGGTAATAGAGCTCCAGGTTCGGTACTGCAAGGCCGCCATTTTCGACGGGTATATACATTTTTCTTAGGGCCACTCTGGGTCGACCAGTGTTCCAGATCAGGCCTCTGATCAGGGTTTCCAGTTCCTTGAACGTGCGGGCCGGGACGTACACTGGGATGTTAGCAAAGTAATATAGGAGTCTGGGTAGTACAATCATTTTCGTCAGCGTCACTCTGCTGGGCACGTTGAGCGGGAGGGTCTTCCAAAAGGCGACCTGGGACCTTATGGACGTGATGGCGCGCGTCAGGTTGCCCTCCAGAATGTCTGGGGGTGTCCTATATATATATGTATTCCCAGATATTTGAATGTGGTGCGGTGCTACGGCAGCCTCACGCCATTAATTCTGATTTCGGGTTCTGGGGCGTCAGGAGTGAACGAGTACGCCCCCGATTTGGCCCAGTTGACCTTTAGGCCCGACATGACCTCAAAGGATCGGAAAATGTCCGATAGCTCCGGCGGTAGGCAGGTGAGGTCTCTGACGTACAGGAGCAGGTCATCTGCGTATAGCGAGACCACATGTGTGCCGTCCGCCAGCGGAATGCCCCAGTGTGCGCCTCTGCTGCGTAGTATCTCGGCAAGGGGCTCTATCGCTAACGAGAAGAGCAGTGGGGCCAGCGGGCAGCCCTGCCTGGTTCCTCGTTGGACTTTAATGGCATCGGAGAGCAGCTTGCCCGTGTGGACCCGCACCTCGGGGCTCCTGTATAGCAACCCGACCAGCTCGACGTAGTCATCCCCCAGGTCGAATTTGCGCAACACTTCCAGTAAATAGGGCCGTTCGACCGGGTCGAACGCCTTTTCAAGGTCTAATACCAAACAACTCGATCTCGGCCATCCCTGCATTGCATATTTCTGTACCCGGAAGAGCCTCCTTATATTTTGGGAGGTGCACCTGGTGGGCACAAAGCCGTTCTGGTCACTATGTACTAGGGTGGGCACCACGGTAGCCAGCCGCTGGGCTAGGGTCGACGCCAGGATCTTGTAGTCCGTGTTCAGAAGTGCCAAAGGTCTATATGAACCCAGGAGCGTGTCATCCCTGCCTGGTTTAAGGAGAGACACCAAGGTCGCCTCGTTCATCGACCGGGGCAAGGATGAGTCTTCTAGCGCTACTGAATATATCCGGAGGAGCTCTGGAATCAGGATATCGGAGCATGCTTTATAATACTCGGCCGGTAGCCCATCCGGGCCTGGGGCCTTGCCATTTGAAAGGGCAAAGATGGCTTCACGTAGCTCATCCGCCGTTACAGGTGATCCCAGGTCATCCTGCTGGTCATCAGTCAGGGTGGGCAATGTGATCTCATCTAGGTAAGCAGCAATTTCCGGTTGCGGAATCTGCAGTCTCGATCTATATAGTGCACCGTAGTGTGCCACAAAGGCTTCATGAATTTTCACCTGAGTGTACACCACTGGGCCATCAGCAGGGTGTATCGCCGTCACGGGTGACGACCTATCCTCGCGTTGTATTAGCCAGGCTAGCAATTTGCCGGGCTTATCCCCCGTGTGGTGCGTGCGGGCCGATTGGGCCATGTAGTTGATGTGTTTTAATCTATCTACCATTCTGGCATGTTCTGCCCGCACCTCCAGTAGTCTGGTGTGTGCGCCCTCAGTCGCTTCCTTTTCCGCCTGCATTAGGTCTGTTTCCAGGCGCCTCAAATCCGTTTCTATCTGTCGCCGGGAATGCGCCTGTGTGCCCAGACATTGTCCCCTGATGAGCACTTTGAACGCGTCCCATTCGAGCTGTGGGGTCGACGCTGTGCCTGTGTTGTCTTCAAAGTATTGTGCTGTTTGTGTGGATATGGAATTCCTACATGGGCCGTCCAACAGCAGATCAGGCTGTAGCCTCCAGGTAGGTACCGGGGGCCACGGCTGCTCCCATGCCAGGTCCATGAGGTGTGGGTTGTGGTCTGAGTGCGTGCGGCCCATGTAGCAGGTGTCCGTGACAGAGGGTAGGGTCTCTCTGGAAACCATGTACCTGTCTAGGCGGACGTGCAGGGCATGTGCCCCTGAGTAGTATGAGTAAACTCTGGTGTGGGGGTTGCGGCTGCGCCACGCGTCTTGTAAGTCCCATTGCTCGGACCAGGCCCGAAGAGTGTTCGTGGCGTTCTGTGCTTGTGAGCCAGGAGGCGGGGTGTGTGACCGGTCTAAAGTCAAGTCAAGAGTGCAGTTGTAGTCCCCGCCCAGCACCCATGGGATTCCATGCCAGGGAGCCAATGTGTTTGATAACTGCGCAAGGAAGTCTGCTAGTCCCGTGTTGGGTGCATATACCGAGGCCAGCACTAAGGGGTGTCCATCTAAACTTCCCTTGACCACAACAAACCTCCCTCCGGGGTCTATATGTGTGTCTAGAGCTGTCCAAGGGGTGCCCGGTCTCACCGACACCAGGGCACCTCTAGCGTAAGAGGAGTAGTGTGTGGCATATAGCTGTCCTCTCCATCTGCGTCGTAGGGTGCGGGTTTCCGTGTCGCTGAGGTGTGTCTCCTGTAAGAGGGCTATTTGAATGTGGTGTCAAAAAAAGAAGTCAAAGGTATAATATATAAGTACCTGGTCAGAATTCAATAAAGAGTATTCTTGACCTTCATTAATTGTTCTTGTTTTATAAAAAAGGAGTGGTCTAGGCATTTTTGTGTTTTTTGCGTCTAATGACACTTTGGCATTTGTTCCGTAAGGACTAACTCCCGGATTATTTGTTTATTAACATAAGTTTGTTTCAAATCAAATCCCTTGTAGGCTCCTTTTAGTCTGGGGGACTGGCAAGGTCCTTAGAAGCAGTTACCTCCACAGAAGAAGCAGTTCCCATGCATTTCTAGGCACTTTGTCTGCATTGCAATGAATTCCTAAGTAGTAGTCCTAATTCAAGGGATGAGGGATGCTAAAGATGCTCCAAGGATGCTGTGGATGTGACACCCTTGGGGGCTGGGGCTCCAAGGCTACCACAAGTAATGCAACCATATCAAGCAAAGGCAGGGGGGAGGTTATTACCCGTTTGAAAAGGGCTCCCAAACCTTGCAGTGCTAGCACCACGAAGCCCTTAAATAGCGATGAGCCGCAAGCAAAGCGAACCCTGGGTGGGGCGTCTTTTAAATTAACACAAAAACAGAAACAAAAGTCCAGACTTGAGACCCAAGTAACTAGGTCCCCTGATGTAGCAGGATTTGTAGCCAATCAAACGTCCGATATTGGTAAAGGTATTACTGTGGAGCAGGGGGTTGATCTTAAGTACGGGAAAAGAGTGGAAACATTGATAACTGTTCATTTGGGGCCCTTACTAGGCAAATCAAGGTTAATAGAGGGAAAATTGTTGTCACTCTTGGCCCGGATTAGTGCACCCGTCAATGAGGCTAGCCGGTGTGTATCTAGCCCTCGTGGGGAATTGGAAGTTCCCAAATCCCCAGTCGTACCCACTGTAGCAGCGGGTGGTGGGGAAACGGGGTCAACGAACAGTCCACAGGCACACAGGATGTGGGTAGTAGAGTGTCATACCCAGTTGCCCTGGGAGGAAATAGAAATAGCACAAGTATCACTACTAGGGGACATAGGGACTTGAGGGCGAGGACCGCAGGCAATACCTCAGTACAACAAACAGCCCCTACTAAAATAGTGGGTAGAGGCACTACACATCAACACTCTAGGGAGTTGTCAACTCAAAGTGCCCGGGGTACTACAGATCTGCCGGTTTTAGATCTACCCCCCCCGCCTCATGCCCATACACTGTGGTTTTGACGGACGTTCCAGCCTGTCCTAGTGATAGAGAATAAATCCATCTTAAATTTGATTAAAAAGGCAGCACACTGGATGTGTAGGAACACAGGGTTCAATATTATCGACTGTAGGCACATCCTGATGGCCAGAAGCGTGTGTTTTCCTAGGGGACTGCGTGATTGTGTCTTTAAGGTACCTGGAGCTCGCGTGTAAGTTGCTCACTCAGAGTAAGGGGCTCCATCAAGATGAGGGGGCTTAAGTATCAAAATGCACCCACTGGGCTTTTTTTACAGACACATGATGAGCCCGAATAACCAGCATGAACACAAGGGGCATTTGGTGGGAGCGCATGGGGGAGGCTTTAAAGTCCCGACATACAACTCTTACTCCCCCTCAGTAATGCTAGCGATTTAAACGATATCGATCGACTGGGCTTGCCTGGGGCAGTTAAGGGTGTCTATGCCCATGTAAGCAAAGTCATCACTTTAGATTCGGGAGGGACAGAAGTGTCGAGCATAATTGGGGGAGCAGCAAGTCCAACTACTTCAGATTATCTAGCAGCTCGAACGCAAGAGCATAACAACCCAAATATGGAAGACCACGGGCCCCAAACCCACCTGATATTGGTTATCTCAGATAGATAAAATGAGAGAGAATTTAAAATTGTTTCCTGGAACATAGCAGGCTTATCTACCAAATTCAAGAATGAAGATTGGGTATTTTATATAAGGAAATTTCAAATTATCTGTTTACATAAAACATGGGAAGTAGAGAATATCACCTTCCATTTAGAGGGTTAAAAAACCTACTTTGTACTAGCTCGCAAGGCAATATCAGGGAGAGCAAGGGGAGGGCTGGTCATATAGGTTGATCTCAGGCTACAGGGCAGATGGATTGACTTGGATTGAGACTCAGATATTATGCAGGAGCTTAGGTTTTATAACAAGGGTCTCAAGTTAATTTTCATAATTTTTTATAATGCAACGCCACCAGGTCAGGGCACTCTTAGCTTGCATGAGCTGAACAGTATGCTCACTCACATACCGGAGCGAGGGACGTTGGCGCCCCACTTGGGTTTAGCTGGCAACTTTAATTGCCACCTGTGTCATAATTTGAGAGTTAATTGTGGGAATTGGTCATCGTGTACATTGAAAGAGGGCCCGCATATGGAACACACCAAGGAGGGAAGGGTACTATGTAAGCTATTAAATACGCACACCCTTACACATACCATGGATCTGGTTGAAGTTGGAAAGAACAAAACGATCCACCCCACATTCAAAGGCAGAGGATGTGTTTCATCTATTGATTTCATTTTTGTTTCCGTAGCACTAAAAAATGTGGGTGTCAGGTTTTAGAATGTATTTGAGTATTTTCAGTGACCATAACCCTCTTGTTCTGTCCCTTGTTGAGTTAAACCTTTGTAGAAACCATCTAGTGTGGGGGGGAGGGGGGGAGCGGTATGTGCCACAGATCAAGGTAGGAGGCTGAGATGGTTACAGGCCAATGGTGAAGCTTTTCATAGAGCACTATTGAAAGACTGTGAACAGGTCATTTCAAACTGTTTAGACCCGGATGTGGAGTGGGTTGAACTAATCAGGGCCTTTGAGGGTGTCGCTCAATTAATTGACGATCTGCTCAGAACTACATCACACAGAGCTAGATCGGATGACCCAAGGTTGTTTGACCAACAGTGTTCTTGTGCTTTGAGAGAGCTGAAAGTTGCTCTAAAATCTTCCCCAAGAGATAAGGGTAGGGTGACCCTTTGCAGGACAAACTATAAGTTAGCCGTTAAACGCTGCACAACAAAATTACAACAGCAAGCCTGGGAGGTTCTGAGGGAGGCAACGGAGTTAAAGGACACAACCGCCTTTTGGAAAGTTATGAACAATCCTTGTTTCCAAGAGGCAAATAAACCCAGGTTAGCTAACAATATCTTGTCATGGCAATGGCGTGAGTATTTTTATGGGCGCTACAATCACTGCACAGATGAGGCTCAGTCAGAGGATAATAGGGGGTAACGGAATATTACCCCAATAAGTTTCTCTTAGGGTGAGATCAAGGTAGGGATTGAAGGTTTGACCCGAAAGAAGGCCACGGTCCCCAATGGGATTCCACCCAACCTTTTTTTGAGTAAGGTAGATCTCTGGGTGCCCATTCTGACTAGGGTTATTAATGCAGCAGTTGATACAGTTATGCCGCCATCCTAGTTCACAGCCACGATTGTTCCCTTTTTTTTAAAAAGGTAACAAGGATAGCCCACTTTGTTATCGACCAATTTCCCTAATTGACGTGTCAGCAAAGGTTTTTAGGGTGGGTTATTCTCAGCCGGCTAATGGACTGGGCTGAGGATCAGCACATTATAACTGACACCCAATGTGGCTTTAGGCCAGGGTAGTCAACCACGGACAATGTCTCACCTTATATCTACTTGCAGCCAAGTACACTATTGCCAGCCAAGAGACTGTGTACCTGGCATTTATGGACTTGACGGTAGCTTTTGACCGAGTCAACCGAGGGAAATTATGGGCAATCATATGTGACCTTGGTGTGGACCCGGGACTCATTAATATTCTAAAATCTTTGCTCTTGAATACCACCTCCGTGGTCAGATACAATCAGGAGGGCAGCACAAAAGAACCCTTTTTATGCTCTAGTGGGTTCAGACAGGGCTGCATTCTGGCCCCCTTTTTGTTTATATTGTATATAAATAGACTAAATCAGGCACTTAGCACTTTAAAGGTTGACACACCCAGGATTGGCTCTCGAGGGATCCCCATCCTGCTTTACGCAGACAACATGGTTCTCCTTGCCCGCACTGCCAAAGGGCTGCAGATTTTGATAGACAACTTTGTTTCTTTTATGGAGAACTTAGATTTGTCCCCCAATCTGTCAAAATCATACGTTATGGAAGTGGGCAAAAAAATGTACAATTATACTATTGGTTTACATCGCCTGGGAAAGGTGCACTCTTTTTCGTAGCTGGGGGTTTTATTTGATGGCCGTCTAAATTAAAAAAAATTACTAGAGGAGAAATGTCGTACTCTAACTAATTGCTCTGGGTCGATCATGAATTTTGCACAAATGTTAGGTCGATGGTCACCTGAGCAAATTTTTAGATTATATAGCTCCATGTGCTGCGCCAAAGTCCTCTATGGAAGTGAGGTATGGGTTTTATTGATGCGAAGCAACTACAAATTGAGGAAAATAAATATCTTCGGCGTTTGCTCAAAATGCCTCAGAGTACGCTATCCCATATTGTCCATGAAGAACTTGGCGTTTGTTACATTAGGGACAGGTTGGGAGTTAAACCCCTAGTCTGCTGGGCTAAAATTTGGACAAACGCGATGGCGACATTCAGTAGGCAGGTCATAGCAGACTGCCTCGCCCGCGATCAGGGGCTTAATATCCCATGGCTAAAATATGTGAAGGAGACCCTCGAGGGAATAGGATGTGCAAACCTTTTTACTAACCCTTCTAAAATATCTATGCAGGATAAGGCCATGGTTAAGGACCGGTTTTTAAAGCATGTTACAACACTCAGGGAAGATAGGAGGCTGATTAAACCATCAGTGAGAGAACATCTTCTAACTAAAACATCCAGTGGCAATGAATCTTATATGTCTTATTTTAATAATGCCCATGATAGTTTTTTAATGATACGGTTCAGGCTAAATCTTCTGCACCACATACTAGCTGACCCAGCAGGATATACATCGTCTATAAAGATAAAGGGACCATGTGGCTGCGACCAACAGTCTCCACAGGATACCCTTCACTTTGTTTTACTATGTCCCTTTTATTCACAATCTAGGAGACCTTTTTTAAAGAGAATTATAAAGAAAGCTAGATTTAAACATGCAAGGGTGGCCACTATTCTTGCTTTTGTTTTCTTTTATCTGTATTTTCATTCTTTTCTCTTTCATTCTGTCTTTAAATATCTGTTTCTATCATTGTTTCCTTCTTTTCAGTACATGTTATATTTTCAGTCATTTGAACTTTGCCATTCTTCCTTCCTTATTTTACTTTTCTTTCCTATTTTCCTTCTTTCATGCCCCTCTTTTTATTTTTATTTTCTTTGCCCCACTACCACGCTACCATTCTACAGGTCCCTGCATTTTGCATTGTGCTGCATGCTTGGTGGGCACAAATGCATCAGAGAAAGAAGGGCAAAAGTACGGAGCGAGACAGAAGGGAGAAAAAGCAGCCCAGGGAAGAGAAAGGTGCACTTAAAGGAAGAGAGACTGCAGGGGGGGGGGCAGAAAATGTTGCTGATCCACAAGGGACTAGGAGGTACAGTTGAAGGACTGAGAAGGGGAGATTGGGGGGAGGGGTGTACCGAAGCACCAACTGGCAGAGAGATAGGCTGTCAGGTGAGTGCCAACCTGCCTCCTTCCGAAGATGTGGAGGGGCCAGTAGACCAGATGTGGCAGGCTCTATTACATATGGCTGCAGTCCCAAAGGGGTTGCTGTGCTGACCACTGCAGTAAGCCAGGCAGATCCATCCTGCAATACTCAAATGTAGGAATTACTGGAAGAAGCAATGCAGCCATGCATGTGGAGTGTTGAAGCACCAGGATAGAAAGAGAAATGTAGAAGCTCACTGTTGTTGCTGTACAAAGCAGCTGAAGCACAACAGGAAAATCTGAAGCCCCACGTTAAAACCCTTCTAAGCCTCTGGCAGATAGCGGTGACAGCCATGGTGAAGCATTTCTCTCTTCTGCATAGTCAATAGTACATTACAGAAAACAAAACCAATAGCAATCCACAAGATTGAAAGCTGCAGTGACATGAAGAGGTAGGGGACCCTGTGGCAGGGTTAGAGGTAATGGGAATAAACCAACCCTCCTTGCACATATGTAAAGGTGAGCTCAAGTAACCCATGTAAAGGAGGACTTAGCGGACATCAACAACTTCTCTGGGTCTGTGATAAAGTAGTTCATTAGTTAGGGGGGATGGTAGTCCACCACAAGTAATAATGTCACTCTTCTTAGTAGGTCCAGTAAAGGGTATGTAGTTAAACCTGATCTCAACCCTTCATATCTACGGCACATAGCAGGCAGGCTTAACTTAAGAAAATGTGTAAAATATTTAGAAGTACCAAAACAGTTGAGAAGCCAAAAACACAATACAATAAAACTCCCACTCCAGTTTATAACAGTTAAGAATAACGTAATGAACAAAATGACAAATATATTGAATTAGGGGAACTGGATATTTTAAGTTTTAAACATTCAAATAAAAATCGAGCCAAATAAGTTGAGTGCCAATGTTTGTCATCTCGTTGTGCTTGAATGAGACCTCGGCCAACTGCGATGGAGTATGGTTCGAATTCAGAAAACAGGTTTGAACCGACCAGAATTTTTACTTTCTGATTTAATCTCAGAAATTAAAGTAAAAAATTCTTAGTGGGGAAAGGCAGCAGGTCATGGCAGTGAAGGGCACCACCAAGCCAGATAGTCCTTGACTTTTGCAGGGAAAGCAATGGTTCTCGTCCTTCCTCCACCACAGATCCCAAAGAGTTAAGGCGAACCACTCTCTCTCTCAGCCATCACCAGTATCCAAGGGGGTACCCCAAGGGTCCGCCCTCTCTCCCATACTCTTCAACTTGTTCTTGGAACCATTAGCTAATGCACTGAATTCCATAGACATACTCTTCCATATGTATTCGGATGACACACAACTTTATCTGAAAATCTCCTCCCCGGATAACCTTATATCACTCAACACTACCCTGATGAATACTCAAAATTGGTTAACTGAGAATCACCTCCTGCTCAACACCTCCAAAACAGAATTCCTTCTCATTTCAGCACGGAATCACATCCCCAAGTTAGACCTTTGGATAAACCACCTCACTGCCTTCAATTACTGCCCCCCTCATTATTGACTCAGCCAAATCTCTCGGAATCACCCTGGACAAGCATCTGAACATGAAGAATCATATTAGTAATGTGTGCAAGGGAGCTAATCACCTGATGAAGATACTCAGGAATCTCAAACCTTTCCTCCCACAAGCTGACTTCAAGCACATGGTTCAAGCACTTGTTTTGCAGAGGCTAGACTATGGCAGTGCTACGTTCTGTGGCCTCCCAAAATATACCTTGGCCCCACTAAGAGCTTCATTGAATGCTGCTGCCAGATTGGTTATGGGTACCAAATGAAATGCACACATTTCCCCAGTCTTAAAATCCCTAAATTGTTTGCCCCACAAAGCAAGAATACAGCTAAAGAGGCATTGCCTGTCTCACAAAGCCCTCCATTACAAAATCTCCAGTTATCTAGCGCAAAAGCTAGAATTATCCAGAGGCGGTAGACCTTTAAGGAGTGCTAACTCTCTCCTCCTGAAACCAGAGATCTTTTGCAAAAAGAGAACGTGGCACTGAGGTTTCTCCAGCCCTGCTCCGAAGATCTGGAACTCTCTCCCACCGGAAATACATAGAATCTCCTCCAAGGTTGCTTTCAAATTGTAAGTAAAAAGATTCCTTTTGAACAAGTTCTTACCTTAAAGGGGTTTTGAATCGTCTGCTCTAATTAATTAGACTTACACCTTTAAGCCCTGAGCTGGGTGCTATTCTTCTTTTACTAATCATTTGCTCCCCTCCTAATTCACTATGTATCAGTTATTGTCTTATTCTTTGTTGACCCCTTTTGTTTGAAACCGTTTTATTTGGTATTCCTATTTGATATATGTTTTGTTTTGTATTCCTATTTGATGCCTGTACTGCAATTATTACCTTCCTTTCCCTCAAATTGTGAAGCGCTCTGGTATCCTTCGGGATCATGTTTGCGCTATATAAAACTTTATAAATAAATAAAAGCTCAGAGTGGAAGAAATTCAAAATTCATGCCCAAGGAAGGTCCCTCGCCAGCTGAATACTTTCACCCGGTGAAGATTTTCACATTCTGACGTAGTCACTTTTTTGGAGCTTGAAGTCTTTCAACGGGGCACAGCTGCAAGCTGTACCCAAACAGTGCTTCACCAGGCCAGATACCCTCTCTGTGATGTCCCACCAAAATGGATTTCTAAAAAGTTCTGAGCTGGAGTAACCTGAATCCTTGGCCCAGCGGCAACACACCTTTCTCAAATGGATCTGGCATGTTTATCCCAGTCTTCTAGAAGTCTTTGAAGCCAAATATTTTCTAAACAGCATCTTTTCAGTATGTTAGGAGGAGTACACTTTGACACAGCTTAGAGTTCCAGGATCTCAGGAACAGAACTTAGGGATCTAGATGCACTCCAGCAGAAGTCACCAGCAGGGTCAAGGTCAGGTCCAGGTAGAGCTGGTCGGCTGGGCTCTTCAGAACAAGGGGCTTCTTGTAGCTTCTTGTAGCCCTGTGGCTTAAACAAGAGGTCAGCCAAGAATATGGAGGCCACTTCTTTCTCCTGGGTACAAGTGGGAGCAAGTCCAGCCTTTCAGGTCTTCAGGTCTCCTCACATGTCTCAACAGCAGGTGCAGTCCATCTTTTGTCTTCCACAGGTCCAGTAGTGTTCTGAAGAATGTACACAGGGGTGCCACATTTAAGCCTGGCACTAGCTTGTGGTTGGGGGAGAATGCCTTGCCCCTCCCAGACCAACAGGGAAACGGTTTTCAGGGGTAACCCTACCCACTTTTATAGCAGTTCATATTTGACTTATAAGTAAACAATCCCACATTGCACCTCTCTACCTCAAATTCTACATGGCAGACCCATTCTCCCTCTGTGCAGAGCCAATGTGCCCATCCTAGAAATGTGGCCGGGGAAATGAACACCACACCTTGATGGTCACTTCAAAGCAGTTCTGGGGGCAGCTCCTCTCCCACTGGTATTCGTGCCTGTCTGACTGGGAGAACAAAGAAAGGCCCGGTCCAGGTGTCAGCTAACATTTGCCTGTAACAGGGTAGGCCTCTTTCCATCTAAACAAGTTCCTGGGCACAGCCCAGATGATCATCCTGCCAGAGGAACAGAAACATCTTCCCACACCTAAAGCTTTGTCCTACTCTGGAAGCAGGTATCACACCACATCAAGGGGGCTATTCAGCTGCCAGGTGACAGTTGGAGTACATCAAATGGGCCTCTTGGGGCTTTAGGAAGGGAAAGGTAATTTTCTAAAAGTACCATTTCATTAATAGTTCATCACAAATTCTATTTTACTGTTTAATTGGATTTGAAATAACAGCTAAAAAGAGTCTTTGAATTACATTTTGAGCTATTTCCTCATTAAAATTAGCATTATTAAATGTAATAATATACTCCAATGCTTTCCAATGGAAGAATCGGCCTTGCTACAGTGAGAATAGCTTTAGTGTTTTGCACTGTAAGGACATTTGTAGAATTACAGTTCCACATGTCGTACTTTTAAATGTCTTGCACTCTGCCTTGGGGCTTATACGGCCTAATTAGTTGTGACCTATTAATATTTAAAATGAAGATATTGACCTGTACAAAGGGTTTACTTGGACAGGTCAAACCGTATTTTAAACCTACCACAACCACACACTGCAGTCATGTTTAACTGCCACTTCAGTGAGTTGTAAAATGGGTGAGGCAGTCCACTAGTGACATTTACCTTACAGGCCCTGCATACACTTTCTACTACATTCTATGAACTTATGGCTCTACTAAATATGCAAATTGGAATTATAACCCATTTCAACATGCTTTAGTGGTCAGAACATATGCTCATTGGCCTGGTTAGCAGAGTGCCAGTGCACAGAGTAAAACAAAGCAAACACAAGGAGATGATGGACGGAGCAGCAAAACTTTTCAGACACTCACCCCCAGTCACAGATCTGGGTTGAATCCATCCTCATTCTTTAGCCTACTTCGCCACCTCAGTTTAGACCCAGCTATATGCAAATCAGTCTTGACTCTGTTCCTCATGGGAACAGTTCAGCCCGAACTGCCAAGCCAGGTTTTCCCTGAACCGAAAACAAGCATCCTGGGACCGGTTTCTGGGTAACACCCTTCATCAGCCAGGATATCTTGAATCCAGTGGCAAAGTGAGCAAGGGACCCATGTCTGGGCATTCCTTGCCAACTTAGGGCGAACAAAGAAAACACAAGGAGATGATGGACGGAGCACTGAAACTTTTCAGACACTCACCCCCAGCCACAGATCTGGGTTGAATCCATCCTCATTCGTAGCCTACTTCGCCACCTCAGTTTAGACCCAGCTATATGCAAATCAGTCTTGACTCTGTGCCAACCAGAAGCATCTGTCCACAAAAAAATTGGGATGTTCAAGCATTTTCTTACATGGTCCAAGCCTTTTCTTACATGGTCCAAGCCCAGGAGACTATTAGCTGGTGCAAACATACCTCTGTGAGACAGCATGTATAGCTCAAGTATTCCCATAACCTCCCTGCCATTGCAGCCCCTAGTTCTCTAGAGCTACTGATTTGTCCTTTTTAGCAGTTTTCTTCTGCATTCATTGTGCTTCCATTCAGCTCAATACATTTTCTGTGGAAGATCAAGTTGTACCAGATTATGACAAGAGAACTTTCTACAAGTTTGACAGGCACATGGTTCTTAGCCCTCTTCTCCCACCATATGAGTGCATAATAAGATTTGTTGGGGTTCAACATAAGCGCTCTCATCCACTTATAGAGATGGGGCCTCAATGTTTTCTCCCAGAGATTGTTGTCCCAAAATTAAGTGCCAATGGGAATACAAATGACACATGACCTTATAATTAGCAGTGATTTAGCTCCTAGACTGTGGAACAGGTAACATTTAAAGGTAGAGGAAAGGGGTTTGAGATAGATTTTATTTTACGGTTCAATGTTTTGGCAGGAAAGGTGTTTAAGTTTCAGATCTTAGAGACTCTCCTAAGTGATCCCAATCAACTTGTGCTATGTCTTGTGTTGGGGTTCCTTCTGGCGTTTATTAACAAGATGACCTCCATGATTGAGTACAAAGAAATATGGGAGTTTGCCGTTATTGGAGAAATATTGACCCACAGGGCTTTCGAATCCAGCTCCTAGAGAATCAGATGGTCCATGTTCAGCAGTGCCTTAGAGTTGAATCTGAACCAAGTGTGGTACTAAGGGCCTTTGATTAGATCTGCAAAAGGTTCTCTGCACAAATAATATTGTTCAATTTACATCCGGACTTAAGACAACATAAATCATTTGATAAGACATGTACTCGGGCGCTAAGCTCCCTTACACAAGCACTTCGTAGCTCACTGAGGGACCAAATAGAAATAATGAGGGGCAGGAAGCTTTATATAAAAGAATGTTACATTAAGAAAGGAAGAGGTCATGAGGGAGGCTTGGGACCAGTTGGCTGCTTCATGCGCAACAAATAACTCAACGCAATTTTGGAAGGTAGTCAACGTCCCTTTGCTCTCAAATAGCTCTTCAGGTAGTCTAGACACAACCATTCAGGAGCACCATTGGGCAGAACACTATTCTAAACTGTATGACACTAATGAGCAGGACTATTTTGAATATAATGTCACAAGAGAGGCCCTACCTTGAGAGCTTGAGGGTGAACTGATAATTTCTGTTGAAGATATAATTTCTACCTTGAAAAGATTCCCTAGTATTAAAACACCTGGGGGCAGATTTACAAGCCCCATGCGCCGCCGGTGCATCACATTGCGTGACGCACCGGTGGCGCAGACTGCTAAGGGATATTTACAAGAACAGGTAAAGTCACCCTTCATGACTTAACCTGTGCTTGTAAATATTGCCCCGGTTCACGTAACACTCTGCGTGTTAGGGGCGGGACATGGGTGTTGCTGTGGGTGTTCCCACGCAACACCCTTGTCCACTGATGCATTTCCAGATTTACGAGAAATCGCAAACCTGGAAATTCGCCAGTTTGCTGCGCCACCATAGGGGTGGCGTAGCCAAGCTAAACGAGGAGAAATGTTTTAATTTCTCCGCGTTTTTTCCTCTTTCAATGCATGCTGCATTCTACAGCACGCATTGAAAGAGGATAATTCCTGCAGTGATTGCTTTTGTGCAGGAAGGGACCCCTTCCATATACAAAGCTAGACCTCTACTTGGGTGTGGGGATATACTAATAACACTTTGCTCCAAATTAGTGAAAACGAATGTTTGAGCAGGGTATTATCACTCCCACCCAAAGTTCCCTCCATGATAGCACACGAAAAACTGGGGTTACACTATGTGGGAGACACTGTAAGGTTGGTGGCCACTATGCTTTGGCTTTCAATCTGCTCTAGACCAGGAGCAGTGCTAACACAAGCAGTCATTACTGACTGTATGACTCTTGCAGGAGTAAAATAAATGGCTGTCATACATTAAAAATGAGCTGCAAGACATCAATAGAATGGAATTATTTGCAAATCTGATTGGCATTGCTCAATCACTGAGGTCAATAGTACTGAACTAATAGGATCAATAGCTGCTGGGAGGCAAGAGGGCAAACTAAAGAAGAGGATGATTGCGCATATTTCCCTCTATGTACAACTCCCGGCATTGAGCGATATTTGCTGATGATGACAAGCCATCAAAGATTTCATTTAATAAGATTTAGGCCTGAATTAGCTGGTGTAATATCATTCCCATGTATATGTTGACAAATACTTGGCCTGTGTCCTTGTGATCCAACTTTCCTAAAACCGCTCCTAGGGCAATCAGCCATCAGGAAACGTAAAGAGACCATGGAATATGTACAGTTGCTGCAAACAGTTGACTTATGTATCACTATCCATAGACTTATTGCATGTGGTATACAGTGCATGAGAATAGTTGGGAAATAGAATTAATTTGTTGGCATGTTTTCTGTTGTCCTGAAAAGCACTTTATATTGATTTCAATTAAGGTTTTAATGACTTTTCTCTGTTTAATGTTAACATTGTATGTACCTTGTGATTGTCTGCTGCTTACCTGATTGATTGTGATTATTTTATGCAGTTTTGTTTTTTTATCTGTTTCTATCTCATGATTTGATCTTATGGTTTGTTTTTAAACCGAATAAATCAGGCTCTGCAATCTGCTAGAAATGTTTCTCCAATCGATGTTTGTTGTGGGAACTGGGTCAGAAGTGGAGGGTAAATACAATTAGTGTGCAGGTATACTGTGTGCACTGGGAAACTTTTCATTGCTGCACTCATGTTGTTCATTTTCTTTGTGATTGGGGAATCCTGTACCACTGATGCCTATGCCATTGGGGGGTGGGGGCGGGGGGGGGGGCTGGGTGTGTGCGTGCGTGCGTGCCTGCGTGCACGTGTGTGTGTTGGTATAAACAACCATTAAAATATATCATTGTTGTTCTCTTTGTCTTATTGAAGCTTGAGAAAACCTTTTTGCTTTTAAAAATGCGATGCAATTGTCATTGCTATTGCTTGTTTTCAGTTGCCTTAGCTTCTGCTGCACCTGTGTATTTCTTTGCAGCTCTGCCGCGTCACTTTCCTAGGTAATAGAAGTACCTGTCCAAGAACCGTAAAATCTATGCCAGCGGAAGAGGAGCAAAAAGTCGAAATAACCTAAGTTTTGGAAATCCCTATATGTTTCAAATGTTTTTAAAAATAACAGTAAAGTTACTCATACATATTAGCATTCTCTGAGTCTGTTTGTTGTGGTACTTGTCGGCTTCATAATTTTATTGATTTGAAATTGTATGTTTTTAACCCACTGGTACATTTTTCTAATATTTTAAATGTTCTTGCTTTTATATGGAAATTTCTGTACAGTGTGCCGTTCAGCTTTAGGGGCAGGTGATGCTTTAATAAGCCAGTTAAATAAATAAAATAAAATCTACTTTGTAGTTCTTTTCTGTGGCTTTACTGCCCTAAAGGTGTTTTTTTCAGTTTTATTTCTCCTTTCATTCCCATTTGGTAATCTCAAGATAGCTGATACAACATGACAGCAACATTTACAACAGTTTCCCAAACTGAACATCTAGAACACTGTTTCCCAAACAATGGGTCACGACCCACTAGTGGGTGATGAGTCGATTTTTTGTGGGTCAAACAATAAATAAAGATGCCTTTAACTTCTGTATTTATCATGTCACGTTTGTTACGCTTCAGTGACATAGGTCAAATGTCAGTCTGTGCTTCTGACAAATTTGGGCATAAGTTTTTTTTAACATGGAGACTGGTGTTTGCAAACACCTTTCACTTTGCAGTAGGAAGAATAGTAAAATGAATTATATCGCAATCTTGCTGGGGTACAGCAATTGTAACAGGGCATGTGATGTCAATTTTTGTTACAAACAACAAACTATCAGTTCCTGTAAATAAACTGTACTCTTCAGCAGTTGGAAAAGCAAAAAAATGAAGCACATTTTTTCGTAATTCTGATGTGTGATGAAAATAAAGGTTTTAATAGGATCAAAACAAATCAAGACACGTTTTCTTGGTGAGACACAAATGATAAATATTCACTGAAACATGATTTCCGAACATTATTGTGCAATTTAGTTTTATCAGTAAAGCTGTATGTGCAAATTGAGTGCACATTTTAATGGAAACTGTGCTGTCTGTAAATAACAGTGTGCTACCACAGGATGCTTTAGTCACATTAAACAAATCACCCACCTCATGTCCATTAAAGCAAGGTGGGTTGAGAAAATGTGTCATGCTAAAGAGTGAGTCGTGGTTCTAAAACATTTGGGAAACAGTGATCTTGAATGTCATCATGTTATGTGCATAAATAAATTGCGTCATGCTAATAATCTTTGATACATCAGGCTTTCAGGGCCTTTCAAGTCACGGTGCTAAACTCTTTCTAATGTGAAATTAAGTTAAAATGACTGGTACAACAAGCCACAAATGTCATGAATGTTTTGTCATCATATTCAAAGCACACCTCCACCGTATCACACACATGGCAAGCGGAAGACACCCTATCGTCTACATTGTTATTGTAGAAAGGGAAGAGAAGGTTTAATCAAAATATTTGATTACTTTTCATCAATACTTCACCCTGTACAATTTTGGACTTGTATATTCGTGTTTGCCTTATTGTGTTGTATATTTCTAGAGGCTTTATGGTAATCTATCTGTTGAACACTATATATGTGGTGTACCTTATGTAATTGTAAATGTCGCAAACTAGTAATGGCTCGTAATATGTAAGGGTTGGGGTGTTTAAATGCTCCTGTACAGCGCTCTGATACCCTGTACAGGGTCATGTTCGCGCTAGAAAACACTAAAAATAAAATAAATAAATAAATAAACAAAGAATTTTTAGAAAAGAAATTCAAACAACAATATAGTTTACTTAGCAAGACATACTTTTTACAGGCACTCATTCTTGCTCTTACCTGTACATCTAGAAAGGCGGGGCCGGCATCGACCATGCCAAAGGTATGGTGGTCATGCGGACCCGATAACCACACAGGGGTGAGCCAGTCACCCCCAATGATGACGCGACAGGCGTGCCTCACCTACAATTGGTCGGGGTTCAGGTGCAAACCCCAGAAGTGATTACAATCACTTCCGGGTTGCGCGTTTGACCAACGCAAGGTTGGTTAGAACCGGTCTGGCCTAGTGTCTGGGGGGGGGGGGGTAATAAAAGGCTGGGGAGCGGCGAAGTCTGCCTCTTTGCTCGCTGCTCCCACAGCCTGCCATATGCGACACCAGCTTTGCTAGGAGCCGTCTTTTTAATTTCTCTTTGTCTTTTTTCAGGTTGAGCTCGGTTCTGGAGAACGATTGGGCCATGTTATCGACAGAGGCGATGGTTTAGAGACTCCGGTGGTTTTGCAGACTCGGACGGCCTCGCGTTGAGGTGGCCTTCGGGACCCAGGACTCGGCGCATCAAGGAGCGACAGGTGTCATGATCCTGCTATCCATGCCCCACTATATCAGTAAAATCTCCTTGTAATTATTACAAGAAGATCTTCTTTAAAGAAACCCGCCCCTGTACCGTGCATCCTGCACTCCTTTTGTGTATAAGTGTGATTGGTGTATTCTGTGATTCATGACGATTTTGCTGAAATGCCAATGTTTATAATTGCACTCAGTGATTATGTCAATGTGTGTTTAACAAACACTTTATCCTTGGAATTCATTGAGGAATTAGAAGCAATGCTCTCGCGCTGTGTGAATGTTCGAACACAGCGCAAGATGGTATGTAAAAAGGAAAGACTTTCAGGAAGCGCCCAAAGAGCAAGCATCAACAGCAGTTATCCCTTCGCGCTGTGTTCAGCTCTGAGCACAACGTGAAGGCAAGGTTCACGCAGACGACAGAACGGACGTCCTAGGGTGTGGCAAGACTATAAAAGCCACACCCGGACTTCCAGAAGATGCTTAGTCTTCAGGAAATCTGCAGAGGAACATCGCGCTTGACTACATACTCACCAGAAATCTCCAGAAGTATCTTTGGGGGCTTTTAGGAACTTCGGTGCAGCATACCAGCCAGAGTCTCCAGGAACCCACGATGTTCCTAAAAAAGAAAGAAGAAAGCTAAGTACTATTTCTTTACCTTAAGGCGCCCACCGCTAGCTAAAGACCCCACTTCAAAGAAAGATCATTTTTGGACACTTTTTTGAATAAAGAGATAAGAAGATTACAGAAGAAAAGACTGAGTTCACTAATTACAAAGTGTACAGTAGAAGACTGTAGAATGTTTCTGTTGTTGTTTTACTTTTATTGTGATTTAGATTTAAAGTGTGAAGTCGAATTGGGCATCAAGCAGCGGGATCCTAAGTAAGTAAAAATCAGGAAAGGTGTGATAACTAAGAAAAGCTGAAATAGAAAATGCACTAAATTAATGTCATTATTTCACACAGAATATTCGAGTCACTGTCCATTGCAAGGATTAAGGGGTGACAACTCAACAAAACACAAGCCTCAAAAGATCCCGCCTTCCTAAGAAAGAAACAGCTTCCTGCCAACCTAACTTCACCTCTCCAAGACATCCTCGACTTCCTGGACGCGAAGCCTAATAAAGTAGATCGCAGGTAGGAACCTTAGAAGAAAACACAGATTAATGTTAGATGTTCTTAAAACCAATGGTTAAAGACTAGGACAAAAGTTAAAGAGAATTTCTTGTTGCTTCGCAGGTCGACTACAAGAAAAAACCCTAGCGTCCGATTCCGGCCTTCCTCCCTGACTGTTATCTTTCATCCTAGTGTTATAAAAGAATCACAGGTTGTAGGATAGGGTTTCTGAGAGTTTGGCTCATAGCGTCTCTGCAAAACCAAACAAGCACCTTACAGGTAAGGGTTCAAGAACACACAGGTAAGAGTGCTTGATATATCTGACAACAGGGACGTGTTGAGCAGCTGTCGCCTACAAAGAAAGCTGTATCGCTTTAGGGCCCACCCTGCTTAGCCGAGTCACACAATCCCCTTCAACTCTGCAGGTTCGACTCCCGTTTAGTGTTGGGACACGAGCGCGTCTATTAGAGCGCTGCGTGTTGGAAGCCAAAAGCGGGGCATTATTATAGCGCGTAGTGTGCTGAGGGTCACGTGTTGGTGGGGCTCCCATCTGGGGGATATTGTTTATGAGGGCAGTCTTGTGCTGTACCAGCACAGCAATTGCACGATCGCGACCAGCATAATTGTTGCAGCAGGGGTGCCGCGTGTAGGGGGCTGCCTGCTGGGAGGAATCCCGAGCACAGAGGTAGAGGCAGTCTTGTGGTGAGGTGGTCAGTGCAGGAATTGAGCGATCAAAGCAAGGGGCTAGGGCTGCTCATTATATACAAATCTACTGCATTTAAACTGGCAGAAAGGTTTGTGTAGTACGTCTAGTCTATTTCGGGGGGCAAGAAACAAGTTGGTGTGCAGTGGGGCAGCGCGGTTACAGCTTGGAAATATTAAACATTAATAGGTCACTCTGGCCTAGTGCTTGAGGCTCCAATTTGTACTCTAAAAGTTATGATTTCCAATGTGAGCCTCGATTAGGGGCTTAACTTGATTTGTTTTGTGTTTCTGAAACAAGAGTCTTTCGCGGATCGACAATGGGTAAAATAGTTGGGTGTTAGGACAGTTCCTATCTGGACTTGCAGTACATAGGAGGACCTCGAAGGGGACACGGACAGGCCGGCATTCTGGTGCTCCCAGGAGCCAAGAGGGTTTGAGAATACTCACCTGACCCACTGGACTAGTCAGTGTGGGTGACTCTGATGGCGTGGATGCTTATGGCTGGTGGTGTACCTCCTATATTATAAGGTAAAGACCTGAGCAGAGTCCCAGGCAGTGCTGTACAATGGAGTGTGCTAGATTAGACTGCCAAGGGTGCCTTTTCAGTTGGTTGAGGGCATTGTGTTATTTGGGGTAGCTGCTAACACATTACAGTAACAATCCTTGCAGTATTTGAGTAAGGATAATGGCCAGTAAGGCAAAGCAGGGTGAAAAGAGTTCTTGCAATGAGAATTTGATGGAAGCTATGATGCACAAAATGGTTAATATGGAGGGTAGATGGAAGGAAGTTGATGAGATGGGGCAGGCTCTTGCTGAACTCAGATAAAAGGTGGACGGGCAGGAAGGGGTGGGGAAAAAGCCTAGGCCGGCTCCGGTGGCCCTCAAGGAGGCCGTTCCCAAAAAGAATAGAGCCAAGCAAGGGGTGGTGCATGAACCTGTTACACCAGTGGCCCCTGGGTCAGTCCCCTGCCCTAGGGAGGAATGGGGAGCCAAGTCCATCCGTGACTGTCCCTCCGTCAGGGACAAATGGGCAGCCAGCACCAAGTGGTGGTAATCCACAGGCCCAAGATCTCCCGCGGGTGAGGTCCCCATAGGTAGTAGCCCACAGGCCCCGTACCCCCTATGGATGGGGCACCCACGGGTATTAGCCCACAGGCCCCAGTTGCTCCTATGGGCGGGGTCCCCACGGGTTGTAGCCCACAGCCCCCAGTTGCCTCCCCGGGGAGGGGCACAGTGCCTCATGATTTGGTGTTCAATTTACAAGCAATCCTCCCCTGGTTGGAGAAAGTGGGGAACTGGTCTCCAGCAGCTGGAACGTCTGTTAACGGGGAAGACTTACTCACTACAGCTAGGGAGATAGTGGCTCAGTTGGACGGGGTATCTGGGGATAAACCAGGAGAGGGGATTAGTGCACCATCCCCTGTCACCCCAATGGGTGGGGATAAAACGGTGGAGACCAACAAGGAAATGCCACCAAACAACCAGCGTGTGGATGTTGCGAAGTAGAAGCTGACGGAGCCACCTGGGGCAGCTCCATTAGGTAAGCAGCAGACATTGCCTGTGTTAGGTGTGGGGGAATCTCGCACCCTTAGGGAACACTTGGCAAGACATGTCACGCAGGAAGTAAAAGAAAAGATTTGGAAAAGGAGCTATATCAGTATGTTCACTTTGCTGCTTGATGAAACTGAAAGGGAAGAAGCCAAGAAGAAAAAGGATTGGATGCTCCAGAGGGCGTGGGCAAGGGAATTACTAAAGTTTAGGATAGAGGAGACGCAGCACACAAGGACACCACCACCACCTTATCAGGGCGGCCAAGAGGACGTCCTTCAAAGACCGCCTCGACAACAATGCACACAATAGCAAGGAGCTTTTCAACATCGTGAAGGAACTCTCCAACCCCAGCTCCAACAGCAACAACATCCTGCCGTTGCAAGCCCTGTGCGACTCCCTCGCTACCTTCTTCCACTTCAAGATAGCAGACATCCACAACAGCTTCAACACCCGGACAGCCAGAACAGACAGCAACACAACAGACCCTCCGCACACCATCGACTATGACCCCCTGCTAGCCTGGGCCAGCATGAGCATCAATGACACCATCAAGACCATGCACACAATCCAGTACGGCTCTCCGTCAGACCCATTCCCGCACCACGTCTTCAACAGAGCAAGCAGCTCCATCGCACCCCACCTGCGCAACATCATCAATCTCTCCCTCGAGACCGCGACCTTTCCAGAGATCTGGAAACACGCCAAGATCAACGCCCTACTCAAAAAACCTAAGGCAGTCCCACGAGACCTCAAGAACTTCTGGCCAATCTCTCTGCTCCCCTTCCCGGCCAAGGTCATTGAGAAAACCGTCAACAGACAGCTAACCCGATACCTCAAAGGAAACAAAATCCAGGACCCTTCCCAATCAGGGTTCCGCAGTAACCACAGCACCGAGACTACCCTCATCGACGCCACTGATGACATCAGGACCCTACTGGACAACGGCAAGACCGCAGCACTCATCCTCCTAGACCTCTCTGCTGCCATCGACACCGTCTGCCACCGCATACTACGCGCACGCCTCCACGCCGCAGGGATCCGAGACAAGGCTCTGGATTGGACCACCTCCTTCCTCTCCGGCAGAACCCAGAGCTTCCACCTCCCCCATTCTGTTCCAAAGCCTCCAAGATCATCTGCGGTGTACCCCAGGGATCCTCCCTCAGCCCAATGCTGTTCAACATTTACATGACCCCGCTCGCACACGTAGCCCGACAGCACTACCTCAACATAATCTCCTACGTGGATGACACTCAGCTGATCCTCTCCCTCACCAAGGACCCCATTACCACCAAAGCCAACCTCCACAAAGGAATGAAGGCCGTCGCCGACTAGATGAAGACTAGCCTTCTGAAGCTGAACTCAGACAAGACGGAGGTCCTCATCCTCGGCTCCAACCCTTCAGCCTGGGATGACTCCTGGTGGCCGACGGCACTGGGGGCAACCCCGACACCCACCAACCATGCATGCAATCTGGGAATCATCCTCGACTCAACGCTCTCAATGACCAAGAAAGTCAACGCCGTCTCCTCCTCCCTCTTCAACACCCTCCGCATGCTCCGGAAGATCTATAGATGGATCTCGACAGATACAAGCAAGACAGTCACCCAGGCCCTCGTCAGCAGCAGACTCGACTACGGAAACACCCTCTACACGGGACCCCCCGAACAAGCTCCTCAAACAACTACAATGCATCCAAAACGCCTCGGCACGACTGATTCTCGATATACCACGCCACGGCCACTTCACCCCCCACCTGAGAAACCTGCACTGGCTCCCCGTCAACAAGAGGATATCCATCAAGCTCCTCACCCACACACACAAGGCACTCCACAAGACCGGCCCAGCCTACCTCAACAGATGGCTCTCCTTCTACATCCCCAACCGCCAGCTACGCTCTGCCGACCTCTCACTCGCTACCTTCCCGCACATCCAAAGAACAACCACCGGTGGAAGATCCTTCTCCCACCTCGCCGCCAAGACATCGAACACCCTACCACTGAGCCTATGACAGACCCAAGACCTGCTGACCTTCAGGAGGATACTCAAGACCTGGCTGTTCGATCAGTAGCGCCCCCCGCACCTTGAGCCCCTTGCGGGTATGTAGTGCGCTTTACAAATGATTGATTGATTGGCTGATGAACTGGGTCAGAGACTTCTCAATTTACATGGCAGGTATGGCAGAGCGATTCCCCAATATGAAGGCAGAAATGGCATGCTACCAGAGCAGGATCACTGGGGCACATGACAAATATGGTGGCGTAGAGTGGAAAGAATATGACAAAAGTTTCAGGAGAGCAGAAGCATCTGACCCAGCTCTCTCTTGGGATCAAATAGATATGATCGCCTGGTTAGACCAATTTGGTTGTGGATCTCAGGACAGTGCCATGTGCTAGTCTTTTCAGCCCTTTTGGCAACATTCCCCCACCAGCTCCCATGCTAGTTCCAACAGTGGGGGGTGGAGAAAAGGGACATGTTGGGATTTCAATAGGCGCACATGCACTAGACCTGCAGGCACTTGTAAGTTCAAGCATGTATGTTCTATCTATGCCAATATATCACAACCTGAGTCTAGGTGTTTCAAAAAGTCAAAGGATAATGGAAGGAAGAAACAGGAGTAAAGGTATTGCGCTGCAGACAGCATGCTCGCCCATTAGCGTTACAGCATTGACACCATGGTTAAATAGATACCCTTATCCTTCAACAGCCAGGTTGTTGCTAGATGATTTTAGGTATTATTTTTGGATTCCCGCTCCAGAGTATGTAGGGACGCCGAAATGCAAGGATCAGCTCTCAGTAAGAGCTGACCCCAGTGTGATTGCAACAAAAATTGAAAAAGAGCTGCGCCTGGGTAGAATAGCAGGGCCATTTGATTACATCCCGGTAAAGAATTTTGTCTGTTCTGCTATGAGCGTGATTCCTAAAAAAGAGAAGGGTGAGTTCAGGTTGATTCACAATCTATCTGCACCTCGCGCGAAATCCTTGAATGATGCTATTAGTGATGACTTGTGCACCGTAACGTATTCAACCTTTTGCAAGCAGTTGAGATGCTCAGGTGTTTGGATCCAGGCACATTGCTGGCAAAGTGAGACATTGAGTCCGATTTCCGCTTGTTGCGGTCCATCCCTCAGATTTCCATCTTCTGGGCTTCCAGTTCCAGGGAAAATTTTACATGGGGCTGCATATGTTATGAATATGACATGGGCCTTGTTCTGATGCTTGTTTTTCTTCTCTGCTCAATTTTCAGTTTCTCCAGCCTGTCAGGCAGGGGGGAAACTAGCGGCACAGCAACAACATCGATAGCCACAAGAACAAGTACACGCCCTCAAGCATGGACCACTTGTCGTTTGGGTGGTTGGTCATTCATACGTGAGGCGCTTGAATAATTTTTTCCTTTCAGGCAATTATGAGTCCAGAGCAAGGCAAGCTGGTTTTAGGTTGCCATTTCATGGGCAGGGGGTCTCCACTTCAGTCAATTTAGGGGTTTGGGGTTAGACTCGCTAGAAATGAGAAGGGGTCTTCCCAGCATTATTATCCTACACTTGGGAAGGAACGATCTGGTAAATGTAGGTAGCAGGGGGCTGTTAGAGACCCTACTCACTGAAGTGGGTTGGCTGGCGAGGATATGCCCAGAGTGCACCGTAGTTTAGTCATAGATGGTACCAAGATTTCAGTGGCTGGGGGGAGTCTGTGAGGGCATTGAAACATTCGGTAAGGAAAATTAATAATAAAATAGAGAGACTTTGCAAAGGCCCCGTATTTACAAACAATCACCCACGGGTGCATCAGGGGGGAGCTGTGCTTCTTAAAAGACGGCGCCCATCTGTCTAAATTGGGTAACAAAATCTTCATGGAAAATCTGCTGGTTTGGTTGGGTGGCTTTAGAGGCAGGACATGATCTTTCAGTGAGAATTGGGGGGGCCAGATAGTCGGTCAACTATGCAGGCTTGTGGCAGTATTGTCATGATTGATGACCAGTAAATTTAAGGTCCTTGGAGGGCAGCGCCATTCTTGAAGGGGGTCGCCCAAGGGGAAGAGACTCGTGGTCTCTCATAGAACTCCAGAGGCAGTTACAGCCGGTTGGCTGGATAGGTGCAGCTGAGTGGGAGTTACGCTTTCCAGTAGGCTGGTTGGCCACACCGCACGTGCACAATGGCGCAAGGAAATGGTGCATAAATGCAAGGGTCCCTTATGGAGATAATCTACAGAGCGTATGGGGGTGACAGGGGGGAGTGCCCTCAGGGTGAATGGGCCCTCTGCACATGCGCACTCCGGTTGGAGGGTGAGCATAATTTGTAAGGATCTGACGCCAGTTATTGACCTTGCCGTGGGCTCAAATAGGGATATGCAGAAAAGTAAATGCTATTATGATTATTTTGAATAAGGTATGTTTAGATTCGAATAGAAGTATCTTTGTATTAGAGATATGTTAAGGTTAGCAATCTGACATCTGTACTTATCAATGTAATCAATGTAATACAATGTTTTCTGCGTATTATGTAAATAATGTATATAAATTAAGTTTTTACAAATTTTATGTTAATAAATACGGCCGGGGGTTTTACGACTCCCTAATCCAAAAATTCTTTCTTGTGGTAAACGTGTTACTTTCTGGGTATTGATAAGGGAGGAGGGGGTCTAGGCCATACCTGACCATATAGGACCTTGTTAGCAGACAGTCAGCAGATGTTTCTGTAATGTATGAGTGCTTTCTGTGGGAATGACCGTGTTCCGTAATACATACAGACACTGAAACTTCACCCTGCATACACATTTACCAAAAACGTGATCTGTTAAATATTCAAATTAATGTCCCACTTCTTTTTTGCATTGGTGTTACATTTCTTTCCTGGCTCTACTCCTGGAGGTGCTTCTTGCTGAGATTAGCACCAAATCAATATTTTTGTAGGTATGTGTGTTTGTGAGGTTTTTGTTTGTAGTGTACATTTTGGATTCCTTGTTTGTGCAAATTATGGTTGTGTAGCTTGTATTTTGACGAGTCACTAGTCATTTTCTAAGCAGTAAAATCATAATGCTTCTAATTGTAAGGCCAATGCAAAGGTGTCCTTATCAGAATCCAGGGTATATTCTAAGTTCCATGATGGGACTTCAGTTCTTGAGGTCTATAAAAGACCCTGGTGGTAGTGCATGCTGTTACAATTATTGTTCCTTATTTTGATGCAAGTGCCCAAAAAGTTCAGCCATATCCTTAACTCCAGGAGCGAAATGTAGAGATTTTACGGATAGGGATTTCCTAGTTGCAATTCTTTGCAAATCACAGTTATTAAATTGCTATCCCTAATGTATGAAACTCTTTGAGTTTCATTTAGTGATTCCTAGTGAGTTTCAAATTCACCTACCTGATAAATATTAATGCGGTAGGTAGCAGTTTGAAACCCATGAGGAATAGCAGCCTTCACAGGGATGGTGGCCTCCTGGGGTCTGTGATTGCTTTTTAATAAAGCAAATCTTTTTTTACTACTACCTGTTTTCCTTAAAGGAAAACGGGATGTGTTTCAAAAAATAAAATGAAACATTACAATCTCATTTCTTAAGAGCAGTAGGTGGTCCCTTGGACTACTGTTTGCTCATAAAAAATATTTGAATCAGCATTCACAATATCTCCTCCTCTGAGGTGCAGGTTACATTTTATTATTTGGTGACCATAATTCTGTCACAAAACATACATACATACCACTGTGACTCGGTATTGGGAAGGGACCCCCTAAACTTGTCCCTTCCAAATACAAATTTTTTATACCAAGTTGTGGCTTCTGTATATTTTAGAAAACCTTTGGTGGGGGCACACAAGGCCTCATTCTGTGAATGGGGCCATTTGCGACCAAAATAAGGTAATTTGCATATGTCCCCAGCTTCAGATCGCTATAGTTCTTATTTCTTGTGTAATGGAAGTGAGAAGCAAAAACATAAACCCTTGACAAAGCTCAAAATATTAATAATGCAAAAGACTCACTCGTTTGTGCACAGTCATTATGTTCCACCATATATGCCAGAGCCGGGGAAAGATTGCAAAAACACTCTTGAAACATTTAAAGCTTCGACCTCATTTCTTGTCTGCCCCAGGAGCAGTTCTCAGTGACTGGATGGCAACATCCTTCCTGTCTCTAAGCACCATTCCTGAACGAGCTTTGCAATTCTTCGTTTCTAGATATCTGCTTTCAATATTTAATATCGGAGGATTGATCCCATGTGTTAGTTTGGTTTCATAATGGCTTTTCAGTATGTAAAGTACTGTACTTGTCAGTCTAATTAATTCATTCATTCTATTCCTTCAAGTAAACAATCAAAACACACAGAGATACATAACATCTAAGAAACAATTCACAGAATGCTGTACTCCTGATGTTTCAGGGAATAGTTAACCTCTGAGCAGATTCCACGTTTGAAGGCACTTCAGCTATGGTGCTCGGGGTATAAATGCGCATTCTTGAGAAGTGGTTCAGAAAGTAGTAATATCCCCCTTTTTGTTCTTTGTGTAGGATCAGAATTCCCAAACAATATCTTTGCAGAAAGATGGAACAATATCTGCTTACACATACACATGATAAATACATGGAATGCACTAAAACTATAGGTGATTAATGCATATATAATTGGCTAACAATTCCACTGTCATCACTGAGCAACCCCTAGAGTGGCCTAGTTTCAAGGACCTGACCTCACACTCCACGGTGCTGGGATCATGCTCCCCTCAAAAAAGAAAAAAGTGATATGTCAAAAGATTGAATTAATCTCAGAAACTGTTTCTGCGCTGCATTCCAGCCCTTTAATTTTATTGCTCACAGTGGCATTACAGACAGGGACCAATATTGTGTAAATTACACATGGACCATGAACAAAAGGAGGGTACATCAAATCTTTCCAGAAAAAACTGACCCTTTTTTCTCAATGTGCCAAGCTGTGGATTTTGCACCCTAGCTCAGCCGGCACCTAGGGAAACCTAGTAAACCTGTACATTTTTTAAAACTAGACACCAGGGGGAATCCAGGATGGGGTGACTCTCACCAGGTTCTCTTAATCAGAATCCGTAGACCACCTTAAACTTTGACAAAAAAACACATTTTCCTCACATTTATGTGATGGTAAGTTGTGGAATCTGTGGAGAACCACAATCACCCACCCACACAGCATTCCCCCAAGTCTCTTGATAAAAATGGTGCCTCACTTGTGTGGGTGGGCCAAGTACCCATGGCAGGGAAGGACCCACAACCTATTGTGGAGACATCAAAATTATCCATCACAAAATTACCTGGTTTTGCAAGGGGGTCATCTGCTTTTTTGGTCTCAGGCTCGGCGGACATCTAGGGAAACCTACCTAACCTAGACATTTCTAAAAACTAGACACCCAGAGGAGTCCAGGGAGGTATGGCTTGCATGGATCCCCCAATGTTTTCCTACCAGAATCCCCATTTCACTTTTACACTCACGGTTGCTATAAAAACCTCTTTTGTTTGTGATACAATCCAAAACAAGTGGGCACACACATCCCAGGAAGAAAAGGACAATCAGTGCAGTGCATGCAACTCTCCTTCTGCATACCTGTTTGAAAACAGACTCTGCATCTCTTACAGGGATTGTTTTTTTTGGGTGTGAGATGAATGTAATCAGGAAAGTGATGATTTTTCAATTTAGCCATGTCCTCTACCACTCCATCTCAAGGAACACTTGCCTGCTTCACTACAACAAGGCTACCTATCACAGACTCCTGAAACTGAACAAGTGTCATCCTTAACTCTGGAGACAATCCTTGAATACAACAAAAGCATTGAAAGTTGCTACGTGGAAAAGATGGATAGCCAACTTCTTATACCAAATATAAGCCTTACGAACAGCAGTGTAAGATTCTAACCTCTGATCTACTCTATATACACCACCCATGAGCTTAGTGTAGTCTAGAATGCACACAGACTTGTGCACTTCAGCAACCTGACCCCAAACAGTCACATGTGAAGTGCTTTCATCATTGATGGTAGTCAGCATGTAGACATCCCTCCTGTCCACAAATTGCAGAGCTAGCTGTTCTTAGCTAAGCAAGACACTGCAGTGTCCTCTCTCAAGTTTTTTGCAAACAAACTCATTTGGGTAACCTTTACAGTTGGAGCAGATTGTGTCACAAGCAACAGTGTCCACTTTGAATAATTCCCCAAACAATGACCAGAGGTTGGAAGTTTTCTAGGTACAAATGGTGACCTTTGTTAAAAAGTCCTCTACCACGTTCCCACACAATTTTTTCATGAACTCCAAAAGTGGACAGACAACTAGGGGGTCAATAGTGGAATCCCTTCCAGTTTACACCTGGAAATTATAAACATATCCTGTCCTACTCTCAGACAGTATACATCTGCTTGAACAGGACCAAGAACACATCAACAGCTATTTCTGTCCCTGGACCATAGATCTCTGAAAATAAATCTACAAAGTGATCAAGGACAGGCCGAATCTTAAAAATGAGGGTGATCTCAGGGCAACACTGAAGCATTATCAACAAAATGCAGCATCCGAAGGTAAAGTAAATCTTGATCACCACTCATAATTGCAGGAAATATGGCAATTGCCATCAAGGGACTGATAGACCAATATGAAGCCAGGGACGGCTTCCTTATCAAGCTCATCAAAACAGTTAACTCACAAAACTTCTTCATCCAGAATTGTGGAAGTCCACAAGGTAGCTCTAGAACAGGGCCTATGTCTGGCACTGTTGTCCCTCAAATACTGGTCAGCAAACAAATTATTCTGCTCACCAATCTCAGCCAAAAATACATTGGCAATCAACAACTTGAAAAAAAAGTACAGATAAAAACTTTTCACAACACTCTACACCCTGCAACACCACTAAAGGCAGGCAAACCCGGCTGCACCATGCTTGGATCAACCCAGAGTCCAGTACTTCCAATGGGAAGCCTTGTAAGCCCAGGCTGCAATCCAGATGCCTCATGCTACACATCAGTGTTCTCTTCTAAAACAGGCATTTCATCCACACTTAAGAGTAGCTTCATCAGCACAGAGAGTAGCTTTATCATCAGATGATTCTTCGCGGACAGAAAATTCATTGCCAGAATCTTGCACTTCCGCCTCTGCCTCAGATGTACTGTCAGCCCCGTAATCATGTTCACAAGAGTATTGAAAAAGCATACCAACAATCTGCTGAGTAGTAATCCTGTGGCTAGCCATAATCCTTACTAGTAAATGTAACTTTATAAACAAGTCAACAACAACAAACACTTTGTAAAATAAGTAATAAACAAATTGCTGCTTTATCACGAAGACCTATATACTCAATAATGATCCCACTGACTTGCCAGAAACAGCTAGACTCACTACCAAATACTCTGCACAGACACAGCAAAGACCAAAGATATCCCATTAAATAAGAAAAACAAAATTAAATTACACATAAGACAACACAATACACATCATGCTCAAATCGAAAGAGAATTACACACTCAAAACATAAGCTAAATATGCTGCTAATATGACACCACTTACACAAAATGTATTCATGCATGACGAATATACTCATTTGAAGTAGACATGACCAAAAAGTTTTTCTTACCAAATATAGGCAACTATGCAAACTGCAGATCAACCACTGCCAAAACCTCAAATAGGAATCAAAAGCTTTGCACTGGAAAAAAAAGGAGAAATAAAACATGACAATCACATATGAAAATAATGTGCCAGGCCACACACAACCACGCAATCTGGCCAAGCTGGGGGGCAGATGGCCCTAAAAATATGGCCAAAACAGTCACTCCCAGAGGGGAATGACCCTTGCCCAAGTGGTAGCTCCCCTATAACAACAACTTAGGGGGCAGGTGGGCTTAAAAGCCTAAAAGCATAAGGCCGATCTGCCCCCAAGGGGGGCATAAATGGCCAAAATAATCTCCCCCTAAAGCGGAGTGACCCTTGCCCAAGGGGCCCCTCCCCACATCAAACATATTGTCCAAAAGTAAAATCCCTGGTGTACAGTGGCTTCTGTGGATGTACGTCAGTACAACGCGATCTTTTAGATCGCAGTACTTTACAACGCTGCCATTACAACGCAAGTCGCTACGACTTGCGTTGGTGTGCGCGGATTGAGAATTATTATAATTTTATATTCCAACACCAGCCCACGTAACAGTAGGGAAGGTGTTGGAATATAAAATGACAATATTCCTTATTAAACAGCGCCATCCAGTGCAAGTCGTAGTAACGACTTGCGTTGTAATGGCATTGTTGTAAAGGTAGTGCGGTGTAAACACCGCGTTGTAAACAATGTTTCCCGGCTTCTGCCCTTCTTGGTAGCAGATGGGCCTAAAAGGATAAGGTCGAGTGGCCCCCAAGGGTGGCAGAAATTGCCAAAATAATCACCCCCTAAATGGCAGCAACCCTTGATCCCCAACAACATGTTCAAACTAACATTCCTGGTGTCTTGTAACTTCTGCCCCTGCCCCACTCCTTGGGAGCAAGTGGACCTAAAAGCATAGGGCAACTCCCAAAGCAGCCAAAATATTGACCGTTTAAAGGGGCCACTCCCCAAAACAACAAAAAACCCTGATGTCCTGTACCTACGGCCCCCCATGAGAGCAGATGGGCCTAAAAGCATAAGGCCCAGGGGGCAGAAATGGTCAAAATGACCATTCCCCTAAAGGGGAGCAACTCTTGCCCAAGGGTCTGCTCCCCAATAACAACAATAATATATGCAACTATACATCCCTGGTGTCTATTGGCTTCTACCCCTCTTGGAGGCATTTGGGCCTAAAAGTATAAGACCAATCTGCCCCAAGGTGGGCAAAAAGTGGCAAAAAATTCACCCCCTAAAGGGGAGTGACCATTGCCCAAGGGGCAGCGCCCCAACATCGGAAACTAAAACAATCCCTCGTGGCCTAATAGGGTAGATAGACCTAACAAATATGCATTGATCTGCCCCCAAAGGAGGCAGAAACGGGCAAATATTTTGCTCCCCGAAGGAGAGCCATCCTTCCCCAAGAGGCCGCTCCCCGACATTGCTGAAATTGACAAAAAAAATCCCCGATATCTAGGGGGGCATGTGCGCTGATGTCTTTAGGTGCAGCGGAGGCGAGGGCAAGGGGCAGCAAAGCACTTCTGCTGCCATCCCTGGTGGGGGCATCATCAAGGGTGGCCCACAAGGGAGCGACAGCGCATCCCCCATTGGGGGATGCCAGGATGGAGGGGAGCCATTCGACGGACACACCCACCGTAGTGTCAGACGGCTCCCTGGCTGTCCGACACATGTAACGGTTAAAGAAGTATGTGAACACTCTGTCTCGATTTACAAGATCTTTATCAGTTCTGGACCCAGTTCAGTCGAGTTCACAATGATGTAAAGTATAGAGTGCACTTTGGTAGTTGTAGCAAATTAATTGCATTCAGGCTTAGATCTTTGCAGATATTAAGTTGTGATCTTTTTAGATCTGTTGGCCACATTCAACACTATTTCTTATGCAATTTAGGGAGATTGGTGTAGGGGTTTGGCGTTACAATGGTTGGCTTCCTACCTCAGCGATTGTTACCAAAGATTATAAATTGCCCAGGCGAATGTCTGAAGGTTTTCCTGTTAAGTTTGGAGTTCCTCAGGGCTTGTCATTGAGCCCTACTCCTTTTAACATTTATGTAACTCCCTAAGCAAAGCCCATACGATCTATGAGTATCATTTTGATGAAATATGCTGATCGGATGAGCTTGTCATATACCTTGATGGAGATCAAAAATAAAACTGCCGTAATTTAAAGCCTGTTTTTCAGAGACAACCAACTGCAGAACATGTTGAAAGATGAGAGAGAGCTACTGGTTTTATTACAGGATATGTTAGTTTGATGGGATACCGGGTTGCAGGTTGATTTTGCCTCCATACCCACCCACAAAACTGTGGTTAAGGGCTTAAGGGTGTATTTAGATGACATGTTATCCTTCCATCATCATATTCAAAAAGTAGCATCCACCTGTTTTCTCCTTCCCAGAATTTTGAAACAAATCTTCCCCTTCCTTCTGCTTGAGAGTAATAGGCTGGCATCACAAGATAAAGTGTTTCCAATATTTTCTCTATTGTATTTAGAGGTTCCTAAAACTGAGAAGCTCCAATTGACACAAAATTTAGCACTTCATTTGATATAAAGACAGGCACATATCTCCATATATAGGAAATCACTTAATTGGCTTCCAGTGGGAAAAAGAATCAGGCTTATATCTTTGTGCTTGGTACACCAAGCAGTGTATGAAAAAGAACTCCTCCATCTTCAGGACAGGATTCATGCATATTGACTGCACCTTTACAGCCAGCCTTAGAACATGACCTGAAAGTTCCTCGTTTTAGGTTATCTTGCTGCAGAGTTTGCGCTTTTGGGGCCTTATTTTTGTGACGCACCAGCAGCGTAAAAAATGTGCCTTGTTGCACCATATTTACAAAGTGACGCATCTACCTAGATGCGTCACTTTGTAAACCCCTGCACCACATTATACCTGCGCCAGGTATAATGTATGCAAGGGGGCATTCCGGCGCAAGAAAGGGTCGTAGAAGTGACGCAGTGAAATCTATAAGATTTCACTGCGCCACTTCTAGGACACGAATGTCAATATCTTACGCCTGCCTTACAGATGGCGTAAGACTGACGCAAGCCCTTTCACATGGGGCTTGCCCCATGTGAAAGGATACATTGCTGGAGTTGCGTCACTTTTGTGACACACTCCAGCAATGCGTCACTTTTGCGCCATACAGTTACGCCAGAAATACTGACGTATCTGTAGTTCCTTGCGACATGATGCGTCATACAATAAATATGACGCATCAATCATGTTCATGTCTCAAGGAGAGCGCACTGAGAAGTGACGCATCGCTGCATGAAAGTAGCGATGCGTTACTTCTCATAAATGAGGCCCTTGGTTATTTGGCCGTCAAATACTATCTTATGCAAAACAGACTTGGTCTACCACTAGTGGGCCTAGTCCGACCCAAACAGTCTAGCCACAGAAAATCGCCCCTCGACTTCAAAACGAACACTTACAGATTGGTGACAGCCGTATTTGGCTTCATCAATGAGGTACAACTTACGTCCTGTGGCACGACGAGCATGGGAACCATATCATACATACCCACTGGATGTAGATTTGCTCACTGAGAGAGACAAAAACTGATGTGCGGAATCCATAAATGAATGTCAGCTTCTGGTCATACCCTGGACCGCATTTCAGACTCATTTTTACTTACTGTAAGTCCCTGCTGATGAAGCAGGGAAGCAAGTGCCGTTTGCGAGCTCATCGTTTGTGTCTTCTGTGACCAGGACGGTGTCCCTCGGAGCAATAACCTAATAACGTCTGAGAGATTACTCATGCCACACATGCCGCGAGGCAGTGTGCTTTGCCCGGAGCTTGCGAGATTACTCCAGAAATTAGTTATTGGGGTGGAAGATGGAATAGAAATATTACTGAGAGATGGCACTTTTGGGGTGAATAGAAAATATGGCCTAACAGAACAAACCGTAGGAGACGTGTGAAGGAGAAACTCCAAAAATGTCACTTATGGAAATTGAACAAAAGTGAGTGCCAAAATCTGCACTGACAAATAAATGCTTTCAAAATCTCATGAGCCATCAAAATCACCAAAATTATTTGTTTCCGAAAATGTTAGAGTAGGACATTCTCTAGTTGCATTTGATGAACATGTCAGTTTACACGTGTTTCTGTATGTAAGTGTAGACAGCTGTCTAATTTTCCCAAAACTGCCCGACACTCACCTAGGGAATTCAGTTTTTTCGGAATAAGCTGTTACGTTTTCTATAAACTCACAATGTCTTCGTTTCAGGAAGCTATTGCTTTTCTTGGCACAAAACATGTTTTATATTATTTTTCCGAGCAAATGATTTGATGAATTAGTTATCACACATTCAGTTTTTTGCCTGTCACTTTTTCATCCTATTCTCGTTCTTTCTTTCCTTCATTGTTCTTCTCTACTTTGCCCCTTTTTCTTTGCCTTTATTACTTCAGTTATCACCCTCGCCTCACTTCTCTCCTTCCAGCCGTCTTTTTGTTCCTTGTTTCTATTTGCTTTGTTTATTTCTATAAGTCCTTCCTCGTCTTTCTCGTACGGCATATACTTAGCTGTTTTTCTTGATTTCTTTTTTTTCTGATCTTTTTTTCATGATCTAATTTTCATTTGTTAAACTGGACCTTGCAAATGCAGCGAGCCCGCGACATCTTGCATGTCATGACAGTACACGTGCAAGAAACTGAACTGAAGGGACGCTGGTTGACACAACAGGCCCTCCGGCCCTTGCATGCCACGATGGGAAACGTTAAACGTGAAGTCAAGTCAACTTAAAGATGACGGACAAGGCAAGCTGTAACTGCCATGTGTGTGATCGCATTATGTGCATGCACGTACACCCAGCCGCCTTGAATGAACAAGAAATATTGCAGTTATGAGCCTCAATTCACCAATGGTAGGTCAAACTTTATTGTTGGTAAATTAAAAACCTTACAATATAAAAACATGCACAAACACCAATGTATTATTATTATGTTTTCAATGTGTTCTCTTCAGTAGCAGATCAATTCCAAATATTATCTAAAAACATTTTCAACAACAACAATAGGATTTCAATTGGCAACCGGTGATCATTGTACAGGTTTTTTCTAAAAATCCAATATCTGACGCCAACCGCTCATTCAACAGTATTTCTCGGGCAATTATAAACTCAAAGCAATCTGGTTATGACTACACTTTTCAGATTATATACTGGAATACAAGACATCTTCATAAGCCTTATATCGCTGTCAGTACAGAATACACACTCGGGCCCATATTTATAATGTTGTCACCTTGCTGGGCTGCGTGAAAAGGATAGGGCTGGAATGTGCCATATTTAGCAATATACAGCACATTCATGTCCTTTCCTAGCGCTTGCTCACTTTTGGACGCCTAGCGCTAACGCAGGCACCCTTGCGTCATTGTACAAGGGTGGCTGCGTTGTAGGCAGGATTGTTTTTGTGTAGGAAGGGGACACTCTCCTGCACAAAAACAATCCTGTGAGCCATTTTCTTCTTTCCATGTGTGCTGCAGGAAGAGGAAAACACGAGGAGACATAAAGATATTTCTCCTTGGTAGGCCTCATCTGGGGAGGCGCAGCATTTTGACGCATTCCCAGGACTACCACTAATGGTATATCTGGGAATGCACCAAAATCATGGGTGACAGTGTGGGAAAACCCAGGCACCACCCCTGGAACCCCTCCCTGGGGCAGAGCAATCAGCGCTGCCTTGGATTACTCTAGATGTATCAAGCCATGCAAGGTGGCCTTGCGGGTCTTGAAAATCTCACTTAGGTTTAAAGTCACCCTTGTGCCCCCTTGTGTGGCACAAAACCTTGATAAATCTGGCCCTTGGTCTTGTACAACTACTGACAGCTGAATGTAATCCATAGGAGGCCTTTCACATTATCTCCTAAAATACTTACCAATGGAAAATATAAAACTGTGAGACAGTGGTATACTATAATTGGCATTTCAGAGAAGGGCCCATGTGCAGGGTCTCACTTGGACAGTTAATAGGTCCAGGCACCAAAATTAAAGTGGCCAACCATCCATTAGTAAATTAGATAGCTAAAAATATTGGCCTGCATGTGTAAATTGTAACAGTTTCAAACTTGTAAAGGCACACTGTAGGAGTGTTTTTCGAGGTATGGAACACTTCATGGATTTGAACTTGCTATGGAGATTGATTGTTGTAATATCAGGGAAATTTATAGTAAAAAGCAACCCAGCGGACTATAAACAGGCCCACAAACAGCCAAAAAAGCGGCCACATACTGACCTGTCAGAGCAGCCTGCATCAGGGCAGACCCACAGCAGCGGCTGGTGAGCTACCGACAGCTAGCGAAGGGAGAGGAGCACGCCTGGCTAGTACAGAGCATGCGACAGACACATATGGAGGGGGCAGGAGGCAGGCCAACAGGGTGCAGGTTATGGGATAGCCAACTATAGGACGCAGGTTGGAATAGTTAATGCAGCAAGCAAGTCACCAAGGCAACACATGGGACATGTGCAGTACATCTAGGGGCATCCCCTCACCACCACTCGGGTGGCCTGGACATTACTATTGGTCAGGACAGGCGTAGGACTTAGGGCAGGGAGGCACAGCATGGCCGAGCACCGATAAAGGCACCAAGTTGCATACAACGGGGCAGGTGCAGCCTGCAGATAATGCAGACCAGCAGGGTACCCAAGGGGCCAAGAGGCAGAAGGGGTTGAAACAGGATGCTCAGGGGCCAGTGACCTGTGCAACCCGGGATGCAGACCCAAATGTAGCATGAGTAGCCACACCACACTGGGCGGGCCAAACGGTAAGCCAGGCAGCTAATATATCAGGCCTTCCCCGGGTGAACCACCTATAATAGCACGTAAGACTGGGCTGGAAAGCTTGATCCCCTTTGCCGTTAAGGAGTGACATTGGCACAAGGAGTATATTTATTTATTTTCACTGCCGAAATCAAACAGACAGGGCTGTGTGTAAAGCATTTGTGAACACATACAGGAACACAGTGAAAACACTACAAATGGACACCACACTAGTTCAGAAAAATAAGTAATCTTTATCTAAACCAAAACAAGACCAAACAACAAAAATCCACAAAACAGTACTAAAAAATATGATTCTTAAAAGGTAGAAACAGTTCAGTTCCAAGAAAATGTGAGATGCAACACTTTTACACAAAGTACCTTGAATGAGTCAAAAAATGCAAGCAAAAAGGGGCACAAGGAAAGTGATGCGTTGGTTCCTTACACTCAGAGAAGGTGATGCGTCGGTTCCTTGCTCTGGGGGAGGTGATGCTTGCTCTGGGGGAGGAGATGCTTCAGTTCCTTACTGCTGTGCAAGGAAGTTGACACATTGGTACCTTACCGGAGAGGAGGGGATGCATTGGTTTCTTACTGCCTGGAGAGGTGATGCGTCGGTTTCTTACTGCCTCCCCTAGCGATGCAACAGACTTGCAGCTTCGATGCGATGTGTGACAATCCGGTACAATACCTTCATTCTTCTCCAGCCAGGCCTGCGTCAGAATCAATGCAGGGATCTCAGATGTCGGAGATCTGTGCACAGGATTTGTCGCACAGCAAACACTTCAGCCACGAACAGGTGCTGCGTCAATTCTTGACAGCAGCGATGCGTCAGAAATTTTCTCTCACACCGATGCAATGCGTTAGAAACAGGCAAAACACTGATTTTCACAGTTCTTGCAGTTTCCAGTCTCAAAACAACCTCCAGAGGCCAAGAACACTAGCAGGCACCTGTCAGCAGGCCAGAAATCCAGGCTCAGGAGTTCAGGGGGGACTGGGGGTAAAGTCTTTGTGTCCCTGAGACTTCAGAACAGGAGGAAAGCTCAATTCAAGCCCTTGGAGATCTTCCTCAAGCAGGGGACACAGCAACTCTTTTCTCCTTTCCTTGGCAGCATGTAGCCACTGCAGGCCAACCCCAGACAGAAAAAAGCACAGGGGTAGTATTCTTCCTCAGATTCTCCGGCTCTTCTCTTTGGCAAATGTTCCTCTTGATTCCCAGAAGTGATCTAAAAGTCTGGGGTCTGGGCCCCTCTCTTTATATGGTAAAATCCTTTGTTCTCTGTGGCAAAGAAACTCTGTGCTCAGTCAAAACCAGTTCTGTCCTCGCTGGTGCAGCTTCCTGGCAGGAGGTGGAGACAGCATTGTGGAAGGCAGACCAGGCCCATTCAGGTGAAAAGAAATCTCCTCCCCCTACTCTAAATGCGACCCCGGTCTATTCAGCCCAGCCCTGACTCATCCAGACTCTCCGGAGCCACTGCACATCCCCAGCCACTGTCACTCCAATGCCAAACAGTCAATACACATCCTAGCAGAGGCACACTGGATGCCTAAGCAAGAAAATACCTACTTTCTAAAAGTGGTATTTTCAAACACAGAATGTAAAAATTACCCTCACTAAAAGATGCGCTTTAACATTCTGAGTTCAAGCATACTAAACTTTCTTTTCCTACCTTGTTCCCAGGGTAGTTATGTTTATAAGATGTTTTAGCAAACTCCCCATTCTATCCTATGGGTACAGGTAGCCTTACAATAGTGAAAATGAAATTGGCAGACTTTCACTATCAGGACGTGCCACACATATCAGGGCATGACCTACCTTTCACATACACTGCACCCTGCCCACATGGGTATCTTGGGCCTACCTTAGGGGTGACTAATATATAAGAAAAGGGAAAGTTAGGGCCTGGCAAGTAGGTGCACTTCCCAGGTCGACATAGCAGTACTAGACTGCACACAGGCTCTGCAATGGCAGGCCTGAGTTACATTTAATGGCTGCTTATGTGGGTGGCACAATCACTGCTGCAGCCCACTAGCAGCATTTGAATTACAGGCCCTGGGCACAAACAGTGCACTGCACTGGGGACTGACTAGTAAATCAAATATGCCAATCATGGATTCACCAATCCATAACAATAATTTACAAAGGGAGCACTAGCATTTTGCCGCTGAACAGCAGTGGCAAAGTGCTAAAAGCATCTAGACCTAAAAAACAAAGTCCAACAGACTGAAAAAACACAGGAGGCAAAGGCAAAAATACAGAGGAAACCCACTCCAATGATGCTAGGTCAAATAGGAATGCATGGCAAAAGTATGATGAAGGCTTTAGGGCACAAATGCAGATAAGGTAGATCATAGATTGGAACCATCAGGACATAGCGGGATTCACCGAGCACATGGTCACTGCATGAGAGAGAATAGTGACACATAAGCTGCAATTTCATTCATACTGGAGCAGGCAGAGGACAGAGTGGTACAATCAGGGCAACAAAGGGAAACAGTATACAGGTACCAGACAGGCACATTGGAAATTTGAGAAAGGAGAGTGCAAATGGGGTGCAGCCTGCATGTTCAAGCATGCATGCAGCGGATGCGGGGGAACCACCCTGCCAGTAAGTGCAGGAAGGGGAAAGGGAGTAATGAGAAAAATGTCCCTTTCAAAAAGTAAAACAAAGCCAAAGAAGAGGAACATAGGGCACAGGGATTAGCACCCACCCTAATTAAATTATATCTAATAAATTACTCAACAATTACCACAAGAAAGACAATGCACACTTGTTCATAGAGGGTTTTAGAAATGGCTTCAGTATACCTTATGTGGGGCCTAAGGAAGGGAGGCTCTGCAGCAATCTTAAATCAGTCATTGGCAACCTAGAAGTAGCTAGACGGAAGGTAACCAAGGAGTAAGAGCCGGGCCACATGGCTGGCCCATTTGAGAAGCATATCAAAACAACAAAAAAGGGAGAGTAGAGGTTAAGGATAGAACCTACCTCCAGTGAATCTATATATAAACAACAGAGTTCTATCCCTATTTTATTTGGTTATGGGTTTTTAATTTTTTGTATGCTCGTGGTGTGTTTGTTAGGAGTTAACCTCCAAATGTGGGGAAAGCACTATGTGTTTTTAAAATACCCCTCACACACTATGAATCCCATAGTGTCATGCTTCAACATGGGGGTCTTCCCGTCCCTCTACGGGGTGGGGCGTGCTGCGACCTACGACTACGTGGGAGCACTTGATTTTGTGAAAATAGACTATGTGTGTAATTAGTGGTGGTGATCTGAGTGATATATAAGGTGTGCAATAGAGAAAATAAATAAATAAAAAAATCGCTGGCTAGTAGAAAAAATAGACTTTATTAGTATCTCTGGCTGGGAACATTAAAAAGGGGGGGAAGGAAAAGGCGAGAGCAAAAACTAGTTATGTTGTACTCTCTGCCTGGTCGACATGTTTCATGAGCAGTCCTCTACTGCTACACGCATCAGGACCTATTGTGATCCCTAATGCACTCAACGGACCATCGTTGTAATTGTAGTATGCCTATTTAACAACAAACTGCCCGCAAAAATAGGCTGGACAGTTAAAAAAGAAACATTGTTTCACAAAAGAGGTTGATTGGCCTCTTAGACATTATTCAACGTAGTATCTGTGGAAAAATGGGGGACAGAAAAACACACACAAAAATATGAAGACGATGTCACACATCATCATCAATACGTGGAATCATTAATGTGAGGCATTAGCATATTTCTGGTTCACCTGTAATCAAGAAAATGCTGTGATATATTTTTCACGATATATATTTTGTGCCGTGTTTCTCCGCTGTCTAGAGGAAAAACATGCTGTGATATATTTTTCACAATATTCTGCGTGCCTGGGTATCCATATCACATATATTCATACTTTGATGTATCTAAACCACTAATTTTGTGGTTTTAATAGTTAGCGTTACATAAAGTAGACACATATCACTTAAATCCACACTTTATAAATGCAAAACACAATCGCTGTGTCTCCATGTGTACCTCATGGCATAATGTGAGGAAAATAACTTTTTCTTTTCATTAAATAAAGCTAGGAGCCGATGGTAAATGCTCCTATTAAATAAATAAATAGTGGTTTTTATGAGGTGGCCTCTAAAAGGTAGCAAAATACAGCATGAGGACTTGAGTCCAATTGTCCCTCTTATAGAGTTTTGCCTGGTGGTTTAATGGCTTGGCAAAAGTCAGACTTACGTGAATACCAAAGTTCCCCCATCTGTCCATCATCCTCTATACTGCTCCGTGGTGTGAAGCAACAAAGGTTTTTCCAGGCTATTTATACCCTCGATGATTGGATAAATGCAAACATGATTGCCCAGATTGTTTTTACCTGCTGTGATTCTCAGCATGCTCCCCATGTGGCGCATAGTATTGACACTGCTTTACCCTTTGTATTAGTTACAGGACTAGCCCGATGACAATAATGGCCGGCCTTGATGGAACTGCGTTGTTCCGATAGAGCTATTTCCTGTTCTTTCTGTTATGAAAACTAGAGCGGCAACAAAATGTCCGCCCTCATTGGCACATTGGCGGTGTTCTGTTCGATCCATTTCCCGTATTAAGTTGATCCTCAAAAAAGCTCTTGTGGTTGGGTTTGACACCATGGTTAGTTATTAAATACAGGTGAAATGTTCAAAAAACCTGATGCTGTAGTGTTAAACATCGTCGTTAGTTGTTAAATCCAGGCTAAATATAGAGAGATCATTATCGGCAATGTTCATGCCCCACTATTTCATATAGTGTTATCAGACTAGGCTGTGGACAATGAAACCAGTTCATATGGAAAAAATCGGGCACAGTTGTGTTCACATAATAGGGATATGTTTTTAGAACGGAGGGGTTGTTTGGCGCAAAAGGTTTTTTGGAATAGTCATGGTATGTCAAGTAATCGCACGACTGATCACTTTAGTGACTTTTTCAAAGGGCCACATAGTTTGTAAAAAGTCATTATTATGTATTGTAACTGACCTCGTAGTTTGATACAATGTTTTAATGCAAAGGTTGCTCATGATTATGCACAGTGGATTGATAGTTAAAGAAGGTATTCCCGAGGGGTATAGAAAACTCATGTTATACCATGGAGAACACTGCCTGGTTCGTTATATGATAACAGAGAGAGGAGTAAACACTCATATTCAGCAGTGAAACCGGCCCTATAGCTCCTTTTAGTGTCTGTAAGCCAACCGATAAGATGTTCCCTTGCTGGTAGGTATTGATCGTAGGCTACAATTGGCTCCAGGGAATGTCATCATTGAGCCCTTTCTCATTGCTTTTAATGCGATGCACCCAGCGTTGCTCTTTTTCAAAAAGGTGTTTCTCATTGGGTATCTGTTCGATCACAGTCCAATATATGTCGTTAGCAGTGTGATTGTTTTCTAGAAAGTGTGATGCCATCTTGGTTGTACTTCTTTTGCAATTGATGTTGCTTTTATGTTCGCCAATTCTTGTTTTCACTGGTCTTGTAGTCATCCCTACATATTCCATTAGGCATGGACATCTGATCAAATACACCATACTGGCAGTGTTGCATGTGGTGAAAGCTCTTTGTTCCCACTTGGTGCCATTTTGAAACACTATTTCTTTGCTTTTGGTGGTCAGGCTACAGACCTTACATTTGCCACAGGAGTTATGACCATGGATGTTACTGATTGCTAAAGACTGCCCAGATGGTATTTGTTTTTTCGGTCTTGTGTGCACACGACCATATCTCGAATGCTCTGTCCTTTTCGGTGTGAAAAAACTGGTTTCGGGAGATTGTTTCCACCGCTGTTGAGAATCTTCCAGTGTCTTGTTATCAATTTTGTTATTTCATTTGATTTGGTGTTATAGGTAGTTATACAAAATGGGCGTTGTTCCTCTTGTTCCTCTGAAAAGCAGGTTCCAACAGGCTTTCTCTACAGTTGTTTGGTGCTCTTTTATAGGCTTTGTTGATCACCCTCTCAGGGTATTGTCGTGCCTGTAGTTTCTGTTTTAAGTCATTAGACTGTTTTTTTGAAATCTGTCACTTTGGTACAATTTCTTCTTAAACGTAAAAATTGTCCATAAGGGAGATTATCCCTGAGGTGCCTGGGGTGGAAGCTTTGGTAACTCAATAAGCAGTTTTTTGATGTCTCCTTAAAATGGGTCGTTGTCTTTAGTCTGCCACCCATAGGTGAAATGTTCAAATCCAGGAAGACCAAAAGTTCTTTGGTGATGGTACTAGTAAATTTCAAAAAGTCATCTTGGAAGTTGAGCCAGGTGATGAATCGTTGAGCTGATCTTTCGTCGCCATTCCAAATGATAAAGATATCATCAATATATCTTTTCCAAATTTGGATCTGGTTCTGGAATGGGTTATTCACATGTAGAATTCTTGTTGTCTCCAGGTGGTGTACATAGAGACCAGCAATGCTGGGAGCAAAGGTGCTCCCCATGCTGGTCCCATGCTTCTGGAGATAGAGTGCTGCTTTATATTCAAAGAAATATTCTTTTAATGCCAAACTGCAGCATTCCATCCCAACGTTCCTCGGTGTCTGATACTCCCAGTCGATGCTGAAGAGGACTTCCTCTATTATGTTTAGGGTGTCTTCATGTGGGAGGCTGGTGTAGAGGCGTTCTACATCACAGCTTATCAGTAGTTGATTTTCAGGGTTTAAGGGAAGATTTTTTCAAAAGGACCAGTATATCTTTTGTGTCCTTAAGATAGGTTGAGGCCTTCTGTACTATCGGTCTCAGAGAGGCATTTGAGAAGCCTCAGCTAAAAGATTTTGTAGTATCCCCACTGGGGGATTCCCCAAAAAAGAACCAAGCTAATTCTGGCACATCCACCACCTGTCTTACCCAAAGGGAGGGTCAGAGAATGATGAACTGGACTAGAAGAGGTGCTCAATATCATACGCTACACAGGATGAGGCAATTGACCTGGTAAGGGTGACAGGTAAGCGAGCACACATAGCAAAGGCAGATATAGAATTGTCTTCCGCCTCCTCCCAGTACATCCGGATAGTTACGATCTCCTTGGCTTCCAATTGGATGGAGACTCTTAATGTGATGAATGCCTGCCCAAGTGCTGTGCTACGTTGTGTGTATTCTGAAGCTTTCAGAATGTTCTTAGAATGGAATCTAGGCGAAAGGTGCCCAGAGTGGGGAACCTGCATTATCTGACTTATTTTATGTGGGAACACCAGACAATGGGCAATGAGGCGTAATGGTGTAGAAATTAATGTAATTGACAGAGCAGCTCATCCTAGAAACAAACCTAGGCGCTGCACCCTGCTCAAGAGTACTAGGAATGCCACAACAGCCGGCTGGCTGCAAGCTGATAAAGTAATATAGCATTTAAAACTAGGCATCTGTCAGGATGTGAGAATACAATCACTGATGCACTGCCTCATTTTCAGTGGGAGAGATTCTGCCAATTGGCAATGACCGTATGATAGCACTTCCAGCAGACATATGGGATGTGGGAGAACTTACCTGACGGTCCTTGTGGACAGGGCCTTGGTCCCAAAAACCGTGGCCACCTCATGTAAGTGTTTGGAACACTTCAGGAGGGTGAAGGCACTGCCTCGCTTTACAGCGCTGCCCTGGTATCCATAACAACGCCATCACCATCGACAGTGCCTGCACCGTGTCCAGTGGACAGCACTCGTGGGGAACACGGAGCACCATCCCACCTCACACTGCAGCCCTTGTCTCACCTCTGCTCCAAGCTGATATCGACATCTCTGCCTGCACCGTCATTTGGGGGCATCACAAGATAGTTACACAACGCACTGCCCCGCAGTCTGGGTCCACCAACACCAACGTCATCTACTCCAGTTTATCAGCCCAACAATGATGACAATGCTGCCTACACTATGACCTGCCAGCACCGTGACAAAGACCATCACACTTCACACTGCAGCCCTGGTCTCACCATTGCCGCTGGACGACCATTACCAAGCTGCGCCCTTCTCCATGTCCTGAGGGCATCGCAAGCCTCACTGCTGCACTTCACACTGCAGCCCTGATGCCCACCGGCGCCCGCCCTCAACTGCATGGAGTTCGATCTACAACACGTGTGACTTCAAGGGCCCAATGACTCCTGCACCGACCTCCGTAACTGACACCTGCTGAAGCTGGCTCTTTGGAGCTCACTACTAGGCAATTGACGCCCTACATTTCTAGAGGTACTGTTTGCGGGTCTTCCCAACACCGCAGCTGGCCAACGACTCTGCGGTCAGCCAAAACTGTAGGATTTGTTTGTCCACGACACTGGGTTAGCCCCGTACAGAGCTATTGACTTCAAGGAACTGTTTTAAAGTCTATTTTTGCTTTATGAGTATTTCAAATAACTGTGTATTGGATTCTTATCAGTTTGGTCTTGTTTTACACAGATAAATAATGGCTATATTTCTAAAACTGGTGTTGTGTCCTTTTGCAGTGTTTTCACTCTATTACTGTTTGTTATCTTCAAATGCGGTACACAGTGCCTCTGAGATAATCCTGACTGCTGGTGCCAAGCTACCAAGGGGGTGAGTAAGGATTATCTCAGAAATGTAAGTCCCTTATCCTGACTAGGAAGAAGGGTCCATACTTGGACTGGGGTGGAGGTGCATAAAACCTAAAAGTCGGGATACCAGACTTCCAATAGATTTTGAGAGGCTGAAAGCAAGTCTACGGACTGTTGGACTTGGCCCTTCTTGCAGGGTCATCCCAGAATGTTTTGCCTTCGTCCTGCATTTTTTATGGCCTGTTGTTGGTGGTGTTATGACTGTCGGCACTTTATCACTGCTGATCAGTGCTAGGGTTCATGTGCTCTCTCTTGTAAACTTGGTAAGATTGGTCTACACCTGTTTGGCATATTTAATTTACATATAAGTCCCTTGTACAGTGGTATCCCATAAACCCAGGGCCTGTAAATTAAATGCTAATAGTGGGCTTGCAGCGCTGCCTGCTCCACCCACCGATGTAGCCTTTCAATCCTGTCTCAGGCCTCTGCCACAGCAGGACCTAAACAAGCAGTTTTCTGCCACTGTGACGTGGCACATAAAGTGGTTGCCACATCTGCAGCTCCCCTTTTACTCTATATAAGTCACCCCTAAGGTAGTCCCTAGCTAGCCCTATGGGGCAGGGTGCTGTGAAGGGAAAAGGTAGGACATGGGCCATAACTGTGTGGCATGTCCTGGTAGTGACAAACAGCCTATTTGGTTTTAAACTGATGTGAGGCTTCCCTCTCAAAGGGTTGCACTGGGGATTCCCTGATATGTGCGTCACTGGTAATTTCTGATCTGAGAGGGGTAGCGTGACCATGTTTGGTATCTTTGAAATAGTAGTGATAAATCCTGCTTATTAAGCGGATTTATTATTACTATTTTAGAAATTCCATGTTTAGAAGTGGGCATTTCTGTGTGATTATGTGTCTTTGTGCCCTGCCTGGATGTCTCTTGACTATCTAGTTTGAACAGACAGGGGAGAGGAGATGTGCATTCACTCCAGCCAGTCACAAAGGAGGTTGAGGTGTGTACTGTCTTTCCTGGGTGACTCAGCGCTAGGCTGAATAGCCCTTGGGTGAATTTAGAGTAGCAGGAGGAGTTTTCCGTTGCCCCTGAATAGGACTGGTCTGCATTTGGTGTTGTGGGAGGAGTTGCACCTGCACCTGAATAGGGCTGTGCCTGTCTTCCACACTGCTGGCTCCATCTCCCTGTGGTGTGTCTGAGGCTTGAGTTTACAATGTGAATGGGGGTGTTGTGCACTTCAATGTAGTGTTTGAAGTGCCCCGCAGAACAAAAACATTGGCACTATAAGTACAGGGGCTGGACCCCATGATTTTGAGAAGACACTGTGTGGGACTTGTGACCGCAGAACTGCCAGGAGGAATGGGCATTAAACTGGACTGCTGGAAGTGTTGACCTACTGCCTGTTGGGCATGTGGAGGGACTTCCACTTTGCCTAAAGAATCCTTGTGCTGGCCTACCTGTGGGCACCTTGCTGGTCTGCCCATGTGCTCTCCCTAGAGGGTTGCTTAAGCCTCTGGTCCAGGCCAGTAGAGCGCTGTTGAGCGCTTCGTATTCTCCTTATTTGTCTTCAGGGGGGAGACAGGCTGAGCACTGTATTTGCCATTGCCCAAAGCTCGCTTAGTGAGGGATAGAACTTCTGTCAGCTACGGTGTGGGCTCCACCTGCCCTGAAGCCAGCAAAGGGCGCTATGTGCAGCATTGAAGCCAGGGCTCGGTTGCGAGACCCCGGGCTGCCCAATGGCAAAAGAACAAGGATTCCCAGGCTGAAAAATACTCTGCAATGCCTAGCAATGCCAATGTCACTGGGGTGGGGCCAGCTGCTGCGGAGGGCTGGACGGAGTAGAGCAAAGCCGACCAAGACTTCCCTCTGGGCCCCACTGCAGGGAGCTGAGGTGGAAGACCAAGACTGAGCAAAGATCACACTAGAAGGAGCCGTGCTCTACTAGGCTGGGGGGTGAGTGACCCACCACACCTGGCGTCCCCGCCTCAAGAGGTTAGATCAGAGCCTTTCCTCGCATTTGTTGGCAACTACACCGTGGGCTTGCGGGCAGCTGCCTTGGGGCAATTCTTTTTCTCTTGACTCAGCCCTAAGGGGAGGATCCTCAACCAAGGCCCCAGTGCTGGGAATTACCTCACTTGTCCGGGTTGGTGCGCCCGACATTTGGTAGCCTGCGAGGTGTGCGCAAACACGGACCATAACCCTATTATTGGAAGGGCAGGTGTTCCTGGAGTCCAAGGTCCCTGAGGGGGTGGAGGTGCTTAGAGAAGTACTGTTAGAGTAGAACCCCTACCAAGGCATTTCAACCCTGAACTTACCATATAGTACCTAATAGAGGCACAGGAGTGAGGTGCCCTATCGCCGACGAGGAGGCTGTGTTAATGAATATGCATTCCTGATAGATGCATTTTTGCATGCCCTGCCATGGTGCTGTGGGCCATGTCAAGCCCTGAGTTTTAAATGTATGTAGTGGTATGCCCAGTGGGGGAATATCCAATACTATGATAGAAGGAACTACTCAATATTTTCAGTGATGGTGTTTATGCATAAGGTTTTTTATGCTAGTTGGTAACGTGTGCGACCTAGGAGCACTACATCAGTGTACTACATATGTTATTACAGTAACCTGATTGGCAAAGTTATTTATGTAACCCTGTGTGATGCACAATGATTGATGTGATTGCTTTTAGGAATAATACAAAGGATATTTTTATATAACTCTTTTGTGGTGCGCCTAGTGTGTCACAGTTGTGTGAGTGTGTTGCGCAAACTCTTAACACATTGCCTCTGGGATAAGCCTGACTGCTCTGCCAAGCTACCAAGGGGGTAAGCAGAGGTTATCTTTAGTGTGTAACTCCTTTGCCCTGACTAGAGTGGTGGGTTCTGCCTGGCTTAGGTGTATACCCTAGCCAACCAGAAACCCCATTTTTGACACAGACCCTAAAGGGAATATGTATATCGGTGATGGAGACACAATTATTCAGGGCAGCGTTTGTCCTGGCGTTATTTGGGGCATTCAAGGTGAGCGAGCTTGTGATGCTGTCAAGGACAAATTCTGGGGTGACTTGCCTCCGGTTGGAGGACCTGCACATTAGGACACACATCTAGTGTTATGCCTGAGGAGGTCCAAAGCCAACCAGGAAGGGAAAGGGAAGCACACATAGCTTAAGTGTCTCGCGGAAAGCAAGACTGCTCAGTATGCATAACCCGCGGCTACATACATGAGGAAGGTAGCTACCTCAACAGGTTTCAACTGATCACAATTCTGCACCAGGCTTTGGCAAGGGCAGGCCTCACACCAACACGCTTCAGGTCACTCTCACTCTGCACCAGGGCATCGGGGCAGCCACGATGCTGCAGTTTATAGGATAGTAACTGTGTTGGATAGGTGCACAACCAATGTTTTCATCTAGTTTTGAACCAAAAATCATTGCCGTCTTCACATGCAAGGTAACTATACCGCATTACCCCCTCCACGGCCGCTAGCCGTACAACGGTCCGAACATCAGGAGATACTTAATCCACTTCCAACTCAGTAAGTCAGCTCTTTGGGCCGCCATGCTATACTTACTCCCATCTATTGAACTCTCCTGAGTTCTGACAGCATCCCTTTATTTCTCTCACAGCTACCCTTGAGCTTCATGATACTCAGTCACGTAAGTTTGTGTTATTGTCATTGAGCACACGCCGTTTCTCACACGCCGGTCACCTCCCACGAGCATTTGTTTTAAAAACACGTTGTTTTCACCCCGGGCACTCATGCATGAGTGTAAAGAAGGGGTCGCACTCCGACTCCACCCACCAGCAGGTGTACGCCAGGAGCATCATGGTAGATGCAGTCTTTGATAGCGTGTGCGCTAATTCGATGAAAAGTGTGTTATAGCAAGGTTGCAGCACCAACTCTGGACACCGGTGTTTCGGAAATGTTGTTCCTCGTCAGCAGAGTGTAGGTTTTTCAGGGGTTAGCTGTGCAGGCTGCCAAGTGTTCTCAGGTTGATACCTCTCAAGGCGCGGGTGCGGGATCCGAGCTCGTCAGCTCTAGCTCGAGGGAGCCAATTAACTGTAAAGAAGGGGTCGCACTCCGACTCCACCCACCAGCAGGTGTACCCCAGGAGCATCATGGTAGATGCAGTCTTTGATAGCGTGTGCGCTAATTCGATGAAAAGTGTGTTATAGCAAGGTTGCAGCACCAACTCTGGACACCGGTGTTTCGGAATTGTTGTTCCTCGTCAGCAGAGTGTAGGTTTTTCGGGGGTTAGCTGTGCAGGCTGCCAAGTGTTCTCAGGTTGATACCTCTCAAGGCGCGGGTGCGGGATCCGAGCTCGTCAGCTCTAGCTCGAGGGAGCCAATCAACTGTAAAGAAGGGGTCGCACTCCGACTCCACCCACCAGCAGGTGTACCCCAGGAGCATCATGGTAGATGCAGTCTTTGATAGCGTGTGCGCTAATTCGATGAAAAGTGTGTTATAGCAAGGTTGCAGCACCAACTCTGGACACCGGTGTTTCAGAATTGTTGTTCCTCGTCAGCAGAGTGTAGGTTTTTCGGGGGTTAGCTGTGCAGGCTGCCAAGTGTTCTCAGGTTGATACCTCTCAAGGCGCGGGTGCGGGATCCGAGCTCGTCAGCTCTAGCTCGAGGGAGCCAATTAACTGTAAAGAAGGGGTCGCACTCCGACTCCACCCACCAGCAGGTGTACCCCAGGAGCATCATGGTAGATGCAGTCTTTGATAGCGTGTGCGCTAATTCGATGAAAAGTGTGTTATGGCAAGGTTGCAGCACCAACTCTGGACACCGGTGTTTCGGAATTGTTGTTCCTCGTCAGCAGAGTGTAGGTTTTTCGGGGGTTAGCTGTGCAGGCTGCCAAGTGTTCTCAGGTTGATACCTCTCAAGGCGCGGGTGCGGGATCCGAGCTTGTCAGCTCTAGCTCGAGGGAGCCAATTAACTGTAAAGAAGGGGTCGCACTCCGACTCCACCCACCAGCAGGTGTACCCCAGGAGCATCATGGTAGATGCAGTCTTTGATAGCGTGTGAGCTAATTCGATGAAAAGTGTGTTATAGCAAGGTTGCAGCACCAACTCTGGACACCGGTGTTTCGGAATTGTTGTTCCTCGTCAGCAGAGTGTAGGTTTATCGGGGGTTAGCTGTGCAGGCTGCCAAGTGTTCTCAGGTTGATAAATCTCAAGGCGCGGGTGCGGGATCCGAGCTCGTCAGCTTTAGCTCGAGGGAGCCAATTAACTGTAAAGAAGGGGTCGCACTCTGACTCCACCCACCAGCAGGTGTACCCCAGGAGCATCATGGTAGATGCAGTCTTTGATAGCGTGTGCGCTAATTCGATGAAAAGTGTGTTATAGCAAGGTTGCAGCACCAACTCTGGACACCGGTGTTTTGGAATTGTTGTTCCTCGTCAGCAGAGTGTAGGTTTTTCGGGGGTTAGCTGTGCAGGCTGCCAAGTGTTCTCAGGTTGATACCTCTCAAGGCGCGGGTGCGGGATCCGAGCTCGTCAGCTCTAGCTCGAGTGAGCCAATTAACTGTAAAGGTGGGGTCGCACTCCCACTCCACCCACCAGCAGGTGTACCCCAGGAGCATCATGGTAGATGCAGTCTTTGATAGCGTGTGCGCTAATTCGATGAAAAGTGTGTTATAGCAAGGTTGCAGCACCAACTCTGGACACCGGTGTTTCGGAATTGTTGTTCCTCATCTGCAGAGGGTAGGTTTTTCGGGGGTTAGCTGTGCAGGCTGCCAAGTGTTCTCAGGTTGATACCTCTCAAGGCGCGGGTGCGGGATCCGAGCTCGTCAGCTCTAGCTCGAGGGAGCCAATTAACTGTAAAGAAGGGGTGACACTCCGACTCCACCCACCAGCAGGTGTACCCCAGGAGCATCATGGTAGATGCAGTATTTGATAATGGTGCGCTAATTCGATGAAAAGTGTGTTATAGCAAGGTTGCAGCACCAACTCTGGACACCGGTGTTTCGGAATGGTTGTTCCTCGTCAGCAGAGTGTAGGTTTTTCGGGGGTTAGCTGTGCAGGCTGCCAAGTGTTCACAGGTTGATACCTCTCAAGGAGCGGGTGCGGGATCCGAGCTCGTCAGCTCTAGCTCGAGTGAGCCAATTAACTGTAAAGAAGGGGTCGCACTCCGACTCCACCCACCAGCAGGTGTACCCCAGAAGCATCATGGTAGATGCAGTCTTTGATAGCGTGTGCGCTAATTCGATGAAAAGTGTGTTATAGCAAGGTTGCAGCACCTACTCTGGACACCGGTGTTTTGGAATTGTTGTTCCTCGTCTGCAGAGTGTAGGTTTTTCGGGGGTTAGCTGTGCAGGCTGCCAAGTGATCTCAGGTTGATACCTCTCAAGGCGCGGGTGCGGGATCCGAGCTCGTCAGCTCTAGCTCGAGGGAGCCAATTAACTGTAAAGAAGGGGTCGCACTCCGACTCCACCCACCAGCAGGTGTACCCCAGGAGCATCATGGTAGATGCAGTCTTTGATAGCGTGTGCGCTAATTCAATGAAAAGTGTGTTATAGCAAGGTTGCAGCACCAACTCTGGACACCAGTGTTTCGGAATTGTTGTTCCTCGTCAGCAGAGTGAAGGTTTTTCGGGGGTTAGCTGTGCAGGCTGCCAAGTGTTCTCAGGTTGATACCTCTCAAGGCGCGGGTGCGGGATCCGAGCTCGTCAGCTCTAGCTCGAGGGAGCCAATTAACTGTAAAGAATGGGTCGCACTCCGACTCCACCCACCAGCAGGTGTACCCCAGGAGCATCATGGTAGATGCAGTCTTTAATATCGCATGCGCTAATTCAATGAAAAGTGTGTTATAGCAAGGTTGCAGCACCAACTCTGGACACCGGTGTTTCGGAATTGTTGTTCCTCGTCAGCAGAGTGTAGGTTTTTCGGGGGTTAGCTGTGCAGGCTGCCAAGTGTTCTCAGGTTGATACCTCTCAAGGCGCGGGTGCGGGATCCGAGCTTGTCAGCTCTAGCTCGAGTGAGCCAATTAACTGTAAAGAAGGGGTCGCACTCCGACTCCACCCACCAGCAGGTGTACCCCAGGAGCATCATGGTAGATGCAGTCTTTGATAGCGTGTGCGCTAATTCGATGAAAAGTGTGTTATAGCAAGGTTGGGTCACACCCGCTGGTGAAGTCAGTAGTGAGCGACCCATTGACTATATACTTATATTTGGTTCCCTTGAACCATTTGAGCTGACAAGCTCGGACACCGCTCCTACGTGCCTTGAGTGGTACCATACCTGTGAATACTTTGGCAGCCTGCCCAGCAAACCCTGAAGAAACCTACACTCTGCTGATGAGGAACAATAATTCCGAAACACCGGTGTACAGAGTGGGTGCTGCAACTTTGCTTTCTACACTTCCAGAGCTACGAAAGGCGCACACGCCTAGAAGGACTGCATCTACCGTGATGCTCTTGGGTCACACCCGCTGGTGAGGTCAGTAGTGAGGGACCCATTGACTATATACTTATATTTGGTTCCCTTGAACCATTTGAGCTGACGAGCTCCGACACCGCTCCTAGGTGCCTTGAGTGGTACCATACCTGTGAATACTTTGGCAGCCTGCCCAGCAAACCCTGAAGAAACCTACACTCTGCTGATGAGGAACAATAATTCCGAAACACCGGTGTACAGAGTTGGTGCTGCAACTTTGCTTTCTACACTTCCAGAGCTACGAAAGGCGCACACGCCTAGAAGGACTGCATCTACCGTGATGCTCTTGGGTCACACCCGCTGGTGAGGTCAGTAGTGAGCGACCCATTGACTATATACTTATATTTGGTTCCCTTGAACCATTTGAGCTGACGAGCTCGGACGCCACTCCTACGTGCCTTGAGTGGTACCATACCTGTGAATAATTTGGCAGCCTGCCCAGCAAACCCTGAAGAAACCTACACTCTGCTGATGAGGAACAATTATTCCGAAACACCGGTGTACAGAGTTGGTGCTGCAACTTTGCTTTCTACACTTCCAGAGCTACGAAAGGCGCACACGCCTAGAAGGACTGCATCTACCGTGATGCTCTTGGGTCACACCCGCTGGTGAGGTCAGTAGTGAGCGACCCATTGACTATATACTTATATTTGGTTCCCTTGAACCATTTGAGCTGACGAGCTCGGACACCACTCCTACGTGCCTTGAGTGGTACCATACCTGTGAATACTTTGGCAGCCTGCCCAGCAATCCCTGAAGAAACCTACACTCTGCTGATGAGGAACAATAATTCCGAAACACCGGTGTACAGAGTTGGTGCTGCAACTTTGTTTTCTACACTTCCAGAGCTACGAAAGGCGCACACGCCTAGAAGGACTGCATCTACCGTGATGCTTTTGGGTCACACCCGCTGGTGAGGTCAGTAGTGAGCGACCCATTGACTATGTACTTATATTTGGTTCCCTTGAACCATTTGAGCTGACGAGCTTGGACACCGCTCCTACGTGCCTTGAGTGGTGACATACCTGTGAATACTTTGCCAGCCTGCCCAGCAAACCCTGAAGAAACCTACACTCTGCTGATGAGGAACAATAATTCCGAAACACTGGTGTACAGAGTTGGTGCTGCAACTTTGCTTTCTACACTTCCAGAGCTACGAAAGGCGCACACGCCTAGAAGGACTGCATCTACCCTGATGCTCTTGGGTCACACCCGCTGGTGAGGTCAATAGTGAGCGACCCATTGACTATATACTTATATTTGGTTCCCTTGAACCATTTGAGCTGACGAGCTCGGACACCGCTCCTACGTGCCTTGAGTGGTACCATACCTGTGAATACTTTGGCAGCCTGACCAGCATACCCTGAAGAAACCTACACTCTGCTGATGAGGAATAATAATTCCGAAACACCGGTGTACAGAGTTGGTGCTGCAACTTTGCTTTCTACACTTCCAGAGCTACGAAAGGCGCACATGCCTAGAAGGACTGCATCTACCGTGATGCTCTTGGGTCACACCCGCTGGTGAGGTCAGTAGTGAGCGACCCATTGACTATATACTTATATTTGGTTCCCTTGAACCATTTGAGCTGACGAGCTCGGACACCGCTCCTACGTGCCTTGAGTGGTACCATACCTGTGAATACTTTGGAGCCTGCCCAGCAAACCCTGAAGAAACCTACACTCTGCTGATGAGGAACAATAATTCCGAAACACCGGTGTACAGAGTTGGTGCTGCAACTTTGCTTTCTACACTTCCAGAGCTACGAAAGGCGCACACGCCTAGAAGGACTGCATCTACCGTGATGCTCTTGGGTCACACCCGCTGGTGAGGTCAGTAGTGAGCGACCCATTGACTATATACTTATATTTGGTTCCCTTGAACCATTTGAGCTGACGAGCTCGAACACCGCTCCTACGTGCCTTGAGTGGTAACATACCTGTGAATACTTTGCCAGCCTGCCCAGCAAACCCTGAAGAAACCTACACTCTGCTGATGAGGAACAATAATTCCGAAACACCGGTGTACAGAGTTGGTGCTGCAACTTTGCTTTCTACACTTCCAGAGCTACGAAAGGCGCACACGCCTAGAAGGACTGCATCTACCCTGATGCTCTTGGGTCACACCCGCTGGTGAGGTCAATAGTGAGCGACCCATTGACTATATACTTATATTTGGTTCCCTTGAACCATTTGAGCTGACGAGCTCGGACACCGCTCCTACGTGCCTTGAGTGGTACCATACCTGTGAATACTTTGGCAGCCTGCCCAGCAAACCCTGAAGAAACCTACACTCTGCTGATGAGGAACAATAATTCCGAAACACCGGTGTACAGAGTTGGTGCTGCAACTTTGCTTTCTACACTTCCAGAGCTACGAAAGGCGCACACGCCTAGAAGGACTGCATCTACCGTGATGCTCTTGGGTGACACCCGCTGGTGAGGTCAGTAGTGAGCGACCCATTGACTATATACTTATATTTGGTTCCCTTGAACCATTTGAGCTGACGAGGTCGGGCACCGCTCCTACGTGCCTTGAGTGGTACCATACCTGTGAATACTTTGGAGCCTGCCCAGCAAACCCTGAAGAAACCTGCACTCTGCTGATGAGGAACAATAATTCCGAAACACCGGTGTACAGAGTTGGTGCTGCAACTTTGCTTTCTACACTTCCAGAGCTACGAAAGGCGCACACGCCTAGAAGGACTGCATCTACCGTGATGCTCTTGGGTCACACCCGCTGGTGAGGTCAGTAGTGAGCGACCCATTGACTATATACTTATATTTGGTTCCCTTGAACCATTTGAACTGACGAGCTCGGACACCGCTCCTACATGCCTTGAGTGGTACCATACCTGTGAATACTTTGGCAGCCTGCCCAGCAAACCCGGAAGAAACCTACACTCTGCTGATGAGGAACAATAATTCCGAAACACCGGTGTACAGAGTTGGTGCTGCAACTTTGCTTTCTACACTTCCAGAGCTACGAAAGGCGCACACGCCTAGAAGGACTGCATCTACCGTGATGCTCTTGGGTCACACCCGCTGGTGAGGTGGGTAGTGAGCGACCCATTGACTATATACTTATATTTGGTTCCCTTGAACCATTTGAGCTGACGAGCTCGGACACCGCTCCTACGTGCCTTGAGTGGTACCATACCTGTGAATACTTTGGCAGCCTGCCCAGCAAACCCTGAAGAAACCTACACTCTGCTGATGAGGAACAATAATTCCGAAACACCGGTGGACATGAGTTGGTGCTGCAACTTTGCTTTCTACACTTCCAGAGCTACGAAAGGCGCACACGCCTAGAAGGACTGCATCTACTGTGATGCTCTTGGGTCACACCCGCTGGTGAGGTCAGTAGTGAGCGACCCATTGACTATATACTTATATTTGGTTCCCTTGAACCATTTGAGCTGATGAGCTCGGACACCGCTCCTACGTGCCTTGAGTGGTACCATACCTGTGAATACTTTGGCAGCCTGCCCAGCAAACCCTGAAGAAACCTACACTCTGCTGATGAGGAATAATAATTCCGAAACACCGGTGTACAGAGTTGGTGCTGCAACTTTGCTTTCTACACTTCCAGAGCTACGAAAGGCGCACACGCCGAGAAGGACTGCATCTACCGTGATGCTCTTGGGTCACACCCGCTGGTGAGGTCAGTAGTGAGCGACCCATTGACTATATACTTATATTTTGTTCCCTTGAACCATTTGAGCTGACGAGCTCGGACACCGCTCCTACGTGCCTTGAGTGGTACCATACCTGTGAATACTTTGGCAGCCTGCCCAGCAAACCCTGAAGAAACCTACACTCTGCTGATGAGAAACAATAATTCCGAAACACCGGTGTACAGAGTTGGTGCTGCAACTTTGCTTTCTACACTTCCAGAGATACGAAAGGCGCACACGCCTTGAAGGACTGCATCTACCGTGATGCTCTTGGGTCACACCCGCTGGTGAGGTCAGTAGTGAGCGACCCATTGACTATATACTCATGCATGAGACCAAGTCACCCATGTTTAATAATCTGCATTGTTCTTTATAGTTGTGTAGTAATTGGCTATATCTCATTTGTTTACATCGTAGATCTCCTTGATAAAGGGCTAAAAAAGCCCGAAATGCATTGGAGTAATTAATGGAATATTATGGACTGATTTACAATTACGTGTGTGGCTTAAATGTAAAGCTGTTGGAACTGATATGAAGTAAAATATCTTACATGGATTTTTGACAAACTGCAAATAAATGATAACATGTGAAGAATGAAAAGGAGTCTGTCATATAGAACCTAAGGAGTGCCCTACATCAGGGATGCATTCACAGTGGATGTATGCACTTATGATAATTATGCAGTTTATAGGATGCCAGACGAAGGGATCAGGTGCATCGTGAAGCGGAAATCCTAATTTTTTAAAGCATATGTCAGGCCTGCATCGTATTAACATGGGGCTACTGTTTCAGCACAGGGGACGGAGTGAAAAAAATAACCGTGTGGCTCGTACATCTCGAGGGTACAGTTTGGGCTGGAGCCAGGAAGGTATATGGCGGTACATGGCTGCGCAACATCAAGCTTATATGGCTGGGAAAGCCAGGTATGAGGAGGAACACGTTCCTACCTGTGGTGCGGAATGCCCAACTGGCACACCGGAAACCCGCTGTGGTGGTAATTCATCTAGGAGACAACGATCTTGCAGCAATGGGCCTGTGGGATGCTTGCACAGCTGAGGGGGGTTACACAGCAAATCCCTAACAGTGCTTTAGTTGAAGCAAGAGGGGGCCTTGCCTAGCCTCTTCTGAGCTTTGCCAGTTGTAGATGGGCCCGCGCTCGGCCCAGGCTTTGTAGGAGGTGTACCCACATATGTCCTGCACTGTGTGAATCTTAGGGAGCTTCTAGTGCATTTGGTGTGGGCAGGGCCTCACACAGTAAACAAGCTTCTGGGGGCCTGAAGTCCCCTGGCTAACCACAGCATCATCGCAGCAGCAGTTCTTCCAGTGCTCCTCTCCTTCCACTGGTGCAACAGCTGCAGACACTGATGCCTCTTTTAGTGCATCAGGAATGGGCAGGGCCTGCTATGGGAAACATGTCGATGCTTCTTGCCGTAGGGAGCTTCCAATTATGGATGTTGCGCAGGGTTTTGTAGAAGGGCCAACTCTTGTGCCATTTCTTTCTTTTATCTTTCAGCATATTTTTCTTAATACGCAGCCTCATGTTGTATACTTGAAGGCCAGGCCATTTTTTTCTTTATGGCCTCTAGTACTGATAAGGAACCTTTGCCAAATAATTTATCATTTTTGGAGACACATTCTTCCAGTGCTACATCAGAAAACGTTTGCCTCCATCGGTTGACTGGAAGTTTTGGATTTTGATGGGCCTATAATGTAATCAGAAGGGGCTTCCATCGTTTGCACGTTCTCTTTTCTAAGCTCTCCTTCACCTGTGAATTGCTTCAGAGCCTCTGTTTCCTGGTTGTGATGACATCAGTTGCTTCCATGGCAACATTCACAATTTGAGATTCCTGATTCACAAAATTCAACTGACAAAATATTGTATTTTTCGAATCAATAAATAGTGATTGAGACTTTAAGAAATTGCAAAATGGCATGGTACAGGTTTAGTAAATATGGTTTTGTGATCCTCAAATGACAATTCAATATAATTTGCAGTTGAGAATCACTAACTCCAATGTTAGTATAACAGGCCTTAAATTCTTGGTGAAAATGTGGGCACTAAGGGGCATATTACCAAGCAATAGCGATAATTATCGCTATTGCTTGGTTAGAGACAAAAATTTACCGCTGAGCTGCGGCGATTTTTACCGCAAATAAACCTTGGTATTACCAAGGTTTATCGCAAATGCGATAAAAATCGCCGCACTGCATGAATATCACTGAAAAGTCAGCGATATTCATGCATTACCGAGCTAATGCTCTTAGCCATGTTATCCACCTCCCATTGTGTAACATGGCTAAGAACTGCTCAGGGCAGGTGTTAGCTTTAAGTTGGTAATAGGAGATAGCGATGTTAGCAACTGTTTTCAGTCGCTAACATCTTGGCACGCCCACTTTGCATGTCATTAGTGATAAATATCACTGACATGCAAAGTGGGGCCCAAGATGGTCGCTATCTCCTACTAGCTGTCTCTAACTGGTGTTAGCGACAGCTAGGTAATAGGGAGATAATTTTATCTCCGCTTTCTTGGCTTTTAAAGCCAAAAAAGCGGAGATAAACCTCCTTGATAATATGCCCCTAAATCTTCAAATAGCACTCAAACCAGCAGAGACAGATTCCGTCCTTTGGTCCATCTCCAAAGGACCATACTGCTGGAGCAGATAAACATACAGCCATATAAGGCCATGATATATATTCACATAAAGATGGTGGCAGTTTTTATGCAAAATGGTGCTTCTGAGGCTTTATTGATTCAAGAAAGTGTGCAATTAGAACAAGTGACCCCGCCTTAGATTTCCACATTGTTCGCTTGATCTCAATGTGTGGTAATGCTGGTTTTCCAGGCTGTAGAACTCCCTGTATCGAGGGCACATTTGAACTACAGGATGAGAACACTTAAACATGCTCATATTGGAGATCAATTAGTGACTGTCGAGAACCTGCCTCAAGGTTGGCTTTCAGAGATTTTTGGTGCCAGATTTAGCACTGTTGTGTTGCTTGACCTCCTTAATTGTTGACGTATGGGAGTTGTACATTGCCCTTATATCTTTATGGGGGGAATTTTATATAGCGTGAACTCGACCCGAAGGTATCAGAGCGCTTCACATGAGCACTAGTTGGGTTACAGTCACATTCCCTTTGAAGCAAGGCGGATTTTAGTACAGGCCCTGATTCTATCTCGCCTGGACTACTCGAGCGCAGTTTACTTAGGGGCCCCACAGGGGACAATCAAGGTCCTACAGACTGCACAAAATTGTGCGGCCAGGATGTTACTGGACATTCCGCGAAGGACCTCAGCCAAACCTGCGCTGCGGCAACTTCACTGGCTGTCAGTGCAACAAATAATTGAGTTCAAGGCCATGACCATTGTTCATAAAGCCTTGGCTAAGGTTGGACCAGTTTTAATCCAACCTATGTTCTACCTCTATCAAACCGGCCGGACCCTAAGATCCAGTAATAAGAAGCTACTGGCGATCCCAAGAATAAAGAGAATCCGCATGGGTGGCAGGTGCTTTTCCCTACAGGCCGCAAAACTCTGGAACAACCTCCCTGACACCATCCGTTTGGAAGAGAACCATCTTAGGTTTAGGAAGATGCTAAAAACTTTCCTGTTCCTCTGAGCCATCGGGAATGAATAGGTCTTGAAGCGCTGGGATGCCTCCGGGTAGCCATGCGCTATACAAATGCGTAGTCATTCATTCATTCATTTTGTTAGGCATAGGGAGATTAAGTGATTTGCCCAGAATCACAGGATGTTGAGGGTCCCTGCCTAGAATTTGGGTCCCTAATTTTGCGGTTGACCACTCTAGACGTTAGGCCACATCCTCTTCAGACTGTCACTTTCACTGCCATCAACTCTAACAACTATGCCACAGGACAACATTCATTTATGACAAATAGTCATCTAATGATGTTCACTGTCTTCTAATTGTGTCCTATACCTGGAGGTGTTCCGCCTGAATCCTTGTTGTCACACATTCTGTTTTTTTCATTTGTTCTTGTGTCCCTCTACGTAGCTTCCCAGATCCTTTCACTTTGAGTCCTGTGTGTACTATTGTAAAAGCCGGGATCTCTACTCCTTGGCTGAGGATCTAATGACTATCACTGTAAATAGCTGCATGTGTTAAAATGTCATATGTTGAATATTGCTAATACTGCTTTTTTATTGTCTTGGAGGCAAAAGGCAGCACATAGCACCCTGATTTTTCGATGATAATATGTGGACTTGTCCCACCCACTGGTCATATGTGAAGACACTAGGTTGAAGGTTAACCCTGTCCTGCCCTTAGCACCACAGTTGATGCAGTGACTAGATAATGCTCATTGTTGTAAAATCGTGAACAAGAACATCCATTTCTTGTTCCATAATTACCAAACAACAGGTGTCAACACTTTGCATATATTTCAGCACCCAGTATCTTATGCAGAGGCTGCATAGAATTCCCAATGCTGGCACCAATCTATTATGCAGAATGAGACGAAGATTTGCAACTATCAAGGACCCCCTGTAGTTGGATATAATTCCTGGGACAGGGTCAAACAATCAAAGGAAAGCAACAATCCCAGGTAATATGTGGGAAAAACAGTGAAAAATAAGAATTCAGAAAAAGAATTATAAAAAATCATACATTTTAATTATTGCCTGGGATTATTGTTTTCCTTTGAATGAGACGAAGATGCCAGATTTCACCTGTATTGATTACACTTACCTGCTACACCTTGCTAAATGCTTTTAAAGATCGAATGCTTCATTGAGGGGCTTACAGATGTTGCATTGTACAACTATGTAACAGTTCACTGGTTTATAAGTGAATTCTATATAATTACATTTTAAGGTGCATAGATATCATGGGCCTGCTTTAGAGTTTGACAGATCGGATACTCCACCAAACTCTAAGTGCATTACATCCTATGGGACTTGTAATACCATAAACGGGACAGGCATCATGTGCATTATATCCTAAGGCACCTGTGATACGTCGGACGGGGCGTCATGTTTTTCATGGAGTATTCTCTACAGCAAGCTTAACTCAGGCCCTATATGATTTGTCTTTCACCACAAGATTTTTAATCAAGTGGCTAGACAGGGAATATTTAATCACTAGCCCTCGTGGCCCTCTACTGTAGGCTACATCTGGGCTCCGCCTTTGAAGCTCTCTTGCCATTACTACCAACCACAGTACGGCTGATTTGCCTACCTAGGCACTACCTTGGAAGTGTACTTTTTTGTTTAACATTAAGCTTAGGTGGCAGTTTAACTACTTAACTTGTTATCACCTTTCTCGAAGCATGATTGTTGAATGACCACATGGTAAATAGACATAATATCGAGAAAAAAATATAGAATGGATAGAATATCGAATGGACATAATATAGTGGTTAATAATATCGAAATGCAGGTAAGTAATATTGATTGCCAAAATATAGGAGTACATAATATAGGCATTAAAAAAAATCGAATTTTTAATAATATCGATTTTTTTGTAAGTGTTTTGTATGTTAGTATATGAGTTAAAAATGTATAATATTTTTGTAATGTATGTTTAATTTTTTTAAAGTTATGAAATTATGTAAAATATTTTTTGTGCATATTACTTCCGTATCGGGTTGTGGGCTTATAGGGGAAGAGGGTGGGAAGTAATTTAATTATAATATATATTTTTATAAATTAATTAAAAATAATCAATTATATGTTAATTAATTTTTATGTCATTTAAATCTGTAGCGGGTTGTAGGTTTATATGGGAATAGAGTGGGAAGTAATTTAATTATAATTAATAAATGAAATATTGTATTAATTAATACTTTAATATTTAATAATTTATATTGTTACTTAGGTTAATTAAGGTATTATTAATTAATTATAATTTGACTAATAACAATGAATACATTATTGGTAATTATGTTAATTATGTTAAAAAATGAATTAATTAGTAATTAAAAAGATATTAATTATTACAAAAAATTTGTAAATATGTTAATTGTGTACGTTTTTTAGGAGCAGGTTGAGGTTTGATAAGGGTGTAGGTGGGAAGTAATTTAATTTTAATGAAATGTTATAATAATTTTAAAATAATGTTTATTAAAAGTTATTTTATAATGTTAATTGTGTTAATTAATATAGATTTGATAAATATTAATTTGATTGTTAATTGCTATTAGTTCATTAATTAATTGGTAATTAATTATGTTAAATAATTCATAATTTAGTAAATTGGAGGTGATATTTATAGGAGAAAATGGTGAGAGGTAAATTAATTTACAAAAATAGTTAATTGTTAAATAATGTTGATTAAATTGCTGGAGTGAGATATTAAATTATTCCTATCCGCTATCCAATGCTTTCCTTACTGTTGCACTTTCTGGAGTGGGAATAGTACATTTTACCCCCTTCCCTGGCTATCCAACGCTTTCCCTACAGTTCCACTCGTTGGAGTGGGAATAGTAAATTTTACCCTCCCGCTATCCAACGCTTTCCCTACTGTTCCACTCGCTGGAGTGGGAATAATACATTTTACTCCCCTGCTATCCAATGCTTTCCCTACTGTTTCACTCGCTGGAGTGGGAATAGTAAAGTTTACCCTCCCGCTATCTAACACTGATGTCATTTTTTTTTTACAGATTATATATATTTTATATTAATTTTCTCATTTTTAAATACATTTTAAGAATGTTTTAATTAATTATATTGATTATTTAATTAAGTTAATATTACTTTTAACATATTTTAAAAATTCGATATTTTTACAAACTATATTTAAAACAACGATATTTTGTCTTCGATATTTTTGTACTTACCTGTTTGTAGATAGGGTGACGATATTTAGTCCATCAATATTTTGGTGACGATTTTCTGTCCAGACAATATTTAGGTCGTCGATATTATGTACGTGATCCGACCTCATAACCAAATGTTTGATAGAATTGGTTGCTAGGTACTGACAACAATTATGCTACACTGTTGCTAAACCAAGCAGAGTTTGAACAGCATCTCTCTATGTTTAGAATACCAGAATACAAGAAGTGGCGTACACTTGACTGACCAAGGGACTTTATTGACGCAATTTGTTGCTGGCTTTTCAGATGGTTTACACTTGAACTGTGCTTACTATAATATCTTCGTAAGCAGTAAAGCACTTGAAAATGTATAACTTCTTAGAACTTACTTGGGGAACACTTCTTGCGTTACAGTCACTACACACTTTGTTCTGTTTTTAGAAATTGAGATTAGTCTCTCAGTTCAACAAAGTCTCTAGCACTGCTTAAATCTTCTTTCCACAACTTCTAACGGATGGTTCTTTTTCCTCTTCTTCCTAATAAACTTGGGTCACTTTATTAGCACAACTCTTTAAAATTTTGATAAAATAAATACCAGTTTTTAAAACAAATTACATTGTATATACTTACAGGCATGAAGAAGCCCTCTCTGAGGCGAAACACGTTGGCTGTACCAAACTGTGAAAAGAATATAAGAAATAAAGAATATGCAACGTGCAAGAACAAAACCTGTGGAAGAATTTTTATTGATCACTGACTCATTACTGTACTAATTTGTATTGCCTCTCATAATTCTGTCCAAACTGTATATTATCATGGCTATGTGGTAGCTGGTCATTTGAGGCAGGCAATACGTGTGCCAGAATACACTAGTGACTAGACCGGGTAGTGGAGTGTTAACAAACCTTGCTGCCATTCTGTGCCTTGAAGACAGTGATTTTGAGCAGGTCTCCGTGTTCCAAACCTGCCAATTTAGTCACCAAACCACATTTATGCAGAGACCCGGTTTTCCTTTTCGAGATTAAAATAACCTCCATCAGCATTGTTGCTTCAAGCTATGAGATACATGCAGGGCCGGCTCTAGGGTGGTGCGACCGGTGCCACGCAACGGGCGCTGACTTTGGGAAATGCATTGTTTTCGAGTACATTATGATTTTAAAACCACCTTCTGCCGCATTCCTCTCCTCCAGCAATTTTCAGGCAGCAATAAAAATTCCAAGTTATCCCTGGTGATTAACTGGAGTTTTGTCTAGTGACAGTTTTGACTTATCTAAATTAGTGCAGGTAGGGTTATGCCTGCTGCAAAGCATGTGTACCATGCAGATCACAAACTGCATATAATGTACCTAGTTCAATGGGTTACTGCTTTTGTCAGAGAGATCCTTTAGTTACTTGCCATTTATAGGTTAAAATCCTAATACAACTATTAACTGTCATCAACGAGCTGCAACCACTGTGTTACGTTTTAAATTCTGAGTTTATGCTTCTCCAGACCAAGCACTCTTAAACTATACTGTCTACCAGTATGGACGACATGTGACTCCTGCACCTTGTTGTCTTCCATCTTATGCACATTTTTCCAATAGGCTGATGTACACATGTATGAATCATTGTCTCTGTATAATGTGTCTGTGATGTAAAGTGCCCTTACACTCTAAAATGGTATGAGTATTGCTATAAAACAAAAGAAATGCATGTGTGAGAGAATGGTTATGGAGACTTAAGGGACACTGTTAAAGGGTGGTGTGAGGAACTCCGCCGAGAAGGAGGTCACTGGGGGGGCACCAACAAACTTTGTTGCATCGGGCGCCACCAGAACTAAAACTGGCCCTGGATACATGGATTGTAAGAAGGCATTCTTTGTCCTGGTTTTGTCCTGTGGTGCTCCTGCAACTGACCCAAAGAAGTTATGATAGAGGTCTGTCCTGGCTTCCAGAAAAGAAGCAGAGACACAAGGGCAGTACTTAATTTGAGCCAGTGGTTTACGGTGCTCGGCACCGGCACTTAATTGGTTTCCGCCATACTTATGACAATTTGTGGCGCTGCTCATCTAATTTAGAGATGAGCAGACATTGTTTGTTTATGAATACCATATACAAAAAAATACTAATACCTGCCCCCCCAGCCATTCCTTTACCTATGGGGACCTGGAATAATGTGAATATTGCACTTGCAGGCAGCGACGGCTCGTGGAGGGAGTTACGGTGGGGCAGGAGGGTGGGGAGGGGGAGGGGCAGGGCGGAGGTTGCTAAAAACCGGCATATGGATAATTGCAGGTAAGTAAACAATTTAATTAATAAAACGAATTTCGTAGCTCGCAAAGGCGCACTACGAAATTCGTTTTATTAATTAAATTGTTTACTTACCTGCAATTATCCATATGCCGGTTTTTAGCAACCTCCGCCCTGCCCCTCCCCCTCCCCACCCTCCTGCCCCACCGTAACTTCCTCCACGAGCCGTCGCTGCTTGCAGGACAGAGAGAGGGTAGTTTTCTTGGCACCGTCATTGGCAGCGATGACGAGGCAATGAGTGGCGCACGCCGCAGAGGTCTCCTGGTCACGGCCCTGTCACTTATTATTTTACAAAGTAAGCACTACACAACGGTTTCCTATCGTGCCACACTTTTATGGTGCCAATAGGCCAACTTTGAGAAAATGTTCCCCACTGCAAATCTACCAAGCATAAATACATCAAAGGGTGTACTCGAAAATCTACATTGAATATAAATGTAATGCATGCATTTTGCTATCTGGTGGATTCCACCAACACGTGTCAGCAAACGCGTCGGATACTGGAGTTCCCTTCCTTCCCTCGCTCGTTCTTTCCTTCCTTTCTATCTTAACCTTTTCTTCGTAACTATCTTTATTGCTTCCTTTCTTTCACTTTCTACGCGTTTCTCCGGCTTTCTTCATCGATTTTTGGTGTGTCCATTTGAATCCACGGTCATATCTTTCACTATGTATTTGTGGCTCCCTTCCTATTTTAGTTCTTTCGACTTCACTCACTAAACAGGAGGCCGCTGATGCCATCAGCCCACATCTTGAATGTCTTCCCGTGACGTCTGTAAAAAAAATGTTGCAAGATAACGACGGCTGACACAACCCGCCCTCCGGGAAGCTTGCGCGCCATAATGCTTCAGATGTTAATCGTTAAGTCGAGCTAAAGAGGACCTTTACATTAAGACGCACGTGCCTTGTATGTTGTCACATGCCGTCCCTTGGACAGCATCACGAGCCGGACGCTGTGGAAGAAACTGCAGTGAAGCATATGTCCAAAAGACGACGCTGCAAAGACGAATGAATCACATTTCTCATTACTCAGTCACTAACGTGATGGATATACCGTCATTCGCAATGCAAGTGCTTCTGGATATACCACGCTTGTAATATAAGGGGAGGGGCTATATCCTTCACGCTGCTGAAGAGAGGCCCGCACCAGGAAGTCTAAATCAGGCCCATAATCTAAAATGTTCGTTCTTCATTGTTCCTGAGTCTGTGTGAGCTTGCCCCAACAATTACTCACCTCTAATCTTCATTTCTCTGAGTCCTGTGTTCTAGAAGATGTACAAAGAGGTTCTCTTCACGCATTAGACTCTCAAACGCAAAGCCAGATGCACAGCCTGTAAATGGAAGAAGTCTAAAAAATATAAGAGAAACTAACTGGTCTGCAAAGTTACCTGCACTTACTGTCACAAGCTTTACTTTAGGGAGAAGCTGATCTGCTGTGCAGAAGAAATATCTAAAAATGTTAACTCAGTACCCGTACAAAAACCTCAATCTGCATTAAATAGAAACCCTCCCACTCAGGTCATTTGCGAGGATCTCTCTGAATACTTTCCTAAAAAATTAAAAACAACTAGGAGAAAATATGCGAGTGATACTTACTTAAGCAGTAAACTCCACCGGCCAACTGCCGCCCTACTGGCCACACTATTCTTACTCCTGGAATTTGATGATTTCCCAGGCCCTGAAACTTACTTGAAAATCTTTCTCTGTTCATGCATCTCATCAACTGCTATTTAGAATAGTGTATATCTTGCAGCCTCCTTTCGCACTAGCCTTTTCAACAGGTCTAAACAAGAAAAGTGATAGAAAAATCATTGTTTTGTCATCGTTCACAAAAAAATGTGCTCACATTGGGTGTAGGCTTTCTACAATGTACTTGAATTGGACGAAATGTTTATATAAGATATTTAGACACAACATTTCTGTGAGGCGATAATTTTGTCACATCATTCTGGTACCATTCAACACCACTATCTGTGAGTGAATTACCCTATCATCTTAATGAACATCATATCTCTTCCTCTATTGAAAAGACCTCGCCAGTTCCAGGGAACAAAGTAAATTGCTATCATGTTGGCTATCTGACCTTGTCAGACGAACACATGATTAGAATTAAATATTGTGCATGGGCTGTATGTAAATTGACACAAACTCTGATGGATCTATTCCTTCCTGATTGGAAGGACCCCTTGTCTTGCATCGCACAACTTGAACTTCAGCAACATCATCTGCAGAGTTCCATAAAGATCCTCCCTGAGCTCGACTCTCTTCAACACATACATGATCCTTCTAGCCAGCATCATCCACTCTCACAACATAAACTCCCTTTCATACGCTGACAACACTCAATTTGATTTCTCCCTCACAAACTAGATGCCAAGTACCAAGATCAAGTTCAATGCCTGCATGACTGAAATCACCCACTGGATGAAGACCAACTGCCTAAAACCGAACACTGACAAGACAAAAATTGTAATCTTTGGGAAGAGTACTTCACAGTGGGACTCTTACTGGTGGCCAACAAAGCTACGACCAATATCCATCACCCACGGCAAGAACACCAAGATCGTCATTAATAGCAAACTCAACATGACCACCCAAGTCAATACCGTAACCCAGTAATGCTTCCATACCCTAAAGATGACGAAGAAGATTTTCAAATGGCGCCCAATCAGCACCCTGAAAACTGTCACACACGTCCTGGTCACAAGCAAGCTGGATTACAGGAACACCCTCTATGCTGGGATCAACAAAAGACTCACCAGAAGGCTGCAGACCATTCAGAACTTGGCAGCCAGAATCACTCTCAACACTCCAATCAGCACTTACATCACACCACACCTGAAGGTGCTCCGCTGGCTCCCCATACACAAACAAGCACAATTCACACTCCTCACCTACACTTTCAAGGCACTGCATAAGGCTGACCAAGCATACCTAAAAATCGCCTCTGCCTTCACAAGACTTCCAGGCACCTCCATTCATCCAAACTCCTACTTGCACACATCCCACTCATAATAAAAACCTGTTCCAGCAGTGGGGCCTTCTCTGACATTGCTCCTAAAGCATGGAATGACCTGCCACTAACCGTAAGAGCCTCCTCTGCACATCTTGAATTCCACAAGAAGGTAAAGACCTGACTTTTTGAGCAGCCCCACCAGGCCCTAAGTATGGCTAGACACACATTTACGCCATGCCACGATATCTTCCCAGGTGACAGTGCGCTCTACAAATCTGTACAACATAACAAGATGTAAATTGTTTTCATGTTGTAGTCCGTATTCTGCCCGGTCGAAGACTGTGGTAAGGATTCCACCAATAGCAGCTGGAAGCTGTTGGTCCTATTGGCAGCTGCAGAGAGGGTTTCTTTATTAAATACTCCAACTTTAAAAACAGTTATTATCATTTCTTCAACAGTGATGAGCAAAACTTATACTTAAGAGCTCACCTGCCTTGGTTGCTGCTCGACCAGATAATGAGGTGGAAGACAGTAAAGCTAGTGATTTCTCAGATTCTGTAGCAAGCCAAAACTGCTTCTTCCACCAAATAAATGCAAGAACAGTGAATTGACATTAATCATTTGTCTCTTGATAATATTGTTTTGAATACTAGGTTGAATCCATGGGCTGGTTGTTTCCACCCACAAGCTGCAAATGTCAATACGGATGACTCTGGGAGCGTGAATAGTGTCTGTGTAACCTCTATGTTAACATCTCTATCAACTGAGTAGGTTAGGGTAATCGCTGAAATTTCAGTTGAAAATTCATGTGATGTGCTTCCAGAAAAGTGCATAACGTTGCAGTTTGTTGCCACATTGTGATTGTCCTTTTTTGAGAACAACCTGAGGATATTAAGGGACCGATTCCCATTCGGTAAAATCCCTTACAAGTAGCCGTACGGAGCATATTTCCCGTACAAATCGTACCCTTAAACCTCCAGTACGTACGATGAAGTACGATTCGGACCCAAAGCAGATCCCTACGAATTGCATTCGGAACACGCAGTACGCGACATCCGTACGGATCGAAGCAGCATTTTCTGACCCAGCAAGTACGATTTGTCTCGTCAACACTCCGTACGACTCTTTTTCTACGGGAGCTCAAAACGTCCGGAAAAGCAGATTTCGACTATAACTGCGTACGAAATGGACCCCCCCCCCCCGGTACGGTGCGTACACCCCATGATTGCAGGGGTACGGTGCGTACACAATTTTGAAAAAGGGGACCCCTACTCCTAATGCATTCACTACTTGTAGGGAATAAGTAAAACTATTTTTTGAAAAGCGAACAGTAGTGAGCTTAATAATTAAGCCAAAAAACCCAAGGAAACCAATCAGCTAATTAGATGACTATTGTGACATGTAAACAAAATTGATAGAGACAAAACTTACTGTTTGTATACGAAATAGTTTTTTTGGTTTATTTAAATTATTTTCTTCATTTTTGTTGAGAGTTTCTCTTATAAAAATACATATATTCAATTAAAAAGTCAATGACATACATTTTGTGATTCAAGAAGATTGTGAAAACATATTGAAAAACAAAAACAAAGGGAAACAGACATGACACAAATGACTATATTGTTAGTTTGGGCTAGTGGAGTAAGCAAAGCGGTGGATGGAGACTCTACGCGCGTTTCGGCTATTGCCTTCTTCAGGAGTCCGTCATTTGCAATTTGGACAAAAAATACAACAGTAATTTGGTGAACCACTAATTGGATATATTTCGTAGCTTTATTCAAGGAAGATTGATTCAGCTGAAGGGTAACGTTCTCAATACCTTATTTTCGGTTAGCTGATATTCAATATGAAGTTAGTAGGGAATCATAATAACAGTCCGGTAGAAACTGATGCGGCTGTCCTGCCCGATGCAGTGTCTTCTTAATCTGTAATATTTGCAGGTAGCTGCTTTGAATTCTTGTTTGTTTATACGGTCCGAAATGATGACAGACCTCCTAGATATAAGGCGCTGTAGTGTAGATGACGATCTTTGGATGGTTAAAAACCTGTTTGTTAGTATGCAGCCTCGAGGCGATGGCAAGCCATTACGGCATCGGGCGCCGTGATGAAAAGGGGTTCTGTCCGTCGTAGCGATCGAAACCTTTGTTCGCAGGAAGAAGAGGGCAGCGACTTAGGTGACAGAAGATCTTCTCTGTTAGCTAACCTACTCCCGTCTCAATTCACAGAGTTTGAGGACGAGCTCTACTTCCCTGACACCTAGGCCTGAAACTTACTTCCTTGTTTTTTTTGTCCTGACTCCTTATTCACTTTTACTCCTGTGTGTCTTTCTTTGTTTAGCAACTTTTACCACAACAAAACTCAAATCACAACAAATCCATCAGCAGCACTGTCTTCGTCTTATTTCCTTATAGAAGGTGCCGCTGTCTGCAATCCTGAAGTTCACAAGTTTACAACTCAGTCATGCTCCTCTATCCTCCTCCTCCTGACTCCCCCTATCCATTTCCCTCAAGGCAGATGGCTGGATTACGCAGAATGAAGAAACTGACGCTTCGTAGACGAGTCCCCTCAAAAGAAGTGGGACTGGGATTAATGACTATATGCTGATTGCTGACAGCTACTTCTGAAATTGACACGAGAGCCTGCCCTGTGGGTCTTCACTTTAAGAACAAGATGCGGACAAAAAGTGGAACAGGTAATGAATAATAAGATGGCATGCAGTGGACAGCACTGGCTGTCTGGCTCTGATGAAAGCAATTGCTGTTTGTTTATTGTGCATGAAATGAATCATCATATGTCTTCTGTTATTATTTATTCTTTTACACACTAAATGTAACTCGTCTACTCTGTTTTTTTTACCTTGTTTAATTCAAATTCCACTTCTACTGCAGGAGCCACTACGTTGCATTTTTTAATATGCAAAATGTCCTTGGACTCACTCTCTGTGTAGACTGTGACTGCATGAACAACATTGAGTTTGCCAATATACCATGATGATGATGAGTCTTGATGATCAAAGTTACATAATATCTTTTTTTCTTTACAGTCACTCACTGGGATGGATGGATCATCATCGTCGGTTTACCGAAGAACTATGGCCATTTCGTGAGTGGCAAACAGGTAAACCAGTCAAAAACAACTACAGCAGAACTACATGTCTGTTTAGTCGTGGTATGAAGTGGTCGAGCCAGTGTAGTGTTGTTATGCCAGAGTCCAAACAGCAGTTCATGTAAAATTGCGGCTATGTGGCTTGCTGCAAACAATTAGATATGCTTTGTCTGTCTGTGTCAGAGAGGTATGCTACATCAGGTTGCTTCACTCAGTGGTGCCTGCCTTGATCGTCTACATGGCCCTGGCCTGCTGTGCTGTGTGCTAATTACTATCCTTGAAAAGGAGACTCAGAGTACGCACTTTAGAAATTATGCTTGTATGTAATACTACTGTCACCTCTGAAACTGAAAGTGTTATTTTTGAACTACACACCGTAACTTATATATTTTTTTCCGTGGTGTTTTTTAATATCACTTCCTGTTTTTCCTTCAACAATCACAGGCCGGCTTTTACCCTGTGCGATGGGAAAAACAATTAACTCAGGCTTACCATTAGCGATCCGCCATTCGACATCCGCCAGGCAGGCAGTGGACAGTGTGTCTTTCTGGTCACCAAGATTGATCAACGGAGCGTCAGATGGAATGGCGGAGTATCGCGAATAAGAGGAATGACTGGATGCATGCAAGTTCCCAAATTAAACAGGACAACTACAACATACAGTTACAGTATTCTCTTCACGTCTCCTTATCTTTTAAATATTGTTATTGTTGTGAACTTCTATGAGTGTGACTCTGTGCGTTTGTTTGCTCTCTGCTTCAAATTCATCCCTCCAGCTATTTGATGAGTTTCTTTGCTATTTTTAAAACTAATTTAATGTACTAATAAGTGTTTATTCTCTCTGAGGGCAGATAGGCAAGTGAAATTGCATAATTACTGCAGCCCTGTACTGTCAAATAATGTTTCTTCATAGTTAGTAAGTTGTAGTAAGTACTACTTTTCAGTAACCTAACCATCCATTTAGTAAACAACTTCATGCATGCAGTAGTGCACTTCCTTTATGTCCCTTAAAAGATTTATGGATATCTACGTATCCAAAGATTTGTTTTTCTTCATTTTTTGTTTGTCCATGCTGTGTTTTTTTCCTCTCTCCACAAAACTTTCCCAAAAACCCCCATTCCCATCCAATTTTCAAACCCTAACCCTCTTCCCCCGGGCTGTGTGGTTTTCATTGAGGTGTGACTGAATGACAACAATAATTCTGCACACTTGCTGGGTAGGATAAGGTCAAAGCAACCGAAAATCAATTTCAAGGATGGTGAAGGAATCCGAGAATATATTCTTACTGTGTACTGTACTATCTATCGTACTGTTCTAATGCTACGCTCATGCCACTCAATCTTTCATTTCTTTTTTTTTCATATGCTGCTACTGCCAGTGTGTACCACTACGACTACCACCACCACAACAATGACATTTCATCTGTCCAGGATTCCGTAGCCAACCTTAATCGCCATGCACCCAGCCCTGTGTCTAGCCCCATTCTCAAACACGAATCACAGGTAAGATAAGCATTTTGGGGAGGAAGAATAATGGAGTAGGAGGAGAGGAGAGACTGACGGTAGTACTAGTAAAGTAGTAGGACAATTGAATTCACTAACTCTGTCAGTGGCACTTTTGTACAAATTTAGACGATTAGACATTTGAATCAACCAGCCAGTTAAGTTTCAGGAAAACAAACGTACAGTTAACCCCCCCGCCTCCCCCACAAAACAGTAAAAAAACGTGTATGCTATGTTTAAGTAGAGAAATAAATAATTATTGGAGCCCTAACAAAAATAAACTATCCCACAAGGAGACCCAACCAACCCCCCTTCCTTACCCAAACCAATGTCCATGAATCAAATCAGTCCCCAAAAGTCCAAAAACCCCAACGTCCAATTCCCTCCCCCCTAAAAGTCTTTAAAAAAGGGGCAAGGGACAGTCTCTCCTCTACTTCCGCCGGCGGTGTCCTTTGGCCAGGTGGTCACGATACTCTCTGCGGAGGTCCTTGAGCAGGGTTTTCAGCCTCGCCACCTCCTGCTCAAGGTTGGACACTCTGAGGGTCAAGCGGTGCAGATGAGCATTGCACCTGCTGTGGGGGCAGCTGATTTTTTTGGCACTTGGCGGTGGCGGGTGGCTGCAGGACCACGGCTCCGTACCGCTGAAGGCTTGCGCTGACTGGATGACCCAGGGTGGGAGGAGGTGGATGCAGCTGTCGTGGATGTTGATGTTGACTGCGACTGCGTGTCCTCCTCCTCCTGGACCACCAGCCACCGATATTCGGCGACAATTACCTCCAGCTTCCGTTGCCGGGCTCGTCTAGCCAACTCCTTCCTTGTTAGTTTGGAAGGAGCATCTATATGAAGAAAGAAAAACATACTGTAACCAATGCTCTTTAAGATTAACACAAAATAATTCAGCAGAAAGTTGTGTCACAGTAGCACTAGCAACTTGCAAGCACAGTACATAACATTTGTGGCACATATCTATCTAACCTCCCACTTCATCGCCCTCTGCTCTAACATTAGTGCGAGTTTCAGGAATTCTACCAGCACTATATGGACTCACTACATTAGACTCAGACAGTACACCAGTCTTCTTCTTCCCTCTTGTTTAGCGAAATTGGTATGTAAACTTGTGGAAGCCGGCATAATGCCAGCGCAGTCAACTTGTACCCGAAAAAAACAGACGCAAGCCATGATGACACAGACTTGCGTTATTGTTTCCAGTACATGCAGGTGGTGAAGCTCTTACTTTTCTATTACGGGTGGCACTGGCCATACTCTGTTACAAGGGCTACTGCTTAATTAATTTAACTTTCACCCTGCCCTGCCCCTGACTACTAGAAAAGGAAGAAGATAAATAATATGATCATCTATCCCTTAACAGGATATTTGCTTACAAATGGGATGACATTTAGGTTCTTTGTATTTGATTGAGTGAACACCGATAGGCCACTCATGAATGACTGAGTTGTAAAAAAATGATTAACAGAGGTAGTGAGTGAGTGGTCACCGTAATCGCTGGAAATATGCTGTGCTTGCAAACTACTGTTACTAGTCATGGTAGTATTCTGAAAAATTACAACTTCTACTTTCCTCGGCTTTGCCACTCTAGCATGGACGTGCGGTGTTACATGCTCTTCAAAGTATCACTCTTCATCCAGTAACCGTCTACTCTGTCTACATACACCTATGCTAACTATGAGGAAGATACCATCCAGGAAGGCAGGCATCCATCCATTCAAAGTAAATGTCAATCATTCTTCTTAATGCCTGACTCTCAACTGGACAAACCTTACTTTTTCTCACAGAAAAACAACCTTTCGCTCTTTTTTTTGTAAAACGCCAGCGAGGCATCCGTGCTTGACTTGCATTTGAATTGGAACCAAAGGATATATTGCGCACACATACAGTTTCTGTTTCACCCACCCAGGCAGTACTCTTTTCTTTCTCCTTCCATCCTTCCTTGCTTCAGCCTTCAACCGGCCATGCATCAGACCATGCATCAGATTCCCAGCCACCTCGGGAAGCATTCAAAAACAAGTATCATTATTTGCCAGTCATTAATTTTCACTCGCTCGTCCTTCCTTACACCCTTCTTTCCCTTTTCGTTCATCCCACCCATCAAGTTCATCTCTGATCTGTCTTGGCTTCTCAATAAAACTTTCACAGCTGAGTTGAAGTCAAATTTCGAGAAGGCCATTGGTTACTCGTCAACTCCCGCCGCTATTGCTAATGAGAAGTCAAGGGTGACTGTCTTCTGCCTGGTTGACAAAAACCTAGTTCTAAATTTGTAAGTCTTCTTAACAGTAAAGTGTACTTGTACTGTACAACATATACACCCCTGCAGAGAGCCCACTCTGCAATCTCAATAAGTAAAGAATATAATAGCTTACCAATGCCCGCCACTAACGTGGCATCCCCCACAGCAGTTCCGGCTGGCTGTGGCACCGCATCTGACCCTGGAGTGCCCACCTCCGCGCTGGCCCCGGCACTGGTGGTTGGCTGTGCCGATTGTGTTATGCCTAGAAAAAACATTTAATATTTTTAGATGCCATATACACCACTCCCTATTTTGTCTAGGAATGAAAAAAAGTTACTAGTACTACATAAACAAATTTAATAATTGTGACAAAAGCTTCCCTTCTACGAACAAGAGCAAGATCATCATCATTCTTAGTCGGCGTCGTCAACGATTCATCCCCACCAAGACTTTAAGTTCCAAGCAGGTGAGGGCTTTCCCACAATTAATGTGTGAAATCAGCCACTTTTTAGTCGTTCTCCGTTTGTTATATGACATTGTTTTTAATAAATGTTTTTATATAATGCCCAATTTAAATTTTTACAGAGTACACACAGAGCTACTTGTTTTACTTTTAATAAAGCTTTAAAACGTACATAGACTCTGTGGTTTTGGTCATGAGTGAGTGAGCGAAAGGGTTTGCAATTTGCAAGCATGAGTCCGTGACTCTGAGAGGTCGGGACTCTGACTCCATAGTCTTATGTTCTCTGGGTTGTATAGTCATTGGGGATCATCGCTGCATTCGGGAGCAAAATAATTACTCTCTGACACACTAGCTAGTCAGTAAGGAGATTGGGGATTCAACTTCTGGTATGACTGAGGTATGTGGAAAGTCTAACTGCGCCTAATATAATTTATAACCAATGCCCTATTTCTTGTCCATAGTTCTGTATGTGCAGAATAGTCCCTGCAACAGTAGTAGTATGTCCTCCTATCCAATCAAAAAGTAAACTGGTATCTTATTCTTGGTGGCAATTGACATTTTATTGTTGGGAATTGTCAAAGCATAAACATTTAAAAGATTTCAATAGACATTTTGGACAACCCAGGCGACTGCACTCAGTGACTAGAGCTATTGCTTAATAGGAGTTTTTCTCTCTTCATGTCTTTCTCGGCTGCGCCGGCTTGATAATGAGCGAAGCGGTGACCGTTAGCGTTCTCCATACAGGCGACACTAAGGCTGTTTCTCTTCCCTGCGGTTTAACCGGTGAGTTAAGTTTTAGACCGAGGATTCTCCTTCCTTCAACTGTAGCTCTAAACCAATGCCTTTTTCACGAAGGCTCCATAGTGATGGTTATTCCTTTTTCACAGGGGGCTTGCGCAAACAACAGAACTAAGAAATAGCGTGGTGTTGGTAGCTGAGGATTTCCCTTTAGGTGAGTGCATTACCTGACCCCAGTAGAAACCACAAGCTTACCAGTTCTGCTATATGTTTATATTTTTACCGTGACTCAAATCCTTTATGCCCCTCACAGCATTGCACCAGAACAGACATTTGTTGATAAAGTATTTGATGTCTCGATTGTCTGCCTCCCTGGAGGCCATTCAGGTGTGTACACAGAATATTGATTTGTAGGTGTTTATCATTGTACAGCCATTGTATAGCGCTGTTAATTCATGACCAGTGGCATTTGTATTTACGTAACAGAAGTTCATTCCACTGGATAGTCAGGTACGCTTAATAGCACAGGGTTAATATTAGAGTTGCCTTGGGGTTTAGATGTACACATGTTGCTGTTTTCTTTCTGTTACGCTTTAGGTGAAGGGTTCTATTGACGTTCCTTTTTTACATCATTATCACCACGGCCCTGGACACACTGAGTTCACAGGTGTTATCTACTTGGGCAATACGCGGTTGTTTTACTCCTATTGCAATTATTGATGGCAACATTATCACCCAGTTATGGTCTCTTGTGCACCTTCGTGTAACTTCCTGCTGATTTTTCTCTCGCTGTGTGTTCACGCAATTATGTTAAGTGATATTTGCTTATTGTTTTCCTTATAGATTTTCCCCTGAAGAAGGGACTCTCAGGTCCCGAAATGCATCGGGCCCCTACAAAATTTATTGTGAAGAATTGATCATTTGTATATATGTGAATTCTTTGAAGGCAAATGTGCTATGAACCTAACTTTGTTCCACATGTGAATACAATCAAAAAGTGATGTTAATTAACTTTTGATTCTACAAATTACATGTAAAGATTTACATTTACAAGTATATTTGCTTTTATGTGGTTTATTTTGGATATAGTGTCTTTAAATTGTACTCAATGACCTAGAGGGTCACCTAGAGACCACTTGTGAACAGTGCTCAGTGTTGCGACCTCTCTGGTAGCATTCAACTTTTTTGACTACTGGCCCTTGTTAGACAGCGAGGGTTGCACTGCTGCACCATTTTGCTGAGATTTTTTCATTTTGTTGTAAATACTTGATTACTTCACAAAAACAAAGGTGTGCGCTTCCAACCCCATTACACAAGATGAAAGAAAGACACAAACATGGATGAATGTTGTCAACCAAATCAAACATTTTAAAAAAACAATAACAAATTATTTTGGGGAAATAGACAACAATTGCACTAAATTTATTGACCTATCTGATGTGGTCTACTAGGATATTAGTATTGCTTGATTCGCGGACCATCTACTTGAAAAGTTATGTAACACACTAAACCAACTACAAAAAGGTTCTACTAGGACTGGCAGGCAGCACTCCGCAGCACGCAAAGTGACAGACACAGTCCATCATGATTGTAGACCACAAAAAAGTTTCCTACTAAATACCCATTCATAATATACTCAAACTATCAAGCCACCACCACTATCTCTTGGCAGGAGTACAAAGGAAGGACTGGACTTGAGTCTCTAGTGTCTAGCATTACGCAGTTCTGTAAAGTACTTACTCATACATAATCACTCAGGCCAAATGAGCACAAAATTGAAAACAATTAAGCATAGTAGCACCGCCAGTGAGCAGGCGAGCACCTGCAATAACAGAAGCTTTTAAAACATAATTTACCTGCAATGTAATCGGCAGCATTCTTGCTCTTCGGAAAAAACAAATTGCAATATCATAACACAGAGCTATCATAACACAGAGCAGGAGAAAACAAAGTAGTGATTAAATACTAGCTACTACTGCTCACCAAGGCCCGGGATCTCGACTCCAAACAGGTAAAGCAGATCTTGTTCTCGGTCCAGGATGTCGGACCACCGGTGCGTCGCCTGGTTGTAGGTGCGCAGGACCCCAGACACCCGATACATGGCCCGGCACACCTTCCCCCATAGCTGGCGATGCTCCCGGAGCCCGTACCCGGCACCGGGCCTGCCGCCTGCCGCAACAGTCTTGGGGAGGTGGCGCTGGACGAAGAAAACCAGTGCGTCCACCTCCACCGCGCTGAAGATCTCCCGGGCTACTACTGCCTCCCCCCTCAATGGCCCGCAAGGGAGCCGGGTACGGGGTGCGGGACTCTTCCCCTTCATGTTCTTCCCGGCTCCCTTTGCCATGGTCCTGGACAGGAAAGGAAAATAAAATAGGAAAGAAAGAATAGGGAAAAAGTAAATGAAAGAAAAGAGTTAAAAAAAGTAGTTTTAAGTAACCAAAAGTAGAAAAAAACAAAAAATATAGATGTAGAAAAATAAAGAGATAGATAATGAGTAAAAAAAATTAAAACAAAGTTCAAGGAAATAAAGGATTGCAAAGATTAAGGGAGTATTGAAAAAGCATTCCCAGAACCATAGCAATGAATGAAAAACAATATGGCTGCGCCCATTGCGACCGCATGGGTAAGTTTGCACGATATTTCCCCCGCGAGCACGCAAAAACGGACGCGAACACATAATTGCGGCCCGCACGTAGGAAATGCACAACACGAGCATGCAACTGGTGCCCGGAAACGGAAATACGCAACGCGAACACTGAAAACAAGATGGCCGCGCCCATGTACGACCGCATGGGTAACTTCGCGGTCGCTGTGCTGAAATAAAACCCCGCAAACACGCAAAAATAAAAAATCCACAAATTTGTGGACCGCGAGTACGTATTGGCTCAAATTTGAGTACCGCGAATTCGCAAATTTCGCCCATACTTACTTAGGATGAAGAAGTGCATGTCATTAATGCTCGACCACGGCTTAGTTGCTATGCAGTATAGAGATTACACTCAGGTGACAAAATATTTTTATTATTTGTTTAAAGCACCTTCAAATATATCAGAAACTGTGTTATAGAATGAACTAATTATGGATACAGAAAGTATACATATTCTAAGTGGTTTTCTTGGAAGCATGAGGCCTTTTAGAGTCTGTCATTTATGATATGAATAATAAATTACAGTTGAGAGAGTTGCTAAAATATTATTAAATAAAGAGCTATGAGATGAATTCTGAACATACATCCAGGATTGTACTCTGAAAGAAATTGGGTTATTAGTTGTCCTCTTACTGGAAACCAAGTACCGACTTCATTGTATCACTTGACTCTCTCAGGGTAACAACACAGATATCTCCAAGTCTGTAACATCCTTGTTTACTGTTCATGTTTATGTATGTCATTTTCCACCACATGCTCAACCAGTGGAATGTTACTGTGATGATGTATTACGGAATGTTGGGAGTCTGTGAAGAAAAGCCACAGTTGAGAATGGGCTGAGCAGCACACTGGCTGCTCCTGGTGGGGCTACTTCAGAACTTGTATTTGACTTATCCATCTGGTCTACATATCCTGTAACCATCTTCAATAAATCATCCTGAACTACATCAACCTCTGTGGACTTGATTACTACAAAGACCTACTCAGGGGAAGTGGTGTGGGTTAGTAATTTTCATCCACTGATACGCAACAACAATAAACAGAAAGTGCTTTTTCTTTGAAAAAGGAAAAGCACATTTTTTACACATACACTACTAAATATATTCATATGGTTAATGGAAGTACATTTGACAACATTCTGAAATCACATTTGATCCCTAGTTTCCAAGGGATCACCACACTAAAATACAAGGCAAGGTAGGCGTTAAAGGGGTGGGCAGTGGACCCATAACCACGATCAGGATGGGCATAGGTGGGTCGCCTCATATGACAGTGAGACACTTAGCACAGGAAGGGCCCTCAAATGTCTGTAAATGTTTATAATTGGTCATTCAACTTGTAGATCCCTCTCTCAAGGGATGTCATCTCCGCCATAGTCAAGTCTCCATGCCATATTGGCTATGTCAAGGGGTCACTATCTTTAAATAGTAAGCACATATTCATTCTTAAGATCAATGGGATGTGTAATCTAATGAAGATGCCATTGTTAAAAATATATGCCTGCCAAAGTTCACCAAAAATCATTGTCAGAAATATACTTTAAACAAAGCACTGTCAATCACAGTATCATATGTCAGCATCTTTATTTTACACTCATTAGGCCATAGAAAATGCAGCTATAGGACCAACCACCAGGGGTCCCTGCACTCTCAAGTTGAAAGAAAAGCTGCTCTGAGAGCTTTTAAAAGTAAGACAAAAGTCTCCTCAGGTCACGTATCTTAGGACCTGAAAGACATATGGTTAATTTGTGAAATGAATCCTGGCGGCTTTTGCACTTCCTGCAGCCCCCACAATGTTCCAAGAGTATATTGGTGGGTACTCTGCCCCTCTTTGTGGCACCACTGGGAGCAAAAGTTATGCAGAGAACACCATGGAGAACATTATGGGACATTTCTCACCAGGAGTGTGCGTTTTTTAGAAGTGGACTCTCCCCTTTGTGGTATTTTGCACCGTATGCTTCCTTTTGCATTTTTTGTTTTTGAGATGGTTGCCCCGGTCTGACCCGGAGCACCCAAAGCTGCTGGCAATGTTGGGGAATGCAGGGAAGCTATTCCTGCCCTGCCTTGACTGGCTCCTCGCTAGCCGACACTCTTCCATGCTGGCGCAGGAACCGGTGTATCCATTTCCTTGCCAGTGTCATCACTGGTGGGATGCTGCTCCCCCTTGGTCACAGGCACTTGGAGTGACAGCGGAGTCCAGCACTTCCCCCAACTAGTTCTCAAGGATTCATAAGGGGGCCAGTGACACTGGCTCTGGAGTAACCCTATAGTCCTGGGGATCTGTTGAAGACAAATTCCTTAGTAGTGCATCAGATTGTTACTTTTTGCAGCTGTCCATGATCTGGTGTTGTTTCTGTCCATGTCTGGTGTCTTTCTCTCTGTCTCTACCTTGTGCAAGTGCTTAGAAGTGTTGGTTGAAAACGCTGGATTCCAGACATCTCTGACCAATCTTAGGATGCCACATAATCCCTCCACCCCTGTACATCACTCTTTCACAGCATTCTGGGACTTTTCAATATAGCAGAACCCTTCTTCCCCTTTGCAGAGCTCCTGTGCCCATCCAGAGGTGTGGCTATGCTAATGGGTAGCCCTTCCCTAGTGGCCACTCCCAACCGGTTCTCTAGTGCCTCCCTGTCCCACTGGTTCTGGAGCCAGCCTGACTGGATGGACGATAAAAGGGGCAGGTCCAGTTATTAGCTTCATCTGCCTTTTCCAGGGAAGGCCCCTCTAAAATTAATCCAGTTACTGGGTACGGCTCTCAGGCCATCCTGACAAGGAGGGAAACTCCCTGTCCACACCTAGGGCCCACTGTCTGGGAGCAAAACAAACTCACCTCATGGGAGTCATCCAGTTACTGGTTACAGTTGAATGCTTACAAGCTTTAGGCAGAAGAAAAGTTATTTTTGTAAAGTACCTGTTGCTTAATAAACAAAATTCTATTCCACAAATAAAGTGGATTTTTCATAACTATTCAAATTAGTCCTATAATTGTTACTCTGGCTGCTACGAATGCAATGTAGCATTTATTGAATATAGCAATGTAGCCCATTGTTTCCCTATGAAAGCAGCCATCCTCACTACAGTGAAAATAGCTTTTGGGATATTTCATTGCAAGGGCATGGTCAATATTATTGTCTACAAGTCCTAATTTTAAATATCATGCACTCTGCCTTTAAGGGCAATATGACCTGCTTATGAGGTGACCTATTAATATTTAGAAAGAAGGGTAGGTCTGTGAAAAAGGGGTTATTTTGACGGATAGAATTTAGGGGCATATTACCAAGCAATAGCGATAATTATCGCTATTGCTTGGTTAGAGACAAACATTTACAGCTGAGCTGCGGCGATTTTTACCGCAAATAAACCTTGGTATTACCAAGGTTTATCGCAAATGCGATAACAATCGCCGCAATGCATGAATATCGCTGAAAAGTCAGCGATATTCATGCATTACCGAGCTAATGCTCTTAGCCATGTCATCCACCTCCCATTGGATAACATGGCTAAGAACTGCTCAGAGCAGGTGTTAGCTTTTGGAGATATTCGCGCTTAGCGCAAATATCTCCAAAAGTTGGTAATAGGAGATAGCAATGTTAGCGACTGTTTCCAGTTGCTACCATCTTGGCACGCCCACTTTGCATGCCATTAGTGATAAATATCACTGACATGCATAGTGGGGCCCAAGATGGTCGCTATCTCCTACTAGATGTCGCTAACTAGTGTTAGCGACATCTAGGTAATAGGGAGATAATTTTATCTCCGCTTTCTTGGCTTTTAAAGCCAAAAAAGCGGAGATAAACCCCCTTGATAATATGCCCCTTAGAGTTTAAAAATGCCACAGGCAGGTTACCTGTGTGCAGCTATACCAAGCTGCACATGACGGTAGTCTTTCACATGCTACCCACATTTGCACACAGGTTAACGTGTAATGAGCCCAGTGCCCCTTACACTAGCTGTGCCATATCTGCCTTATCTTAATAGGTTGACACTGCTCGGTAAACATGCTCAGTCTAATTTATCATAAACTTACCATGAGTGAGACGCAGGTAGTGAGACTCACTCACAGTAAAGGTCCAAAAACAGGGTGATCAAAAGTAAACAATCCGGGGGTTCAAGGGAGACCAGAGTTATCTTGAGTTGGGGAAGGGGGGAACAAGGTTGGGGGGAAGCCACAGTTGGGGGACACCCACGAAAACACAATTTACCACTTTCTCAGAAACACCCACCATACGCACCGCTAACAGCTGAGATTCAACCCACACGATGGCAGGTACACTAACAGCGCAACCAAGAGAGGAGGAGGCACTATCCATTTTAACATGGAACGTCAATGGCCTCGGGTCTAAAGTTAAACGGGGTCGTGGAGGAGACAGCGATACACTATAGTGTCGGTCTATGCGCCGCCAAAGCTTCAGACACGTACGCTTCAAGCGATCACGTCACTCCTCATCGACACGGCAGACACCATACAGATAGTGGGTGGTGACTTCAATGACGTGATGTCGGACGAACTAGACCGTACGGGGCAACCACGTAGAGGGGGACCACAGACAGTTCTGGCACAAACAATGAACACGATAGGACTCACGGACATATGGCGATGGCGACACCCCACACAACCCGCCTACTCCTTTTACTCAGGGGCACATAAAGTCTTTTCCAGACTCGACTATCTTTTCATGGCTAGGCAACACTTAACGGCGGACGATGTAGTGGACTACAAGGCGAGGGGTATTTCTGACCACTCACCCCTGTACGCGAAAGTAGGGGGGGCGAGACGGAGGAGAGGAACTGAATGGCGCCTAGCGGCCTGGGACATCCAATCCCTGGAACTCGCCCGTGGCGTCAGGGCGGACATTAAAGTATACATAGCCGAAAATGAAGGGTCCGTTGCCTCTAAGATAACCCTCTGGGAGGCGATGAAGCCAGTACTAAGAGACAGGATACAGGGAAGGCTGGAAGAGGCAAGACAGAGGCAGCAGGAGGAGGTGGCGGCCTTGGAGGCCTCCATCCTGACACTGGAGGAGGACTATCAGGCACGTAAGGGGGAGGACACGTTGCGACGCCTGCTGGATGCCCAACGGAAATATAGGGAGATGGTATCGAATGAGGCAAAGACACAGTCGCTGGCAACTCTACATCGTCTGTACGATGTGGGGGACAAATCGGGTAGGCTCTTGGCCTGGCTCAGCAGGAAAGAAAGAGATGCACGATGGGTGGAGCAAAATCAAAACGGGAGATGGTGGTGTGCACTGCACCGACGCTGAGATAGCGGAGGCGTTCGCGACCCATTACGAGCAATTTTACACAGCTAGAGAACTAGGGGACGTAGCTGTGGCACTACAATACCTGGAACGGATGGAGATACCAACCCTATCTCCAGAGTCCAGCACGGCCCTGGAAGCCGACATTACACTTGACGAGATTGCAGACGCCATAGCGAAACTAAAAACGGGCAAGACGCCGGGCCCCAACGGGTTCCCAGCGGAATTCTTCAAGAAAGCGTCGGACCTCCTGACTCGTCACCTTAAAAATCTCCTTACTGAATCTTTCCAGCAGAAAGCGCTGCCACCAGACCTCGCGTTGGCCACCATAGTGCCGATCCACAAAGAAGGCAAACCTAGGGAGGACTGTGCATCCTATCGCCCCATTTCCCTCCTTAATATCGAAGTGAAGGTATTAGCGACCATCCTAGCAACTCGCATGCGGGAGGTGATCCCAGACCTTATCCATATGGACCAGTCAGGGTTTCTCCCGGACAGGGCGACAAAACTAAACCTTAGGCGCACTCACAACTGGCTGCAGGCGGTCAAGGGAAGGAGCGAACCACACTGCTTCCTCTCCCTTGACGCAGAAAAAGCATTTGACGCGGTGCACTAGCCCTTCCTTATGGCGGTGCTCCAGCGATTTGGCTTCGGTCCGTCCATCTGTGGTTGGATACAGCTCCTATATCATGCCCCGAGAACTCGAGTGAGAGTGAACGGGAAACTATCCCGCGAATTCGGGGTCGCACGGGGCACACGGCAGGGATGCCCGCTATCCCCCCTGCTGTTCACACTTACCATCGAAATCTTGGCAATTAACATTAGACGGAACCCAGACATCCACGGCTTTTCACTAGATGCCCCAGGGGCTATACAGGAAAAGATATCACTCTACGCAGATGATGTGCTCCTGTACATCACCAACCCCGACATAACAGTGCCAGAATTATTCCGGGAACTGGGCAGTTTTGGAGCACGGGCTGGCCACACCATCAATTGGCACAAGTCGGTCCTATATGACCCGCAGGGGAGGGAGCAATGGGGAGAGGTCCCAGAACGCCTGGTCACGACCTCCACGGGTTTTCTATATTTGGGGATATATATCACCCTGGACGAGAAACTTTCCTTCTCCAAAAATATTGACAGGATCATGGGAGACGCGGTACGAGACATGGACAGATGGAAATGGTTACCGCTCACGCTCCTGGGCCGGGCAGCGATGTACAAAATGATCACCCTGCCTAAGTTCCTCTATGCACTCCAGAATGAATACTACCCACTCCCGACCGATACGATACGGAAAATACATGCAGATCTTCATACCTTCTTATGGCTGGGAAAGCAGCCGCGAATAGCCCTACAGACACTCCAACGACACCAATACAGTGGGGGCATATCTCTACCGAATCTGGAGGCCTACTACTGGGCGGAACACCTGACGCCCATAAATGACTGGATCCACGTCCCGGCAGATCACCCGACATATACACTTGAAAGACACACACTATCAAACAGAAACATTCTATATTATTTGTATGGTGGAAGGATTGGGAAATCGCTGCTACCGGCGACGATAATCACATTAAAGGCATGGCGGCAAGCAACCAAACGTATGGGATGGGAGGGAAATCACCAGACAAACGCCGTTGTGGCACTGCCAGTGGCTACCAGAACTTGGTAAGCTCAGGTGCTTCCAACGATGGGACGACATTGGTATGTCCCACATAGGCGACATGATCTATAGGGGGGAATTCAAGTCATTCCAGGCTCTCAAGACGGAATTTGGGCTCCACCACTCCCAAATGTTCAAATACATGCAATTGAGACACGCTTGGAGGGCACAAAAGGTACAACTCGCGGAAATACCTGAGTATGCGCCACTGGAGGGTAGACTACTCCAGGAACACATAATGGGTAAAGCGGTCTCCCTCACCTATAAAACCTTGACTAATAATATGCTGGGCGACCTAGCGAGACTGAGGGGCGTGTGGGAGGAAGAGGTGGGTGAGATGGAAGATATTGACTGGGAGATGGTCCTTATGCACCCCCGGGAGGTGGCGATCAAGTCCAGGCTCCGCCTCATCCAGTTAAACGTGCTGCATAGGACATATTTTGATAGAGTGCAACTGCTCAGGATGGGGAAAATAGCAGACTCCACATGCCTGAGGTGCGGTAGTCAGCAAGGGGACTTCTACCCTATCCTATGGCAATGTACAACCATACAAAATTACTGGACAAACATCTTTACCGAGCTGGGGGAGGTTTTGGGGGCGGAACTCACTCAAGAGCCTAAGCTGGCCCTACTGTGCTTGACCACTGAAGTGGACCTGCCTCGACCCCTGCTCATTTTTCTGGTACTAGCGCTGGTAGTCGCCAAGCGAGACATAGCGAAATACTGGGGAGCAGCAGAATTGCCGACCCTCGAGGAATGGAGACGGGGGCTGGACCTTTACATGGCAGCGGAGAGGGTGACCTATAAAGCAAGGGGATGTCCCAAAAAATTCCGAAGGGTGTGGGCCAAGTGGAGGCAGTATCACGGTCTGGAGGGAGGGCAATGAGGGAGGGAGTCGAAGGGAAAGAGAGGACTGAAATATGAACTGTGAAGTACCAAAACATGTGTTGACTGTGCCACCCAACAGTGAGGTACCTCTGGTACAGGAGACCCCGTGGGGTAACAGAAATGCTGAAATTAGCGGTTGCGGGGGGGGGGGAGGAAGGGGATGGAGTGGGAATGGTTGTAGATAGATTGGTCTATGTACGTGAACAACGACTCTTGAAAACAACCCAAGGTGGGTCACGTGGCTGTATAGTTGAAGAGTTGAGGGGGGGGGGAGGGAGCTGAGGGTTCAATGGGATTCAAGCCCAAACTACAAAAGCAGATATTTACTGTGATATAGACTATCCCTACCGGCTAAATTGGTTTGCCTTCAATATACACCTTAGAAACGCCGCCCAACCTCCGGGGTGTGGGCTGAACGGCTGTGTAACGAAGTGTTTTTATGCATATTGACTCTCCCGCATCTGGGACGGCTGAGAATCGTATACCATGCTGGTCTTTTCTGCAATAAAAATAATTTACAAAAAAAAAAAAAAAGTAAACAATCCGGGTGGACCCCATTTCCAGTGTACTCATTTTATTTGGTTGTCCTGATACTGTTAACATTTTTTGTAGACTATTTACAAATATAAAAATATTTTAACAATATAACTGGGGCAGCGGGTGGTGCGAACTGCAGTGGCCCCCTATTTATTTTTTCTAACAAATTAAGCACTGTAAATATCAAGTGACAAACCTTCTAGCATCACTCCTTACAATGGCCTGCTTAAGGCAACATTGAAAGGTTTGATACTGGATTATGAAACCTACTGAGCAACATTTTGAGATAACAAGTTTATACAACAAAATAGAATAGTAAACCTTCCTTGTAGTTAGTTAGTGACTAGCCTACATATAGCCAGCTGCATGCAGGTGTTCGCAGTCATGTTGCGAAATCCCTGCCCTAAGTTAAGACTTACTTGAAGAGCCTAGCTGCCTGATTTTGCATAATTTGATTGATGTACATGTTGTATTTCTGGGCCTTCCACGTCTATCCTTCAAATTGTATCAGAGCTTTTTCTCCTCCTATGCTGGATGTTGTGTGAGAGTGGTTTTGTATCCTTGCCAAAGATTGGATCAACAAATTCCTCTAGCTTTGTCTCTGATGCAAGTAGGTGGCATTCCTGCTTGACAATGAGATTATGGATGACGAGCACCTGCTTCTGTGCATATTGGATATTGATTACAGGTGTTTTTAAGCTAATAAGCATTAAAGTGGGGAGTCTTGTCATTAATTATTTATCTCTAGAATCAAGCTTTTCCTGACGGTCCTCTTAAGAGTTATGGTAGTTCCGTTCTTGAGTTTGGGTGGTGGGGCAAAAGGAATGCTGACATCTCCTGTGTCACAGACTATCGTCCTGTGATCAGCAGCATCCCTTGAACTAGTCCTGAGCTTGCAGTGTTACCTATTGTTTACGGCCTGTGAGATTGCCCACGATGTACATCTCCGTTTAGCTGTAGATATGGATGTAAGTACCTTATTTCCATTGGACAAAATAAATGTGCGTATGATCGGTCGTATGCTTGGACCCAAGACCGCTGCAAGGTTCCTTCTGACTGAATTACCTGGAGTGAGGTCACACATTGCTGCGTTGGTTTCAGTTAGTTGGTTTGAGAGACTAAGCAGGGCAGATTAGCGTTTGTTTTTGCGTGTTTGCTCGTACTGTGTGAAAGTTATTTACTGAAGCTATTTGGCCTTTTGAACTTTGTTATCTCTTTTTTGTGGTGGTCCATGGCCTCTTGGGTTATTTTTTGACTTATGACATCATTAAATTTGAATGACGTTTTGCAAGAGTTATTGGAAAAATGGGGTCAAACCCAATACAAGTCGAAGGACCTGGGTATCAATCGATATAGACAACAGAGTGGTTCTAGACACAACTTAACCAAAACAATAAATGAAATCCTTCTTAGTTTAGAACAGGATCCAATCTTGTAAAAGAAAAAACACAGAAAGCCAAATGCAAATACAGTTTCAGTACCCAAAGTAGATCCCAAAACAAGTTTATCAGGGCAACATAGTTTGCAATTTATTTTTCTTTGTATACACATAATCAAAAGACAATAAAAGCCCAGAATTACTGCCAGATGCAGTAAAAAGGTGGTGCTCAAGTGAAAGAAACCGAAGTCAATTGAGGTTTTGTGAACTCAGCGGTCCCGACGGGTCTCTCATGCCGTGACTAATGATCGGTCTGGAATCCAGGTCCGTCGGGAACTTTTTCATTAAGTCCTGAGTAGAAAGTTGTCTATTGGATTATTGTTGCACATCATTAATTGGTTGCCTTCCTCACTGCTAGGGGTGCTTTTTACTGCAACCTAGGTTCCCCTTTTTTGGTCCCCCGTCCTGAGGAAGACCCATGCTGAGGTGTTGAATTTCCCTCTACAGCGCCAGGGTCGAAACGTCGATGCCCCCCCACCCTATTTGGGGCCTGCACCTTTGTTGTCCCCACCCACTGACCATCGGCACAGATGCTGCGACACTGTGTTATATGATTATAGTACATCATGTAAAAAGATTTCCCTTTGGGCAGGCCCCCTGAATAGCTAAGAGAATTGAACCTTAGCATATTAAAAACCATTGGACTTTCATTTTTACACTCTTTCCCATCTCTCATGCTTTTCTATCACTTGAGCACTTATCTCTGCACCACCGTTTTACTGCACCTGGCAGTAATTCCCAGCTTTTATTGTCTTTTGATTATGTGTATATAAAGAAAAATAAATTGCAAACTATGTTGCCCTGATAAACTTGTTTTTGGATCTACTTTGGGTACTGAAACTGTATATGCATTTGGATTTCTGTGTTTTTTCTTTTACAGTATTGGATCTTGTTCTAAATCAAGAAGGATTTAATTTATTGTTTTGGTTAAGTTGTGTCTAGGACCACTCTGTTGTCCATATCGTTTCGCAAGAGTTGGCATATCCTTCCACATCGCCTAATGTAGTGATAGCATTCCATGTTGTTGAATTGAATAGGCCCACAATAGTCGCCCACCCTCTGACTACAAAGGAAGTATATGTGTATATCACAATAGCTGATTTTCCTGTGACTACTTCTTAATTTTAGCGTTTTTAAAAGCGTTTATTGTCGGCTATTACTACTAAATATAAACCCCTCCCCAAAGCTTTTTTTTAAGCTAGTTGGAAGAATTCCTCATTTCATTACTTTTTATTAGGTGGTAAATATTCGGACCCTCACCATGTGCACTGTGTATTCCACTTGCTTTCTGATAATTCTGCTGAAATCTTCCTTAATTGACCGGACGCTTAACTGCAACTTTAAGTTGGATTAAAAGTACAGAAACACAACAAAATACGTTTATTAAATAGTTATTTTCACAGTCATTAATGACATGTCAACTCTCATACAGTAGGCTGCTATGGATTTTATGCCTTGTCTCCAATTAGCAAGAATGCACTTCCAGATCTCTCCCGTCCTTCCTTAAATCTGCCAGTGAAATGGGGTTTTCCAAGGCAACCTGAGGATACAGTTCAAATTATGTTTGTTTTTCATCTAATTAAAGTTTTGTTGTCAAAAAGCTAATGAGGCAATCCGTCTGCTGCTTTACGTTCATTTCGTTCATTTCGCTAGATCATTTATTGATGCAAATTAAATTGCTCTGTGACAGCTACGTGTCTACCATTTGCTTAATGGACCTGCCATTACAAATCAGTTTAAAATGTGAATGGGCAAAGAAGGTCTGCCTTTGTTTAAAGATATATTACTTAGTGGTCTTATTTCATAATTTCATAAACCATTGGTGTGTGTTAGACCTGGCATCTTTTGCTGTGGTTTCCCCTTTCTTTTTGCTTCGGACCTTCTGTCTTTGACTGTGTGCTGAACTTCGTTTTGCTGGTTTTACAACTCTGGGCACTTTACCACTGCTAACCAGTACTAGAGTGCATGTTTTCTGTGTCTAAAATTTAATGACATTTGTTTTCTCCATGATTGGCATATTTGATTTTCTAATAAGTCCCTAGTACAGTGCACTACATGTGCCCCGGGCCGGTCAATCAAATGCTACAAGTGTGCCTGCTGCACTGATTGTGCTGCCACATAAGTTGCCCTTCAAACCTGCCTCAGACCGGGCGCTGCAGGACCTGTGTGTGCAGTGCTAGACTGCCATGTTGACTTGGAAAATTCACCAACTTGCCAGGCCCAACCATTCCATTTTACTACATGTAAGGTCCCCCTAAGTTAGACCCAAGGTAACCCATTGGCAGAGTGCAGTGTATCTAAAAGGTAGGACATGTGCTTTTAAATTTTACATGTCCTGATAGTGAAAAACTGCAAAATTTGGTTTTCACTACAGCAAGCCTATCTCTCCCATAGGTTGTCATTGGATCTGCTTTGTAACACTTTACAAGTGTATCTTTCAATTGGGAGCAGATAGAAAAGTGTAGTTTGGGGTTTCTGGGCTCGTAATTTAAAAACACATCTTGTAGTGAAGTTCATTTTTAAACTGATGATCTGAAAATGCAATTTTTAGAAATTTGGCATTTTCTTCATTTAACTATTATGTGCCTCTGCCTGTCACTAGAATACACATCTGGATTGGATGACGGTTGGGCTTTATGAATTCCCTTTAGACAATCACACACAAAGAGAGCTGAGGTGTGCCCTGCAATCCTGTTGGCCCATCACCAGGCTTATGGGTCTTCTGAGATAGTATGGTGGGAGGAGTTGACACTTGCACCTGAATAGGGCTGTGCCTGTCCCCGCACAAAGAGCTGCATACCCTCCTGTAGTATGCCTGGAGCCAAGCCCAGGAAGGACAGGGTCTTGTGCACTACAAAGACCTTTCTTTGAGGTCGCCCTACTTCAAAGGCAAAAATGGGTATAAGTATTGGCCGACTGACAACCTATGGTCAGAACACTTCTGGATTGAGGAAATTCTTTGCTGTATTGGCCTGCTGCTTCTGTCCTGGGAGTGAGAGGGCTGGACTTTGCTCTCTGAATTCTGCTGTTCTCCTAGGTCTTGGGTTGAGCTTGCCACCTGTTAAGTCTCAAGGATATCAAAGACTTCACCTGCAGCTCCTGGGCTCCCCTGCTGAGAGCCCAACTCTACCATGTGGTGCCAAATCCAGTTCCTGAGCTGCTATGTTAAAAAGAAGAAGATTAACACATCGACTTTGAGCGCCTCTTTGGAACTGGTGCCACATTTTGGTACCACACCGCTGCCTGCACCAAAGCCATGGTCCCTGCTGAACGCAATGACTGCGACTTATGCAAGCCCCGATACCACTGTATTGCCTCCGAAGAACCACTACAGAGGGAGTCCCGAGTACCACGTCACCAAAATCCATTACACCCAACTCCACCGCAGCACCGGCGGCCCTGTGGTGTGACAGCAATGCTGCAAAACCAACGCCTCATGGCTTTACCCCCAATGCTTCATACACCCCGCATCGCCAGCGGAATCAACTCCCTTGCTCCTTCCCATCGTCTCCCAGGCGACAGCGGCTTAAAGACTCTGCACTGCTTCTAGGAGCCAATGCCTCACTGGCTTCTGTGATGCCTCACCTCCATTGTGTAGCTCACCATCCCCGAGCACTGAAGCCCCAATGACCTGCATAACAATAAGCAACCGACGCCGCAACTGCGTCAAGCAACACCTCACCTCCCGGCGCCTTTGCAACGTCTTTGATGCTCATCACTTCCAAGGTATTGTACTGGGCGTCTGTACGACTCTGTAGGCGGCCCACCCTCCACACGGTTGGCCTGAACTTGTGGAATTGGCTATATCAAGTACATCAAGACAACCACAACCAGAGCTATTGTGTTTCTAAACGCTATAACTGCATTTAATCTTTAAAAATGGATAACTAGACTTGTATTTGTTAGATTTTTGTAGTTTTGGTCTTGTTTTACTCAGATAAATACTGGCTATTATTCTAAGCTGGTGTGGAAAATGTTGTGGTGTTTTCACTGTGTTACTCTGTGCGTGTATGCACATATACTTTACACATTGCCTCTTCAGTTTAGCCTGACACCTCTGAGCCAAGCTATTAAAGGATGAACACAGGTAAATTTAGTGTGAACTACACTTACCCTTACTAGGATTGCAAGTACCAATATGGACAGGGTGCATACCTCTACCAACTGGAGACCCCATTTCCAACAGTGTGTCACCTTCTGATGCCCTGTAGGAAGTTTTGCACCAACAGAATGCTGGGTGAATGAAGATCACCACATTGTGAGTTGGTAAAGGAATGGAGAAGAATGATCGTCTTCCAGAAAGCTGGTGTGAATAGATGTGCGAAGGTAACATCCTGCTATTTTCGACAAAGCTGTGGATGTAATATTTGCTGAATAGGACTAGACAGGTGACCAGAGGTCTCAGAGAGTTAGTTGGAGGGGCCAAGCCATCCAGGAAAAGTTAATGGTTAATAGGTTCTCTCTGTGCTTTGCTAAATGTTATAATATTCGCTGAACAGCGAAGTTTTCATGCCATATTTAGAACAGTAAACAATAAAGTTGATGTATTAAAGACAGGTCAAGAACACTACAGAGCTGGAAGTCTGGCACCAAGCAGGATTTTCTTCAATGCTCTCAGCATCGTTAGGTGGACTGCCAGATTGTAAGGGTGCAGCTATAATCCCAGTGACGCGAAAGCGAAGACCAGATTTTGTAAGTCATGTCATACTTCAGTATTAATTATAGTGGTCATTTAGAGTTTGGCGCTATAAACTGGCCTTTTTCTCAACATAACAAACTCGCGGTTCCCTTGCCCCATTCAGAGATGGTGGAACCACTGATGGGCTGTTGCTATCAATGGTGACAGCATTTCAGCCATAAGGACACTGTCTTTGAACCTTCAGGAGGTCTGGCTCATATAAAACAGTCCTCATAGTGCATATTTTCACTGCACGGGAGCGCCAGATGACTGCCCAGAGCACGTAAAAAAACAATGGCTATCAGACGCAGAAATTCCCTTTGCATGGAACCCACTCACTGTTTTTTGTTTTTGACAAACAAACTCCCGCTTTGGGAGATCGTGAAAAACAACAAAGATAACAGAGCAAGGAGAAACAGCATACCAGCTCTCTCAGCATTCATTTTTGTCAAATGTAAATTCATCACACTGACGGATGCCCTTTCAGCTAAATGATGCTGTGAAGAGACAGCGTTTACAATAAAGTGACGTAATTTTAAATAAATGCTCATCAGATGTAATCCTTTTGACAAGTGAGTGAATTAACACAGTTCATTACAACACTGACGTTGATAAATTGGAAAAACAAATGAAAGCAACGGATTTAACTAACATTCTCGCCGACATGAATACACAATATTACCAGAACAAAAGCAAGGTCCAATAGAAGGTACAATAGAAACACATCTAAATATTCCAAAGTGATGCCTAATATAACAAAAAATAGATCGTCTGCACATGACAGGAACGTAATGAGGCTCAGAGACTAATGAGGTCAAATAAGTTGATGAGTGGTCCAAACAGTGATGTGGTGGGGGACCTCGTATAAGGACTTAGGGCCCGATGTAGCTGGCCCATTACCGGTCGGTAAACCCCAAAATCAGTAAATTTCAGGTTTACCGACCGGTATTGAGCCATTTTCTATGTAGGGGAGATTCGGTAAATACCGAATCTGTATTTACCAATTCTGTATTTACCGAATCATCATTTACCGATTCGGTATTTATCGAATCTGTAAATGACATGTAGGAAGCACTTTGAAGAGTGCTTCGGTGCTTTAAGGATTTGTTATTTACCACCAACTATTAGTTGGTGGTAAATAATGAATATCTCTGTAAATGCAAATCTGTGCATTTACACCAGTGCCATGTGGCAGACATAAATGCCCTAGGGCATGTATGTGTGCCACATGTGCACACAAGCACTATGCAGGGGTGCAACAGGGTGTCAATGTGACACCCTGCCACCCTTGACTCTTACCGAATCGGTAACATAGGAAAAGAGTTAAGGGTGGTAGGGCTCTACAATCTAGACCCGTATCCAGCATGCGTGGAACGACATGAACTATGTTACTAGGCTCTGAAACAAGGACAGAGTAAACAAGCATTTACAATGCAACGGTCTCGGCATTGCAAAAGTTAGAGCTATTAGTATTGTAAATGACAATATTTTTATTTATGTGTTGGTTTTGAAAACAGATAAATAAATGGCATTGTCATTTACAATGCCAATAGCTTAATCTCTCGCAAATACCACACACAAAGACACAGACCCACACACACACAGAGCCATCCCCCACACACACACACAGCCACACACACACACACATACACACACACACCCACACACAGACAGAGAGAGCCACACACACACAGACACACACACACACATAGAAAACGCAATAGGTCTGGCCTTTGATTAAGTTAAAGCCATTTGCTTCGCTAATGGTATTGTATAGCAAAGAAAATGGCTTTGACTTAATGAAAGGCAAGACCTATTGCATTTTTACATGCTTGTTTTCCTCTGTCACTTTAGCCCAAGCCTCCCAGGAGAGGGTTGTCTCTGCACACAGTAAATGCAGATAGCAAATGAAGTGAGAAAATAAATGTACTAGAGCGAAAGAGAAACAGTTCATGTGCACATCATATGGCAAGAACACAAATCCCATCACACCTGGGATCACTGTACATTGTGGGAATTTTGCTGAGACTGCCCTTCCCCCTCCCCCTCCCCGTGTTGATTTTGTGTTCGTTGTTTTTAGCTTCAAGTGTTACTACAGGCAACTCAAGTGAGCCGCTGGCTTTAGGAAGGTGAGAGCTGGCAGCTGCTGATGGCACTCTCATTTCATCAGATGTGAGATTCTGATCAAATTATTTGACTGACAGGTGCTTTGAATTGCCAATGAGAAAATAAACGTGTAGGCACTAGCTAGTACCCTCCCTTTGACTTTCGCCCCCTTTCAATTGCCCTAAGGGCCTAACAGCAGTGTCTGATTTCTACACCTCCTGTGTAAATGCTCCGGTTACTATAAAATGAACGCCATAAAGCGCTCCACTGCTGTTTGCAGTTAGGTGTGCGCTACCCACAGATCTAAAACCCCACAATTCAGTAAAATGATGCTCCCACAGACACACACCTCGGTTCGGTCCTGCCCTTATTGGAGCCCCCTGTGCTCCGTGCGCTGTCGGTGTTCACTGTACACTGGTCTCCTCTGCCTCGGGGTAGGAGTAGGACACCATGTGCTCGAATACGAAGGAGAAACTTTGAACAGTACAACACCCCACCTCCCCTATTGGAACAGCCCCCTGTGGCCCTGGTGAGTGCAAGCAGACCGGTCTGGGGCCGCAGAAGGTCGGGTCTGTTTATTTTCCATTAGAACCTCCACTATTTGAGCCGTCACTTTTGAGATTGTGTTTTAGTCCTGCCCCCCCCCCACACACCCTGCCTTCCTGTGGGGGGAGGGGGTGGGTCTACAGATGTCAGTCACACTGATTCTGCCGGAGGAAGAGCAGATCTTTATTTTCTTGATGGACTTTCTTGTGGGAACGCTGTGTTCGCCGCTAGTGCCACTGCCAGGGCCTCGTAGCACTGTGCGTGCAGGGGATCACAGATGATGTGCACGCCCTCCAGGGTGTGAGCAAGGACACAGAAGGCACTGTGACTTGGGCTGTGACCACGACCTTGAACGAGGTTCATTGGTTTTCCAGCCGACGGCCCTTGCCACTTTTCCAGGTGTCGGAACAAAGTGTAAAATACAAAAGCAATAAAGCTGGCGGCTGGGCAAATATTGTTAGTTCTTTGGCATGCCTGTTAGCCGGGTATCCACGGACAGGACAGGGTTGAGGATGCCCTCTCTAGTCGGGGCTGTGCGAAGATTTGTCTTTGTTCTGTTGAATGTCAGGAAAAGAAAAAAAAGATGCTTATCAGGGCGGAGCAGCAGGACAGGACGTGGTGTTACTTACTGCAAGGGCTGCCGGCTTTGGAATTGGGGAAAGGGGTTCGAGTCTCAGTATCGACACAGCATCATGTGGTTTTTGTTAAATCCCTAATGTCCCCATTCCTAAAACTGAATATGTAATGCAACTGGTGTTCATGTAAAGCGCCCCAATGCTTTCGGGTTGAGTTCGCGCTGTGTAACATTGCAAAAAACCCCAAAAAACAACGGAATCCCTTCCCATCCTGGCTTCTGCGATCCTGTTTGGAATATAAATCACGCCAACACCTCTTACGTTCAAGCTGGTCCTATCACATATCAGCACCGCGCGCCTCTCTGCATTCCAGAGAGGCGTGCGTCGCGCGCCGGTCTGCCATGCCATGCTGTGGAGACAAGACCTGGCTGCGCGCACAATGTTATCCTATGGGAAAACGCTGCGCGTGGCAAGGTCTTGTCTCCCTTTGTCGTTCTGAGACGGCTGAGACGCCGACTATAGTTCTCTGGCGAGAACGCGCTTCGCGCGTTTCTAGCCGAGACCTAAAAACCAGCAAGGAAGGCATTGCCCCAGAAATGAAGGCAACACTAGCAAGGAAAATGTGATTGTAAACATGTCGGCAAACCACCTGAGTAAAGCTAAAGAAAATAAATCTTCAGAGGAGGACTATCATTCATCCTCTACTACCACAATAGCTTTACTTATGATGAAAACGCAAACTTTTTACTCTACATTATTTGAATTAGGGAACACTAAAGCCCCACGCAGGAAGAATTTAGACCAGTAGATCCATTCTCTAGTTCAGTATCAATAGCACATTGGATCTTTTTTAAAAATTGACATTGAAAGACATAACAAGGTTACTATAAAAATGAGGGGATTTTGGGGTAATCACTCAACAGACAGACTCACTATCAAATTGCATTAGACTAAAAGTAAACAATGGATATCAGAGTTAGCTAAGTAATGTTTTCTTAATATGCTGCCTATGACACCGACTGATTAGTTAGTGCCAAAATCCCAAATCAATAGAAGTCTCTTGGCACACTGATTAGTGCAAGCTCAAATTTGCTTTAGCAACTTTTCATGATATTGATAATTCCGTACAACATATAGCACAACAAATTCCAGCATGTTGATTTTTGCACAGATAGAAAGCCTACAGCGACCTCATCCTGAAATATGATTGTTTGCTTTATATTTCAAGTTTGCACACCTTAATCCTGCACAGTAAAGTGATTGAGGCACTGAAGTTGGGGTTTACTAAAGGAAGACAGTATCACTGGTAAAAAAACAATTATTATACAGTTGCTGCAATATGTACTTTTACACAACTATTTAGATGAGCAATAGTTAGATATGAATAAGTGATAGTTAGAAAGGTTGAAAGAATATTATTAAGCAGATGAGATAATTCAGTAATCTAAGAAGATGATGATTTGGATAAGACAGAACTTACTATTGATGATTAAACAAAAAAGAACTAAGGGAGATTGAGAGAATCACATTTATGAGCATGTATAATACAATATCATAATCTCAAGAGAAATATTAGAAAAGATGCAGTTCCTGTAAGGAAATGCCTTTTTTTGTATGGTCACCCCCCTCAAGTTATTGGACTAATGCTGCTGTTTTTTTGACACTGAGAGTGCACAAACACCTGCTAATCAGACCTCAATGACCTGCCAATGCCCTGACTCTAAAGTATATGTCAAATTGGCTGCACCCCAATTGGAAATGACTAACTTTCCAGTAAGTTCCTAGTATGTGGTACCCTGGTACCAAGGCATGTACATTAGAGGGGTGCTCTACAGCTTGCAGCGCTGGCTTTGTCACCCTGGAGGTCCACCAAGTAAAACGAGTCCTCCAGTGCGTCACTGCAGACTTGTAGAGCAGTCATGCACTGCTAGCCCAACCTTGCCATTGAAAGCAATGGCAGGGCCACTGATTCCCTTGGACATCTGTGTAAGTCTCCCCTCTGGCAGGCCTACCTAGTCCTAAGGCAGTGTGGGACATATGACACAGACAGGACATTCGCTTTACATTTACTCATAGTATACACGCAAAACTAAAGCTTTTATTGTGAAAAGACTTGGTTGCCCAATTGTCGAATACAGGATTACATACTGACTCCTCAGCTGTGCTAACTCCTGAATGGTGTGACCAAAGTGGGCACTCCACGGTATCAAACTACTCGTTACATTGAGCCAACTTGAATTAATGTAACATGTTGGAGTGTGCAGCTTTAGACAAGCAGCCACTTTGTTGTCTTTGAAACTCCTGTGCCTTCCTGGGCACACAAGGACCTAGTCCTTGACGCAGCTTGCAATCCTCCTGGAGGGACGTGCCAACGACTCTCAGAAAGGAGAACAGTATGGGATTACTGGCTAGGGAGGGGTTACTTCCCTCATGCAGGAAGCCACTTAGGTGTTAGCCCCAGGTAGGCTTCAAAAGAGAAGGTGCCTTTGAAAGGTAAATGTGTCACATTAGGGAGGAGGGCTTCTCCATTGTTTAGGCAGACAAGCTGGCATGGAGACAGCAGAGGGGATATCAGTTGCCAAACCAGTTTGACCCAGCGGCGTGTAACCATGAGGTAGCCACATCCACAGGGTGACAGAGAATAGTAGAAATAAATAGACAGAGCAGAAATTGTTTTTCATCACTAAATATATCTCACAGGGTCATGACATCTATAAATTCATCAATAGACATTGATGCCTTTTCGGATTAGATCCTGTACTGAGCAAATGTATTGCTCACAAACAGTGAATTACACAAAGTGGGGGCACTACAATGCACAATAATATTTGCCATAGCTACAATCCACCCACAACACAACATCAAGGAATAACATGGTTATCTGAAAAACCTAAAGGTTTCTTTAAATGCATACAATGTAATGTCTTCCAGTTTGCTATGAACAAAACTACTAATTTCAAATATAATTCCCCAAATAGACACTATATACAGCAGTTCATTAATTGTAACACCAAGTTTGTGAGCTACTGCATGCTAATGTGGTCTCATACATAAAGGCAGTACGATCAAACCATTGAAGGAACACATTCAAGAACACAAAAAACCAATTAAAAATAATAACTCCAACTATCCACTCGCTGTGTACTACAGCTCTGTCTACTCTGGTTCTGAAAGGAATTTGGGAATGTGGGTGGAATAGAACACTGGCACTTAGAATAATGGAAACTTGGTGGATAATAAGGATACAGGCAGTGGACATGGGTCCAAGTATAGACAGGGAACTCTATGTGTTTCTCACTGACTAACAATAGTTGTGTGGTACCCATGCCCCATTGACAATGTACAGGTTTACATCTTTATAGTATTCTATTAGTATCAGTAACAGTAGATACAACATAGATACAAACATCATCAGTAATACCTGTGAATACTTTCAATGTGTGTTTATAGGCAAACATGATACAAACATCACCAGTAATACCTGTGATAATTATTAATGTATGTTTATATTGAGAGTACCATGCAAATTACAATATGCTTCTTTTATGTACAGTTTTCTGTGTATAAACATATATGAAAATTTCTTTTCTGTATCTGGATGAATACACACATGACTTTATTGTGTAAAAATACAATAGGAAATTGTTAAAATGTTAAGCACATGATTGAACATGCACTTTTATATTGTCTGTACATAGCTCTGACAGATAGGAGGGGCATCCATTATGTGTTATGTGCGTACGTTCGCATGTGTGTCCTCTCTACCTATATTAATATACTATACCTTTAGACTTCACTGTTGCCCAGTAAGCATTCTCTCATAACGTGGCCACTCTTCTAAACATATTGTTCTGTCACAGCAGGGATTTTAGCTCTGATAATTTTGACTATAACTGTTCATCTTTGCTCCTATGCATCACTACCTTCGCATCCTTTGGGTGTTCTCCGGATCACCCCGGACCAGATCGTAGTAGACTGACTACGATGGCGCTGGTATATAAAGCCTTATGTCTGTTTTTAGACCTTTAGGGAGTGATCATTTAACTACATGTATTTTAACTTTCTCCTACTTTTTACCAGCTAATTCAACTTATGATAACTAGTTTGAGTAAATAGGGCATTCACACTAGAATCTCAATGCTACCTGCACCTTTCTACAATGGCCGCATTACTTACCATATCATTGGGACCTATGCTTCAATAGTCCGTCTTCATTTTCCTTTATCTCCGCATCCAATGTAAAAAGGACGTGCACACAACTGGTCTTTCCTTACTTTCCCTTTCTCAAGACACTGACGAAACTCAGTCAGGTAAGAACGTGTTAAGATATCTCAGAATAGAATCATATTACTGGATAATATCATGTTATTACTCACATGATTGCCTCACGGGCTGTAACATTCCTTATGAATCTTACTAAACCACGCTGCTATCTATACCAAGTTTGTGCTACTGCAAATCTCTCTATATGAAGGGAGATTGCCTTCAAAACACGACATACACATAGAATTGGGACGCAATATATGTGCACTTACCTTACACCACTGTTAAGTGCCTAACCACTTCTTGACATATCCATGGTAAAGAGATTTTTTTTTTTCATTAAGGGTGCTGACAACACATGAGAAGCACAGCTTTGCATTCAAGACACGTTGACATATCATCCATTGTAATTCTTTTTGAGATGTGCCACCTAGGTTTCTTACCCTATTCAACTTCTGGACATTGTTATTTTGAAATTGTTTATTAGAAAATTACTCTGTTCATCTTAGAGATTGGAGCTTACTATGGACTCAATCCATACATAATACATACTGGACTTCTACATCAGATTGTGTAGGTAAGATACAGTTGCTATATTGTTTAGCTTGTGGATGTCTGCTATACACAATACGCTAGAGTCCCAAACTGTTTTCTTTTTATCTAAGCTGGAACAAGACTCAGTTCCATTTTGGACTAACGCCAGCACTTTAATAACTGTTTTTCCCATAAATAATTGACATTCATCATCATATTGAGTGGGCACTCGTTAGGTGCCACTTTGGTCACACCTCTAACTAGGATCGCTTGTATGCTTTTAGACTGTTACCTATCTAATTACAGCCATATGTACTGGATATTATAGATCCAATGGAGTGTTCTACTCCCTCTTTCTTTGTCCTATGCCATTATGAATACTAATTTGATCTTTTCTTTGCCTTCCACATAAAGTGACCCATCATCTACTTTTAAACTAGGACTTGTGGTTTCCGCCTCACTCTACGGAGGTCGGCATACATTTTTTTGCTCATCATAATTCTCTCAATGTGAGTTATGTGACCCCCCACACATAGTCCCTTTAATTCATGGTTACTTACATTTATTATTTTTTGCTTTGGTTAACCAACTAGTTCCCTTTTGTTTCTCACCAGGTATGTTTGGTGTTACCATACACCTTGTGGATTTACTGCATCTAAGGGTTCTACACAGGAACTATTTGATCCCTTTTGGATTCCCTGACTTGGAATTTGTGTCTTTTCAAGGTTGGTGTACTAAACATTTGACTTTGATTCTTATACAAGGTTACTGTAACACCTTCTTACTCTGGGATAGAATAGCTCTCTATTAATAGTTGCTATTTCTGGTCTTATCAGGCTGAAAATTTCCTCTGATTATAACTCCCTATTTGGCTCAACTTCACGTTCTGATTCTTTTGTGCACTTGTTTCTTCTATTATGATATCTGATCATGGCGTTGGCTTTTCTGAACTACTATGCAAACTTCATTGCCTAGAATGAGAATCACTCCATGCATGGACTATCTAATTATCATATTTTTTTCTTTCTTTATCCTTTCCTCTACATAAGTTCTCTTTTTTCCCTATTTAACTCTAAGATTTGCTCTAATCACATACTTTATTTTATAATTTCACAGCCTTGAAAAAGTCACTGTGTGACAAAACAAGTGTTGGCTGTTTCAGAAGAAAAGTACCAGTGAAATTTGAATTTACAGAAGAACACATGATCTTTCATGCCTACAATAAAAAAAGCCTTTGTTATGAATAAATCCTCACTGTTCTGATTGTGTACTATTTCAAAGATAATGTTTTGAGTGCTCTGGTTTGTGTCTATTGTACACCCCGGGGTGGATTAGTAAAGTCTGAAAGGGGCCTCTCCATTTTGGAGGTGGGCAGAATGATGCATCTGGGATAGCCAGATGCCACACTCCACAGAAAGTGGTCACCAGGTGGGAGGGGACCTGAAAGCCCATTGACTACCAACCGTATCATACCCTGAAGGCACTTTCGAAGCATAAAAGAAGCACCCTTGGCACCTAGACCTCCAATTTCAACGGACTTGGAAGAAGGACTGCACTGCTGCACCGAGGGACCAGCAAAGAGATGCTGCACCATTGAAGACTGCAACTACTGAACCTGGTTGCCAGCAAAGATAGAGGGACTGTGTCTGTTGTGTCCTTCTCAAGAAGAGGCTGTCTCCATAGCCCAGTCAAGCCAAGAGATTCCAAAGTCCAGCTGACTGGCCTCCTGTTCATAGCACAGGAACGCACCAGCTGAAGAAGCCTTCTGTAGCAAGTTGGTAGCCCAAAGTCTTCAAGCCAATATCACTGCCACGGTGCAGCACCAAGGACCTACACAGAGTTGCACCTGCATTTGCTGAGCATGTAAATACTGTAAGAGGGCTGCTGGGAACCTCAGAAGCTGAGGTATTTACCCAGAAATTAATGACCTGTGACATTAGGCAACTGGTAGTTCAGTGGCGACTGGACTTCAGCCAGAACATAGAGGACTGTGTGGGATGTTGACCCACAACATCCTTGTGGACCTAGGAGCACCTGCAGGAATACCCCAGTGCCCTAACGAAGAGCCTGAATCAATATCCCCTGCAACCATCTGGTGAAGGCTACTACAAACAGTCTGTGACTCTGTAGGTTCTTGCAATCGGGGGGTGACGGGGGTGGCGAGACTATGGAGATGGCTCGTTCCCTGTTGTTGTTACTACCAAGTGTGGCAGAACACGAATAGTCTGCGCCATTAGGAGATTTAGTCATAGCTAAACCGCCCATAGATGAGTGTTTTTGAACCACAAGGGTGTCCAGGGAAAGTCTTTTTTCCGTAAGCTGAATCTGATGAACCAAGAGTGATTCCGCCCTAATCAAAAAAGCATCCTGAGTCCCTGTAACCCCACTGCCTACCAGCGAGCCCGTGGCCGAGCCTGGGGCCTTGAGCTTATTCATCCTGCGCTCAGTTTACACTTAAACACGGAAGTGCCATAAAACAGTACCTTGTTTGTCCACCCTGAGTCCAACTAAGTGATTACCTTGGCGCCAAGATGTCAGGGGGGTGGGCCAACCCTGCCACGTCCTGTCGCGGACTGGCGCAGACGGGCCCGCCTTTGGCCTGGGCTTCGCCCATGCTGCGGGAGGCCTGGCAGCCTTTTAAGCGCCTCCTGGCGCTGCTGATGATGAAAGCATTGTGCGCGCCGCTCAGGCTAATGGGGCTTGTAGTCCTTTACCATGTGTAAGTGGCAAATGGCTGGCTGGCTGGATACAGACAGTGTGTACAGGAAGATCAATATAGAAAATGGAAAAGAGAGAGAAAAAGTAAGAACTAATGAAAGGAACATAAATTAAAATAGAAAATACCCCAAAAAAACGAAAGAAAAGGCAAACAAAACAAAGAATGAAATAAAAAGAACACAGCTATAGCTAGAAAGAAGCAAAGTTCATACGCAATACAGGTTCATAGTGAAGTAGACCAAGGAAATAGCGTAAAATATAATACAAGTTTAGTACATTGCATGTGGTGTACAAAACATCTTGAGCCAGCTGTTTGCTAGGTTTTTTGCAGGGACTCTTAATTTAATTTGAGTTGATTTGTCAATATTTTCAAGACAATTTGAATGTCTTAATATCCAGTGGAGATGAAGGTACGTTTGGAAAACTTTGCCGCCCAATTAGAAAACACAAATCTCTACGGGAGATTTAGGCGAGATTGTCAACGTATAAAGCAGTCATTAATTTATGCTGGTCGGCCCCACTGGCACTTTCTGTTGCTCAGTTGGACTTCTTAGCCATACGGCGGGCAGCTGTCTCGACAGTGGTGAACTACCTACTGGGACAGCAGGAGATCTTCTGGTCTGTTGACAGCTTTGACTACTGGCTTCAAGACTGCTCAGCAGTATCACTATGAAGGAAGCGCCCTCTCTGGCCAGTAATTATCTGGGATTGTGAAGCAATTTTGTAGGAAGCAAGTTCCCTGCTGCGGATTCCGGCAAAACGATAAAAACATAAATAATAACACTAAAAACATGAGTACATATACTTTGAAGTTTTTTGCAGTGGAAATATGTCAGTAACACTGGGTGGAAAAGCTAAACCAGGTCTCTACAAAACTCTCCCGTTTACTCAAATGTTAACTCTTTTATTTCCAAATTACTGCATGATTAAATTATCCGAATAGATTGGGCAACCCAGGAATTACATGGTTTACGAGTGCAAACTATGGAATATTTTTTAGCTAAAAATATATGAAAGCAAAAAAAAGTTGAAAATAGCTTTCACTGTTATTAAAGGCATCACTTAAGTCACAATAATGATAAGCAATGGTGAGATAAATCTAAGTTAGTTCTGATACATTTGCTATAATATTATCCAGAAGATAGATAATGTTTAGTTTTGATGTGTTTACTTTTTGTTTGAAAGTATCATAAAGCACAGAGAAGGTACAGGAAAAGTGTGGCAGAATGGCAGCTGAGTGGTGTACAAACAAAGCATCTTAGGTATGGCGCTGTTTCTCGCTCCCTCTGTGATGGCGCACATTAGGCTGCATTGCCCCAAAGTGCAAGGGTGTGCATATGTGATATTTAGCTTAGGTTTTGTACTGGAAGGCAACCCTTCCTATACAATATACTATGCTTAGACATAGTTTAGAGAAAATCATATTTTGGGGAAACATTTCCCTGATGTTACGCCTTTCTTGAGGAGGAGTATTGGTTCGACGCAAACCCCTGGCTACCAATGCTGGCAGCACGGTATGAAACCTGTGGGTGGTGGTATGGGAGCACCCATTTACCACCTAATGAAGGCCCTCTGGATGCAAAGTAATGCAAAATAGCACAAACAGGTTTTGCGCTGGAAAGCACATCTCACTCCCCCCAAAAAGGGTTAGTATCTCTGCTCTTTGGTACAATGGAATAGCTGTGGGGTTTGAAACAAGAAGTCTTGCATTGGAATCTTGGTTCATTTACTTAACAAAATCTTTTATATTTGGCAAATAATGCTCTCCCTAGGACTTTATCCACTTTTCTGTCATTAACTCATGGGCATGACTGAACATTATCTGATTGGAGAGTGTTGGACTTGGCCCTTTTCCCGGAATTTTTTTGCTTTTAGCTCCCCTAATTCTGGAAGTCCCCCCTTGTAATAAAATTGTATAGGCCCTGTGTAGTTGAGATGCCCTGTGTATTATTAAAATCTATGCTAGGTGCAGGTGCCCTCTACCTTCAACATGGCTGCCATAGGCCCCTGTTACTGCAGTGTGGTCTTGTTAAGGCGCATTCTAGTTGCCAGGAGCTGGCTGAGTCCCCTGACATTGTTGCCATTCCAGCCTGCCTTGCCTGCCCACAGTTAGAGTAGGGAAGCTCCTGGCACCTTCTAGAATAGGGGCGGAGCTTAGTTTGGCCGCCTTAGAGGGTGGTCACCTGACCTGGGCCTATATAAGGAAAGGGAGGGAAACTTTCCAGTCAGTTGGGGGATCACTGACCTGGGGAACCCACGCAGGAGATTTAGGCGGTAGGGCCTAGTCAGGGACTTACGCCACTGAGAATGACAGGGCTTAGGTGCTGTCTCTTAAGTTGAGTGAGGTACCCTGAACTACCCACTGATCTGGCCCGGTGAGAGGGGAACCCAGGGACCATCTACAGTGACCTGCAGTGGAAGCCTGCCTGCAGCCTCCAACTCAACCCCCTTCAAGTAACAAGAAACTGATATTTACAAGGGCGCAAAAACCATCAAGCGCCAAGAAAAAGAAGACCTTCAAATTACCACAGGGCTGCTGGGGATCAACCAGGTACTGGGCTGTGCTGCATCTGCGCCCCTTAACCCTGTCCTGGACCCCCTTTGCTATCCTGCCACTGTCGTGTGGCCTGTCCTGCCTTGTCTAGACTGCTAGACTGCCTTTCTAGCGCTGTTCTGCTGTGCCCTGTGAAGCGCTGGATCTGAGAAGCGCTACTATTTAGACTGTCTGCACCCCTAAAGCGCTATCACTCTGAAGCGCTCTCCTGATGTGCCCAAGCGCTAAAATCGCAGAGTGCTGCTCGGCTCCTGTGCCCCATTTGGAGACTGCCCCAGCGCTGACTCGGCCCGAACTGCTGGGTGTGCCCCCACATCGTGTTTCACCCAAGCGCTGTGGTGTTCCTGAAGCGCTATACTCCTGAGGCGCTAGAGGTGCCAAGCGCCATCCTGCTGATCACGCTATGCCCTGTGAGAGAGAGCGCTGACCTGCCTCGTGGCGCCCCCCTGCCCCTGAAGCGTGGTCTGCCTGTGCCATCGGGCGCTGTGACCGAGTGTGCCTGGGGTCGAGAACCGCTGACGCGACCCCTCTGGGGCGCCCCACCCACTCTGCACCGGTGCAACGGTGCTGTATACCGCGCGGCCCGAGCTTGGGGAGGACCGCGGCGGGATCATAGAGAGGCCGGCGATATACTTGTTGTCCCCCTCAGCGGCCCCCGGAGCCCGGAGGAGGCCGCCGCAACATCCCCTCAAGCCGCAGTAGGCCTGACAAGGCCTGAAGCCATCTAGCCCGCCTCACGTGACGGGGGCGTCGGAAGTGACTCCGCCCCTGCCATGCTTTGATTGGCTGGCCACGACGTGCCCCTGCAGGCCGCGCTGCCATAGGTGGCTGCGGGAGCGCCCTACCTCCCCATTGGTCCCCGGGCGCGACAAGGCTTAAAGCAAGGGCCGGGACCGGGTGAGGCAACGGAGGACTCCCGGAGAAGAGCGAGAGCCCCTCTCATCCTACGGCGACCACCGGAAGGGGCCTGAGAGAGCCCGTAGCCGCAAGTAAAGCCCCGGGGGAGGGCGGAGAGCCAGAAACCGCCCCTCCCTCCGGAAAAACGGTTGCTGGGCCCCCTTTCACTACCGGAGCCACCCCTCATGCCGCAAGGGGCCCTGAGTGGCCCGAAGAGTCAGGTAAACCCCGGGGAGAGGGGGCGGAAGGCCGAAAAAGGCCCCAAGTTTGCCCCTTCCCTGGGGAAAACTGGTAACTGGGCCCCATTGGCCTATCTATTTACAGAAGGCCCTTCTGACTTGGAACTGGGCGAGAGCACCCCGGAAAGATTGAGAGGTGGCCCAATTAGAGGAGTTAACCCCTGACTAGGGGGATGGTTATGGAGACATGCTGCCCAGCTCTTTGTCAAAGAATGGAAATGTTGATGCATACCTAATGAAAGGTTTTCTTTGTGCTAGTTAAATGTCTCCATTTAATGAAATGTTTATCCAGGCCTAAGGAAATGTTCTACTCTTAGCCCTATGCAGGGTTTAACCTGGTGAATGAAATGTGTCACCCCAGCTAATTGAATGTTGTACCTTGCATGGAGGGTGTAGGCTCCTGTCTAGTGCTGCATCCTCTGAATGCCTACAGGTGGCCAATGAAATGATTATCCTTACCCACTGAAAGGTTTTACCTCTGCTCATTCCCTGGGCTATATTTAATGGAAGGTTATTCCTACCTGATGTGATGTTGCCTGACCTCTAATGTCTTGGGTCTTCCTGAGTGCACGTAAAAAGGTTTATTCTGACGTGAGGAAGTGTCCACCTTTACCAGATGACAGGGTTGTTTATCCCTGCCTAATGCCATGACTAGCGTGGCCTGATGACATGTTTATTCTGCATGAAATGTTTTACATTTAATGAAATGTGCTATCCTCATTTAAGGCACTGCTGATTCCTGCTGAAGGAAATGTTTACTCTTGCAGAGGAGTTTTAAGTAATGTTCACCCTTGCTTGGTGAGAGGTTAATTGCGTTACCTACTGAACAGGTTACTTACCTGAAGACCTGTGGACACTTGCTGCAGGATTTGCTCATCCTTGCCTGATGAGCTGGTTGTCCATGCTAATTCTTTCATGGAAGGTTCATTGTTAACTAATGAAATGCTAATTCTCTAATGGAATTGTTACAATAATAAAAGATCTGTAGTCCATAGATGTATCTTGGATCATTGCTTTATTCTTCAGTATAGGTCCATTACATTAGGATGTTATCAAGAGATAAACAAGAGACAATCAAGAGACCCAAGAGAGACAGACAGAGACCCCACCAGGAGCAGTTCCACTGCTCAGCCCTTCATACCAACTGACTTCTTCTTCCACTCAAACACTCTCAACATTCTGATGACATCACATGGACTGAGCAGCAGGGCAGGGGCAAGAACAGGGAAGATGCATCAATCACATTAGATTATAACAGGAATGTTATTGCGACATGTTAAATTGGATATTGAACTGCTCCCTTTTCTCCCCTCCTATGAAATGCTTTGATGAGTAATTGATACTGTGATTTTGTACTCCTGAACCTTAATCTTATATAAAAGTTATCTGATTTTTAATCAAACACACTGGAGTGGCGTCAGTCATTGCGTGCCTTTTAATGTCTCAGTGGTTGCGTGTGCTGTGTAGTCACTTAACACCTAAGATTTCGGGTGCCTACCTGCTCGTGCCAGGCTTCCCCCGGGGAACTGGTGACCCCATTTCCTACAGAGAGGTTTTAGGAAGAGCCCCAGCTCATTTACGGATGCCTTATTCCCAGGTTGTACATTCTTACTTTTTGGCTCCTTTTAAAATTAAACAGTTTCCTACAGATGTAGGTCACCTTCTGTGCTGCAAGTCCTCCTTTCCAGGTACCATGTTAAAATATTAACAAACGCTGTTGACCTGTTAAAAAATGCTGACCCCCCCACATCTCTACAAAGTGGCCGTGCTGAGACATCCAACTGAGTTGGCTTGATTGAGGTTTTCCAGCTGGCCTGTTTATTGTAGATACCATACAGATGGATGGGCTCGCCTCCATATGTCACTTTTTGAGCAAAAAAAGGGGATAATTGGCATTGTGCAGTAGTCCAGTGTTATATGCAAGGTAACATGTAAAATGGGTGTCAATCCTGCACTTTACCAGCCTAATTGTCTCGGTCTAGCAGTGCTGGATCATGCCTGTAAGGCCCAGGGGAGAGGACCAGTGGCATAGCAATGGTGTAGTCCCTTCTGCAAGCAAGGTATATTGATGCTGCAACCACGGGCTGTGCGGTAGTAAGCAGCCTTAGTGTGCATTGGGCCCCTAACACTTCAAGGCCGGTAGCACTGCCTCTGCTGCAGGATTGACAGGTGCTCTCCTGAAAGGGGCCCCTTACCTGAGTCTAACAGCCATGATCTCTGCCTGAGAAGCCATCAATAGGGGGTATCCTCCACTGGGGTTTACAATGTTGGACAACATCTGCAAGCCCCTGGAGAGGTGGGCCCTGTCCTGGCCCTGGAGAGCGATCAGTGGTGGTGGTGGAGAGGGAAAGGAGTTTCGAGTGACAGAACAAATAAAGGTCTGTAAAAAGTGATATTGGGAAGGGAAATTTCGGAATGCGCACCGTCAGTGTTGATCGAAAGAGTAGAACTCAGGAGATTAGGATGTATGAGAAAAAGGGAGAGATAAAAATAGAAGCAAAACTTTGAGAATCTGAGAGGGAAACAGATAGGGGACTTAAGTCAGAGCGGTGCAGAAAGGAATGATGATGGTAGGAAAGGCAATAGGGCTACAGGGAGTAAAATAAGCTGGTTGCAGGTGTTAAGAATGGGCAAAAAGGGGGGTTGCTGTGTGTGAAAGTGAGAGCAAATGGAATTTTGTCTGACAAGAGAGGGCACAGAGAATGGAAGACTGCAGAAACGGTTGACAACGTGGTTACAGAAGGAGAAATAAAATGACAGCAAGATGGCAGGGCTGCAGTAGGTTCCAGAAAAAAATTAGTGGTGTGCTACAAAGCAGCTAGAGTGGGGAGAGACAAGGATCAAATGGAAGGGGTTAGTGCAGGGGAAAAAAAGAAGAGTTGATGAGGATAGACAGATGTGAGAGATAGAGGAGGCGAGGAAAGGAACCGAGAGAGTTGTCAGTGTAGAAAGGGAGACCTGCAGAAAGTGAGATAAGTTTGTGATAGATGTAGAAGAGGAGCTGTGCGGAGAACAGGCGAGCTAGAGGAAAGAAGGAATGGCATGGAAAGAGCTTCAGTATAAGCAATAGCATTGAATACTGAGAAAAGTAGTTGGGGGAATATTATAGAGTGATGCAGGAGAGAAGATGGAAGAAGAGAAAACCGTTTTAAGAGAGGGAAACGAAGAGTAGGATAGAAGGGAAAAAAGAATCAGCAGAGGTTTGCCAGACTAGAAAGATGGAGGAGAGGGCTGCAAGAGGAGAGTCGTATTACTGAAGATCAATGGCGGCAACTCCATTGGAGTGGAAGAGCGTTGCCCCAGTTAAATGGCCTCCAAAGCCCCAGAGATGTAATTTATTACCATTTTATTTTTCATTATCCCATCTTGAACCGAGTGCCAGGATGGGGCGGGGCCTGCTGAGTAACAGCAGTGGTGAGCTACCTGTGCACTGTTTAAAGTGTGCATGTCTCTTTGGCTGGCCTTCTTGCGATGGCTAGCCAGCCATTCGATTTTTAAACGTCTCAACCCAACTGTCTTCAGACAGCTGGGGTGAAAGCAAGTGCCGGCCTTCAGTGCGCTGGGGGAGCGCCAAGAGAGGCCAGTCCCTCTAATTATAGCACAGCTCACATGCTGATTAACAGCATGTGAGCAGCACCAGGATTGGTCAAGGGAGTTCGCTGTGCCCGTTGTGCAGTCGATGGTCTCACATAAGAAGAGGCCCAAATTCCGGAGCGAGAAGGACGTGTGTTTTTATTTTTTTGTTTTATTTTCACGTGCACCCACTTGCCAGACCCCTCCTTGTAGATGCCTGCTGCCAGTGCTGAAGATAAATCCAGGTTAGGTAATGCAAATTAATTCTATTCCACCATTAGCGAATCAACATTGATGTCGTATGCTTAGAGTGATTTTAGTGAAGTGCATGATGCTTTTAATATGACTGAAACATCTATTTGGAAAAGTACAACACGAATTAATGTGATGATTTTGAGAGGTGAGACATAGGCATGAAGCTTTTCTGTGGTAAATAGGCAATATTCTATTTTACAATTATGCAGCATTTATTTAGATACTTTAGATGATATTTGAAACACAGCACATGCATTAGACTACCCATTTACAATTACCAGACATTGGGCAAGACACCATTGTTCTGCTTTCATGTATTTTCTATTGTTAAACAGTTGTAGATTAAGGGCCTGATTTTGAGCTTTGTGGTTGAGATACTTAGTCACAAATGTGATGGATATCATGGCTGCCGTATTACAGGTGCATTGTATCCAATGGCACCAGTAAATTGGCAGACTGGATGTCTGTCACAATTGTGATGGTGTAACCCATCCGCTAAACTCAAAATCAGGCCCTAAGACCTCTTTATAAATGCTTCTGTTACCTACTCATAATGGCATTCCTCCTAGCCCTTCTCCCTCGCCTTCCTTCTTAACATATATGGCTGCCTTGCCTCCTGTTAGACCTCTCCTCTGTCAAAATAAAAGCCCCTCCCACACACTCCACCTCCTGTACATAAACAAGCCACTCATTTGGCCCGTACCTGGAGGGTGGAAAGGAACCTGAAGGAAGGTGAGGGAGAAGGACTAGGAGTATTGACATTATTGATAAGTAATGGAAGCATTACTTCCCTGTCCCTAGCTCAACTGACGAGATAAAAAAGTAAACAGCAATCGAAAACTGGTTTGCAATCACACCCACATTTAATATAGTTCAATGACTGCACACAGAAATAACTCTATTCATTTAAGGAGGACAAAACTCTGTGACCAGAACATTATCAGAATGTTACAAATCAGCAATCCTATAGGGATGAAATAATGTGGATGGAGTAACCCTTGTTGCATCCCTAGAGATCTCTAAAACTTAGGTCCCTCGCTAATCAGCTACCATTGCAACCATACTGCGAGTAGAACGTCGCTGAATCCCAAGAGGAGGAACCACATCCTTCACCTCATATGCCAAGATAATCAAAGAACGTATCCATCTTCTTAAAGTAGCCGTAGATGGATTTTCCCCTGTCTTGGCTGGTCCAGAATTCACAAACAAGGCATCCTCCCCCGAATGTAAAGAGCAGTCAGAGACAGAAAAGAACACTTAGGCCATTCGAAAATGTGCCATCCAATTAAGTTCAGAGTGTTGGACCTGGTATCTCCCTGCCTGTTGACATAAGACTTCATCACCAGATTGTCGGTCCAAACCAACACTGCTATAGACGCGCGAGCGCGTCAAACAAGATGGCCGCCATTACCGGAGCTCCGTAACTCCCTCAGCCCGACTTCTTTTCAAACGCCGATTTTTGTGTCAGGAAGTCGGCGGAAATGCTGGCGCTTACCTCACAAAGTGCTTGCCGACTTGAGGAGTGATTTTGGGGCAATTTCCTGTGGAGGAAGTACGATTTCTGGCTCCATGGTTCTGGACCCCGGTCTCTCCTTCAGGTACTGCCGAGTTTGAGTGCTTGGGGACGGAGCAACTTCTGTGACAGAGCCTGGCTTGGGCCTAGCCATGCCTCCAGTCTAATTTAGCTGCTGCACCTGCTGCTTTTAAGAGTTTGTTGGTTTTTTTGGTGATAATTACCTCATTTTTCTTGCATTTTGAGGCTGTTTTTCTTCTTTTTATCAATTTACACATATTGCAGAGCCTTTACTTCACCTCAAAATGGATTCTAAGAATTCCAATGCTAATAAACGTAAGCAGCAGGTTTCTCCTCCTCCAGCAAAGTCTAAGATGGTAGAGTCTTCAGACCCTGCTTTTGCTCTAATTTTGGAGAAAATTAAAGCACTATGCTTTAATACTGATACAATTGCTTCAGAAGTCAAAAATATCCGCAAAGATATGGCCTCTATGTCAATGAAAATTTCTGACAATGCCATTAAAATTCAAGATAATAAAAACAAAATTGACACTTTTACACCTTTACTGGCCAAAATTGTTCCAATGCATACTCAACTGTTGGACATGGAAAATCGTAATAGGCAATACAACCTGCGTATTTTTAATTTGCCTGAAGAAGTTGAGGGGACAAGCTGTCGTTTATATCTTGAATCTCTTCTACCGGGCCTTTTGAATATAAAATTCACTGAAAAATTTGATATTGATAAAGCCCACAGAGTCCCTTCCCATCGAAATCCTAGACATACTAAACCCAGGCAAATGATTTTCAAGGTTCTGCGTCATCATCATTTGGTCCTCATTCGCAAGGCTGCAAGAGAAATTCCTTCCTTATTAGTGAATGGGACCAACATTTTTATTCACCAGGACTTTGCCAAAGAAACTGTTGCTATTCGCAAAGAGTTTTCTGCCTATCGTCCACAGCTGCGACACCTTGGATTTAAATATGGTCTTTTTGATCCTTCAACGATGCGTGTCTGGAAAGACAATGTCACCAAATCTTTTCAACGTCCTGAAGATCTTCGTTTGTTTCTTGATCAGCAAGCTCCTCCATCTATGGATACTCAGGATCCTAATACTTGACTTCGAATAGCATGATTTTTCTTGTCACATCTTTGCTTATTCTTATACTTATGGGCTCCAACGGTTTCTGGCCATTCTTGTGGAACGGGTGTGCGTTTCTTTGTCCTTATTTATGTTCCTTGTTTGTCTCCTTTCCTTTTTTGCTTTCTTCCTATTGTGTCTTTCCTTTTCTTACTCTCTGCATAGAGTCGCTCCTTTTCCATGGCTGTTTCTCCATTCCTCTTTTTCTGTGTCATTCTTTTGTCCTTTTCTCTTAATGCACAATGGCTAATATTCATAATGTTAAAATTGTTTCTCTTAAAGTTAAGGGTTTAAGGCATCCGGTAAAACGCACTAAGATCTTAGATTACCTGCGTGCGTGTAAAGCTGACATTTGTTTTATTCAAGAAACGCATGTTGATGATAAAATTCTCCAATATATGAAGAAAAAATGGGTTGATAATATTGTTTCCTCCCCGCACAGGGAAGAAAAAATGGGGTTGCAATTCTCTTTGCAAAACGGTTACATTGTCAGATTCTTAATAAGTTTACAGACTCAGAAGGTAGATTTATAGTGGTTAAGGTTAAAATTCACAACTCAATTTACTTTTTGCTTAATGTTTATGGTCCTACGGCTGACGACCCTTCTTTCTGGTCTGCTTTAACTTCTGAGGTACTGAAGTTGGGGCAGGTTCCTTTGATTGTTGGGGGGGATTTTAATGTAATTATTGATCCGTTACTAGATAGGCTTTCCACTACAAAATTCCGTCCTCCTTAAGTGTTTCATGCCTTTAAATCTTTCCTTCACACAACCAAATTAGCTGATATATGGAGGTTACACTTTGCTACGGAGAAATGTTTTTCCTTTTTCTCTAATCCCCATAATTCTCATTCCAGAATTGATTATTTTTTGCTTTCACCTTCTTTACTTCAATCAGCCACCAACCCTGTTATAGGTAATATTGATGTTTCGGACCATGCATTGATTTCCTTTGTGTTAAATATTTCCTCTACTTTTACTAAGCAAAATCGTTGGCGTATGAACACAAATATAGTTCTCAATGATAAACATAAGCCCAAACTTTTACAAACTATTCAAGACTATTTTTTATTCAACCCAGAAGGTTCAACTTCTATTGTGAATGTGTGGGATGCCTTTAATGCCTACATTAGAGGTGCCACTATTTCTATTATGGCACATGAAAATAAACAATTTAACTCTAATGTTAAACATTTGGAAAAACAAATTGCTAAATATGAACGTTTATTTATTTCCTCTAATGACCTTCAGTACAAATCTAAACTGCAGAAGCTTTGTTATGAAATTAATGCTATACTTAGTACTAGAGCAGGAATCCAACTTACAAAATCTAATGCTAAATTTTGCTTTAACACCAATAGATCTAGAAAACTTCTTGCAAACTATTTACGTATTAAGAGGGATAAAACTCAAATAACATCGATTCGTAGTCCTAATGGTCGAGTTGCTATTTCCCATAATGATATTGTACAAGAATTTTTAAATTTTTATTCTCATTTATATAGTAAACCAGTACCCTGTGATGACTCTTTAACTGATTCCTTTTTAAATCCGTACAAATTACCTCAAGTCTCTCCTTCAGACAGATTAAGTTTAGATTCTCCGATTTCTTCTGATGAAATTCTACTTGCTATCAAAGCACTTCCCAAGAACAAATCCCCGGGCCCAGATAGTATCCCTGCTGAATTTTATAAAGAATTTCAATCTTACCTTTTACCTTATTTAAGTTCACTTTTTTCCCATTTTGGTTCCTCTGGCACTATTTCAGGCTCCTTTACGGACGCTTTAATCATTGTTTTACAGAAACCTGATAAGAACCCTACCCTGGTTGCTAATTATCGTCCTATTTCCTTAATAAACCAGGATTGTAAACTTTATGCCAAAATTCTTGCCACTAGATTAGCTCCCATCCTTCACTCCATCATTCATCCAGATCAATCTGGTTTTATGAAAAATAGGTATTCGGCTAACAATACTAGATCCCTCTTATACGTTATTGAGCAGAGTCCATATCTTGCTTCCCCTGCGGGAGTGATGGCTTTGGACGCAGAAAAAGCTTTTGATAAAATTCATTGGCAGTTTTTATTTAAAACTTTATTGTCCTTTAATTTTGGTGCCCATTTTATTCGTATGATTTCTGCTTTATATTTTGCCCCTACTGCTCGTTTGTTTATTAATGGTCAAATTTCCACTCAATTTTCCCTCTTTAGAGGTACTAGGCAGGGTTGTCCCCTTTCTCCACTATTGTTTTTAATAGGAATTGAGCCTTTTCTTAATTATATCCGATGCAATGATAATATTCAGGGGATTGCGATAAATGATGTCATGATTAAAACTTTGGCCTATGCTGATGATGTTTTATTGTTTATTAGTAATCCACTTTCTTTTGTTCCCTCCCTATTAGACATTATTAGAAAATATTCGGTGGTTTCTGGTTATAAGTTAAATGTAAGTAAAACAGAATTTTTTCCCTTGAATGCTTTTTGTACCCCGGATATGCTACCGAACACAGATATTATTTGGCAGAACAGTAAGCTGAAATACTTAGGTATCCTATTTGCCTCCTCGTTACCTGCTACTTTAAAACTTAATGGTGACTTTATACTTGAATATATTAAGAACAAAACGTCCAAATGGTCTCCCCTTTTCCTCACCTGGTGGGGTAGAATGAAAGCTATAAAAATGAATGTTGCACCAAAAATTTTCTACTCATTGGCCATGATTCCCACTCAGTTCCCTCTTAAATTTTATAAAGATATTGACAGACTGTTATCTAAATTCCTTTGGTCTAATAAGGTTCCTCGTATTGCTTATAAGAAATTAAAACTCCCTAAGTCCCAGGCTGGCTTTGCTATTCCGGACTTTTACCTCTACCCTAAAGCTTTTATTTTAAAGCAAAGCGCCTTATGGTTTACAACCTCTCATATGGTCACACCTCCAATTTGGCTTGATATTGAAACTTCAATTGTTCGTCCCTTTTCATTGCCCTCTTTGCTGTCAATGTCTTCTACATCCAAGGTTATTCATAAGTCCTCTATCATCAAATCCTCTAGATTAATAATTAATGATTTGGATTCTAATTTTGAATTACCCTTACTCTCCACAGTCCACTTGTCTTTATGGCACAGTGCTTTACTTAAACTAAATAGAAACATTAATTTCTGGTCCTCATGGATTTCAAAAGGAATTTTTTATCTCAAAGATGTCTTTTGTGGTACTGCTTTTATTCCTTTTGAGCAACTACGGTTGAAATTTGATATCCCAGCATCCGATTTTATAAAATACCAAGCTTTATGTAATTCAATTTTGGACTCTTTTCCCAATGGTATTCCTTCTTCCACCACTAATGACCTATTGACTTACCTTGCAGCTGTTACACCATCCCCCAAAGCTGTCTCGTTCTTTTATAAAAAATTTACTTCTTTCCAGGGCTCCAATGTTGGTACAATATCATCTTTTTGGAATACTGAATTGTCCATTTCCCTATCAGATGACATATGGTCATCAATATGGCTTAACAGTATTTCTGGTTGGCTTCCAGTGTCTTTGTATCAAACTAATGCTTTTATTTTATTTAATGCCCTATGGACCCCATTTCGATTATGCCATGCGAAATTGTTACCATCTGATGTTTGTTGGCACTGCACTTCTAGCTCTGGATCACTTCGTCACATGTTATATGAATGTCCAGTTATTTTAAAATTTTGGTCGGATGTTTGAATTGTAATTTCAAAATTTTACCTGTACAAGATGATATTTCTTATGCTATGTTAATATGTAAATCAGTTGCCCTTTCCCATCCTCTTAGTGAGTCAGAAGCTAAGTTATTTAATTTATTAATCACAGCTGCTTTAAAATCCATTACTTTTTGTTGGAAAGATGCTTCTTCTCTTTCAGTTCATGCCTGGTGGTCGTGGATTATCTTTACTAGAAAAGGAGCACAGCTGTCTCTTAAAGGCGTTGTTCACAATTCGCAGTCCTTTCAATCTTTTTGGTCTCCTATTGATTCGTATGTTATGCAATGATTCATGGGTTATGTAATGCGATGACCTCAAGTTCTACTCTGTATTTTGATACTTAATTTCTCCTATGTTACCGGCCTTTATAATTCACTTTAATTATGACTCTATTATGTTGTATTTTACGATTCTATGATATGTCCCCTACCCCGTCCCTTCCCTCCCTTTTTCTCCCCCTTTCCTATTCCTTGGATCATTGCAATTTCATCATTTACGCATATGAGAATTATTCTTTTGTATTGTATTTGTCTAATTTCTTCTGTTTGCATATTGTTTCGATAAAATCATTCTGAACTCAAACCAACACTGCTTTCCTCTTGATTTGATTTGATTTGATTTGATTTAAGGACTTGTAGAGCGCGCGAATGCCCTGGGGCGTCTTGGCGCTGGATCAGATGGTCAATCAAGCCTGCAGAACTAGAAAGGGAGGCTACTCCGAGAAGAGCCAGGTTTTTACGGCCTTTCAGAACGCTAGAAGAGAAGGACTGTTCTTCTTTATGAAAAGAGGCAACTGATTCCAGGTCTTAGCTGCGTGCAGCAGTAAACTTCTCCCCCTCCATCTCAATTGTTTAAATCTGGGGATTTTGATTAGTTTTGGAATGCCTGCAAATAAACCAAGGCAGGCAAATCATCCTTCTACTCCCTCCTGTTCAATGACCTCTGAGAGCCCCATAGAGGCCAGAGCCCAGGACCTATTCCAATTGGAGCCATGTCCCCCAACCCGAGAGGCTGGCATGCATCATTAGCACTACTGGAGTAGGGGGAGATAGGTGAATCCCACTTTCAAGATTATCCCGATCCAGCCACCACAACAGATCTCCGTGGACCTGGACCAACATCTAGATGTAGGCTTAGTGATTGGGTAAAACTGGTGACCAACGGGCGAGAATCCACCAGACCAGCTAGTGCAGGTGATGCCTGGCCCAAGGAACTAGGAACACAATCGAAGCCAAGTGACCCTGAACCCACAAGCAAATGATCGCCCTTGGAGCACTCTAAGCCATCAAAGCCAGAACCTGATCCTGCAAGCTGATCAATCTCCATTTCGATAGAGTCACAAGCCCTTAGTGAGTCTGAAAATGAGCCCCTATGAACATCAAGTCCTGGGGCGGGACCAGAGAAGATTTTTCCCAATTTATCAAAAAGCTGTGTTACTGGAACACCTGCAGAACCATTCCTACGTGTTCCACCCACTGGACATTGCTTTTGAAGATTGAACAAACAGGTTGTCTAGATAAGAATCAATGAATACCCCTTCTGGGTGAGGAATTGCCCCCAGAATCTTTGTGAACAGTCGGTGAGATGTTTTGAGATCAAAGGAAAGCACACAAGATTGGAAATGATCATCCTCCACCGGAAAATAAGGAAAATGCTGAGAGGGAACTGTTGTTGGGGCGTGAATGTAGGCATCCTGCAGATCTATTGAAGCAAAAAAATCTTCTGGCCTACCAGTGGAAGGATAGATTGTGCTGTTTCTAAGCACACAAGGACGTGGTAACCAATACGGAGGACATTAAAAAGTATTTATGCCTCTCTGGAGATTCTGTCTACCTGTTCCAACTTTCCTTCTCTAAATACCAGCAATTCCAAGAATTGGGTGAGGTGGGATAAACTTTTTAATGCCCTCTGTACAGGTTTCTACGTCATTGTGTATTTAGATGTTGAATTAGAGGCAGGCATGGGGCCTAGCCCAGCCTTGTTTTCTCTTTTGATGATAAAGATATTTTGCACTGTTAACATCCAAAAATAAATGGACCTTATCCAAAACAAAATGCCCCTTCACCTTCAGAACCAGGGACAGGATGGAGTAAGACCCTTTCCCCACTTCTGCGACAAGCACCTTGCAGATTGCCCCTTATTTCAACAGGCCAAGACTCTTTCCGGAAGAGCCTGCCCGGATCTGGGGGAGTGTGCTCAAACTCGATTACATAACCATTGGACATAACATCCAAGACCCACTGATCCATCACATCCCACTTCCACACCTATTGGAAGTGCTGAATCTTGCCCCCACAGTCAGACTATCATGAGGACTGTGGTTGTCAGGAGTCATTCTTTGCTGGACCCTTCTGAATTGGGACATTGTGCTTGGGTGAGAACCGAGGCTGAAACCTCCTCCAATATGAGAAATGATGGGCCTCATACTTTGGGGAGTCTTTAGAGGCCCCATTCCAGTTTTTCCCAGATGAAGAGCCACTGTTATAGGGTAATGCATGTTTTTGCACCTTCTAAGCCTTTGAAATTATAGACCGCAACTGTTCCCCAAAGAGAGACTGTCCTTCAAAAGGAATCTTCATCAGCGACAACTTCTCCACTGGATCCGCACACCATTGCCTCGAGCAGAGAGATCTCCTGACCACAATCACGGCTCCTATGGACATAGCCAAAGAACTGGTATCTGAAGAAATATCTGCAAGCAACCATGCCTGTTGTTCCATAGCTGCCAAGAGATCAGAACGTTCCAATCCCTCCTGTACTGCCACAAAGTCCTGAACCAAGGATTGTGCTGAGTAAGCCGAACAAATACTCGCTTTCATTGCCAGATTCTCCGCAGCAAAAGTCCTTTTAATATCAGAGTCCATCTTTCTATCAGTCACATCAGTGGGAGTACAGTCCTCAGTATTAATGGCAGTCTTAGCAATAATAGTAGCCAAAATAGAGTCCAGGCAAACCGAATGAGGGAGAGTGTCCTCCCCTTCTAATAGAAACACCTTCTGCAGAAAACTAGGGATCTGAATCTTATCATTATCCTTCATCTCACTCATTACCATATGTTCTATTGGTGTATTTGGACATTTCCCACCAGTCCACTACAAAAGTAACAAAAGGTTGTGAAGGAGACCTTAGCCTACGTATACCTTTACTTTAGTATGTGCACTTTTCATAAAAAAATACGGTTTCCTTACACTTCATTTCAGTCAGCCTGTCCTTTGTTAGGCTTCACGCCCACAAGCACTGTGCTCTGTTCATGAAAGGAGGACTTGTTTTACCAGACTCTCATGAGGGCTGAAGCAGGTGTACAGGTTTGAGGCCTTACTTAAGATTAAACCTAGGGTGCAGAAAACAGAAGACGTTTAATGAAGACACCAGGGAAGAGAGCATCTTCATCCTTACACTATGATGAGGTTGTTGATTTGATACCAGTAACTGGGGTTAAATGTGGAGTTATTCATCTTATGCTATAGTAGCGAAGGAACCTACTTGATATATTGGCAACTATTTTAACACTTTTGATGATGAGGATGAGGAAGGCGAAAGCCGAAATGCATATGCCTAACATAAAATCAACTTGTGTCCCATGAGTGCTGGACCTGCTTTTTGTAGCTGTTATATTTAACGTGTCTCACCCTTCACGTCTGCAGGAGAGAGCACCCGTCCTGAGTACTGCAGCGAAGGGTGAACTTGGAGATTTGATATATATATATATATATATGTATATATATATTCACTGAAAAAACCATAGGTTATAGACCATATATAGTTAGGGATTAGCATTCAAAAAACCTTATTTTACTCGCACAAAACCATTGAAATTCGCATATATAGTTAGTTGCACTAACTATATATCGCGCACCCGCAATCCACTGCTGATGATGTCACATATTACATCATTCATGACATGGTCAGTGACATCACTGATGACATCACTGATGACATCTCAAATGACATCACTGATGACAACATTCAGTGACTGTATGTTTCTGTAAAGTTAAAATATGTCTTACATATTGAAGAATGAGTGGATGTATAAGTGTCTGGATGAAGGATTTAGTAGGTGCATGACTGACTGTATGAGTGAGTGATTAAATGTGTCTCACTGAGTGCATGGGTTAGTAACTAAACTGTCTTAATTTGTGCATCATTATGTCTGTTGTTCTGACCTCTCATGTTTACAAGTTCACACAATAATGTTTCAAATGAACTCTGAACTCTCAGTACACCTGCTAATCCACTGCAATCTTTCATAACATCATTTTTAATTAACCATTCAAATTACATCTTTCAAAGAACACATCCATGCACCCTAACTTTCTGTTTTCAGCAATGGAAATCCAGCAATCACTACTAATGAATCATTTGCACTCAAACTCCACAGTTTTTTTTCATTACAAACTTCACTATTTCAACTGCCATTTCATTCCCACACTTCAACTGACTGCAGCAAAAACTCCTCTCGCCATGTTTTCAGTCTGGATTCTTGGACATAGCTACATCCACTGGGCTCACAGGTATGCTGATAACAGAAATTTACACAACCTCAATTTACAAAATGTGGAAATCAAATGGATTGGCCGAAGAGGATTGAAATGTCACCAATTGATACCATTGGTGAAAACCTTTTTACATTTGCCAAACCCTGACCTCATAATAGTGCACTGTGGAGGAAATGATTTGGGCACTTTGACTGGGGTAGGTCTGGAAATGCTCTTAAAAGACACCTTTGAGCAATTGATGACACTTTTTCCTCAAACTGCCTTGGTATATTCCAATATATGCCAAAGACAGAAATGGAGGTGGTCCAATCAGTTTTGTCCACAAATTGAAAAAATGGAAGCATGTAAATAAGTCTGTTTCAGCTTACATGAGAGACCATGGAATGGGCTCGATCTACAACAATAACTTGCGTTATTACATGCAAGATATCTACAGAGAAGATGGCGTGCACTTCTCAGATGAGGGGAACAGAGTTTTCATACAAAATTTAAGACTGTGTATTGGTACCTACTTATAAGTACCTAGAACGTACACAGAACCCAAAAGCTCTTTTCAGAGCTACCTTAACTATAATTACTCTTTTAAAATTTCGAATGTACCTTTTTTCACTAATTTTCACTTATGTTCGCTTCACGGTTCGCTACCCGGTTCGCGTACCGGCAGCTAACAGCGCAAAAAATTCACATTTTTTTTTCGACATATATGAGCCTCCTCAGCCACCCTCAGAAAACATAGGGGGTCAGGATACGTCTAAAGTGCCCCCTTCTACCCATTCTGAACATTATTTACCCTCCATCTTGTATCTCATTTCTACCGAAACACAAAATGGAGGACTCCCGTAACGCTGCAGGTTCGCGTACCGGGACACGCACTGACAAGCACTCGCTCAAAAAAGGTGGGAAAGTAATTTACAAAAAAAACACAGAAGACACTTTCACCAATTAAACATTAGCTCATACTACATACCAATCCCTACCATTTCCACAAATTTGGTTGGAATTCCATTTAGCCATTTAGCATGTAGACCTCTCTAAATTCCCTGAGGTAAATTACTTCACAAAACACATCTGAAGTGTTGGAATTGACAACCAATTAAAATGTTACTTTCAATTTCTACTATTATATCATGACATTTGATTGGTTATGTACCTGAATATATATAAAGAAAGAGAGAGAAACACAGCCATTTTGACTACTACTTCTTGAAGTACATATCAAGTACATTTCAACTGATAACTTGAAGTTCTATTTGAAAGGTAAGATGTTATTTTAAAAACTGAAGTATGTTCTGTACTGTAAGCTAATTAGGAAAACATTTTCAGATAGTTATATACTATCCCTCTGTAATACTTATAGAATAAAATAGACTTCTCTGTTTTAGTTATGGATGGAGTTAGACTTGTCTTGTATAATTAAGAATTGACTTAGTTTATTTCATAAATTTTTTCATATTTGTACTTCCAGTTTGATGCCATACACTGCCCAACGAAAAAGTCACTGTTTAAAAAAACCAAACTACCTGTCTGTACTTAAACCCAACAGTGCCCTATCTGTACTGATATATTTTTTTAAAATTCATTTTACAGCACAAAAATGGAAGGAGAGAACAAAACTAACTTGGAAATTGTTGCAGGAAGCAAAACAGATACAGAAATTGACTCTGAATTCTATGATGATTCACGGGACTTTGAACTTCTGCAATGTGTGGAAGCAGTAGATTTCCTACTTGAAAATGAAAAAAAAACTGACAATGAATTATTAGAATTTCTTTTTAATTTTTAAAAAGAATCAGAAACATAAATTTTTATTTAATAATTCAAAAAATGTTTGAGACATTATTCATTTTTATATGTATTTTGTAAACTAGTAGCAAATTGATTATAATGTAAAGTCAGACTTTAAATATACTGTGCAACTTTTTTGTGTTACATAGTAAGTTTGCTCATAGTTACTTCCTTTCTTCCACTATATTATCTCCAATGTGTATTTAACATCTCTTTATCATCTCCTGCCTCCATATTGTTTCGGCTTTCCAGACAGACTATGGTATGAATTCCATATACCACAAAAACTTCAGAAACAACTTGCAAGATATCTACAAAGGAGACAGTGTTTATTTATTTTTAGACTCTGCATTGGTACCTACATGTTGCTATGTAAATAAAAATAAACAAAAAAAAACAACAAAACGAACAATCAATAAACATACAATATTTTGAAAGTCAATCATTCTTGTTTTCTTATAGTACGCTCCCCGGACCGCTTTCTGGTGCGCGTACCGGGCGCACCCCACGAAAATAAACATTTTTTTTTTTTGCCCCGCGGGGCCCTTTTAAAGCCTCCACATCAAACCTAGGGGGTCAGGGAGGATCTACTATGCCCCCTTATGGTCATTTGCCCCTTCGTTTTGGCCTCCTCTTGTCTCTCGATCCTACCGAGAGACAAGATGGCGGCCGCTCCGGACTGTTTCGAATGTTGACAGACACCGGAGAGCCAATCAGCTTCGCTTCGCAAAGTTCCGTTACGCGAAAAGTACGCGAACCGGAGCGCTACCCGGGACGCTGTCACAGATATATCTGTTTTTTAAAACGTTAATTTCTCAAAATCCACTGGAGCACATATATTGAGACCCAGCAAAGGCACATCGGGCTAACAGTCCCTACAATTTTGCCAAGTTTCGTGCAAATCCATTCAGCCATTTGAGCTAAAAGTGAGGCCAAACGCCCTATGGAAAAATGAATCGGAAAAACGCGTTTTGGGACCCCCTTTTTTCTCGGCCCCCCCTTGACGAAACCCCCCCAATTTTTAAGGGGCTGCTCAGAAACAAAATGTGCCATTTTCCTGAAAATTTCAGCCGATTCCGTCCACAAACGCCACAGTTATTAGACATAGAATTTTCAAAAGTCCCATATAGAAAAAATCCTAACTATATATACCTACTGGCGACCGGTAATATATATATATATATATATATATATATATATATATATATATATATATATATATATATATATATATATCAGGAACACTCCAAACTTCAGCATGCAAGTAAGGCACTGACTCCGTGAAATTGATGATCCCAAATAAGTTTTATTCACTCATTAGGCTGCTTGACGCGTTTCGGCGGTAAGCACCCGTTCCTTGCACTTTCCTTCCTCTGGGAAAAACGGACTGCGAGACCACAACTTCGTGCTGCAATTTGTTTTTTTATTCAGCCACCATTTTCGCCATGACGCATTTCTGCCTCACTCGGCCTTGTTCATATAACGCGCTAGGGAATTACCATGCTGTTTTTAAAGTGCCAATGTGTACACATGTGATGTTTTGTATTTAATAGACATAAACAACATACTTTAGATGCATACTGATGTTCGTGCAATTTTGTACTTCAATGTGCAAAGTGCTGCCATAAATAAGAATTTAACTTATTTAAAAACAGATTTAAATAGTAAAACTAATTCATAGGATAATTTAGGTAAAATACCAACCTCAATATTCTAAAATCTTTTTTTGTATAGAAAATCCAGTTTGTCATGTACACCACATTCATATATATCATTTGTAGGCCTATGTATTACACTACCTAAAATTCATAACATTGAACATGGTGAAATTATAGCTTGTAGTTAAAAACTCACTGTATACCGTTGTTTTGGGATTAATACCCTACTCATTGTTTGTCACAGAATATATCTATTATATCACTCCATGCTTCATGAATATTCAGTTAGGTCTCATCTTTGCCTAACTGCCAATTTGAAATGTTAATTTACTTTTCCCACCTTTGTTTACTCAGCTGGACCTACAGATTGTTGTTGTCGTAATGTACATTGTTCTGCAGACTTTCTTTGTTATATTTTGCTATGCACATTGATACTAATCACTGCATTTACAACCATACTTGCATTTTTCTACATGTCGAACGTCACAAATTAAAGATCAAGTGCTAAGAATCAATGTAGTGCTTCCAATAAAGTTTGTTGTATATAAAAAGTGTGTTGTTAAGTGTGTTGTTAAAAATTTCATCCACTTTCATTATGACAAAATGTTGCAGCGGTGATACATTTGAACGACTCTTTCATATGTATATATTCCTTGTCATATATAGTTTCATTTCATTCTGCCCACCTTATTACATTCATAAGCATGTATGTAAGTCTTCACTGGAGTTGTGTCCATTCAGGCTCTTAGAGTCTAGCTCTAGTATATATTTTGTTTAGAGGAGACGGAGTTTAGCCTCACGATTGCCTCCTTGTCGGAATACAATTGATTAAAAAATATGTTAGTAAATCCAAATGGTTGTCATGTTTTTCTTTAAAATGTTGTGCCATCGGATATGTGGGGTCACTGTTGGTGATTGCCCTCATGTGCTGCCGTATGCATTTGTGAGCCTGTAGTTTAGTATTGCCCACATACTGCAGGCCACAGAGGCAACCCAATACATACACCACATACTCCGTGCGAAATGTTAGAAATTTAGATATCTTGATAGGGTGCTGTGAGAAAGGGGTATTGTACACAGTCTTGTTAATTCCACACTTACATGCTCGGCAATTGTTGCATTTCACAAATCCTTTGAGAGCTGTTAACCAATTAGCAGATGGTTTAATTTTCAGGACTACTGCTCACTATAGAAACTTTCATGGATTGTGATTTCCTATAGGTGAGACTAGGATGGTTTAGCATCATTCTACCAATTACCGGGTCTCTGCGCACTATTGACCAATTTTATTTCACAATTTTGCACAGAGAATTATGTTGTTGACTATATGTTAATATTAGCCTAGTTTCATTTTCGATCTTCTCATTCTGGTCCTTGGTTTCTTTTACTTTCTTTGTTAGTAATGCTTGTCTGTCTAATAAATTTTCTTTTTCTCTGGCTATGTCAATTATACTAGCTTTATAGTCTCTCTCGATAAATCGTTCTTTACTTTGTTGCTGTGCTTCCCTTAAATCTTTGTCAGTACTACATGCTCTTCTAATCCTCAGCATTTCTCCATATCGTATACTATGTAATAAATGCTGAGGATGATGGTTGGTGGCATGCAGTAGACTATTACATGCTGTTGGTTTGCGGTAAAGGCGGGTTTCAATTCTCAGGTTTTCTATATATACCTCCAAATCGAGGAAGTACAGTGAACAGTCACTTATGGTAGCTGTGAATTGAAGATTCAGCTCATTTTGTTTAATGTTCTTAACAAACTCATCTGCTGTTTCTCTCGTTCCCCGCCATATGACAAATAAGTCATCTATATAGCGTAGCCATAGTCTTATATGGTTGTCTGTAACTTGTTTGTGTTGTTTGTTCAGAACCATCTCCTCCCACCAACCCATGTGGAGGCAGGAGTAGCTAGGGAAAAAGCATGCCCCATAGTTACTCCTTTGGTTTGTTGTAGGATCTGGTTCTGGAATAGAGAGTAATTATTATTTAGACAGTACATGATCATTGTTATTAACAACATCTTATTGTGTTGGGCAAGCTGTATTGGTCTAGAATTCAGGTAGTGCTCAACTGCCCGTACCCCATCTTTATGATATATACTTGTGTATAGGGATGTTACATCTAAACAAATAATTAGATCATCTGCTTGCCATGTATAGTCATTAATACGTCTTAGAAAATCGCTAGTGTCTTGTACAAATGAGGGTAAACTTTTGACATAGTCCTGTAAAAAGAAATCAATATATTTTGATGAATTCTCCAGTAAACTGCCCATCGCCTATATTATTGGTCGACCTGGAGGTGTTGTAACATTCTTGTGCAGTTTTGGAATAAAATATATGACGGGCATCACTGGATGTTCATTTTTAAAAATTTGAACTTGTCCATGCTGAGTAAACCCGCACTTCGCCAAACGTTCAATTTGGAATCGTATTCGTTCCATGGTGCCCGTACTGTTTGTACATTGCTTCTTTTATAGCAGTTTTTATCATCCAATTGTAGATTCGCCTCTGCCATATACATATTTCTTGGCCAAATAACTAGATTACCCCCTTTGTCTGAGTTTCTAAGGTTTATCTGATCATTTGATTGTAGTTTTTTCAGCAGTCTAAGATATGCATTTTGTTGAAAATTATACTTTTTACGAGTTCTATTTGGATGAATCTTGAGATTTTTTATTTAACTTGTTATTAATTCACTGAAGATATCCAAAGAGTCTCTTGTTGTTAATGGTTGGAACATAGATTTCTGTTTAAATTTCGTAGTTACCGTTGCATAGGATGTAATATTTTGATTAACTCGCATGACGTTTTCACTACTGATTTTATTGTCTTTACATTTGCAGATTTGCCCGTAATTCTGCATCCCCCGCAGTAAGGTTGTAATTATCTGGTTGTGAATTTGCCACTTGATTCATGATCACCTTTTCTTCTCTGCGGTTGATCTCATAATATTTTTTTAGACCTTGAATAAAAGGATAAAAGGCCAATAACCCACCGTGGCTGATGTCTTCATTTGGAGGTGACTCTTGCGGATATATATATATATATATATATATATAAAATACCAAATGACTCGCCGCACTCGCCTTGGTTATGTTGCAGTTTCTTTATTTTTCAAAACGTGACAAAACACCTACGCGTTTCGAACCGTAGTTCGTGTTCACGGTAGCTATAGTGTATAGTCCCTTCATTATTTCAATACATTTAGGCCTGTTGAGCACGCCCCTGTTTGTGAGGCATGCTGGGACATGTAGTTTACATGGTTTCTGGCCATCACTTTTTAGTGCAAACCATGGGTTTTTGCTGCATTGGGGCAAGTTTGGCATTACTACATCTCAAAGCGGGCCCTCAGTTAACTAGGGCAATGTCGCTTTTTGACGCGCGTGATCACACGTGCGTGTTAAGTCAACCCTCTATTTACCTGAGAGTTGGCTTATGATGCGTAACTGGCATGGAGACACTCCATCTGACAATAAAGGGCTGAGTGCCCTACGTCCCCAATGCTTGCAGCTACCCATGACTTATTAAGTATTAGCTTGTCAATCAATGGCAAATGTTGAATTGTGTGAAAGGTTGAAAACAAATGATAACATAATACAACTCAATTAAAGTGACAGTGATGAGCAATAAGTTCTAGTCCATATATCGTGGGAGTTATACAAGATTTTTCTTAATTAAAGGAGAATGCAGTTTTTCTAGATATCAGTTCAGTAGTAGCAGTTTCCCTCATAAGTGTACATAAAGCTCCTCATCGCCATTGAGGCCAGCAGGTTGTTTGGTCTTAAACCTCATGATTAATTTGGATTCAAGCCTTCTTAGTCTTTGAATTCGGTTGCCTCCTCTTTCATGTTGTGGGATCATAGCAAGTCCGAAGTATCTCACATCCTGCCACGTTTTGTTTTCGTGGTTGGCGAGATGTTTCGCAATGGCATACGTATTGTCATGATTCTGCATGGCGCGGATATGTTGAAGGATCCGTATTTTTAGGGAGCATGTGGTACTGCCAATGTAAGATTTTCCACAGTAACATTGAATCATGTACACTACAAAGGAGGAGTCACAGTTGATGTTGCTGTTAATTGTAAAGTTTTTTCCGCTTGCATCTTTTAGACTTTTCGTGTTTCGTCCTATTTTGCACGCCTTGCAGCTGGCGCATTTGTTAAAACCTTGTTTTCTAACATCCAGCCAGGATGCTGTTTTCTTGTATTCAAAATGACTTTGAGTCAGTTCATCTGCTAGGTTGCGTGCCCTTCTGTATGAGACGAGTGGATAGTCTCCTATCGTTGTTCCGATGTCTGGGTCTTTACGTAGTACATGCCAGTACTTTTTCATTGCTTTTTGGATTTTATAGCTTTCCTTACTGAAGGTCATTATCATCCTGGGTTGGTTGGATTTTACGTCTTCAACTTGTTGCGTGGAAGTAGAAATTTTCTTGCTGGTCAGGGTCTCTGCTCTTGTTTTCCGTCTTGCCTTTGTTTCACAGTTGAGCAGATCAGCTTGTTTGTAGCCTCTCTGTTTAAAGCGTTCTTTTGTTTCTTTGAACTTCAGTTCCATCTCTTTTTCCTCAGAACAGTTTCTTTTCATCCGTAGAAGCTCTCCATACGGAATACTTTTCACCAATTTCTGTGGGTGGAAGCTCAGTCCGTGCAGAATGCTATTTGTCGCTGTTTCTTTTCTATGGACAGTTGTTTGAATTTTGCCATCTGCTATATACACTTTGGTGTCTAGAAACACGACTTCATGAGGGTTGATGGTATATGTGAACTTCAGTCCCACTGAATTCTGGTTGAGGATGTTGAAAAATACGAGAAATTCGTTTTCAGTGCCTTTCCACAGGAGGAACAAATCGTCTATAAATCGTAGCCAAAGGGCTACTTTGGCCATGTGATGATCATTTTCCTCTCCCCAAGCTATGCTCTTCTCCCACCAACCCATGGTGAGATTCGCATAGCTTGGAGAGAAATAAACTCCCATAGCTGTTCCACAGCATTGTTTGTAGATGGTTTTGTTGAATAAAAAGATGTTATTGTATAAGCACAGCGCTATCATTTCTATGATCATCTTTGAATGTTCTCTTTGGGTTATAGGTTGTTGGTCCAGGAAGTATTTAATTGCTGTTAAGCCGATGTCATGGTCTATTGACGTGTACAGTGACACCACGTCGATCGTCACTAATTGATAATCCGGTTGCCATTCCGTTTCCATTAATATGCGAATAAAATCGCCTGTATCTTTAATGTATGAACTGAGAGTTGGTACCAATGGAGCAATGAAATAATCTACATAGCTGGATACGTTCTCATACAGACCTCCACAGCTGGATATTATGGGCCTCCCTGGGGGCTTATTAAGAGTCTTGTGTACTTTTGGCAAAAAGTAGATTGTTGGGAGGATTGGATTCTCAACCATTAGATATTTCATTTCTGTGTCTGTAATGAGCCCATTCGTAGACCAGCCATTTAACTTCAATTGTAGTTGGTGTTTCATATCTTCAGTTGGATTTTTCTTAAGTACTGTATAGTTTTTGGTGTTATTTAGCTGTCGCATTGCTTCCTCCACATAGTTCTTTATCCATGATCACTATATTCCCGCCTTTGTCCGCAGGTTTTATTTCTATTTGGACATTGTTTTTAAGGCTTGAGATTGCTTGACGTTCTCCGATGGTCAAATTCTCTTTTCTTTTTTTGTTGAAGTTTTTAGGCATTTCTTCAATCTCATTTGTCACTAGTTCGTGGAAGATGTCGATTTTGTTGCCGGGATATAAGATCGGGCAGAACTTGGATTTGGGTTTAAAATCCGTTGGTTGTCTTTTGTTGGTTTGAATGTTCATTTCCTCTAGTACTTGAGTGTCTGTGATTTCTGTTTGTTCTATTTCATTAGCCAGTTCATAGGCCACTCTTAGTTGTGGAACTTCCGAGGTTAAGTATTCAGCATTTGTCACACTCAGGATGTTGTTTTGCGGCACATTGGTTTTTTTGTCTGTTCGTTTGGCGAAGAATTTTTTCAATTTTAGCTTTCTTGTGTATTTGTACAGGTCTATTTTTGTTTCCGTTAGATCGTGATGAGTTTCTGGACAAAAGGAGAGCCCCTTGTTTAGTAATTTTGTTTCCGTTGCTGTTAGATTATATTTTGATAGATTTATTACTAAGTTTGGGGTGTAGTTTGATTGTTGTCCTATTTCCTCCTGTTCGTGCGGGCTCTGAGGTTGTATCTGCTCCCTTCCGCGTTTACCGCGTCTTGTTTTGCACTTGCGTTTCCTGGAGCTTGTGTTCTTGTCCCTCTGGATCGGTTGCGATATTGCCCTCTGCCTCTGCTGTTGCTTTGCGGAGTTTGCTGCACATGGTAGAGCAGCTGAATTTCGTCTAAAAAAGACATTTTACGTAGACCTGGGCGTCTTTGTTCACCTTCGCTGAAGTCAGATTCAGAACCGCTGGTTTGGTCGCCGGGTGTCAGTGTTCCCGTTGCCCATTGCTGCTTGTAAATGTCATATTTTCTGGCAAACGTTAAGATTGTGCCATATTTATAATCATCTTGGTCCCTACGAAATTTGCGTTGTTTGCGGTTTTGTACATCCTCTTCATGGTTATCTAAGTTTTTTTCCATTTCGCTTCTGAGTTTTTTAATTGTGCCACTATCTTCATTCAGTGCTGTTATTTTGGACTCTATATCTGCAATTTTTTTGTGTAATTCTTCAACTTCAATTCTTGCATATTTTATGATTATGAGCATCATATTGTTAGAGCACCCCATGTTGTTATTGCCCCATTCTTCAAGCATTTCAGGCTTGGTATCTGGGTGGTTTGGCAAGGTGAAGATACGAAGACCTCTAGGTACCATCTTTAGTTCCACATATTTCTCTAATGTTAGAATTTCCCATTCTCTCGAGATTTCCTTTCTCATTAGTTTTTCTAGTTGGGTGAATAGCACTTTACAATTAGTTGGAATCGGTTGTGGTGCTGTCACTGTTTCATTTTTGTTTTCCTGGACTGCATCTGTTTGAAAAATGCTCTCTGCCTTGGTGACTCTTTTGACTCTCCTTTCCTCCATGTTTTATGCTCGTTTTCACTATCACACTATGCTGAGTTGCACTTGTTAGTACAGGCTTGTGTGGGAACGTTTCACTGTCAGCTTAATGTTCGTTTTTAAGGAAGGTGGGTAATTTGTAGTATACCCCTTGTCACTGTCGAGTACTGCAGCCAAGGGACGGAGTCACTGTGCTAGTGAAAGGTATTAATTGATTCTTGTTGAACTTTCATAACTTTTAACATGTGACTCGTGTCACTGCGTCTTCCAAACCAGAAGTGTTTCAATTGCGTGTCTCTTACCTGGGAGACTCCCGGATCGCGCTGGGTCGTCCGACTCGGCGTGTTCGGCGCTCAACCTGGTAGTGCACGGGTTGTTTGTTCTGCCGGATTCAGTCTCAGGGCAGAGCTTTCCGCTGTTGTTTGATCCGCGGTAAGGAGGAAGACGGGCTCTCCGCTGTATGTGAATACCGCATACGAGTTGTCCTGTCGCAGCGGGAGCGCCTCTCAGCCGGTGCCAGCGACGGGACCAGGGCAGTGTCCCAATTTGCATAAAATACCAAATGACTCGCCGCACTCGCCTTGGTTATGTTGCAGTTTCTTTATTTTTCAAAACGTGACAAAACACCTACGCGTTTCGAACCGTAGTTCGTGTTCACGGTAGCTATAGTGTATAGTCCCTTCATTATTTCAATACATTTAGGCCTGTTGAGCACGCCCCTGTTTGTGAGGCATGCTGGGACATGTAGTTTACATGGTTTCTGGCCATCACTTTTTAGTGCAAACCATGGGTTTTTGCTGCATTGGGGCAAGTTTGGCGTTACTACATCTCAAAGCGGGCCCTCAGTTAACTAGGGCAATGTCGCTTTTTGACGCGCGTGATCACACGTGCGTGTTAAGTCAACCCTCTATTTACCTGAGAGTTGGCTTATGATGCGTAACTGGCATGGAGACACTCCATCTGACAATAAAGGGCTGAGTGCCCTACGTCCCCAATGCTTGCAGCTACCCATGACTTATTAGGTATTAGCTTGTCAATCAATGGCAAATGTTGAATTGTGTGAAAGGTTGAAAACAAATGATAACATAATACAACTCAATTAAAGTGACAGAGATGAGCAATAAGTTCTAGTCCATATATCGTGGGAGTTATACAAGATTTTTCTTAATTAAAGGAGAATGCAGTTTTTCTAGATATCAGTTCAGTAGTAGCAGTTTCCCTCATAAGTGTACATAAAGCTCCTCATCGCCATTGAGGCCAGCAGGTTGTTTGGTCTTAAACCTCATGATTAATTTGGATTCAAGCCTTCTTAGTCTTTGAATTCGGTTGCCTCCTCTTTCATGTTGTGGGATCATAGCAAGTCCGAAGTATCTCACATCCTGCCACGTTTTGTTTTCGTGGTTGGCGAGATGTTTCGCAATGGCATACGTATTGTCATGATTCTGCATGGCGCGGATATGTTGAAGGATCCGTATTTTTAGGGAGCATGTGGTACTGCCAATGTAAGATTTTCCACAGTAACATTGAATCATGTACACTACAAAGGATGAGTCACAGTTGATGTTGCTGTTAATTGTAAAGTTTTTTCCGCTTGCATCTTTTAGACTTTTCGTGTTTCGTCCTATTTTGCACGCCTTGCAGCTGGCGCATTTGTTAAAACCTTGTTTTCTAACATCCAGCCAGGATGCTGTTTTCTTGTATTCAAAATGACTTTGAGTCAGTTCATCTGCTAGGTTGCGTGCCCTTCTGTATGAGACGAGTGGATAGTCTCCTATCGTTGTTCCGATGTCTGGGTCTTTACGTAGTACATGCCAGTACTTTTTCATTGCTTTTTGGATTTTATAGCTTTCCTTACTGAAGGTCATTATCATCCTGGGTTGGTTGGATTTTACGTCTTCAACTTGTTGCGTGGAAGTAGAAATTTTCTTGCTGGTCAGGGTCTCTGCTCTTGTTTTCCGTCTTGCCTTTGTTTCACAGTTGAGCAGATCAGCTTGTTTGTAGCCTCTCTGTTTAAAGCGTTCTTTTGTTTCTTTGAACTTCAGTTCCATCTCTTTTTCCTCAGAACAGTTTCTTTTCATCCGTAGAAGCTCTCCATACGGAATACTTTTCACCAATTTCTGTGGGTGGAAGCTCAGTCCGTGCAGAATGCTATTTGTCGCTGTTTCTTTTCTATGGACAGTTGTTTGAATTTTGCCATCTGCTATATACACTTTGGTGTCTAGAAACACGACTTCATGAGGGTTGATGGTATATGTGAACTTCAGTCCCACTGAATTCTGGTTGAGGATGTTGAAAAATACGAGAAATTTGTTTTCAGTGCCTTTCCACAGGAGGAACAAATCGTCTATAAATCGTAGCCAAAGGGCTACTTTGGCCATGTGATGATCATTTTCCTCTCCCCAAGCTATGCTCTTCTCCCACCAACCCATGGTGAGATTCGCATAGCTTGGAGAGAAAGAAACTCCCATAGCTGTTCCACAGCATTGTTTGTAGATGGTTTTGTTGAATAAAAAGATGTTATTGTATAAGCACAGCGCTATCATTTCTATGATCATCTTTGAGTGTTCTCTTTGGGTTATAGGTTGTTGGTCCAGGAAGTATTTAATTGCTGTTAAGCCGATGTCATGGTCTATTGACGTGTACATATATACCAAGAACTTCGCCGTCCGCCCCAAGGAAACTGGAAACAGAATAACGAAACGGACCCATTCAGGTTGAATTTAGCGCTTATTTATTTCTGTGCACCCTCTTGTCCGCCATGACGCGTTTCGGGCCCTGGAGCCCTTGCTCACATGACATGGTCGAATTTCACCTCGTGATTTGTAGTGCAGAAAAGGTCACATGTTCCCAAGCCTATAGAAATAAACAAAGTACTTCAGCCTAATCTGAACTTTTTAACAAAGGCTTTTTCAATATTCATTCGTTTTTTTCATTATTAGCCATTTCCTCTTTGTTTTGTACTCCACAGATATGTGCAAAATTCACAATAAATATAATAAATATTTAGAATAAATATATAAATATGTGCAAATTTGCAATATCAGTTTCAACATTTATGTACACCAACATCAATTTACATTTTTCATCAAATATGTACACATGCCCTTTAAAATATTATAAAAATAATTTTATGAAACAAAGGGTAATTTCTGTGCAAAGTTGGCAAAATAAAGTGCATATTGTTTAACTGAATTCACTTCAATGTGGAATTTAGTACTATGAGAGGATTAAGAGATAGTGCCCTAGTGGGCATTGTCATTTTTTCGGATTACTGCTACTATACTACTTGGGTAACTTTTTGTGTTATTCCTGCACTACGAAAAGAAATTATGTGGTTTCCCCCTTGAAATTGTGATTGAATTAATAATATTTAACCTGGCAGTGCTAGATGGTTTAGTTTGTTTGACGACTTTAGTGCCCCTTATTCTCTTTTTGGGCTAATGCATCTCTTGACAGATTCATACCTCTCGTCTTATGGTGTTATTCCAGTTGTAGACAAGTGTATAAATCTTCCGTCGCATTAAGGCCATACGGTGTCTTGGTGTCGAGCTCCAGAATGTAACGGGTTTCCAGTAATCTTAAACGTGCCTCTCTGTTGCCCCCTCTTCGTAAAGGCTGTACCATATCTATTGCAAAATACTTTAGGCAGTTTACATCCCCCTTGTGGCATAAATTAACATGTCTCACCACAGGGTAGGCTTCATCTTTATTGGTTACTGCCCTCATATGTTGCAATATGCGCTTGTGGACTTGTAGCTTGGTGCTACCAACGTAGCACAGCCCACAAATGCATTCCAACACGTAGATAACATGATCTGACTTACAAGTTATCTTCTTGGTAATAGGAATTTCTGCCTCACTAAATGGAGAGCTGTATGTTGTTTTGTTCTTTCCTATGGTACATGCCTTACACACAGCACACTTTTGGAAACCCTTGCTTTTTCCTAGCCAGTTGTCCCTGATTGATACCTCCGGACTGCTCTTGACCAACATGTCACTCATGGACCGGGCGTGACTATTTGTTATTGCAGGAAAAGTTTGCCATAGGTTTTCCAATCACAGGGTCCCCTGTGATTATATGCCAGTTTTTCTTGACAATATTTTGTAATTGCCTGTGTTGGCGACTATATTCCAAAATAAGTCTTGGCTGACACCCAGCATTATTTGCCGCTGCATGTTCTGCCCCCGCATCTGCTTGCGCAGCCGGGACCATTCCTGCTTTATTAGCCCTTTCCATTGCTTTTGACACCACACTTTCTGTATAGCCTCTTTGTATGAATCTTGCTTTACTCTCATTTTGTGCTGTTAAGCAGGCGGCATCTGTACTGCAGATTCTTCTAATCCTCAGCATCTCCCCGTAGGGGATGCTTCGGATTAAATGGTTGGGGTGCTGGCTGGAGGCATGGAGGATTGTGTTACCTGCAGTTTCTTTGCGATGTAATTTGGTCAGCAGTCTCCCTCCTTCTACATATACCTCCACGTCTAAAAAATTGACTTTGTTCTCACTTATAGTCCCTGTGAAGTTTAAATTCAATTCATTCTTGTTGATGTCACTAATGAATTGTTCTGCTTCACTCGCTGACCCCTTCCATATTATAAACAAATCGTCTATGAATCTGTACCAAGCTACCACTTTGTTGGACATGATCTCACCAAAGGCATTGCCCAAGACCTGCTCCTCCCACAGCCCCATGTGCAGACATGAGTAACTGGGGGAGAAGCAGGCCCCCATTGCTACTCCCCGCAATTGCTGGAACATTTGATTTTGGAAGAGAAAATAGTTATTATTTAAGCACATTTCCAACATCTCTACCAACATAATGTTATGCTCCAACATACACACTGGTCTTTTGCTAAGAAAATGTTTGACTGCCCTCACTCCATCGGCATGGTTGATGCTCGTATAGAGAGCAGTAACATCTAGTGTGACCAATAGATATTCTGTATTCCACACTATTGATTTAATTTTTTGCAAAAAGTCCATAGTGTCTCTGACGTAAGACGGCAGGGATTTTACAAACTCCTGAAGGAAATGATCAATATATCGGGACACCTTTTCAAATGTCCCTCCGCGTGCCGAAATAATGGGCCTCCCCGGTGGTCTAGTACTGTCCTTGTGGATCTTTGGGATCAGATAGAACACCGGGATTATCGGATGATTAGTCTTTAAAAATTTCAATTCATCCCCACTCAGGAGTCAGTGAATATATATATATATATATATATATATATATATATATATATATATATATATATATATATATATATATATATATATATATATATATATATATATTCACTGAAAAAACCATAGGTTATAGACCATATATAGTTAGGGATTAGCATTTAAAAAACCTTATTTTATTTGCACAAAACCATTGAAATTCCATATATAGTTAGTTGCACTAACTATATATCGCGGACCCGCAATCCACTGCTAATGATGTCACATATTACATCATTCATGACATGGTCAGTGACATCACTGATGACATCACTGATGACATCTCAAATGACATCACTGATGACATCACTGATGACATCTCAAATGACATCACTGATGACATCACTGACATCTCATTTGACATTACTGATTACATCACTGATGATATCATTTATGTGATAATACATCTTCAGACTCTAATATAACCTTTGATACACTCAGTGTAAACAGGCACTCACAGACTGTCACACATCCATGGAGTTACTCACACACCTATTCAGTCATGCAAAGAGTCAATCACATCTCCATTTCCTTAACTATACAGTTATACACACCTTACTTATTCAAACATATACTAACACATATTTACTCTCTTATACAATCCTTGATACAACTTCACAATGATTCATACAGCCACTCTCACATTCACTGACTCTTATGTTCAGTTATTTATATATGTCAACTCTCACATGGAGTGTGTTTTACATATGTACTTACTTTGACATGTAGAACTGAGATATCCATTCACTCACCAATATACTCATGCACACAGTCAACTGTCCATACAGCTGTTTCTACATGCACTTTGAACCCATACACCTAGGGAATCAACCGCTCACACATCTATGCACAGAGTTATACACCTCCCAGCCACCCACACACACACTCAGTCTCCCATACAAATACTTGGGCAACCATTCAATAACCCATATAGTTACTGATATAGCTACTGATTTAAACATGCAGCAGTTTACAGAAGAACATAAATATTGATTGCCAAATTAAGACACTTTAATCACTAACCCATGCACTCAGTGAGACACATTTAATCATTCTCTCATACAGTCATTCATGCACCTACTAAATCCTTCATCCAGACACTTATACATCCACTCATTCTTCAATATGTAAGACATATTTTAACTTTACAGAAACATACAGTCACTGGGTGTTGTCATCAGTGATGTCATCAGTGATGTCATTTGAGATGTCATCAGTGATGTCATCAGTGATGTCACTGACCATGTCATGAATGATGTAATATGTGACATCATTAGCAGTGGATTGCGGGTCCGCGATATATAGTTAGTGCAACTAACTATATATGGAATTTCAATGGTTTTGTGCAAATAAAATAAGGTTTTTTAAATGCTAATCCCTAACTATATATGGTCTATAACCTATGGTTTTTTCAGTGAATTTTCAAGGTTTTGTAAATGCAAATTCCTAACTATATATGGTCTATAACCTATGGTTTTTTCTGTGAATTTCATTGGTTTTTTAAAAGCTAATATCTATAGCTGTAAAATATATTCTTTATTAAGTGACGTATCACGTAGCCCGTGAGACGCCTCATGATGCATCGCATAACCGTGACGTATCGTCTCTGCAGCGCAAACCAAACCCAAAACGTAAGCGCGCCAGAACACGCTTAAAGATATATATATATTTTTTTAACCTTAATTAGACAAAATCCACACGTGCACATATCACAAACGTTCAAAAAACACAATATGTCGCACTACCGTTACGCTGCCGGTTAGCTGCCCGGTTAACGTACCAGGAAGCACCTTTACCGCGAAAATCGCAATTTTTTTTTTTTCACCCCCCAGGGAACTTTAATAGCCCCCTCATCAATCCTAGGGGTTCAGGAGGGGTCTGCCTTACCCCTTTCATTCATTTACACCTTTTTTTTTTCCACCTCTTGTCTCTCGATCCCACAGAGAGACAAGATGGCGGCCGCTCCAGACTGTTTACAATGATAACAGCCAATCAGCTTCTCCTCAGACTCCCGTTACACTGCCGATTAGCTTCCCGGTAGCTGCCCGGTTAGCTGCCCAGTTCGCGTACCAAGACGCGTCTCTACGGCGTTTGTTTTTTTTTGGCCCCACGTGGCTTTATAATATCCCCCTCATAAATCCTAGGGGGTCAGAAGGGGTCTACCTTGCCCTGTTTCCTTCATTTCCCCCTTTGTTTTGGCCTCCTCTTGTCTCTCGATCCTACCGAGAGACAAGATGGCGGGCGCTCCGGACTGTTTACAATATTGACAGCCAATCAGCTACTCCTCAGACTCCCGTTACACTGCCGGTTAGCTTCCCGGTTAGCTGCCCGGTTAGCTGCCCGGTTCGCGTACCAAGACGCGTCTCTACGGCGAAAAAATCTGATTTTTTTTTTTTTTTTTGGTTACACTGCCGGTTAGCTTCCCGGTTAGCTGCCCGGTTAGCTGCCCGGTTCGCGAACCAAGACGCGTCTCTACGGCGAAAAAATCGGATTTTTTTTTTTTTTTTTTTGGGCCCGGCGTGGCTCTATAATATCCCCCTCATCAATCCTAGGGGGTCAGGAGGGGTCTACCTTGCCCCCTTTCCTTCATTTCCCCCTTTGTTTTGGCCTCCTCTTGTCTCTCGATCCTACCGAGAGACAAGATGGCGGCCGCACCGGACTGTTTAGAATGTTGACAGACACCGGAGAGCCAATCAGCTTCGCTTTGCAAAGTTCCGATACGCGAAAAGTTCGCGAACCGGTTAGCTGCCCGGAGCGCTGTTACAGATATATATCTTGATTTAAACGTTAATTTCTCAAAATCCACTGAAGCACATATATTGAGACCTAGCAAAGGCACATCGGGGTACCAGTCCCTACAATTTTGCCAAGTTTCGTGGAAATCCATTCAGCCGTTCGGGCTAAAAGTGAGTCCAACCGCCCTATGGAAATTAACATGGGAAAAACGCGTTTTGGGACCCCCCTTTTTTCTCGGCCCCCCCTTGACGAACCCCCCCCAAATTTTCAGGAGCTGCTCAGAAACAAAATGTGCCATTTTCCTGAAAATTTCAGCCGATTCCGTCCACAAACGCCAAAGTTATTAGACATAGAATTTTCAAAAGTCCCATAGGAAAAAAATCCTAACTATATATACCTACTGGCTATCGCCAGTAGGTAATATATATATATATATATATATATATATATATATATTCACTGAAAAAATCCCCATAGGATTCAGGCCTTATATAGTTAGGAATTAGATTTTAAAAAACCTTTGAAATTCACTCAAAAAACTATAAGTTTTAGGGGTGTTATAGTTAGCTGGACATTTCACTTATACAAAACCATTAAAATTGCTCCTATATAGTTAGTTGTACTAACTATATTTCGTGCACCCGCAATGCACTGATGATGATATCACATATTAGATCATTCATGACATGGTCAGTGACATCACTGATGACATCTCAAATGACATCACTGATGACATCACTGATGACATCATCCAGTGAATGTGGTTTGCTTCGTTATTTAAATACGATTCAGAAAAGGGGGTGGTGATGAACAGAGTGTCTGAATTAAGCAGACCACTCTTACCCAGTCCAAAGATCAGGGCTTGATCCATCACCGTTATTTATCTCACTGCACCATCCCAGTTCAGAACCTGGCTATTTGCAAATCAGTCTGTCCCTGGCCCAGTGCATCATGAGAACAGGGCAGACTAAACTACCAAGCCAATTCTTCACCAGAAAGGAGACAAGCTACCGGGGACCGGTTTCTGGCATTTCAGCCATCGTCGGCCCGGCTTGCTTGAATCCTGATGGTGCAGTGAGAAAGGGACTCATGTCTGAGTATACCCTGCCACACCTATAGTGGCCAAAAACGATTCAGAAAAGGGGGTGGTGAGGAACAGAGTGTCTGAATTAAGCAGACCACTCTTACCCAGTCCAAAGATCAGGGCTTGATCCATCACCGTTATTTATCTCACTGCACCATCCCAGTTCAGAACCTGGCTATTTGCAAATCAGTCTGTCCCTGGCCCAGTGCATCATGGGAACAGGGCAGACTAAACTACCAAGCCAATTCTTCACCAGAAAGGAGACAAGCTACCGGGGACCGGTTTCTGGCATTTCAGCCGTCGTCGGCCCGGCTTGCTTGAATCCTGATGGTGCAGTGAGAAAGGGACTCATGTCTGAGTATACCCTGCCACACCTATAGTGGCCAAAAACGATTCAGAAAAGGGGGTGGTGAGGAACAGAGTGTCTGAATTAAGCAGACCACTCTTACCCAGTCCAAAGATCAGGGCTTGATCCATCACCGTTATTTATCTCACTGCACCATCCCAGTTCAGAACCTGGCTATTTGCAAATCAGTCTGTCCCTGGCCCAGTGCATCATGGGAACAGGGCAGACTAAACTACCAAGCCAATTCTTCACCAGAAAGGAGACAAGCTACCGGGGACCGGTTTCTGGCATTTCAGCCGTCGTCGGCCCGGCTTGCTTGAATCCTGATGGTGCAGTGAGAAAGGGACTCATGTCTGAGTATACCCTGCCACACCTATAGTGGCCAAAAACGATTCAGAAAAGGGGGTGGTGATGAACAGAGTGTCTGAATTAAGCAGACCACTCTTACCCAGTCCAAAGATCAGGGCTTGATCCATCACCGTTATTTATCTCACTGCACCATCCCAGTTCAGAACCTGGCTATTTACAAATCAGTCTGTCCCTGGCCCAGTGCATCATGGGAACAGGGCAGACTAAACTACCAAGCCAATTCTTCACCAGAAAGGAGACAAGCTACCGGGGACCGGTTTCTGGCATTTCAGCCGTCGTCGGCCCGGCTTGCTTGAATCCTGATGGTGCAGTGAGAAAGGGACTCATGTCTGAGTATACCCTGCCACACCTATAGTGGCCAAAAACGATTCAGAAAAGGGGGTGGTGAGGAACAGAGTGTCTGAATTAAGCAGACCACTCTTACCCAGTCCAAAGATCAGGGCTTGATCCATCACCGTTATTTATCTCACTGCACCATCCCAGTTCAGAACCTGGCTATTTGCACATCAGTCTGTCCCTGGCCCAGTGCATCATGGGAACAGGGCAGACTAAACTACCAAGCCAATTCTTCACCAGAAAGGAGACAAGCTACCGGGGACCGGTTTCTGGCATTTCAGCCGTCGTCGGCCCGGCTTGCTTGAATCCTGATGGTGCAGTGAGAAAGGGACTCATGTCTGAGTATACCCTGCCACACCTATAGTGGCCAAAAACGATTCAGAAAAGGGGGTGGTGAGGAACAGAGTGTCTGAATTAAGCAGACCACTCTTACCCAGTCCAAAGATCAGGGCTTGATCCATCACCGTTATTTATCTCACTGCACCATCCCAGTTCAGAACCTGGCTATTTGCAAATCAGTCTGTCCCTGGCCCAGTGCATCATGGGAACAGGGCAGACTAAACTACCAAGCCAATTCTTCACCAGAAAGGAGACAAGCTACCGGGGACCGGTTTCTGGCATTTCAGCCGTCGTCGGCCCGGCTTGCTTGAATCCTGATGGTGCAGTGAGAAAGGGACTCATGTCTGAGTATACCCTGCCACACCTATAGTGGCCAAAAACGATTCAGAAAAGGGGGTGGTGATGAACAGAGTGTCTTAATTAAGCAGACCACTCTTACCCAGTCCAAAGATCAGGGCTTGATCCATCACCGTTATTTATCTCACTGCACCATCCCAGTTCAGAACCTGGCTATTTGCAAATCAGTCTGTCCCTGGCCCAGTGCATCATGGGAACAGGGCAGACTAAACTACCAAGCCAATTCTTCACCAGAAAGGAGACAAGCTACCGGGGACCGGTTTCTGGCATTTCAGCCGTCGTCGGCCCGGCTTGCTTGAATCCTGATGGTGCAGTGAGAAAGGGACTCATGTCTGAGTATACCCTGCCACACCTATAGTGGCCAAAAACGATTCAGAAAAGGGGGTGGTGATGAACAGAGTGTCTGAATTAAGCAGACCACTCTTACCCAGTCCAAAGATCAGGGCTTGATCCATCACCGTTATTTATCTCACTGCACCATCCCAGTTCAGAACCTGGCTATTTGCAAATCAGTCTGTCCCTGGCCCAGTGCATCATGGGAACAGGGCAGACTAAACTACCAAGCCAATTCTTCACCAGAAAGGAGACAAGCTACCGGGGACCGGTTTCTGGCATTTCAGCCGTCGTCGGCCCGGCTTGCTTGAATCCTGATGGTGCAGTGAGAAAGGGACTCATGTCTGAGTATACCCTGCCACACCTATAGTGGCCAAAAACGATTCAGAAAAGGGGGTGGTGATGAACAGAGTGTCTGAATTAAGCAGACCACTCTTACCCAGTCCAAAGATCAGGGCTTGATCCATCACCGTTATTTATCTCACTGCACCATCCCAGTTCAGAACCTGGCTATTTGCAAATCAGTCTGTCCCTGGCCCAGTGCATCATGGGAACAGGGCAGACAAAACTACCAAGCCAATTCTTCATCAGAAAGGAGACAAGCTACCGGGGACCGGTTTCTGGCATTTCAGCCGTCGTCGGCCCGGCTTGCTTGAATCCTGATGGTGCAGTGAGAAAGGGACTCATGTCTGAGTATACCCTGCCACACCTATAGTGGCCAAAAACGATTCAGAAAAGGGGGTGGTGATGAACAGAGTGTCTGAATTAAGCAGACCACTCTTACCCAGTCCAAAGATCAGGGCTTGATCCATCACCGTTATTTATCTCACTGCACCATCCCAGTTCAGAACCTGGCTATTTGCAAATCAGTCTGTCCCTGGCCCAGTGCATCATGGGAACAGGGCAGACTAAACTACCAAGCCAATTCTTCACCAGAAAGGAGACAAGCTACCGGGGACCGGTTTCTGGCATTTCAGCCGTCGTCGGCCCGGCTTGCTTGAATCCTGATGGTGCAGTGAGAAAGGGACTCATGTCTGAGTATACCCTGCCACACCTATAGTGGCCAAAAACGATTCAGAAAAGGGGGTGGTGATGAACAGAGTGTCTGAATTAAGCAGACCACTCTTACCCAGTCCAAAGATCAGGGCTTGATCCATCACCGTTATTTATCTCACTGCACCATCCCAGTTCAGAACCTGGCTATTTGCAAATCAGTCTGTCCCTGGCCCAGTGCATCATGGGAACAGGGCAGACTAAACTACCAAGCCAATTCTTCATCAGAAAGGAGACAAGCTACCGGGGACCGGTTTCTGGCATTTCAGCCGTCGTCGGCCCGGCTTGCTTGAATCCTGATGGTGCAGTGAGAAAGGGACTCATGTCTGAGTATACCCTGCCACACCTATAGTGGCCAAAAACGATTCAGAAAAGGGGGTGGTGATGAACAGAGTGTCTGAATTAAGCAGACCACTCCTACCCAGTCCAAAGATCAGGGCTTGATCCATCACCGTTATTTATCTCACTGCACCATCCCAGTTCAGAACCTGGCTATTTGCAAATCAGTCTGTCCCTGGCCCAGTGCATCATGGGAACAGGGCAGACTAAACTACCAAGCCAATTCTTCACCAGAAAGGAGACAAGCTACCGGGGACCGGTTTCTGGCATTTCAGCCGTCGTCGGCCCGGCTTGCTTGAATCCTGATGGTGCAGTGAGAAAGGGACTCATGTCTGAGTATACCCTGCCACACCTATAGTGGCCAAAAACGATTCAGAAAAGGGGGTGGTGATGAACAGAGTGTCTGAATTAAGCAGACCACTCTTACCCAGTCCAAAGATCAGGGCTTGATCCATCACCGTTATTTATCTCACTGCACCATCCCAGTTCAGAACCTGGCTATTTGCAAATCAGTCTGTCCCTGGCCCAGTGCATCATGGGAACAGGGCAGACAAAACTACCAAGCCAATTCTTCACCAGAAAGGAGACAAGCTACCGGGGACCGGTTTCTGGCATTTCAGCCGTCGTCGGCCCGGCTTGCTTGAATCCTGATGGTGCAGTGAGAAAGGGACTCATGTCTGAGTATACCCTGCCACACCTATAGTGGCCAAAAACGATTCAGAAAAGGGGGTGGTGATGAACAGAGTGTCTGAATTAAGCAGACCACTCTTACCCAGTCCAAAGATCAGGGCTTGATCCATCACCGTTATTTATCTCACTGCACCATCCCAGTTCAGAACCTGGCTATTTGCAAATCAGTCTGTCCCTGGCCCAGTGCATCATGGGAACAGGGCAGACTAAACTACCAAGCCAATTCTTCACCAGAAAGGAGACAAGCTACCGGGGACCGGTTTCTGGCATTTCAGCCGTCGTCGGCCCGGCTTGCTTGAATCCTGATGGTGCAGTGAGAAAGGGACTCATGTCTGAGTATACCCTGCCACACCTATAGTGGCCAAAAACGATTCAGAAAAGGGGGTGGTGATGAACAGAGTGTCTGAATTAAGCAGACCACTCTTACCCAGTCCAAAGATCAGGGCTTGATCCATCACCGTTATTTATCTCACTGCACCATCCCAGTTCAGAACCTGGCTATTTGCAAATCAGTCTGTCCCTGGCCCAGTGCATCATGGGAACAGGGCAGACTAAACTACCAAGCCAATTCTTCACCAGAAAGGAGACAAGCTACCGGGGACCGGTTTCTGGCATTTCAGCCGTCGTCGGCCCGGCTTGCTTGAATCCTGATGGTGCAGTGAGAAAGGGACTCATGTCTGAGTATACCCTGCCACACCTATAGTGGCCAAAAACGATTCAGAAAAGGGGGTGGTGATGAACAGAGTGTCAGAATTAAGCAGACCACTCTTACCCAGTCCAAAGATCAGGGCTTGATCCATCACCGTTATTTATCTCACTGCACCATCCCAGTTCAGAACCTGGCTATTTGCAAATCAGTCTGTCCCTGGCCCAGTGCATCATGGGAACAGGGCAGACTAAACTACCAAGCCAATTCTTCACCAGAAAGGAGACAAGCTACCGGGGACCGGTTTCTGGCATTTCAGCCGTCGTCGGCCCGGCTTGCTTGAATCCTGATGGTGCAGTGAGAAAGGGACTCATGTCTGAGTATACCCTGCCACACCTATAGTGGCCAAAAACGATTCAGAAAAGGGGGTGGTGATGAACAGAGTGTCTGAATTAAGCAGACCACTCTTACCCAGTCCAAAGATCAGGGCTTGATCCATCACCGTTATTTATCTCACTGCACCATCCCAGTTCAGAACCTGGCTATTTGCAAATCAGTCTGTCCCTGGCCCAGTGCATCATGGGAACAGGGCAGACTAAACTACCAAGCCAATTCTTCACCAGAAAGGAGACAAGCTACCGGGGACCGGTTTCTGGCATTTCAGCCGTCGTCGGCCCGGCTTGCTTGAATCCTGATGGTGCAGTGAGAAAGGGACTCATGTCTGAGTATACCCTGCCACACCTATAGTGGCCAAAAACGATTCAGAAAAGGGGGTGGAGATGAACAGAGTGTCTGAATTAAGCAGACCACTCTTACCCAGTCCAAAGATCAGGGCTTGATCCATCACCGTTATTTATCTCACTGCACCATCCCAGTTCAGAACCTGGCTATTTGCAAATCAGTCTGTCCCTGGCCCAGTGCATCATGGGAACAGGGCAGACTAAACTACCAAGCCAATTCTTCACCAGAAAGGAGACAAGCTACCGGGGACCGGTTTCTGGCATTTCAGCCGTCGTCGGCCCGGCTTGCTTGAATCCTGATGGTGCAGTGAGAAAGGGACTCATGTCTGAGTATACAGTGTTGGATCTAGCCCTGATCTCTTGACTGGGTGAGAGTATTCTGTTTAATTCAGAGACTCTGTCCCTCACCACCCCTTGTTGTAAATATTTTTGTCCACCCTAAGCGTGGAAGGGTATACTCAGATGTGAGTCCCTTGCTCATTGCACCATCAGGATTCAAGCAAGCCGGGCCGAAGACGGCTGAAATGCCAGAAACCGGTCCCCGGTAGCTTGTTTCCTTCCCAGTGTAAGAATTGGCTTTTGTAGTTTGGTTTGCCCAGTTCCCATCATGCACTGGGACAGGAACAGACTAATTTGCATACAGCCAGGTTCTGAAACTGGGATGGTGCAGTGAGCTAAAAAACGGTGTTGGATCTAGCCCTGATCTCTTGACTGGGTGAGAGTATTCTGTTTAATTCAGAGACTCTGTCCCTCACCACCCCTTGTTGTAAATATTTTTGTCCACCCTAAGCGTGGAAGGGTATACTCAGATGTGAGTCCCTTGCTCATTGCACCATCAGGATTCAAGCAAGCCGGGCCGAAGACGGCTGAAATGCCAGAAACTGGTCCCCGGTAGCTTGTTTCCTTCCCAGTGTAAGAATTGGCTTTTGTAGTTTGGTTTGCCCTGTTCCCATCATGCACTGGGACAGGAACAGACTAATTTGCATACAGCCAGGTTCTGAAACTGGGATGGTGCAGTGAGCTAAAAAACGGTGTTGGATCTAGCCCTGATCTCTTGACTGGGTGAGAGTATTCTGTTTAATTCAGAGACTCTGTCCCTCACCACCCCTTGTTGTAAATATTTTTGTCCACCCTAAGCGTGGAAGGGTATACTCAGATGTGAGTCCCTTGCTCATTGCACCATCAGGATTCAAGCAAGCCGGGCCGAAGACGGCTGAAATGCCAGAAACCGGTCCCCGGTAGCTTGTTTCCTTCCCAGTGTAAGAATTGGCTTTTGTAGTTTGGTTTGCCCTGTTCCCATCATGCACTGGGACAGGAACAGACTAATTTGCATACAGCCAGGTTCTGAAACTGGGATGGTGCAGTGAGCTAAAAAACGGTGTTGGATCTAGCCCTGATCTCTTGACTGGGTGAGAGTATTCTGTTTAATTCAGAGACTCTGTCCCTCACCACCCCTTGTTGTAAATATTTTTGTCCACCCTAAGCGTGGAAGGGTATACTCAGATGTGAGTCCCTTGCTCATTGCACCATCAGGATTCAAGCAAGCCGGGCCGAAGATGGCTGAAATGCCAGAAACCGGTCCCCGGTAGCTTGTTTCCTTCCCAGTGTAAGAATTGGCTTTTGTAGTTTGGTTTGCCCTGTTCCCATCATGCACTGGGACAGGAACAGACTAATTTGCATACAGCCAGGTTCTGAAACTGGGATGGTGCAGTGAGCTAAAAAACGGTGTTGGATCTAGCCCTGATCTCTTGACTGGGTGAGAGTATTTTGTTTAATTCAGAGACTCTGTCCCTCACCACCCCTTGTTGTAAATATCGTTATTTAAATATGCATTATATATTTAGCAATTTGCATTGAAGAATGAGTGGATATATATAAATAAATATTTGGATGAAGGATTTAGTAGCAGTGTAATTGACTGTTTACTTGACCAATTCATAGTGTCTCACTAAATATAGTGGATAGGGACTAAACTGTGGGAATATCTGTATCACTTTGTCAGTTGTTGTGTAAACTGGTTCTACAGTTGGTTACTAGCTATGTGAAAGTCTATATTAGTTATTGATTAGATAACTGAGTATTTGTATGGGAGAGTGAAAGTGTGTGTGGTTCGGTGGGGGGTGTGTGACTGTCCAAAGATGTGTGAATAGTTGATTCAGTAGATATATGAAGTTAAAATTACATGTTCTAACAGATTGGGTGAGTGCATCTCTTTATGGGTGTGGTGATGAGCAAATATATTTCTCAATGGTACATGTCCAACAAACTAGAAAAATAAAAGGCAGTGTATGTGTCAGTTGTTGAATATAAATAAGTATACATAAGACTCAGGGCCAGATGTAGGTCGCCAATTACCGGTCGGTAACGGCCGATTTCGGCCGTTACCGACCGGTAATTGGTTTTTGAGATATAGGGGGCATTTTTTTACAGAATCGGTAAATTTACCGATTCGGTAAATTTACTGATTCTGTAAAATACCGAATCGGTAATTTAACCAATTCGGTAAAACCCAGATGTAGGTGGCACTCCACAGAGTGCCACAGGCCCTTAAAAGTCGGTATTTTACCACCCAATCCTATTGGGTGGTAAAATACCAAATTCAGGTGTGCAGGCACATCTGTGCATGCACACCTGTGCCATGTGACACACAGACATGCCCTTAGGGCATGTATGTGTGCCACATGGCACACAAGCCTGCACTTGGGGTGCTAGAGGGTGTCAAAGTGACACCCCCTGCACCCTTGCTGGATTCGGTATTTACCGATTCTGTAAAATACTGAATCAGTATTTCCCAATGATTCCTATGGGCTCCAAAGCCCATAGGAATCAATGGGGAATACCGATTCAGTATTTACCGAATCAGTAAATACCGAATATTACAGATTCGGTAATTCAAAATTAAAAAATACCTACATCTCCCTCCTTCTAATTTACCGATTCATAAATACCGAATCGGTATGATTCGGTATTTAAAAGTCTGTAAATTAGATTTACCTACATCTGGCCCTCAATGATTGTGTGAGTGACTGTATGGATAACTATATACTTGTAATAATGATTTTATAATTCACTAAGTATGACTTACTATCTAAATGAATAGATGAAGTGGTGTTTGTATAAGTGTGTAGTTAAGTAAATATGTAAGTATGATCCATTGTTTGCATAAGTGAGTAGGATGACTTCATATGTGAATAAGATGTGTGCTGTTGTTTAATGTCGATATAGGTGTATTAGTATTTTTGATAGTGTTCTATTGTTCATTGGCAGCATGTATGAGTGAATCTACAGGTAAGTGATTAGATGTGTGTATACATCTATGAATCACTGAGTAGGTTTTTAGATACTTGTATTGCTGTGACAGTGGATTCAAATATGATACTCTGTATTTTACAAAGAGTGATGAAAGATTTTACTAGTGTATGAAAAGGTGTATGTGATTGTCACGTGGATGATGTCATCAGTGATGTCATTTGAGATGTCATCAGTGATGTCACTGACCATGTCATGAATGATCTAATATGTGACATCATCAGCAGTGCATTGCGGGTGCGCAAAATATAGTTAGTACAACTAACTATATAGGAGCAATTTCAATGGTTTTGTGAAATGTCCAGCTAACTATAACACCCCTAAAACTTATAGCTTTTTGAGTGAATTTCAAAGGTTTTTTAAAAGCTAATTCCTAACTATATAAGGCCTGAAACCTATGGTTTTTTCAGTGAATTTCAAAGGTTTTTTAAATGCTAATTCCTAACTATATAAGGCCTGAAACCTATGTTTTTTTTAGTGAATTTGCAAGGTTTTTTTAATGCTAATTCCTAACTATATAAGGCCTGAAACCTATGGTTTTTTCAGTGATTTTCAAAGTTTTTTTTTATGCTAATTCCTAACTATATAAGGCCTGAAACCTATGGTATTTTAAGTGAATTTCCAAGGTTTTTTAAATGCTAATTCCTAACTATATAAGGCCTGAAACCTATGTTTTTTTCAGTGAATTCGCAAGGTTTTTGAAATGCTAATTCTATTAGCGGATAACGTTTAAATATGTTAATATCCTTGTGGGACCACCTGAGCAGCCCTAGGGGGTCAGGTTGTTTCTACCCTGCCCCCTTTTTGCATTCTACACGTTTGTTTTTCTGCTTCTTTTGTGCCTCGGTCTACCTAGCACAAGATGAATGCCAACACTTCCTGGTTAGAAGTGTTGACAGCCAATGAGCATGCTGCTTTCCTGCGAAAGGCATGCTGATTGGCTGCCACTGTCTGTCAACACTCCAAACCAGGAAGTGTTAGCAGCCATCTTGTGCCTCGGTAGAACCAAGGCACAAGAAAGCAGTGAAACAAAGTTGATATGGTGCTTTTTCTATATTTGGTGAAAATTGCTCCAGTGGTTTTCACGAAAATTAGGTTAAAAAACACATATATATCTATATGCGCGCTTCCAGCACTTACCGGTACGCGTACCGGGGAGCGCACCCGGCCCGACACGGAAGTGCGCGAGCGGAAAGCTGATTGGCTCTCGGGTGTCTGTGAACATTCCAAACGGTCCGGAGAGTCCGCCATCTTGTGTCTCGGTAGAACCGAGACACAAGAGGTGAAAAACAAAAGGGGAAAACTATAAAAGGGGTCAGGGTAGAGACCCCTAGGTTTTATCAGGGGGGCCTAGGAGGACCCCGAAGGTCAAAAAAACGAATTTTTTTTTTGTTGAAAATTTTGTGGAGTAAGCGGTGGGTGCGATGCCATGTACGCATACCCTGAGCGTACCATGGGGAAAAAGTGATATGGTGTCTTCCATCCAAATGAAGAAAAGGGTAGGAAAACCATGCAGTGTAAATACATATGTTGTGGGACTGCCCGAAACTAGGTTGCTACTGGAATACAGTACACAAGACCCTGATTAAACTGGCCCCTTCCAAGCCATATGCCACTTTGGCTTATTCTGCACTAGGGCTTGGACCTACGGAGCGTAAAAAAAAGTGTGTCCATCCGATTTGCAGATCTAGCCCTGCTACTTGCGAAACGCACAATAACAATGCGCTGGAAGTTGGCCAGACCACCAAACCCAGAGGTGTGGAGAGCAGAGGTACTGCGCTGGGGGAATGCAGAGGGGGAGACACTGCAGCGCGAGGAGCTTAGGGGACTCAGGAAGAACCTAAAATCCCTTGATTGGAATACTATGCTTGGGGCTTTTGAAGCAGATGGGAACCCTGTGTCGGACTGAATGTGATTATCTGAGTGCGGGGAGAGGGAGGGCAGCGGGGGGGAGTTCAGACTGTACATAATTGGGATGTATGGCAACAAAACGAAAAAATGTCAAACTATTTTTGTGATACTTGCTATGGATAAGTGAACGTACCACATTACGAGATGTATGATTATGTCGATCACGATGTAAGGTTCTTATCTACTCTGCTAATAAAAAGATTTAAAAAAAAAACATGCAGTGTAAATATTTTATTGTATGTTTTTCTATGTTTTTTTCAGGAGGAAAGGAAGGGAGAATTCACTTTTTTTCACCTACACTGCATGGTTTCCCTACCCTTTTCTTCATTTGGATGGAAGACACCATATTGCTTTTGTGAGATAAGAAACATCACTTTTTTGCACTGGTAGCTGACCAATTTCGGCATGTTACACACAAAATTGCTTTAGAATATGAGGTTTCTTGGTCTTCACTTTTTTAGAAAATATTCTTAACAATGGACTTTGTTGTGGCCATATTTGTTGGCTGGGTGCCCAATGGAGACTCTTTCTGATAGAAAACTTTGATGATTTATAGAATGATTGGAGCTTCCTGTGGTATGCACTCATTGGCCTGTAGACTGTGCTGGCACTAGACCGAGTATATAGATACTTTTGAGTTCTGAGTGTTTATATCTGGGGCACTAGACCGAACGCAAACACTCATATCAGAACGATGATTTCTTCAGTCAGTCGGGCCATATTTGCAACTGTTTTGTATTTTGCGTTTTGATTTATAAGATGCATGTTGACGTATTTACTATGAGAAAACGATTATTTTAGTAGAATTTACCGCACGCTTAGAATATGATTTATTCACAGTGAATGCTTAATACCTTTGTTTCATTATAAATGTACAAGTCCAAGATGGCGGAATATTTTACTGTCGAATGTCACATGACCTTTCCCTTGACCTCATTGACGTTTATTCTTTTTGTACTTAACATGTCTACTTTGGCAGTATGGTATACGTGTGATCAAGGCACAGTTTGTGTCGAAACGAGTAGCGTGAACTTGGATTAAAAGAAAGTCTTGCTGCAAATTCCTGAGTGCGCGTCCTGCTTACGAGCAACTTGTGGTTTCATTGAAATTTTCGGCTGTAAAGTCCGCCGAATTTACGCTGCACCAGACTTAGGGAGTAAGGATCTCGGAAGGACCCTTCCTGTTCGTATATATATATATATATATATATATATTACTGACCAAAGTCTCCTGCGCGTCACAGCTCTCCCTCAGCGTGCGCAGGAACACCAAGCACGCACCAAAGTTACGGTGATGAAATTTTTATTCACTAGTCGATCTCATAATGTTGCGGCACCCCAGTGCCTTGCTCACATGACAGCGATAGTAAGTGAGGGTGATCAATTTAAAGTGACAGTGCATATTTTTGATTGGACAATTGTACATAGGTATAGAAAATTGACTTGTACCCGGAGCAATCAATGTATAATACATTATTACGTAACATGGTCATTATATACAATCGTTAAAATGGTAAGCAATTAAACCAACAGATTGTAAATTATTTATGCAAAATATGGCAAACTTCATGTATAATACAGGATTTTTTTCACATAGTTTAATACAATAGTGAAAAATAATCTGTCTTAAAAGCATTAAAATACAATTAAAATACCGAAGCAGATCAGGGCCATAAAACCATTAACATTCAGCCCCACATTTGACCACATTAAGGGAATCAACATTCACATATCTAGTGCAAAAATCCTAGGTTTTTGTATAGGTACATAAAAATTACTTGTGCAGTTACAATTGTGTCACCTGCCCGGCCGGCCTACCAGCTTATCTCATTTCGGACATGGGTTTTCAGTGCAAATTCATTGATAAAGTGCATGGTGCAATTAAAATTCATATTGGGACTACCTTTGACTCATCAGACACATGTCCATATTAAGCTAACTGGGCCCAGTTAGACTTTAAAATAAATAAAGAAAATACATCCTATTTCTTTACCTATTTGGATACATATGAAATAAATTTTTAGCTCGTCAGCTGTACCTTAACTGTGAAGGTTTCTTTTAATTTTCTAATTTTTTTTAGCTTACATGCTGATCAATACAATCAAAATCTGAAAGAAAAAAGAACAAAGAATAGATGAAAAGAAAAGAAAACAAAACAAAACAAAGGAAAAGAAAAGAAGAGAAGAGAAAAGAAAAGAAGAGGAAAGAGAAGAGATTAAATGAATAGAACAGAGCAGGTAGTACAATAGTAGGAGAGGGAAGACCACTCCTGTATCCTACTCCTCTAAATGGCACACCTGTTCGTTACATTTCGTTCTCAAGCTTCATCTTGTGAATCCAAGGGTCACTCAGCAAATTTTAGATGTTACATGGGTATGCCTCCCAATCCTAGATTATCCTTATGCCTTCTTACTTCTTCAAGGTGTATAGTAGACACTGTAGGATAAGATAGCTTAAGTTTGTATTATCCCATCATCAGTTTGTGTCCAGATGCAAACATTAATCAACATAATAGCACAACCTGGCTGATATTATGAATTGGTCTCATAAGGGAATATTTAGTGAATCACTAAACAGTATTGTATAGTCATAGCGATATTGGAATCCATTCTAAATTCCCACTAGTAAACGTTACTGGACATCACTAGGACCATCTACTTCACCTGTTTTAATTTAACTTATTAATGGGGTGTAGGGGACCTTGAGTTGGTAATGCAAGCATGTGTAAAGATCCTCTGTGAAGTTTAGACCTCCCGGGTGTTTGCTATTCAGTTGTAATATGTATCTGGTTTCTAACTTTCTTAGTTTCGCCTCTCGATTACCTCCTCTTCTACTAGCTAACACAGAGTCCACCACAAAGAACCTAAGACCTTTATTGTTGCTGTTATGGTGGGTCTTGAAGTGGCGTGCAACTGGATATGTATTATCCTGCAATGTAATGGCACGTAAATGTTGCAACACTCGCTTATGGACAGGGAGCTTTGTACTGCCCACATACTGTAGGGGGCATGGGCACTTTAAAATGTATACGACAAATTCCGTTTTACATGTTAAGGTCTTCGTGATTTTGTGCTCCCTGTCTCCCTGACCCCATGTGTGCAAGCCTTGCACGATTTGCACTTGTGGAAGCCTCCTTTATTCTGGAACCACACTGTCTTAGTCAGCACTTCCGGACCTGTCTCTACCAGTCTATCCCTCATATTGGGAGCCTTGCTGTATGTAACACTAACCCGTTTGGGAAGACTGTGTCCTATTACAGGATCCTTCAGCACTATAGGCCAGTTCATGTTTATGATTTTCCTCACCTCCTTGTGATGGGAGCTAAAGCCTGTGATGATTCTAAAGGTTCCCTCCCCTGAACTAGATATAGGATCAATGGCTCCTTTCTCTTTTACAGTGTTGGTGGAAATATTTCCTTTGGCTAGCAGGGCTTGGCGACTGAAACTTCTAGATTTTTTGATGGCCTCATCTATAGTTTTTTGGGCATACCCTCTCTCTCGGAATCTGGCAGCGCTGGCAGTTTGAGCTTCCATTAGATCATGCTCATTGCTGCACAACCTGCGGAGGCAGATCATCTCGCCATATGGGATGCTCATTATGAGGTGATGTGGGTGTGTATTCCCTGCATAGAGTGTGATGTTTCCAGCTGTTTGTTTTCGGTATAGTTTTGTTTCTAGTCTGTTATTCTTAACATATACCAAAGTATCTAGGAAAGGGTCCTGTTGCTGGCTCAACTCTGCTGTAAAATGAATGTTGAGTTCATTTCCATTGCGGCGATCTATGAATCCCAATGCCTCTTCCTTGTCTCCCCTCCATATTACGAACAAGTCGTCAGTGAATCTATGCCAACTAATGACATGATTCTTCAATTCATGTTGAAAACATGTATGGAGGACCAGTTCCTCCCAAGCTCCCATGTGAAGACAAGCGAAGCTTGGGGAAAACCTGTCCCCCATAGCCACACCCTGCAGCTGCCTGTATGTCAAACTTTTAAACATAAAAATATTATGTTCAAGACAAAATTTCAGCATTAAAATCAACATGGCACTGTGTTTTTGAAATTCACATTCCCTCCTCCCCAAGTAATACTGCACTGCTGCCACCCCATCCGAATGGCGAATACTTGTGTAAAGGGAAGTGACATCAAGGGCTATTAGCCAATCGCCCTCTCGTACCTGTATATCACTGATTTTTGACAGGAAATTCCCCGTGTCCTTGACATATGAGTCCAATCCTTTTACATGACTCTGGAGGAAATAGTCTATATCTATAGATGTTCTTTCCAATAGACTCCCCCTGGCCGAGATGATGGGTCTACCAGAGGGATTGTTCCTGTCCTTGTGGACCTTCGGTATGAAGTAAAGGGAGGGTATCACAGGATAGTCTGTTTTCAAATATTTATATTCCATTTCTGTCAGCAATTTCTTAGTCTTCCATTTTTGTAGACAGAGATGGTATTCACCCTGCATATTTTTCACTTCATTCCCTTTAAGTCTCTCATAATGGTCCCGATTGTTACGTTGATTAAATGCCTCCTTGTCATAATCTGATTAGGTTTGAAGCACAATATTACCCCCTTTGTCACTGGGGCAAACAATCACCTTATTATCCTTTTTGAACTTTTCGACCAATGATTCAAAGTCGAATGTTAGTTGATCATGTTTGTATTTGGTTTTATTGATCCTCCTATGTAATTCCTTCAGGTCGCTTACCAGATTCTCATGAAACAGATCAATCGAGGCATTATGGGGCAAAATGTAGATGGTGGTTTAAAGGGGGTAAGTGGTTTTGTTAGGCTAGTTGTATCTGTTACTAAGTTGGATTGAGATACATTGCCAGGTCCAATATCGTCATTTGTGTCACAGCCGATGGTATCATTACCCTCATTCATCCATAGAGTATCCATCTCCTGGGTCAAAGAGGGATTTTGGTCCGATTCTTGGGTTGTGATGTCTGTTTCATTTTTGCGCATTCCATGGTATTTCCTCAGTTTCAATTTACAAGTTGCTTTGGAAAAGTCTACACGGGTGGCTGAATAGTTTAGACTTGTCTTTGGTGCAAACGATAAACCCAATTTTAAGATACCTTCCTCTTTATCAGTTAATATCATGGGTGTCAAATTTACAATGGTTTGCTCCGTGTGGCTGTTTATTTCCTGTACCACTGACCCCGGCCTCTTTTCTTCTATTGATCCGTGTTTCCTTGACTTTGCCCTCGCCCTCCTCCTCCTTCTGCGGACATAGTTTTTCCTTTTTCGTTGTAATTCTTTCTTGTTCCCGGTCTTAGGGATCGGAGACGCTCTTCGCATAAAAACTGATTTCTTCACCAGGAGATGGCTTTTTACTATTGTTTGTGGTGTTCGTATCCCTCAATTCGGAATCGTTGTCACTTCCTGGCCCCCGAACTGAAATCGGAGGCTGTGGAGTCACAGGTGTTAGATTGTGCTTTTTTAGAATTTCTTTTACCACATGCCTTTGGTTGCGCCCCTCCTGTAGATTTTCGTACTCCGTCATATTTTCTTGAGAACGTAAAAATTTGCCCCAGTTCATAGTCTTGCCTGTCCCTTGCGAATTTGTACGTTTTGCGTTCAATTATTTTTTCCTCTTCTTTCTTTAACTGGGCAGACATTTCCATAAGGAGCTTTGTTTTCTCCTCCGTGGCCCCCAGTGCGTCCAACTCCTCTTGTATTGTTGCTATCTCCTCCAGAAGTTTTGCTTGATCGATTTCAGCGTATTTTATGAGGATTAGCATTAGACGTCTAGAAGCCTCCAAATTGCTGTCTGCCCACTCCCGCATTAAATCCGGGTTTGGATTCTCATAGGTGGGAGATGTCAGTATCCTGAGCCCCCTAGGTATTCTATTTACCTCTATATATTTTTGAAGGGACCTCGCCTCCCACCATTTACTTTGTTCCTGGCGGGACTTTTGTTCCAGGACTTTGATTTTGCCTTGCAGCGTATCAGTACTTATGTTTCCATGTGTGTCTGATTTGTCGCGTGTAGCTGTAGATGCAGCTGGGAGCTACTCTGAGAACATGATGTTGACTAGAGCCTCCCGCTCCCTCACACTGTCAACCGACATAGTAGTAATGCGAATTACTTTTGTGGTTGAAGTAGCCGGATGCCTAATATACACCACTAGCGCTGCTTGCCACTTTACCGTATAGCTCTCCGCCTTCAATTCTGGGACAGTTCTCCTGCCGGTGCCGTGTTGTACGTCTCGGGTCACCCGCCTCTCAGTCTCGCTGCATGCGTTGTGCTTCCGAGGGTTCCTAATGCTTCCGGTTCAGCCGTCCCAGTCCGAAGGGGTCCAACGCTTTCTTCCTCCCAGAAGCCAAAGACGCCCAGGTAAAACCCGGGTAAGAATCCACTTGAAACAGCGTTGACCAAAATCGTTAGATTCCAACGACCAATTATATTACTGAACAAAGACTCCTGCGCGTGGCAGCTCTCCCTCAGCGTGCACAGGAACACCAAGCACGGACCAAAGTTACGGTGATGAAATTTTTATTCGCTAGTCGATCTCATAACGTTTCGGCACCCCAGTGCCTTGCACACATGACAGCGATAGTAAGTGAGGGTGATCAATTTAAAGTGACAGTGCATATTTATATATATTACCAACTGGCGGTCACCAGTAGGTAGTAATATTTAGGACCAAGTTTACATAGGAAGAGCATAGGAAGAGCATTTAATGTTTTGCTTATAACTTTGGCGTCGTTTGATGAACCTTCATGACATTTTCCAAACTAATTCTTCGTTCATATCAGCTCCTATGTTGAAAGTTTGGGGGTGATTCGTCAAGGAGGGGCCGAGAAAAAGGGATGTTACAAAACATGTTTTCTCCTTGTTAATTTCCATAGGAAAATTTAGACAAGGCTGTAGGTCGAATGGGTGAACGGAATTACCCCAAATTTGGCAAAGAGAAGGGGCTTGGTCTTTGTTTATTTGGTGTAAATCGGTTTAGTCGTTTTTGAGAAATAACAAAATTTACAGATATAGATACTTGGGAATTCTGCCATCTGATTGGCTGAGGCATTACGAGCACAAGCTTGCTGCTTATTGGCTGCGAGCCATGCAAGCAGTTGCAACTAGGAAGTGTTGCCAGCCATTTTGTGATTCTTTTGAAGCAAATAAGGGGAAAAAAGGGTGAAAAAGTAGTCAAGAGGAGGGTAGGAGCACTGCAACCTCTGTGTGGTGTTTAGGGTGTGCTATTGAGGGGGTGTGAAGTGAATTACTCATATCTACCTGTCTGAAAGTGCTGGGCTACGGAAATTAAGTGAGGTATTGCCTAGAGTCTGATGCTGCTAAGGTGAGCTACTGTGGGACTCTGGGATTAAAGCATGAGCCCAAACTGTGTGTCTTATGGTGTGAAGTCATGTGCCCTGGCGGCTGCAGAACACCTGTGGAAGTAGTGTCAGCGTGTGTTTATACCTATTAGGATGAACTACTGACCCCTACTGGTCTGAAAGTCCTGGGGTATGGAAAATATGTGAGGTATTTTCTAGAGACTCATGGTGCTAAACTGAGCTGCTGCCGGACTAGGGGATGAAAGCGTGAGTCCACACTGTGTGTCATATGCTGTGAAGTCATGTGCTCTGGCCGCTGTGCCATATCTGTCCAAGTAGTGTCAGCATGTAGTTATACCTACTTGGAGGAACATTGTCACTTGTGTAAGGTGCTTGGGGGGTGTTATCAGGGAGTGCGAAGTTAAATTTGCACATACCAAATAAATTCAGTATTTGTAAAGTGCAAACTACTCACTCCTACAGATCTGATGGCTTTGAGGGTGTAAGGTGCGCTGCTGCCAGATTCCAGGAAAAGCCGCTGAACTACTGACCTCTACCGGTCTGATAGTGTGGGGTACTGAAATTAAGTGAGGTATTGCCTAGAGTGTCATGCTGCTAAATTGATGTTCTCTGGACGCTGTGCCACAGCTGTACAAGTAGTGTCAGTAATATTTTATACATAGTAGGAGGAAGTGTTGTTTGGAACACTGTATATGGTGCTTAGGTGGTGTTATACAGGGAGTGCGAAGGTAAATCAATACGGTATTTGTAAAGCGCAAACTACTCACTCCTATGGGTCTGAAGGCCCTGGAGGCCGGCGTGGAAATTATATGAGCTATTAAGTGAGCTATTGCCCAGAGTCATATGGTGCTGAGCTGAGCTGCTGCCGGAGCAGGGGATTAAACCATAAGCCCTGTGCTCTGAAATCATGTTTTCTGGCCGCTGCGGCACACCTGTCCAAGTACTGTCAGCATGTCGAATTCAGATAAGACGATGAGGGTCAACCGCTGTGTGCATGACAAGCTATCTCCTTGTAATTACACAACTAGTTAATAGTAATGAGATCACGCTCAACTTCTTAGTGGTTCATCGTCACAAACCACTCATTACTAAATGCACACTAATACAGAAGTCAAAGTCAAAGTCAAAGTCAAATGATTTATATAGCGCGCTACATACCCAGAGGGTCTCAAGGCGCTTGAAGAAGGGTGGGGAATTACTTGTCGAATATCCAAGTTTTAAGTTGCTTTCTGAATGCTAGGTGGTTCTGAGTGAGGCGAAGGTGAGTGGGAAGTGAGTTCCAGGTTTTAGCTGCCAGGTAGGAGAAGGATCTACCTCCCATGGTGGTTTTGTTGATGCGAGGTACAGTAGCAAGGGCTTGGTTGAGGGATTGTAGCTGGCGGGAGGGGGTGTAGAAGGAAAGTCGTGTGTTGAGGCATTCTGGTCCGAGTTCGAAAAGTGCTTTGTGTGCGTGGGTTAGGAGGCGGAAAGTAATCCTCTTATTGACGGGGAGCCAGTGGAGGTTTTTCAGGTGACCAGAGATGTGGTCTTTACGCGGGATGTCTAGTATGAGTCTGGCTGAAGCGTTCTGGATGCGTTGGAGTTTTTTCTGGAGTTTTGCGGTGGTACCGGCATATAGGGTGTTTCCGTAGTCCAGGCGGCTCGTGACTAGTGCGTGGGTGACCGTTTTTCTAGTTTCGGTGGGGATCCAGCGAAATGTTTTTTTGAGCATGCGAAGAATGTTGAAGCAAGATGATGAAACGGCGTTGGCTTGTCTGTTCATGGAGAGTGTGGAGTCCAGGATGACGCCCAGGTTCCGTGCGTGGTCCGCCGGGATGGGTGCTTTTCCAAGGGCCTCTGGCCACCATGAGTCATCCCAGGCGGAGCGGGAGGTGCCTAAGATAAGGACTTCTGTTTTGTCTGAGTTCAGTTTCAGACGGCTATGCTTCATCCACTCGGCTACTTCTTTCATTCCTTCATGTAGGTTGGTTTTGGCAGTGTTAGGGTCTCTGGTAAGTGATAGGATCAGTTGAGTGTCATCAGCGTAGGAGATGATGTTGAGGTTGTGTTGGCGTGCGATGGCCGCGAGGGGGCTCATGTATACGTTGAAGAGGGTGGGGCTGAGTGAGGATCCTTGTGGTACGCCGCAGATGACTTCAGTGGCCTCTGACTTGAATGGTGGGAGGCGGACTCTCTGGGTTCTTCCGGTAAGGAACGAGGTGATCCATTCCAGTGCTTTTCCTTGGATTCCGATGTTTCTGAGGCGTTGTATCAGGGTGCTGTGACAGACTGTGTCGAAGGCTGCGGAGAGGTCGAGGAGGATGAGGGCGACTGTGTCTCCATTGTCCAGTAGAGTTCGAATGTCGTCTGTTGCTGCGATGAGGGCGGTCTCAGTGCTGTGTTTGGCTCGGAAGCCGGACTGTGAGGAGTCGAGGGATTTGTTGGTTTCGAGGAAGGCGGCGAGCTGGTTGTTGACAGCTTTCTCGATGACTTTGGCCGGGAATGGAAGGAGCGAGATGGGGCGGTAGTTTTTGAGTTCGGTGGGGTCAGCTTTTTTCAGAAGGGCGCTAAGTTCTGCGTGTTTCCAAATTTCTGGGAAGGTGGCGGAGTTGAGGGAGCAGTTGATGACGTCTCGGAGGTGTGGTGCTATGATGGAGTCTGCTTTGTTGAAGATGTGGTGAGGGCATGGGTCTGTGGGGGATCCTGAGTGGATGGAGTTCATCAGGCGGATGGTGTCCTCAGTGGAGATTGGGTTCCAGTCATTAAGGATGTTTAAGGGGGGTGAAGGTCCTGCAGAAGGTTGGGTGGGTTGGTGTCCGGGTCGGTTGTCGAAGCTGTTGTGGATGTCTGCGATTTTGTTGTGGAAGAATGAAGCTAGGGAGTCGCAGAGGGCTTGAGAGGGGGTGATGTCGTTGGAGTTGGCTGAGGGGTTGGTAAATTCTTTGACGATGTTGAATAATTCCTTGCTGTTGTGGGCGTTGTTATCTAGTCGGTCTTTGAATGCGGCTTTCTTGGCAGACCGGATTAGTTGGTGATGTATGCGAGTGGCGTTTTTGAAGGCGTCCCTGGTGCTGGTGTTTGGGTCTTTTTTCCAGGCCTTTTCGAGGGAGCGACAGAGTTTCTTAGATTTCTTAAGGTCATCGTTGAACCAGGAGGCGTTTTTTCAATGGTGCTAGGATGTCGGCGCTGTTGGTTAGCCATTGGGTGAGGTTAGTGGCTGCTTGGTCGGGGTTTGAGGAGTGGGCAGGGGGGTTTTGAAGAAGCGATGAGGAGATCTGGTCGATGGTGATTTTGTTCCAGTTTCTTCGCAGAGTAGGTTGAGGATGGTTGTGGGTTGTGGTCTTATTGTAGATGAAGTGAACGCAGCTGTGGTCCGTCCAATGGAGAGCTGTGGTGTGACTGAAGGAGACATGTTTGCTGGAGGTGAAGATAGGGTCGAGAGTGTGACCTGCAATGTGGGTGGGGGTAGTGACGAGTTGTTTGAGTCCGAGGTTGGTGAGATTGTCCAGGAGGGTGGTGGCGTTGCTGTCGTTGCTCTTTTCCAGGTGAAAGTTGAGGTCTCCCAATAGAATGTATTCCTTGGAGGGGAGGGCGTGTGGGGTGATAAAGTTAGTGATGTCGTCACTGAATTTTGCACGGGGTCCTGGAGGCCGGTAGAGGAGGGTATCTCTGAGTGTGGTCTTGGGGTCGGTGTGGATCTGGAAGTGAAGGTGTTCGGCGCTGGCAAGGTTGACGTCTGAGCTGGTTGAGATGCGGATGGTGTTCTTATGGACGATAGCGATGCCTCCTCCTGTGTGGTCGGTGCGGTCCTTACGGATGATCTTGTAGCCTTCCGGGATGGCAATGGTGATGTCTGGGGCTGATGAGGCGTTCATCCATGTTTCTGTTAGGAAGGCGACGTCCGGAGAGATGGTGTCTAGTAGATTCCAGAGGTCGATGGCGTGCCTGTGGACCGAGCGGGTGTTGAGCAGGATGCATTTTAGGTGGTTGGTGTCAGATCTCTGTTTGGAGTTCGTGGATGAGGAGTTGTTCCTGGTGCCATCGAACTTGCAGGAGTTGCAAGAGAAGGGTCCATGGGTGTGTCCAGGAGCGGCTTGGACGCAATTGGGGAGGCGGCCGGGGTTTAGGGCTAAGAGGGAGGAGGCGTCGTATGTAATGCGTGTGGGGTGGGTGGTACGAGGGCCAGGGGGTCTAGCGCTGGGCGCGGTCCAGGCGCGGACGGGCGTAGACGGGCTTACCTTTGGCGCACCTTCAGCGCGACTGGGGCGCGACCGCTGCGCGTGACTGCTGCGCGCAAAAGCAGCTGTCATATGTGGATGGTGGAAGGGGAGGGGCGAGGGAGGGTCAGCTGGGAAGGCGGGAGCGGGGTGGAGACTCGGGCGTGGCGACACAAACAACAACAATCTTAACACTAAAATGGCCGGCAGCGCGAAGCGGAGCAGGCAGCCACAGTAAAGATCAAAGTGCAGGATAAACTAAACGAAAAGGCAGTCAGGGCAACACAGGGACGGCACAGTGGTACAAGCAGCAATTAAGCAGGCGAGGTGGTTAGCGCTATCAGGCGACAGTAATTTAACAACAAAACGATCCAGCTATATTACTAAAATAATTAAATAATAGCGATGTATATAATTGCAGCGGTCCTGTAATGCGCGTTCTGAAACAGATAGCAATGTGCACAAGCAGCTGAGTAGAGCAACGATACCAGGCTGGAGTCAGGTCGGGGAGCAGCGAGGAGGAGCGACCGCGTCTGTGGAACACAGGACGGTCACAGCGCGATCTTTGCAGCGTGGGGCAAATGGTCTTAGTGGGAGGGAGGGTCAGCTGGGAAGGCGGGAGCGGGGTGGAGACTCGGGCGTGGCGACACAAACAACAACAATCTTAACACTAAAATGGCCGGCAGCGCGAAGCGGAGCAGGCAGCCACAGTAAAGATCAAAGTGCAGGATAAACTAAACGAAAAGGCAGTCAGGGCAACACAGGGACGGCACAGTGGTACAAGCAGCAATTAAGCAGGCGAGGTGGTTAGCGCTATCAGGCGACAGTAATTTAACAACAAAACGATCCAGCTATATTACTAAAATAATTAAATAATAGCGATGTATATAATTGCAGCGGTCCTGTAATGCGCGTTCTGAAACAGATAGCAATGTGCACAAGCAGCTGAGTAGAGCAACGATACCAGGCTGGAGTCAGGTCGGGGAGCAGCGAGGAGGAACGACCACATCTGTGAAACAAGTTAATTCTTTCACATTTCCTAATCATATACAAAAAGTCCCACAGAAAATCCTCCAGTAGAGTGATGTGTAGTTCATTTTCTTTATGCAGTTAATTCATCAATGTCAGCCAACTCGACACAAAGTTAGTACAATTAACAGCTGACGCGTTTCATCCCCATCTGGGACATCATCAGGCCTGCAAAGTAAAAAATATACGATCATAATCCAAACATCCACATCTAAAATAGAGCGTTCCAGTTAACTAATTTCATACATTAATCTAACAACAAATATCTGTTCTGCCTATTGAACATTCTAAGCATCTTTTCTCATGAAACTGAACAAATTAACAGAACTAAGTTCCTCATGTGGAGAAACAACATTCACTTGAAAAATGTATTAAAACAGAGGGTAGAGTCCTTTCAGTTCGACTAATTCCCTTAATCTCACTGACCCTGTAGGGGGTCAAATTCAGGATAACATTTTAAACGTCACCCTTTAAAGTACAAAATATATACAGCAAGCATGATCCCATATTAAAAGGAAGAAAACGAAAGTAAATGAAGATCCTGTAATCTCACCTCCAACTAATTAAAGTCCGCAATATCTGACCTACAATCTTTAGTAATATTTTCAAATAATCCTTCCCAAGTATGAAAAACCTTCTGTGAAAACACAACCAAAATATCTATATGTCTGCTAAACTGATTATCTGATTGTTCAAAAGTGACTAAAGAACTCTTTGCTCACCTCAGTTTAGTGGTCGTTTTCTTCTCAACCCCCGAACCTTATCTCTGGTCCAAAGAATACCTTCTTAATGCCCAAATCTGTTACACATCTTCCTCGTAAACTGAATTCATGCTGTATACATCAAGATTAAAAATCATAATAATTACTTGGTTTGCAACCTGGCTTGCATCAGCCAAAAGCACCTTAATGCATGTCTACCTGGATCCCCATCAGCTCACCTATTTCGGCATTAGTCCTCAAAGAAAATCACAGTCGGTTCCAGATAGTAGCTGCTCCAAATAAATAGGAGCTCCATGTTGAAACATCTGAGAAATAATACTTCTCAAGTCCTCCAATCAGCACCATAATTCTATATATCCCATGCAGCAGGATGACAAAATATAATAATATCATTCAAACCTACCACCACCTCTCCTTCATACTCAATTTTTTCGAATCGTAGGACCAACCCTCCCTCTTACTTTTGTGGACCAAAATATCTCTGTGTTTCTTGCTCCCGACACGATAAATCCGGAATGCAGGAAAAAGCCCACCAAACTCCCTTTTAAATTCACTTCTAACCAATGACAATTCGTACAGCAAAGTGTTACCGCTGGTTCTCCAATCACCGAAAAGTTTGTTGCTGAGCGTTCCGGCAGACACTTGTTGAAATTAAGTTCCTGTATTGCTATAGTGGCTCTACCAGGTTTAATTGGGCTCTTTTTTGATTACGTAAGGTTAAGCAAGGATGGGGAAGAGCATGGTGTAGTGGCAGAGGGCCTATTTCTGAACCACTTTATGGTATTGTATGTTTTAATTGCAAATTTGCATGTTTTAATACCTTTTGGTGATGAGTGTTCCAGCAGACAGCTACGCAAATCACACAACATTTCTGTGGATAACAAATCTTCGTGCTGATACACACTCTTGCACTGAGGTAGAAGGCTGCCAGCGTTCATGGCAAATTATGAAACTTGGTGCCATTGTAGATTTAAATGGAAGCTTGGACCACTTCTTTGTTACTATGGTGCAGTCAGTGCTTTAAGTGGGAACAAAAACTGGGGGTGCTCTAAAAGGGGCGGGTCAAGCCTCTTAAAGGGGTGTGGGCTATCCAAGTAGGGGCATGGTCCAAATCAAGATAAGTAGCATTGTGTGCTTAAGAAAATCCCCTCCAATTATCCTACGTTCGGAAAACACACTCTTTAAAGGATTTCCCTTGTTTCTACAACGTGGCTCACCTAGCATGATGTCTCCACTTCTCAGTAGTGAGCAAAATGAAGTGAGGTATTGCCTAGAGTGTCATGCTGCTAAATTGATGTTCTCTGGGCGCTGTGCCACACCTGTACAAGTAGTGTCAGTAATATTTTATACATAGTAGGAGGAAGTTTTGTTTGGAACACTGTAACTTGTATATGGTGCTTAGGTGGTGTTATACAGGGAGTGAGAAGGTAAATCAATACGGTATTTGCATGCTCTCACTGCAGTCCAAAAAAAAAGAAAACTGACTACCTTTGCGAGGACCGAAAATAGAGCCCGATAGAGACCTATTTTGAGGTTCCCTGAAAATAACTGCCGGTGCTCAGACCCGGCCCACTTAAAGCCCTGCATCCATCCATCCTACGCACTGTGCCATCCAACCATCTTTCAATTCATTCATACATTCCTACCTACATACATACATACATCTGTCCCTGCACTTATCCTAAGCATATATAAGTCCATTCGCCTATTGTAAGCGCTGTGCCATTCATCCAGCCATACGCCCATATATCCATACATACATCTGTGCCAGAACCAATCCAAAGCATCTATCAGCCCACCCGTCTATCCTAAGTACTGGTCCATGCATCCGTTCATCCTTCCATACATCCATATATCCATCCATCCATCCATCTAGCTATCCATTCATCCATCTGGCCATCCATCCACTCGCCCTTTATTCAACTATTTGTCCTTATTTCCGTGCACCCTCCGCCCGATCCTAAATACTGTGTATTATACTCATCCACCCAGCCTCTTAAGGGGCCGAAAAGGCTGGCGAAAAGCATTGACAGGCAGATGTTTCTGATAAAGAACAAGAATGCTTTGAGTTGCTCTTTGTGGACCATAGTTCACCACCCTTCTCTGGTGGTGTTTTAAACAAAGGTTGATCCAGAGAAAGAAATGTTAAGCAGCTTTTCAGTGTAAGACGTTAATTTAGAAACATAACGTTTTGTCCATTTCTATATAGGAACACTGCTTTAAACTGTCCGTGACTGACAGATACTGAATACCTGTAGCTCTTACATTTGAGATAGTATACCAGACAGCTAATTTGGGGTGGTGAGAACCTGCACTTCTATATTTCCATGTGAAACACAGTATAGGAATATAAAGGTACTTCCAGAGCTACTATCTTCATATTAAAGAGGGGGTGTGAGAACTAAGTGAACCATGCAAAGAATGTGTTTTCGAAGCACTAAAACAAGACACTGAGAAAGGTCAGAGCAGGGTCGTGCTGGAGTTGGCTGCCTGTGGTCGTCTCCAGAGGCGCAACCAGAGCAAGATTTCGGGGGAGGCTAATTGTTTCAGTGATAGGCAGAGTGGGAATGTAGGGGCTCTAAAAAAGGATGATAAAGAACAGAGCCTCATTTACAAGCAAATGGTCTTTTGAAGACCTGTGAAGTACTCGGGTGTGGCTCTGTGTGTGCGCCCAGGGAAGCTCTCTCAGGGAGTCCGGGGCAATGGGCGTTGCACGCCTGGTGGTCTCTCTGCTAATCACCCCACAATGATGTTGCCCCTGCGCTGCAAAAAGAGAAGGGAAATCCTGAGAGAAAATGGTTCTCTCTAAAGGATTTCCCTTCTCTTACAACGCGACTCACCTGGCATGATGTCTGCACTTCTCAGTAGTGAGCAATGCGCATGCTCTCACAGTCTCACTGCAGTGCAATAAAAAAAACAACAGACTACCTTTGTGGGGCCCGAAAATAGAGCCCCATAGAGACCCGGTTAGTGGCCCCCAAAAATAAACTGCCGGTGCTCAGACCCCCACAGACCCCCCCACTTAAAGCCTTTGGTGCAGTGTTATGTTTGCGAAGTTGTAGATAAAATATTTAGGCTAATAATGGTAATTTTTATGTGTGCAGTTTGGTTGATAATATCATCCTAAGTACATAGATTACAATTTCTAAAAATACTATCTATAAAGTTGTCTGCGGTGGGTTGCAGAGGGAGTGTTGTGGGGTCGTGGCGTGTGGCGGACAGGTGAAAAGTACAAGGTAGTGCAGTTACATATAAATTGAAAATGTGTATGTAAATAATTAAATAAATACTTGCTGTATGTTCTATGGCACTACCCTTCATCCTACTGCTCCCCTCCCATGCTCCATCACGTTGCAGCAGTGCCTCCGGAAGCCGTCAGTAGAATTTATGTAATTGTATGTTATTATTTTAACATATTGAACAGATGTAAAAAATAATTGAATCTATTTTTTGTTTTCAGAAAATCATTCAGTTTAGATTAAAATTTAAAAATGCCTAGAAGAACTGAAAAAAAAGGAAAGAGTTCAAATATATATATATTTGAACAAAAGGAAAGATTTTCAGTTAGAAAAAATGAGAGTACTACACAAACAGTTTCTTCTGGTAAAAACACTAGACAATTTCTGAATAAAATATTACAAACATTTAATGAAAAAACATCACACAACGCAAAAAGAAGAATTTTTCAAGTAAGGAGAAGCAGACTTCAATTTCAAATACCAGGAAAAGAAAACATGATAAAGAATCAGTATCTGCTACTCAGAACAAAAACAATTTCAAGAAATTCGTCAGAGACGTTTTGTCTAGAGTGATTCAGAATTTAATGAAAACATGCTGCAAATATAAAAAGAAAGCGCTGCAATTCAAAGAGAAGCAGAGTATTGAAAGTATAGTGGATACTGCTTACAATTTAAAACAGAGTTATTCATTCTGAATTTGAAGAAAATCAAAGTGTTGGATAAAATAGTCAAAGTGTTGAAACACAAAACTAGAAGAAAAAGACTTGTGAACAGAACCAACTTTTGCAAAATCTTTGGTGGACATTGGAAACATACTTCTACTAGAGAGCCTTTTTTTAATGAGGAAAGTTACGTCCAGGAAAATAGTTCACCATTTGCAGTTGATACTGGAGGTCGTTGCTACGAAGTTCAGGATGGTTGTCCTTTTCCAAAAGAGTAAATGATTGGTAAAAGTGCATAAGATTTAATAGCTTAAGAAGTGCAAGAGAAAAGTACACATACTCCTGTGTATAAGTGGGGTTGTTTCAAAAGGACGGGGGACCCCACATCAATATTGGGCAGGTTGACGGGGAACGAGCAAGAATCAAGAAAGGGAGGGAACCTGCCCTGTAATTATAGAGAAATGGCCAACAGGAGGTCCAACAGACTTAATAACACTCTGAACCCTGGGTGGATGTCTCACAAATGAATCAACACATAAGTATTATCAAACCTATTTATTATTTATTATTATAATTCATTTTTTTCTCATTTTCATTTCATATTTTAGTAATGTGGACAGACATATTCAAAAACGACAATTATAAATATGCAATGATAAAAAGTTAGAAAAGGAGGATTAAATCCTATTCATAGCCCATACTCCCACAATACATACCACCAACACACACACACAATCATTCACACATCATGCAACACTTCACACTATAGCCACAGATGCAAAGGATGGATTGGGGACAGGTGGCATGGAGTCCCAGGTAGTTTTGTAGGTTCCCAGGGTGGAACAGACGCTGACGCGCGTTTCGGTATATAGCCCGGGTCGGGCTACACCTTCATCAGGGCAAGGGTGAGGTGGAGGGAGGAAGGGCCACAAGGGAACGAAGAATATTTCTGTAGGGGAGACATATTTAAAACAAAATTTGTTTAGAGAACATCCAGGGAGGGGTCAGAGTTTTTCAAAATTCTGACAATTACATTTCATAAGATAGCATAAGATAGCAGTGACATCCAGGTGTTCCAGAGACTAGTACGGCCAATACGAACATTACATTTAAACTACATTAAACACAGTTACACATAAAAGCTCATATATTCTAAACAGGTAGAGCAACCCATTTGGACAGAATTAAACCTTCGAGGATGGGATGGAGAGTTAGACTAGCTGTGGTTCCCTGCTCGCTAGGTGGTTCAGTTCACCATAAAAATTAACTAGAAGGTACGGAACAGATAGCTATGGGTTAAAGGGGTTGTCCCAAAGGGATTTATTCATAACACCTACCTACTAGCTAAGAAGGTTCACTCATACCATAAGAAGCCTGGAAGTTTTCAAGAATTTGGATGTTCACTGGGTGAAAGAATTCACGTTCTGGTTCCAATTAAAGATGTCAGAAGTTTTAGCGATGCTACAGGTTAAGAGACAGGGAAGCCAATTAGAAAAAAGAGGGCAGACAATTCTAAGACAAACAAAATGGATAGTGCAGGCGTACGATGGACCTACCAAGGAAGGTGGAATTTCAAAACATCCAATCTGGCTTCTTCATAGGTTTAATATGAGGAACAGCAGAGCTTCTACACCACAATATCAAAAGGATGGCTGAAATAATAAGTTAAAACGCTAAATAGGGTATCTCAAGGGGGTAATTTATGTCGGGCTATTACCTCCTAATAGGCAGGCTTGCTAGACCCCAGGTTAACTATGTGTTGGGTGTTCCAATATACTAAATTCAGAACTTACCGAATAAGATGGAAACAATCGGGACTATGCTGGCTTCCTGGTGCAATTAAGGCTGGAGTCGTTGAAAAAGGGGATACCTAGGAGTCAAGTAACACAGTTTTAAAACAATAAGGGGACCCCATTTAGTACTAAAACAGGGAGCGCTAGTTTGAGATATGCGGGCCAAATAGAGGGAAGTATCCGACTTTATAAAGACTGTGACAAACATATGGAACCTACCGGGATAGATGGATGCAGAGGGATGGATACAGACTCTCTTGTCCTCTCACAGCAGGGGCGGCCGGTCGGATATAATGCCACCTACCAAGAAATTGAATATATAGCTAGTAGCGGCTTTAATAATTCCCCCCCTGGGGGTTCTGAGTTCTTGGTGAAGCGTGGCTCAGTGGTTAGAGGCGGCAGACCCGGAAGCTGAGATCGACCGTGGACCAGGGTTCGATTCCCCGCCTCGGCGGGTCTCGGGCTCAAAATTCCACGGACTCGACAATTCTCGCTCTGGTGCCTACTCAACTCACGGGGTCACACTCTGCGACTCTGGGCAATAGCTTGCTTAATCTCCACTACGGCCCCTCGCGGCGGGATGCCTGGCTCTCACCTTGTGGACACCCTGCCGTGGTTTCTCACAGGGGAATATCAGGACGGGTTCCCTAAGCAAGCGCCGGGACGCTTACGGGCAGCTGTGCGCTTTACAAGTCCAGCACATTTTACACACACACATTTTTGGTCTGACGTTCCCCCGGCGATTCCCTAAAAAATGATTGGGTCGGGAGGACTGGTCTGCATTTTCCTGTCTGATTGGTTGCTGTTGGCCATAATCAAAATTAGGGTCATAGTTGGAATCATGGGGACCCTCACCATCCGAATCTGTCGTGTCCGAAAATGTGGTCACTCGTCGATTGCCCCATCTGGGGTTGGGGTTCTGTTGGTTAGAGCTCTCTTGGGAGCTATAGAAATTACTCATAAGGTAAGGATAGGCTTTCTCCTGAGAGAAAAACTGAATATCCTTACGGAATTTCTCAGTTTTTCTTTTCAATAAATATTCAGAAAATGAATCCAGGTCAGCCTCAATCTCCTCCAGTTTCTTCTTGCCAAGATCTACGGAATTAAGGCTTTGAGTTTTTCTTCAAGTGCCTCAATTTCTTTGTTTAGGATGGAGTATGGGCTATGAATAGGATTTAATCCTCCTTTTCTAACCTTTTATCGTTGCATATTTATAATTGTCGTTTTTGAATATGTCTGTCCACATTACTAAAATATGAAATGAAAATGAGAAAAAAATGAATTATAATAATAAATAATAAATAGGTTTGATAATACTTATGTGTTGATTCATTTGTGAGACATCCACTCAGGGTTCAGAGTGTTATTAAGTCTGTTGGACCTCCTGTAGGCAATTTCTCTATAATTACAGGGCAGGTTCCCTCCCTTGCTTGATTATAAGTGGGGTTGTAGCAGTATTTGTAGTATTTGACAGGAATTTATTGATATAATGTGAAATTTGCTACGAGAATATACACAGAAAAGTATTAATCAGAAGATTAAGTTGTTTCAAGGACTAGATCCATGTAATGTAAGAAAATATACTGAGGAGTGTGGGCATTCTCTGGCTTGTCTTTCAAGAAAAGTGTGTAAAAGTGTTTTTCATCACTTGAGGATGTTAGCAGTACGCCATTCATAAATGCGGAAGTTTGTAAGGAAACTGTACTATGTAAAAAGTCCTGCATTATGTTTAAGTGAACTGAATACAGGTCTTTTACATGGTTCTTTATCAGATGTTAAAAAAAGTGTGATGATATTGAAATGCGATATTTTGGTTCAGAAGAGCAGTCCATAGAAAGTGAAAGTTGGACAATTACAGATGTTGAAGGAGATGGGAAAGTGATTAGCACTGATCAGTTTGAAGAAGGAATTCGAAAGTTTAATGTAGTGTGCTCTGAAATACCAAACTAAGGGATTGATTTGATGGCAGACGGACCTGCGTCCGTCCGCCACCCCCGAGGTGGAGGGACCGTCCGCAGGGACAGCGGCGTTCCCTCGGTTTGAATTAGGATGTGACCGCCACCCTGGCGGTCACATCCCGTATATTTAACATTGCGAAGGGTGCTGCTTTAAGCAGCACCCGCCGCAAAGTAAAAAATGCATGCACAAAGCAGCAGGCACCGCGCGGTGCCTGCTGCATTGTGCATGCAAATGCAGGGGGTACCATAAGTACCCCCCATGTGCACCCCAACCCACTTCACCATGGGGATCAACAACGGGCCCCCAAAGCAGGAACCGTATGCCTTTTCATGGCGGCATTGCCGCCACGGAAAGGCATTCCTCCAAGGCCATCCTAATATGGCTGGCGGTGTCTGATAGACACCGCCACCATATCAGGCCTTTTCCGCCGCAGTCGCAAGTTGAGCGCAGTGGAAAAGTGGCGGACGGTATTCCCCGCCGCCATGGTCCCCCCGCCATTGTAATATGACAGGGGGAAGAAAGGTGGTGGACGGGCAAGAATGGTGGACGGATCGCCACAGCCTACATGGCGGTGGCGATACGTCCGCCATCCTAATGGACCCCTATTTTTGTGTTTGTTGTCGGCGTTGTTGTCGATGTTGATTTGTATTTAAAAAGGGAAACAATGGTAAGTGGGAAGAATTTGCAACTTACTTGTTGGTGGACGGTCGATTTGAGTTAGTTAGTGATCAAAGTATATGTAAATATTGTTACAACAAATTAGAAGAGAACAAAATGCCTGCTAGAGCAGTACATAATAACTTAGAATTAGTAGCTATTGCGCAGGAACTGGCAGAATTGAATACATATGAGCCTAAAACAGATAAACTGCCACCAACAGACTTGCAAAGAAGGCGGCTGAAAGAAAGAGTAAGAGAAAATGAGGCAGTAGTCATTCTAGTAAATGGTGTACCAACAAAGAGTCGGAAAATATGGCAAGAATTTGTGGATGATAATAAAGTTGAAACGGCTACCTCATATATTATAGAGAACAATATTCATTACAAAACTGTGAATGTGGATGAACAGGTTATAAGTTTAGAAGATGAATCTGAAATTTCAAGTGTTCAAATAGAGAAAGTGGACAAGTCAAGGACTGAAGAGATTTATGAACAATACACAATATGTCCTTTGCATTCAAAAGAAGTAATAGGAAGCAGCATTGAGTTATTTCAGATGAAAAAAGCACAGGGAACTCCAATGAGTGTATGGGAGAAAAGCGTAAAAGCTTGTTTTTTTCCACAGCTGTTTCCTACTGGAGAAGGTTGACGATATGATGAATGAAGTGTACGGATTCCAGCTTCAGGATATCGGTCAACAAGATTATATTCTGAAGATCCTGGATTTCGACAGTGCATTCCATACATATTTCACCTTTTGTTTGAAAGTGATCTGTCTTCTCTGTCGTATGCAGTGAACCACATACTTAAAACTGGAGTTCATCAATCACTTCTTTCTTCAAAAGAATATGTGGAGAAAGTTCAAGACATAGATGAAAATTTAGAAGCACATTTAATCAATTTGATGGCATGTCAACGTGGAACAAATGAGTATTGGTATCGTCGTCATGGAGTACTCAAGTGTATGTTACAGAACCTAGGTACACCAACATGGTTTGTCACACTTAGCTGGGCAGAGTATGCATGGCCAGATTTGCTTGAGTTTGTAAGAGAAGCGAATTCCAATATAAAAAATGGTGAACTGTGTTCATTAGATCATGTAAATGTGTGCAGATATTGTAATCATAGGTTTCAAGCTACGATGTCTTTTATCTGCAATAAAAAGAATCCACCTCTTGGAGAAGCTACCGATTTCTTTTGGAGAAAGGAGTAACAAGAAAGAGGTGCACATCATATACATATGATACTATAGATCAATGATGCACCTACATTTGGAACTGATTCTGATGAAACAGTATTGTCTTTCATCGAACAGTATGTGACATGTGAGATTCCAAGAGAAGAAGGAGATAGAAGTTTGAGACAGCAAGTTTTACGTTTCCAAACTCATCGTTGTGGAAAGTACTGCAGAAGAAAATACAAGTCTAAAGGAAAATGTTACACCAAATGTCGATTTGATGTTCCATTTCCAGTCATATGTAAAGGAAGAGTAAATTCATTTTTTTCTTTTGTAAAACACACAATAACTCGGAAAACTCCAAAGCATAGCTATAACTTTAAAAGAACAGTGTCAAAGTATATCAATGACTACAATCCAGTTATTTCAAAAATGTGGAATGCGAACATGGACATCCAGTATGTTGCAGATAACTCAATTACTGTTGCATGTTATATCACATCGTACATAACAAAATCAGAAAAAACAGAGGTGAAACAAATGTGGGGAGAAAAGCCTTAGCAAAAAAATGTACAGCTTTACTTTGAAAATGCTTTCCCACCGAGAAATTGGATTGTATGAATGTTCAGACCACTTGTGCTCTTCAAGTTTATGTTCAAAGTCACGAGGAATCATTTGGGTAAAATTAGGTCTTGCCTGCAAATAAAATAGAGTGTTGAAATCATTTGAAGTAATTGAAGAATTAGCAGCAAATGAACCAGACAGTACAGACATTCTTAAAACTAATATGTTAGACATATACTATCCGAAAAGGAGTTGTCATCTGGAACAGATATGTCGGTATGAAGTACATCAACATTACAGCTTCAAAAGAAATGTTAAACAGAGTTTAAATGAAGGAAAATATGCAGTAGTTGGATGTCATGGTTTTTAAGTAAAACATGCAAAGGATAATCTTATAAACCACAAGAAACTCAGTTGTGAAACTCCAGATAAGTGAGAATTTTACTATTTAGCACTTCTCCAACTCTTTAAAACATGGCATAGCGAAAGTGAATTACTTGGAGACTTTGACTGCTATGAAGATTATTTTAATGCATGTATAAATAGCATTGCATGTACAATTTTCCTTAGATATTTACAAATGTTGAATGATGAAGTTGAACAGGAAAAGACTATCACAGCTGAAATAGCTCCCAAATAACTGTGCAAATAACTGTGTGTGAAGTATGTTACTGTAATAGACAAATCGACAAGAAATCGACACGTCTTTTCTTGTTGCTTTTAATGCTGGTTTGCACAGAGACCAGCCGACACGTGTTTCGTCAGAGAACAGTTAACTCTGACTCTTCAGGGCTGGAATTAGAACAAAAGAAGTTCACTCAGTAAACCACACATGTACATTATACAATCCCGCAAGAGAAACATAGTAGCCTGCTGTCAAACAAATCCGGCATCTGTGGAAACCTGAAGGAAAGTTTTTTTAACGGAAAACTGCTAAGCCTACATTTGGAGAACTGTGTTGACAAAGAGGAATAGTGGGACAAGCAGTGCTCACATGAATGCCAACTTTAGTAAATAAATCATGCACGAAATTCACACAAAGAGTCCAAATTAAAACTGGACAAGAATTCAAGCTAATTTTACTCTAATCTAAATACATCTGTATAGACCTGTGCGTGTACATAGAGTGCAAAAAAAATCAAAGTGCTGATACACCCACACACATACGTGCTACCATGAAGTAGAGAAAGTGACTAGTCATAATTAATGACAAGTGGCATGCAGGGCACATACCCAAGTCATAATAGACGGCATAAATAATCTATAAAAAGAAGTAAAATGAAAAAGATAAAGATCAATTGGTAAAATCCTTAAGTAACGGGCAAAATCACTGAAGTTGGTTAATACTGCTCCAAGAACTTGCCCCTAGACCGGTGATAATTCCAACCCGGTCGGGGTCTGGGTAGATGAAGAAGCAATAGTAAAAACAATAAAGTTGCAAGGTTCTCAGCTAAGGAAAAGAAGGAAAGGAAGGCCATTAGAGAAGTATTCCAAAGTGCAAAGACTGGAGGAGTATACCAACATTTTATGTAATGGATAATACCTATTAAAGAGTACTAATAATTCGAAGTTCAATAACCTGAACCGATAAAAAGGCTAAGTGTGTCAATCAGGAGTCAAGCGTAGCGTTCAGCCACTGTGTAGGAAAAATATGAAAAAAGAAACAAATCGAATATTATAAAACCAACTTAAGGAAAAGTCTCTCGGAAACAAAGGGGGGACAGTAACTCCCACCGTTCAAAACCCACCTGAATGATAATCAGTGAGCACGCTGGAGCCGATAAGGGGTCTAAGTAGGACGGATTTGTCTAACTGGATATCTGTGCAACAAAAAGGAAAGCACTGTCAATAAAGATCTGCGGTTACTATACTGCAAACACCCAAAGTGGAAAAGACAATTCATAAAACACTCACAATTGCGTAGCTTATATTGTAGTCAAAATTCGTGTCAAAGTCCTGCATTCGAAAAAGTGCATTTTAATTAATAAACTCCAATTCCCGATTGAGCTATGAAGGGCCAAAAGTATATGAATCACAATTTCGAACTGAGGAATCTATTCCAATAGTACTACGGATTACTTACATCAGGATAAGAAAGACCCCAAGACTAGACCACGTAACGTACTTCCGGAATGGAAAACTAGGAACGCGGAAGTAGACAGCTAAGTGTCCATTAGATAAAGAAAACGTAGCGTATGTATTGATGGCTATTTAATAAGAATCACGAGTGTACAGAAGTTCACAAAATGTAATGGAAATGAAAAAGTATTAGTAACATACCCCAGAAGTCAACGACTTAATGCACAACGGAGAAATTACTCCTAGAAAAGGACAACTGTTAGTGTAACTTATTACAAAGCATATTGGCACAATCCAGTAGCTCACGTAATACCAAAGTATTTTAAAGCGCAAGAGAAGTCTTCCATATGTTAAAAACACCTCACCTATTAATTCAATATTTTCTCTAGTAATCCAGGAAAATACGCTGAAAAAAGGGGGGGAGTATGTTGAAAAATCACAAAATGTGATCTTACACAATATGTAGAAGGGGAGTCTAGAACACCATAGAAATCAGCGTAAAACGTATGCTCCATATTGAAAACTAAAACAGTAGACGGAATGAGAGAAATGTCATTCGTGCAGTAGGCGCGGTAAGCCCATTAAACGGACCAGGGAGAAGACAGTAGTATTGCCATTGGTTGCCACCACAAAGTTGAAAATAGAAGTGAGATTGTGCCATACAGGGTCTGATTAACCCAAGAACAAATTGGAATTAATTACATGTTATAAATATGATAACAGGGCCCTACAACATACAGAAAGAGAAGTACAGCTATTCATATTAAATATTGTAAATTGGTGATAGAAAACCGCAATCACCAGCAGTCACTAAATTGTAGTGAAAGCATCAACATATATTAGTGAGCAAAACAATATATCATATTAAGAGCTAAAATCGTTATCATCCCATTTTGGTATCATGCAATCATGTTCTGTTCAGATTTACATTAGTAGTATACAAAATAATATAACATATGCTACAAAGTCATATCATGTTATATAATACATTTGTTGGTAAACAGAAAGCAAATTTGGATGTTCATAAAGCATATTTTTTCCAATTGGATAGATGTCGCAAAATAATGTACTCTACATGGTTAAACTAGTCCATAGAACTATTCTGCATTTACAGCTCTACTGGACATGCTGAATTAGTGTCCTAAAAAGTATTGCATTTCTGAATCACAGTTCAACCCATGTTGAACCGACTGTTAACACATAATCCACATTGCTTCTGTTCTTCGCAAGTGGAGTTCCCTATTACCTCCTATAGGGTGTTGGTCAATTCTCTCAATACCAAAGAAGGTAAACTCTTTGTGTGTATTTTGTGCGGGACACAGAGCTGTGTGTGTGGCGACTGGGTATCTGACATCACCTTGCTTGATTGCCCTCACATGTTCTGCAATTCTTTCTTTCAAAGGTCTAATTGTACTGCCTATGTACTTTTTTCCACATTTGCACACAATAACATAGGCAACAAATCTGGAGGTGCAGATGATGTTACTCCAAATTACAAATTCTTGGTTGCTGGGGCTAGTGAAAGATTTGACCTTGTGTTGATCCCACTTACACACCTCACAGAACCCACACTTGTGGAAACCTATGGTATGCGGAGTCAACCAGGAGCCAGGATGCTGTGTTTTAGGCAGAGAAGGACTTAATCTAGTGCGTAAAGTTCTGCCTTGTCTGAATGTTATTAATGGATGATCAGGAGAACTTTGGGCTAATACACTATCAGCACCTAGTATACCACAATGTTTGCTTATACTTTTTCTTAACACATAGTTCAGACCATTAAATTCTGTAATCAGGCGTACAGTTGTGTCATCCTCTGATGTAATAGGCTTAGTTTTAAGAGTGTCTTCTCTTTTGAATTTTCTTATTCTCTTGGCTGCTTTAGTTAAAATAGTTTTGCAGTAGCCTCTCTTGTGAAATCTTTGCTCCACGTCCTTCACACCTTCATGAAATTCTTGGTCATCACTGCAATTGCGTCTGGCCCTCATGTATTCCCCAAATGTATAGAACTAATCTGGTGTGCAGGATGGCTGCTCCCTGCATGAAGAACAGACTTGCAGGAAGTGCCCTTCTGGTACAGGCGGCTGTTCAGTTTATCATTCTTGATATATAGTTCGATGACCAAGAAACTGACATTGGTGGTACTGTACTCCATAGTAAACTGCATGCCATAATCATTGGTATTAAGATGGTCACTAAATTGTTGTAGTTAACTCTCAGTGCCAGACCACACCAACAGGCAGTCATCTATGTATCTGCCCCAGTAAATTATTTGGTTGATCCAAGCTGCACCCTACCTGCCCCAGATCCAGTCCATTTCCAGGCAACTTGTGAACAGGTTAGCAAAGGAGGGTGAAAACTTGGATCCCATCACAACACCTTTCGTGTGTCTATACCACTTGTCATTAAAGATGAAGAAGTTGTTCTCAAGTATGAGTTTCATCATGCAAATCAGCATTTAATTATGCAGCCACTGGGAGGCTAGTCTGTTGTTGAGCAAACGTGTAATGGCCTTCAGTCCCTTATCTGGTTGTATACTGGTGTACAGAGCCACCACATCAAGGGTTACCAGTAACAAATCTGGTTGCCACTGCAGGTCTGAAAGTATCCCTAGAATATGTTTAGAATCCTTGATATAGCTGGCCATTGTGCGTACCAGAGGACCAATGAAAAGATCCACATATTTGGATAATCCCTCCGTTGGGCCATCGATTCCCGACACAATTGGCCTACCCTTTGGGAAAGGCAGATGTTTATGTACCTTTGGTAAAGTGTAGAGAATGGGGTAGGTTGGTCGAAAAACCTTCAAATAAGCCAACTCATCTTCATCAAGCAAACCCTGTGTGTGCCACGTGAGCAACTGTTTGTTAATTGAAGTACAAAGGGGACCCATTGGGTTGTGTGCAATTTCCTCATAACAAGCAGTATCACTCAATTGGGACATAGTTTCATGATTGTAATCCATCCTGTCCATGACAACCACATTGCCCCCTTTATCGGCTTCTCTAATCAATATAGTATGGTCTTCGCCTAGTTCTTTCATTGCCCGTCTTTCTCCAGAGTCTAAGTTGTGGTGCAGAAATCTGTTAGTCTTTTTCTTTTTGAGATCATTGTCATCTAGATCCTCTAGGACCCTTTTATAAACATTGTCTATGGCGTTACCACCTGGTAGAGTGTGCGTCCAACTGGATTTGTTCCTAAGGCCACTCGATAGGGAGAGATCTGTATCTATGTCCAGTTCCTCTAAAAGTTGTGTCATGGTATAAAGGGATTCCTCAACCTCTGTGATGGATGAAAGTAATTTAATGGCTTGAATATCCTGAATGGAAGGAACATCACACACATAACCCATAGTAGTATTGCAACTCCTTTTATTAGAAGTGGGATTACAAACAAAATGTTTCTTGAATTTCAGAGTCCGTATACATTTATACAAGTCCACTTTTAGTTTACACAAATCTCCAGTCTCGCAAGGATTAAAGCTGAGACCCCTACTTAATAACAAAATCAAATCAGTGGTTAGTGTCTTAGAAGAGAGATTAACTACCTGTACATCATCAGCTTGGCTCTCTACTTGTTCCCTCCTTTGCCCAACCTGAGTTTCTTTCCGTAATCTTCATTTTCTGCCCCTTTTGCGTCTGCGTTTTGCTTGATCTATAGTGCGTGTTCCCTGTAGCCTGTTGCCTATGCGTATGGTCCAAACCTCTCTTAAAAAAGAGGAAATGGTTTGACCACTCCCCGTATTACCATCAGTCTCGCTGTCACTAGAGGGTGGGGCACTTATTGAGGTTGAGCTGGAGGAGATTCAAATGGTATCAGTTCTAGTTATGTCTTTGGGGTTGGAGTTAGTCTGAATGACAGAATCATACTTTCTTGCATAGGTAAATATCCTCCCTGTTCTATAGTCGATTTCTTCTCGTTTTAACTGTCTTCATTTTCTTTTTTTTATCTGTTTCTGGTGGAAAGTCATTACTTCTCTAAGGATGGCACACATTTTTTCAGTAGCTTCCTTTAAATTTAGATCTCTAATCTCCCCTTCTAGTGTAATTATCTCCATTTGTAATTTAGTCACCTTCCTCTCCGTACTTTCTATTAGTATGTCCATCAATGTGAAGGAGTTTGACCACTCCCCGTATTAACATCAGTCTCGCTGTCACTAGAGGGTGGGGCACTTATTGAGGTTGAGCTGGAGGAGATTCAAATGGTATCAGTTCTAGTTATGTCTTTGGGGTTGGAGTTAGTCTGAATGACAGAATCATACTTTCTTGCATAGGTAAATATCCTCCCTGTTCTATAGTCGATTTCTTCTCGTTTTAACTGTCTTCATTTTCTTTCTTTTATCTGTTTCTGGTGGAAAGTCATTACTTCTTTAAGGATGGCACACATTTTTTCAGTAGCTTCCTTTAAATTTAGATCTCTAATCTCCCCTTCCAGTGTAATAATCTCCATTTGTAATTTAGTCACCTTCCTCTCCGTACTTTCTATTAGTATGTCCATCAATGTGAAAGAGTTCATATTCAGGGACTCTTCCCATTTTGTGAGCAGATAATCTTCAAGCTCATCATAGGTGGGCAGAATTTGAGCCCGTAAGCCTCTTGGAATCCTTTTCAATCTGTGGTACTGTTTTAATGTAGTACCATCCCACCACAGTGCATTTTCAGTTTTCTTAAGTCTTTCAAGATGAAGAAATTTCTCTCTTAAACGTTCACTACGAGTTTGGTTTCCACTGGTAAAAGGATTGTTACTGCCTGCACCTGCTAAGAGATTACCAAACAGTTCGTCTGCTTCTCTGTCTCTATCCATTTTTAGAGCACAACAAAATAATCAATTATTATGATAAAGTCAATGCGGCTGCAATCTCTTAGTCAAAATAATTGTATCCAGAGAAAAAGGGGTTTTTGTATAAAGGGAACACTTGCTCTCAGCAGGATAACCAGCTGTCAGGTTGACATAGAACTGAGTAATATGGTGGTAACAGGAAAGGGGTGACCCTAATAACCCCTAAGCTAGTGTTTGGAACTCCAAACCTATACAATAATAACCAAAGACCTGTTCACACATAAGATCACAACACAAAGTATGTTACTGTAATAGACAAATCGACAAGAAATCGCCACGTCTTTTCTTGTTGCTTTCAATGCTTGTTTGCACAGAGACCAGCCGACACGTGTTTCGTCAGAGAACAGTTAACGCTGACTCTTCAGGGCTGGAATTAGAACAAAAGAAGCCCACTCAGTAAACCACACATATACATTATACAATCCCGCAAGAGAAACATAGTAACCTGCTGTCAAACAAATCCGGCATCTGCGGAAACCTGAAGGAAAGTTTTTTTAATGGAAAACTGCTAAGCCCCCATTTGGAGAACTGTGTCGACAAAAAGGAATAGTGGGACGAGCAGTGCTAAAATGAATGCCAACTTTAGTGAATAAATCATGCACGAAATTCACACAAAGAGTCAAAATTAAAACCGGACAAGAATTCAAGCTAATTTTACTCGAATCTAAATACATCTGGATAGACCTGTGCTTGTAAATAGAGTGCAAAAAAACATCAAAGTGCTGATACACCCACACACATACGTGCTACCATGAAGTAGAGAAAGTGACTAGTCATAATTAATAACAAGTGGCATGCAGGGCACATACCCAAGTCGTAATAGACGGCATAAATAATCTATAAAAAGAAGTAAAATGAAAAAGATAAAGATCAATTAGTAAAATCCTTAAGTAACGGGGCAAAACCACTGAAGTTGGTTAATACTGCTCCAAGAACTTACCCCTAGACCTGTGATAATTCCAACACGGTCGGGGTCTGGGTAGATGAAGAAGCAATAGTAAAAACAATAAAGTTGCAAAGTTCTCAGGTAAGGAAAAGAAGGAAAGGGAGGCCATTAGACAAGTAGTCCAAAGTGCGAAGACTGGAGGAGTATACCAAAATTTTATGTAATGGATAATACCTATTAAAGAGTACTAATAAATCCAAGTTCAATGACCTGATAAAAGGGCTGAGTGTGTCAATCAGGAGTCAAGCGTAGTGTTCATCCACAGTGTAGGAAAAATATGAAAAAAGAAAGAAATCGAACATTATAAAACCAACTTAAGGAAAAGTCACTGGGAAACAAAGGGGCGACAGTAACTCTCACCATTCAAAACCCACCTGAATAATAATCAGTGAGCATGGTGAAGCTGATAAGGGGTCTAAGGAGGTCGGATTCGTCTAACTGGATAAATGTGCAACAAAAAGGAAAGCACTATCAATAAAGATCTGTGGTTACTATACTGCAAACACCCAAAGTGGAAAAGACAATTCATAAAACACTCACAGTCCCGTATCTTATATTGTAGTCAAAGCCCCTCGAGGCACTAAATTCGTGTCAAAGTCCTGTATTCGAAAAAGGGCATTTTAATTAATAAACTCCAATTCCCAATTGAGCTATGAAGCACCAAAAGTATACGAATCACAATTTCGAACTGAGGAATCTATTTCAATAGTACTACGGATTACTTACATCATCCAAATAATCCGAAAGCTTGGTTAACCAAAGGACTGAAGATAAGGTATTGCGCTGTTAAAAGGAATGGAAAAAGACTAGACCGCGTAACGAATGGAAAACTAGGAACGCGGAAGTAAAAAGCTAAGTGCCTATTAGATAAAGAAAACGTAGCGTATGTATTGATGGCTGTTTCATAAGGATCACGAGTGTACAGAAGTTCACAAAAATGAATGGAAATGAAAAAGTATTAGTAACATACCCCAGAAGTCAATGACTTAATGCACAACTGAGAAATTACTCCTAGAAAAGGACAACTGTTAGTGTCACTTATTACGAAGCATACAGGCACAATCCAGTAGCTCATGTAATACCAAAGTATGTTAAAGCCCAAGAGAAGTCTCCCATGGGTTAAAAACACCTCACCTATTAATTCAATATTTTATCTAGTAATCCGTGAAAATACGCAGAAAAAAAGGGGGGGTATGTTGAAGAATCACAACATGTGATCTTACACGATATGTAGAAGGGGAGTCTAGAACACCAAAGAAATCAGCATAAAACGTATGCTCCATATAGAAAACTAAAGCAGTAGACAAAGAAATTGAATAATTAGCAGCAAATGAACCAGACAATACAGACATTCTTAAAACTAATATGTTAGACACATACTATCCGAAAAGGAGTCGTCATCTGGAACAGCTATGTCTGTATGAAGTACTTGAACATTACAGCTTCAAAAGAAATGTTAAACAAAGTTCAAAAGAAGGAAAATATGCAATAGTTGGATGTCATGGTTGTTTAGTAAAACATGCAAAGGGTAATCTTATAAACCACAAGAAACTCAGTTGTGAAACTCCAGATAAGCAAGAATTTTACTATTTAGCACTTCTCCAACTCTTTAAAACATGGCGTAGCGAAAGTGGATTACTTGGAGACTTTGACTGCTACGAAGATTCTTTTAATACATGTACAGATAGCATTGCATGTACAATTTTCCCTACATATTGACAAATGTTGAATGATGAAGTTGAACAGGAAAAGACTATTACAGCTAAAATAGCTAATGAAAGTTCTCAAGGTAGTCAAAATAATGGTCCATGTAGTTAGGATCCTCTTGGACAACCAATACTGGAAAATGAAGCAGCGATTGCTATGCAAGAAGTTGAAATTGCAATGCAACAAGCACACGTGGAGAATAGTACATTGGAAAACTTAGAAGAACAACTAAATGTTGAACAGAAAGAAATATATGTACAATGAGAGAACAGATAGAACATGGTTTGTTGCATGAAAAAAAAGAATGTGTGTGTTCATCTTTTAAACCTTTTCTGATGTATATCAGTGGTCAAGCTGGGACAGGTAAAATTTTTTTAATTAAAGTTTTGACCAGTTATCTTCGAAAAACTACTGGTTCACATTTATGTTGTGTGATAACAGCTCCCACTGGATTAGCTGCACACAATGTTAAAGGAGTTACTTTGCATAGATTACTGATGTTACCAGTTGAGCATGATAATAAATCAGAATATCAGAAGTTGTCTGGAGAAGCTTCTTATTGTAGTGTAGTTCCTAGTTTCCCACTAGGCCCTGCGCATTGGAATAACATAAATAGTAGTATCGACGTAGAAGTGCATATCTTCCAGGCCTCTACTGACTATGCTAAACTTAATTGGGTTTGTTACCAACTAGCTCAGAGGTCACTGGAAACTTTCTTGACTGAATAGGAAGTGATCAGCTTCCCTGGCACAGACAAGAAGGTATTCAGTTTTCCAACAACCGTGCAACATGGCAACTTTGCTCCTCAGATCAAGAGTCAATCTCTAGGGTCGTGTGAAACAATAGACAGTTATTTTACTCAGTCAGGTTAGTGCAGATTACTTTCACAATATGTAGAGAATAGAGAGACGGGCGTTTGTCAATAAAGGGTTAACATTTATTGAACAGTCTTTCTTCTCGTACAAGAGAAATGTATTGCCACAATTGCAAGACTTGTTATTATAAAAAGTACGTACAGTAAGATAAGTATTGCAAAATAATACTGTAAAAGCATTGATATGGTTTCTTAGCCATACAATAGTTTAAAAGTAATAAAACATATATACATTCATATATACATTAGGCTAAAATACTCAACTGGTGCTTCTAACTACGCCTACCCCAGTGTACCTGACCTAAGCCTAATACTTGGGAGGGGAGTAAGTAAGTAGCTTTAAGTTAAGTTGGTTTTGCCAAGGTTTGCTTCAAGAATTCTCACTAAGGGTTTAGTCAACACCATACCTCTGAATAGAATGATGGAGGTCTGGTATCTCCTTCAGGGGGAACTCGGTATCCCAGTCACCCGCAAGGGTAGACCAGAAACGCTGGAGCTGGATTTCTCGGCAGGAGAAAGACTTAAGGCTTAAGGCAACGTTGGTAATATTTATACCTGAAAGGTGCCATGTTTGACGTAAGTTTGCTGGACATAAGACGTCAATTAAAGATGTCACTAGGAAGTGATCACTATCAGTTGCTCATTAGAGTTCTATTACTAATCAAAACACAGCAAGCGGGGATTTCCAGGTTTGCTGAGTTTTTATCTTGTTGAAGAACTCAGAGTGTTAATCTAGGAATCTTCAGATAGTGACTTCTGCTCTGTCATTGCACTAATTGGTTGCAAAGGAAGTGGCAGAGAAAACTATTCTGGAATGTGGCTCTGTTCGTGTGAGGCCAGAGATGACTTTCTGAATATCGCACTTGAACGGTTATGCCAATATAGGGAATAAATGGATTTATAGCCGAATAGGGGCATAAGGTCACAGTATCGATCAGGATCCTAGATAAGCACGCAACAACCACTCCACGGGTTCATGTCCATCAAATTACTAAAACTAGAGCAATAAGATGCATGTGTAACATTGCCCACCCCAAAATACATATATGCATTTGAAATAGGCGTATATTGTAATACGTGAAAAGTTTAGGTACTGTACGTTTCTGAAGCATAGAAATCATTCAAAAATTATAGAAATCAATGAAAGATTATGCAAAAAGAATTACACATGAAATATCTCTGAAACAGAAGAAGGGCGAGATAAATCATCACATATAAATGCATTGCAATAAATGTGCTAGAGGCTGGTGTAAGGTTGTTATGTCTCTAGATGTGTTTAAAAATAGAAGTGTGAAGCTTCTGTTCTCTAAGAATAGTTTTTACCTTAAGCAAAGAATTGTTCGTGCCAAAAAAGGGTAAATATTAAAAAGTGTCCAATTCAAAAGAATTATTGCTTGAACGGGGAAATAGAGTTCCAACGCTTTTAGCAGTTTTTGTTGTTCAAAACTGAAGGCCGAATTCAGAGTTCATGGGATTGCTGTGTGTCGGAAAGCTTCTCCAAAGTTATTGTTTCTGTTCGGGTGAGAACATCGTATCAGACAGGCTCTCAAAGAATTGGTCTACAAAATCAGGTGACAGTTCAACCAAATTCGATAGTGCTGTAACTTGGCAGGTGTGAGAATGATTGCTGTCATCATAGTCAGGATCAGCAATGCTCACTGAAGGTCGTACCTGGGTGATGTAGCTTTTGTCACTCGCTCCACTGTTACCACCTAGTCGTAGCACAGGAGTCTCAACGAATGCCGTCATCAGGATTGGTAGCCGCTGGGGACAACACAATGCGTGAGCCGTTATCGGACTGAGCAAAGTATCGACGTCCATTGGTACTGCTGATGGAAGTGAAAGACAGATGTCCAACACGCACTCATCTCCGCATAGCATACATCGAAGTACTGGTAAGATACAGTTCTGCCATATAGGTCTGAATGAAAGGAACCAGGTCATGTTTAGATCTCTCAGCCTGGCCAATCCAAGGACGTTAGTTATCCTATCCCGGTAGAGCATTGCTAGGTTTGTCTCTTCCATTCCCATGGGAGCTATGTCTGAGCTTTGGCTTGCCATAACGAAGCAGGACGGTCAAAGATAAAATCCCTGCTACAAGTCCCAAAAATAAGGGTATGCCCCCAAAAACGGAGTGTACAAAATTAGGAACGATTCCCAAAATTGCTTGAAAAGGTGTTAGCAGTCCCGTAAAAATCGTCTTAAATATGCCTGCGATGCCTGTGGCACTAGACATGTTAAGGAGTTGGCTAAGCATTTCTACGAAATGCACGGGGCAATTTGTTGATAAAAGTTCATGAACTTCAGTAGCTGTCCTTGCAACTAGAAGATCATACGTCTCTTTTGATGACGTTATGGGCACTGTTGTCTGCAAAAGCACAGACTTCATTTTGCTTAAAGTATCAATTCGTATAGAATAGAGATTCAGACGAGGCCAGATGGGAGTCACTGTGTCTGCAGGCCCACTCGGGAACAATGCCTGCATACAGCATTTGACCATGGATGTTACTTTTACTAGATAACTTTTCCCTGGCACAAGGCCACAACATATGTGATCCGTTCTAAGAATGTAACTCCCGTTTGCAAGTTACATAAAGAAGGGCTCTATCTGAGTTGCAGGTGTGACAAGCTGGTGGCATGAAAGGTTGTTAGAATTTCCATCACAAGCGCCATGTAAATTAATACCCTGGCACAAAAGTATACCGCTTAGTGAATGTTTACAATTTTCACCACTAAGAAATACATTTTTGTCGCTGTCACTATAGCAAGAATGTGTGTATGGTAATTTCCATTCTGATTTTACATATCCTTTACCCAATCGTTCATACTGGCCAGTAGGTATGTATTCAAGGCACTTTTTAAATCGGAAAGTTGTTATCGGAATAGTGATAATTCCGTGTATTATCCATTCAATGACAGGACTCTCTGACATTGTCAATGATAATCTCTCAAGTTTTTCGATGCTCAGGATTGTATAGTCTGCTCCTTTCTGTGCCAAACTGATTTGTTTATCAGTAAGGTTAAAAATGGAAAATAATGACGTTGTGTTTATTAAACGCCAAGGCACATAGCCTGAACGAAGATTTTGCAGCGTCCAGCCCAATTGTACAATAGAACGTAATTGAGATTGGCCATGCTGTAACATTAGCAAGTCTCTGTCTATTATGTCAAAGGCAGAAGATACAATATTGTCCAACGAATATATTCTGGAGGACAGAGTCATTAACCCATTGTCCACTACAGAAAGTGATTTTTCCAAATTAATACGATCAATTTCTCGTATTTTCTCAGCTGTTTCAATTTGTGTGACTTTCCAAGCCTCGTTGTACGCAGCATAGATACTGGTCGCTATGAAACGCTTTTGACGCTGTTTGCGTGGTCCAAGAATGAAATCGCGCAAATCAGCACCATCTTTTAGTAAAGACAAGTGTTGCTTAATTTCAGCCAGTGTGGATGTTCCTAGCCATTCAAGGCAGAGTTTCCCTACACTGTATGTTGTTACTATCCCTGGATGTTGTCTCTGGGAGTACCTAGGGTCTTGTTTGGTCATTTTTAACCCCTGTGTTTTGTTCAGGAATCTATCTTGACAGTTGTTTGTGTCAGTAGGCCAGATTAACCACTTTTTCCAATCAGGATGTGTTCTGTTAAAATGTAAAATTTGTGATACGTCTAACTCAATATCTGTAGTTGTATTCTCAGGTATTGGCTTTGGAATAGACGGTGTTTTATGGTCTTTGATCTTAGCTAGGCCAAGACAGGATGTTTGGTGTATTGTGTCATTTAAAAACATCATTTGTTCTGGTATCATGCAGGTTCTGAATAGTGCTTCAAGGCCTTGTACCTGCCAATCTTTTGTACCCCAAATGGTTTTCGTTTCAATGTTATTTTTCCAATAATCAAAACCAAATGTCATCATTTTTTCATAAAATGCTTCTGAATATATCAATTTAGAATTTGTCAGCATTGTTTTCAGTCCTGTTTTATCTAACAGTTTGTAATAAAACGTTTCTGCATCACTAGTGTTAAACCCTGAGAAGTATTTGAATTTCTCAAAAAATGCTTTAGAACTGCTTTTAGGTGGTGCAGCACAATGTTCCCATTGATCATACATAAAAACATTTCTAGGCTGTGCAGATTTATGCAAATAATGATCACCATAATGTGTGTAGCAGAATAATTGCTCATAACTAGATGAACCTTGTAAATAATCATGTTCTGTGAATCTAGCTGACATTACTAAATCAGACATCATGTCATTAATACTGTTAAAGTCCCAATCATCAGAGAATGTGCTAGGTTTTACAAAGTCACTTAAGGAAACCTTCAGTTGATGAGGATACTTCAGGATTTCGACCGGACCATTGATCTCATAGTCAGTTTTCTCCCTACTACCCCACCAGGTATTGGAATTGCTGTGACATTTACTGTTGACAGTTCTCTTTTCTTCACGTGGGATGATCTGTGTGGTTTCAGGACTAGGTTGATGTTCTGACTTGCTGTGTCCATTGTACTATATTTTCCCTCAATGAATTTTCCCAAACAAAGTACCATGATGAGCCAAAGCAGGAGGAAAAATACACCTAGACCGAACCAGAACTCTAACCAAGGGGAAATAAAGTAGATTTCCTTCAGTTGATGAAAGAGTTCCGTTGCTTTTTCTTTAAAAGTTTTTTTTGTTTCTGGCATCACTTCGGGGTCGTTTTGATCTTCAGAGAAGTTGTGGAAGTTGATGAAATAACCAGAGGCAGTTCTGTCAATTGTTGGGATTGTTCTTTCAATCTGTGTCTCGGTAGCATTTTCTGATGCCACATTATTGTAGACTGGTGTTTCTTGCGAACTGTTTCAATCTGTGTCTCAAGAGGCACGAGTTCCATGGCATTATTGCATAGTCCTTCTCTGTGCACTGCAGGCTGATCGAATGTGATTAGTCTTTCAGTTTGAACCTCTTGGATTGTTGCAAGTTTGGGTATTCTGTTGTTTCTTGGGAGTCCACTGGGCCTACTGTTGATTATAGGCCACATGCTTGTGGTTTTACCAGGTCGATAGACACGACTCTGTTCTCCTTTTTACCAGCAAGGGGCGGTAGTACAACTGATCTTGTTCCGGTGACTGCCAAGACAGGTACTGCTTTTCTGTAAGAAGGCCCAAATTCCTTCTTCACCGCGATTTTTTCTCTGACTAGATCCCCAATCTTTGGAATCCAGACAGGCCTTCCTGGGACTGTTGCTTGTGGTGCCTCGTCAGTGGTAGATGGGTGTTGCTTTAACTTTATGTTGCTTAAGGATTTTCTTGTTTCATTCAGTTCCTGTAAAACAGCCAAACGATCTTTGATGTTAAAGTCTGTTGTTTTTTCTTGTACCACTGATATCTGACTATCGAGGTCCTGAATGTTCATTCTAATTCCGAACAATAGTTCGTATGGGCTGAAACCTTTTAGAGAATTTCTTGGCAAGTTATTAAGACTAGTCTGGACACTTATTAGATGTTTGTCCCACCCAGCGCCTGAACCTAATACCTTCGCTGTTATAGATCGCTTTATGTCCCGGTTTTTTCTTTCAACCACACTATTCCCTTCGGGGTGCGACGGACAAGAATACGGCAACCCAATTCCCATGCTGGCCATGGCCTCCTTATAAGCTCGAGAGCTGAAAGCAGGACCCTGGTCAGAATGGAACGTGGTAATTGCGTATGTGCCGATAAAGACTCGCAGATCTCTCTTATAACAGTTCTAGCGTCAGCCGAGCGCTGGAGGCCTCATTTTTTAAGTGTGTTTAGCCTTAAGGATGTACAATGGGACGCGCTTCTCTTCTTTGATTGCGCAGATAGACCGCCTTATGCTGTCTATCAGGGTTCCTGAAACTACACCGGCCTGTTCATTACTGCGATCTCTGTTGCAGTCTTCACAATTTTGGGCAAAACATTGAATATCTATGCTCATTCCTGGCCACCAGTACTCTGATTGTAATTCTTTCAGAGAATCCTTAATTGTTTGATGTCTCAGACCCAACCCCATATGTGCTTCCAGTAAGAGGAAGCCCCTCCTGCTCCTGTTTGGAATTACTCTATCCCCCACTCCAGGGATTCGAGCAAAAGGAACATTATTCGTATCTGTTGAATATAAGTACTTTTCTGGAAAGCCTTTTGGGAGTGTTTTCTTATCATTTTTTACTGACGCACTGACAGCTTGTAGAATATCGCTGTCTATTTTTGTTTGTGACCGAGTTATCGCAGCTACGGAAGCCGTTTGCACAGCTGCCTTCGCGGCTTCATCAGCCAATGAATTCCCTGCAACGTGAACGCCATCACGTTGATGACTCAGAGTGTGTATCACGTGAGTCTTTTGTAGTTCTTTCTGTAAAAGAACTACCTGTTCCCAAAGCATTTTATGCTTTATTGTGCCACCTTTTGCATCTTTGAAACCATTTTCCACCCAATTCTGCAAGTATTTATTATAAGATTGTACGCAATAAAAAGAATTGCACACTATTAGTGTGGGGAATTCGCGATCGGTATTTTCTAGCGCCATCTTAAATGCTACCAATTCAGCTCGTTGAGCCGAGCAATCTCCTAGAGATTGTGTTTTAGTGACCAGTGGTCTAAATTTTCCTTTGTGCCAGCGACCTTTTACAATCGCGCACGCAGCACTGTAAGCTTGCTTACCCCCAACTGCGGGTTGTGCTGATCCGTCAGTATATATAATACTTCCGTATTCTTCGAGAGGCAGGATTTCAATTGGCAGAGGACATTCATATTCATATTGTAAAAATTCCTGTGTTTTTAAGTTAGGCTCAAATTCGTAAACTACGTCTGTTGCAGCAAGAGAATTAACCCACTGGATCCATCTCGGATGCAAAGCCGTAGCATTAGGAATGCTTGCTTTAGTTACCGCTTCTAAAGCCGGTATAGGTGTTACGATTACTATGCGTTTACCTTGTGCTAGGGGCCTTTCTTTTGCTACAGCAGTCTGAACCGCAGTTAGAATTTTCTCTGTTGAACTGAATTTTATTTCAGCCTTTGTGTACAAATGTGATTTGTAAGCTATTGGTAACTTTTCTCCCTCATTAGAGGTTAGGTACGTGAATCCGCATCTTCCTGGGATGACTCGGATTACAAGATCGCGTGTGTTGTCACGTGTATCTAATTTTGTTTTAGCTAACATGTCTGTTTGCAGTGATCTCAAAATTTCTGTGTGTTTTTGAGTCCAATTGATTTGTTTAAAATCAGGTTTTATTAGTTCGTAGAGAGGTTTAACCCTCTCTGCGTAATTGAGAATGTAAGTTCTTCCGAAATTCAGAAAACATAGTATGGATTGTAAATTCTTCAGCGTTTTTGGAGCTTGGAGTACAGCGTACTTCTCTAAGAAGTTGTCCGCTAGGCTTTTTCCTTCACTTGATAATTCGTACCCCAAGAATAGTACTGTCAGATGGGCAGTTCGAGACTTTTTAAAGTTGAATTTGTAACCCTCTGCTGCGAACCCAAGTATAATGGTGTTCACTCTTTTTAAGTGAGTATCCAAGTCGTCGTCTGTGAGATAGATATCATCTACGTAAGATAATGCCTCATCATCATACATTTGTAGTAACTCTGTTACTCTAGCTGAGAATAGTCCTGGGCTGTTCTTGAACCCCTGTGGGAGTCGACAGAATTTTTCTGCGACCCAAATGCTGAGAAAGCGGTCAAGTATCTGCTTTATGGTGCAATGTTTTGACAAAAGAAACCATTAGATATGTCTAATGTCGTTTTATATTTTTTCCTAACTATGTTATTCATTAGGGCTGCACTATGCGAGTTTTGTACTGCAAATGTTTTACAACATGCATTAAGGTGTCTGTAGTCCAAAACTAGACGATATGAATTGTCTGGCTTGGAGACAGGAAACAAAGGATTGTTCATTTGAGAGGTGCATGTTTCAATCACCCCCTGGTATTCAAGTTGATCTAAAATCTCCCTGACTTGTTTTTTAGCTTCTTGCTCAATGGGATACTGCCGTTGGGCAGTTGGTTCACTTTTTAACTGGATTTTGTGAGGAGGTGAGTCCTCATCCCATCCTACATGATTTTTATATAATGCCGGTGCCTGGGCTACTGCCCATTTCCTTGCATAAGTATATTTTTTGTGAATCGGAATGTGATTCGAGAAGGCAGGCATAATCACTTCTTCGCCACGAGGGCACTCCCTGACAAACTCTGGGGGCCAATCTTTTTCAGGTAACAGAATATCATAGCCTTTTGAGAGCTTATCCCAAAATAGACCTCTTATTTTCCTAGTCTTATCACCCTCTATACGCAATGTTATTTCGTATATTTTATGGGGCTCGCTAAGTCTGGTGTCCGCAGTTTCAACCTCAATGTATTCATTCGTGTCCACTGTCTCCAGATGACTCATCAAGATCTTGCGCGCTATACTGATTTCTGCTGCACTGTCCAACATTGTCAATGCCCACTCCCCGTTTTTCAACTGTGTCCTCAGTATTCTCGGCATGGTTGATTACTCTAATACTGGCTACCTTCTTTTTTTGAAATTGACATTTTTTACTCTGAGCAGGTTCCTTGTCTTTGGACTTGGTGTGCTCTCCTGGGTCTGACCGTCCTCTTCTTTCCGATTTCTGCGAAAAAGATCGAGAGGGACGTGTATCAATACTTTGATATCTATCAGGTTTTTTCAGATTATCCCTATTTCTAAGGTTGTATCTTTTCTCAGAGGGCTCCCTCTGGGGAGACTGGTGTTCTCGAGTCGGAGTTCTTTCCCTCCGTCGAGGAGACCTTCCTCTGGACTGGAAAACTTTTTCCTTGGGAGTGGATTGTTTATTTCCATCCCAGCTCTTTTTAGGAGTGTTTAAATTATTTTTAATAAATAATTTTTCAGGATTTTCGAGCAGTTGGTTTTCCACCCAAGCTGTCTCTACCTAATTCTTCATAGCATTTTTCTATGATTTTGGCAAGCTCAACTGGCTGATCTTTTATATCTGTTTCCTTCAACTTCTGGCGGATCGCCACAGATGCTGCTTCTCCCTTTATATTGGCTAATAATATAGCTGAGACCTGCTTGAAGTCTTTCAGTAATTTCATACCAAGAGTTAAAGCGGGCTCTGGACCGTATTCATTTTGAATCTGTTTTAGCACATCCGGTATTACCGCCATAGACGGAACACCATGTGTTTTTGTGTAAATGGAAGCCAAGACTGTACCCCAAGTGTCGCAGTCCTCCACGTGTGGTGCGATTCCCATAGGAAGGCAGATTGTCAAGATTCTGTGTTTCTCAATAGGGGTAGTATCAGGAAATACTGCCTCTATTTGAGTGATTTTCTGTGCTAACCAGAAAGGAATTTGTTCCCGTTTTACGGGTGTTTTACCAAGACATGACTGTATGTTCTGTGGTGTAATTTTATTAGTGTTCCCCTGATGAGGGGTCAGCTGTGGTACATTACCATCTGGTTGGACTGTTGCAGTCCGCATTACATATTGGACTAATTGCCTATGTATTTTATTAATGTTTTTAGCTGTACTAACAGCTCTTCCTTTGACATTTTTGCAATGTCCGGATGTGGTGTGTAGCTGGCTAGAACCGGCCACGTTGCTCCTGGTCTACCTAGTGGACCGAGCCTGGTAATATGATCATTATGTTTTAGGGCGCCATTAAACCAGAGCAGGTGCTCTTGGAATTTTAGTGGGATTTCAGTCTCCTCGAAAGGAGCGTACTCTTCCGGAGGTTCCTCTATTTTGTAACAGTGAAACTCTTTTGTTGTAGCGTTTGCCGCTGGAAAGTTTATCCATGAATAGAATACCTCTGTCTGCCTCTATCACGAAAATTACTGTACCACCTTGTGGTGTCAGTCCGTTCTCTATAAGTTTTAACGTTATAGATTTTCTTAAGTGGACCGGGATGATAATTGCATCCGGGTCAGTGTGTTCGGGACCCTGCTGAGTCGCATCTGCTGCGGCCCCAGTGGTTCCGTTTTCTCCTGGCATTGTGTAAATGCAAGGTTTGCAGAGTAGGTCTCCAAGGAGACAAAGATTAGGTGCACAATATTTTGGAACACGGTATCCTTCAACGTTGAATAAACCAGAGCTTTACATAGGAATCTCTTCCTACTGAGTTCGGGCGGATTTTAACCTTTCACCCACTCCAGACGTCTATTGGAGTATTTTACGGGAGAAAGGGGTCTGTGTGAAATATGCACGACTGAGTTACTCTAACGTCTTGCGTTAGTTTATCGCCTTACCAAACGTTTGGGCGCCATGTAGTGTAGTTCCTAGTTTCCCACTAGGCCCTGCGCATTGGAATAACATAAACAGTAGTATCGACGTAGAAGTGCGGATCTTCCAGGCCTCTACTGACTATGCTAAACTTAATTGGGTTTGTTACCAACTAGCTCAGAGGTCACTGGAAACTTTCTTGACTGAATAGGAAGTGATCAGCTTCCCTGGCACAGACAAGAAGGGATTCAGTTTTCCAACAACCGTGCAACATGAAAACTTTGCTCCTCAGATCAAGAGTCAATCTCTAGGGTCGTGTGAAACAATAGACAGTTATTTTACTCAGTCAGGTTAGTGCAGATTACTTTCACAATATGTAGAGAATAGAGAGACGGGCGTTTGTCAATAAAGGGTTAACATTTATTGAACAGTCTTTCTTCTCGTACAAGAGAAATGTATTGCCACAATTGCAAGACTTGTTATTATAAAAAGTACGTACAGTAAGATAAGTATTGCGAAATAATACTGTAAAAGCATTGATATGGTTTCTTAGCCATACAATGGTTTAAAAGTAATAAAACATATATACATTCATATATACATTAAGCTAAAATACTCAACTGGTGCTTCTAACTACGCCTACCCCAGTGTACCTGACCTAAGCCTAATACTTGGGAGGGGAGTAAGTAAGTAGCTTTAAGTTAAGTTGGTTTTGCCAAGGTTTGCTTCAAGAATTCTCACTAAGGGTTTAGTCAACACCATACCTCTGAATAGAATGATGGAGGTCTGGTATCTCCTTCAGGGGGAACTCGGTATCCCAGTCACCCGCAAGGGTAGACCAGAAACGCTGGAGCTTGATTTCTCGGCAGGAGAAAGACAGCGTCTCTCTTCTTCAGCGCGTCGAGGAGGAGAAGGAGGGGGGACAGCGTCCGCGGGCAGCTGGCATCTGCTGGGCTCTTCGCAGAGGGACGGCTGTTCAGCTCCTAGTTTCACCACACCATCATTCGCGCTTTAGCAGCGATAATGGTATCAGCAGCTTCAGGCGACGGGCAGCAGGGTGCTAGCTTCAGCGAACCACAGCTAACAACGAGCAGCAACACAGCATACAGCAGCGTTTGCTTAAGGCAACGTTGGTAATATTTATACCTGAAAGGTGCCATGTTTGACGTAAGTTTGCTGGACATAAGACGTCAATTAAAGATGTCACTAGGAAGTGATCGCTATCAGTTGCTCATTAGAGTTCTATTACTAATCAAAACACAGCAAGCGGGGATTTCCAGGTTTGCTGAGTTTTTATCTTGTTGAAGAACTCGGAGTGTTAATCTAGGAATCTTCAGATAGTGACTTCTGCTCTGTCATTGCACTAATTGGTTGCAAAGGAAGTGGCAGAGAAAACTATTCTGGAATGTGGCTCTGTTCGTGTGAGGCCAGAGATGACTTTCTGAATATCGCACTTGAACGGTTATGCCAATATAGGGAATAAATGGATTTATAGCCGAATAGGGGCATAAGTTCACAGTATCGATCAGGATCCTAGATAAGCACGCAACATTTTGAAGTGTCAAGAGTGCTGAAGAAAATGAAACTTTTAATTATTGATGAGGTGAGCATGGTCTCAAACTTAATGCTTGCTTTTGTACACTTAAGAATGCAACAGGTATTAAGAACAGATTACGTAGTTCTCTTTGGAGGGAAACATTCAATTGTTATTTGGAGATCTGCTACAACTAACCCTTGTAAAAGGAGAACCAGTGTTTAAAACTCTTCTACATGAAGACACTAAGAAATCTTTGGGAAGTATTGGAAATGTGAATCTGTGGTTACATTTTGAATCTAAAGAACTCACTCAGAATATGTGACAAGCAAGAGATGAAGATTATGCAAATATTCTAAAAGATGTAAGAATTGATGTTCTAGGTAAACTGGTGAACAGCTTTTCAAAGTTGTCTACTAAAGAAGTTGTTTACAAATGAAAACACACTAGCAGAAGTAATGTACAAGAAAATGAAAGAACAAGTCTTTAGTTTGCTTAATGCCTACTTTGGAAGAGTGTTACACATTTAATAGAGAGCTTATGAAATTGGAAAATCAAGCAATAGTTGACATTGAAGCTATTGATAAAATCGAGCAACAAGGAATAACAATTCTTCTTTCAGAAAAACTACAGACTAAATTGGATTCTTTGGAAAAGTCTGTATCAAAAACTGCTGGATTAGAAAAATATGTAGATGTATGTTTAAACTGTCGGGTAATTTTGAAGCATAATCTGAATGTAGAATAAGGTTTAGTGAATAGAGCATGGGGAAAGTTGTTGATTTTGTGAAATATCAAAATAGAATAGAATTGAATACTTGAAAGTTAAATTTGATCAGATTACAGCGGTAAAACAGATTGCGCGTTCTGCTGCATGTTTTTTGCTTGTAAAAGACTTGCATGTTCATAGAAAACAGTTTCCCTTCTGTTTAGCATATGCAATAACTATTCATAAATCTCAAGGTTTAAGTGCAGATAATGCTTTGATAAATGTAGGAAGAACTGTGTTTAAAGAGTGAACGGTATATGTTGCATTATCTTGAGTTAGAACGGTGTCTGGTTTGTGTTTAATTGATTTTGACGAAAACAAGGTTAGTGCTGATGTTAATTGTGTAAGAGAATATAATCGTTTGAGGAGGCTTTATGCTCCAAGTTTAGGTGAATATCCTATTTATGAGAAACATATTGTGTGTTCAAAACACAAACATGTTGAAGAATCAACGATGGTTAAAAAGCAGAAACAAAATCAAGAGAAAAAAAGATGTAAAGAAGCAGAAAATACAAACAAGTGATGATGTTGTCGCACACCAATGATGCTGGTGTGTTTTAATTTGTAAACAAGTTCTTTAGCACACCAATGAGAAAATGCTTATAGAGTCAACTGCTATGGTAATGTTATTCTAAACGTTATATTTTATCTTGAAGATGTTTATGGTGAAATTAAGGAAAGTCAGGAAAAAAGATTATGGTATACACTTTTTTTTTCTTCAATTTTTTAAAAACCTTTATTGTCAAATTATGCTCAGTGATACAATATAGGGAGACAATAATTGCAAATATGGGTTCCATCTTTGGTGATATTACATAATCCCTCCTTGCAGATGCATTAACCAAACTTACTCATACCCCAACAGTTCAACAGTTTCAGTTCAGATTGGAGAAGAGCAAAATGTTACAAGTCTTTAATATGATTATATTAAAGCAGGTCTACAAACTGAAGTATAGAGTGTAGTCAAGTCAAAGATCTTTATTCGGATATAAAAAACATCCATTAAAGTACATATAAATCACAATAATCATCCGAGTAGATCGATTAAACAATCAATTAAAAACTAATAAAAATGGCACAGTTAATCTTATAGTCTTATGATAAAAGCTTCTTTTAAAACTCGTATCATGACAATAACATTATTTTACAATAAATGTGCAATCTAATTTAACCTCGCATGAACTAAAGTTAAAACAATACACAGCTAGTTAGCTGTGACATGTGCAAAGAAGCAGGCACTAGTACAAATATACAAAATGTAACTGTTCCAGAGTGGTACAAACAGATCAGACCATGTTCATTGTAGCTCGAGAACGGACAGCGGATTGAAGAAAGCCACTAACTCTAAACATTACGTCATCAGAGCCTAACATCAATAGATATCTAAACGCTAAGTTAAAATCCATCAGTGCCTTCTCTCTAAAATACGGAATTAAGTAATGCTTAGTGTATTTTACATAAAAACCACAGAAAAACACGAAATGTAACAAACTTTGTTTTCCACCTAAGTTACAGGGACAGCTTAGATTTTCCAGATTTTTATTAAAGCCTAGTGGGAAGCAAAGTAGATTTTTAATGCTTCCGTCCCTGAAACGAAGCAACAAACTCATATCCCATCTGTCCATTACTTTGCGCAGGTATCCCTGAGGCATGTTGTTTGGCCTACCACAAGGCTCTAGAAGGGGGATGTACCTAATGATAGCCGGCTTTACAAACTCAGCCCTTTCCTTCACTTTGCAGTATAGGTCATACAGAGCCCTTTTTACTAGAGTCTTATGTGTGCAATCAATAGTTAGTGGTGATGAGAATAAATGCCCCTTTTCCACACTTACTAAGCTTTCCTCCACTGCCCTGAGCCAGGGTATATGATTAGCCCACTCGCATTTTAAGCAATCCGTGATGATTTCACAGGTCAGAGAGGCAGCAGGGTTCCGCCATATTTTCAGCCAAAACAGGGCGGGCCTAGATCTTATAAAGTCCTCTGTATATGGGAGATTCAATTCCCTGTGGCATACATAAGTTGGAGCTGAAATAACCCCCCCAAAACCTTCCTACAAAATCTATTCTCTTCAGACTGTATGTTGGTGCAGTTTGAGTATCCCCACACCTCAGCACCATAGATTCCTGTTGGTAAACATTGGGTTCTGTAGATTTGTAGCAGAGGTGTTATGACCTCAGCATGTTTGGGTTGGTGGAGGCTGATTATGGAGTTAATGGCTTTACCCATTTTATTCCTCCCCCAGGCAACATGGGGCTGCCAAGATCCAGAGTCGGAAAACAACAGGCCTAAGTAGGAAAAAGTGCTAGTGCTTTTTAAAACATTTCCTGACAATTTGACAGATTTTATGTTTTTTTGGTCCACACGACATTATAAAGGATTTATTAAAATTATTGCATAGGCCAAGGTCAGCCATGTATGAGACAAAACCAGTTATTAAAATACTCAGTGCATTGGGTGTGCGGCCCATAAGGACTGCATCGTCCGCATAAAGTAATGCGGGAAGTGGTTTTCCGTTGATATTCAGGACATCGCTAGTTAATTTACACAAAGAGTTACTTAATTCATTTATATACAGAATAAAAAGCAGGGGGGCCAAGACACTGCCTTGTCTGACCCCCCTGCCAATTAAAATGTCCCCTGAGACTTCACCGTCACTGTGTAGGTGGGCCAAAAAATAAACAAGAGACTCATCTAACCCATAATTTACCAGAACTGACCATAAACAGGACCGGTTAACAAAATCAAAAGCAGAACTCAAATCCATGAACCCCAAGTACAATGGGGATTTTTTGGCAATGGTGTATTTGGCCAATAATAAATTTAGGTTTAAGCATTGCTCCACAGTCCCCATGTTACTTCTAAAGCCTAGCTGGCACGGGTGTAAAATCATATTTTCCTCTGCCCAAGTCCTGATCCTGTTAAAAATGACCCTTCCTAAAATCTTCAAGGTGTTATCTATTAAAGATATGGGGCGATAACATCCAGGATCTAGTCTATCGCCTTTCTTGAAGATTGGCACGATAGTGCTATTTGACCATGTTACTGGGACTGGGGTATGGGATAAATTATTACAAATATTACACAATAATGGTGACCAAAAGTCAGGCTCTGATTTCATTTGATCGATGGATAGTCCATCAGGTGCAGGAGCTTTATTGCCCGCACTTTGTGAAATGGCATCCTCCACCTCCATTATAGAGATGTTTAATGCCATAGAGGGGTAAAAGGGTTTCAGTGGATAAATGCGGTGCAGCATAAATACTTGAGAAATGGTTCATCCAAATGTCCCCTGGTATATTGCAATTTATGGGGGTAATATTTGATCCAATTGATCTCAAATTCTTAACCTCGCTCCAGAACCCGGCGACATCCCTCAGTGCTGCCGTACGCACCAAAGATCCCCATTGGTCCTTCAATAGCTCTTCTATTCGTATTTTTACAGTGCGCTTATAACTTAACCTCAGTCTCCTCACCAGTGACTGGTCCCGAGGTTCAGCCACAAGAGCAGCCCGTAATTCTCGATTAGCTTTAAAACACGAAGTGTCAAACCACCTGGGAATTTTATTATTATTGGCTACGACTGGTTTAGAAGTCTCCTTTTTTATGGCCCTACACAACCCTGTAAAAGCCTCAAAAATGTCATGTCCAGAATTATCAGTAGATAAACAGACAGACACTAATGAAGGGTGCGTTTTAATAGTACGAGCTAAGACCCCCTTATTATCCCCTCCAGACTACCCTAAGTTTGTCTGTTGACACTACCAGGTTTTTTGCCCCACTTTCTCTACAGTTACTCGGTTTTTTGATGGACTTAAAGCTGGTCAAATTTGGGTTGTGGTCACTATATATGGTACTAACCACCTCAGCCTCTAATAGACAATCCCCAAGCAAGGAGGATATGAATACATAATCTATTGTGGTTGAACTCCCACGACCAACGTAGGTTGCCACGGGTCCCTTATTCGTGATAACGTTTGCCTTCTCCATAACATTAACTAGATCTCGTGTGGCTAAATGGTTCAGCAATTCTTCCCCTCTTTTGCAGGGAGGGGTTCTGGGATAGATATGTGCATTAAAATCACCTCCTAAACATATGCCATCAAGTTTGCCGTACTTTTGACCATCTGTAATTCCATCAATAAAATCAAACAATCTTATAAAATTTGTATTGGGGTGAGATGTGAAGTCATTATTATAAAAACTAATTAAACATAACTTTATCCTGTTAGTATAAATTAAGACCTGGAAACTCATATCATTGGTCTGCAAGGATTCAATTTTAGCTCCTGCAGTAATCTTAACCCAGATAGATAAACCCCCACTAGGTCGGCCCATAGCCGGAGTAGGTACAGTTTGGTTGTAGCAGCTGTATCCCTCATGGAGCAGAGAGCTAGTGCACCAAGTTTCTTGGAACATTAAGATATCAAAGTTAGTCACCCAATCTGTTCAATCCCTTGATTTTAGTTTTGCAGTTAGACCTGCAATGTTCCAACTCAAGATTGCCAATTTATCAAGCGGTGTACGGCGACAATGACTTGAGCAGTTATTATAGGGTCAGGTAACAGTGCAGGCTCTAGATTGCCATTAGACACCCCTATAGGGGAGCCAGTTATCAATCCTCCCACGGGACCAGTTGTGTTCAAATAGTCACCAGCTGCCCTATCTAAGAGGATATCTGGTGGTTAGTCCAGGGCCTCCAGCCCCAATAACACACTGTATCTATTATGCAGTGGATAAGGCAGTGGAGCTGGGCTGAATGGTCTCCGTGGGGGCCTATAGAAGTAACTCAACAGCAATAGAGTTACAACAGTTGAGGGGCTTGAAGGAATGTTGTTGCTATTAAGTTTAAGTTGTACTGTGGAGGGGTGCCTAAAATTTATTACAATGCAGTCTCCATTGATGTTCTTCAACAAGGGACCAACCCAGCTCACTCGGCGAACTGACAAGATTTCCCTCGATATATATGGCCCTACCCCTTTGTTTTTAATTAACCAGTCAATACACTTGTTATTCAACTGGATCCATGACTCACCTAATCCCTCCCTAAGCGATGGTACACCTGCTAAGATTAGAACATAAGGGCAGGCGTCAGGGGGCAGGTGAAGGGCTGGCATCGAATTTTAAGGGCCTAGTAGCAGCAGTTTGACCTTTATCTAAACCAGTAGTATTAATGGATTTCCCCGACTTCGTGATGGCAGAGATAGATCCGCCCTTTGATATTTCGGCGGCCACACTAGTGGTGCATGGCGGTCCAGCTGCTACAGCCAGAGTATGCTGTGATGTTGAAACGGATTAGTTTTTTCCTGCAGAAACATCCGTGAGGACAGTATTAGTGGTAGGAATACTACTAGTGATATTAGGCCCACCTGCCAGAATGCCCTTACTAGTAGCCTCCACATCTTTCAATAAACGTTCTCCTCTTAACAGATCAAGACTAATTACCCCTTTCCTTTTTGCATCATCCTTTTTGACCAGATTTTCCAATGTATCTAGTCTTTTAAAAATTGTATTAAACTGTTTGATCATTTGACTTTCCATTTGTTTAAAAATTGTGTTGACTATAAAATTTCAGTTATAGGCTCAGTCTGCGTACAAGCCGAATTATGTCCTTCTTTAGGAGGGGTTGTGACTAAATGGCCCTCAACTATTTGCGAAAACTCATTAGTATTGGTGCCACCCCCTGGTGGTTGTTTCCCTCTTGTCCACATGCTCTGGGGGGTAGGTTGACTCTTTTTACGAGTTGGTTGTTTCCTCTTATTTGCTGTTAAATTCACTGGGCCTCTTTTCCTTTTCTCTCCGGCAGTCTTGTTGCTCTGGGTCAGTTGAAGGGTGACAGGTTGGGCAACAGAATCATGCTGTGAGTCAATAATAATAGTTGGACTACTGTCCCCAAGTAGAGCTACAGGTGGATTGGCCGATGAAGTAGGTTTCATAATTCTGACCACAGGGGAGAGCGGCAAAGCGTTATTTGGGCTGTCTTGCTGATGCTCTACGTCTGAACTTGTGTGGCCCATTGACATTCTCCTCTCTGTATTGGCAATTTCATTCGTAACCAAATTAAAAATGTTTTCCAACATGCTTTCAAAGGTGGGCGGAAGGACGGAAGGACCTTCAGCGGCCTGTGTGGTGGTGCTGGTATTTCGTTTTCCCATTATATATTTTACTGGGCTCACCTTAATGACAGCTTAGAAGGGTGGCCCGCCCGACCACTGTTGACCTCTGAGGGCCTGCCCTTTGCCCGGGCTTAGCCCGGCGCTCCAGCGCGCTCCCGCGTGCTTCCGCAATGCGGGAAGTGACCCGTAGCTTTATGCGCCTCCTGGCGCGAAACGTTCAGTGCGGCTTCCGGCCATGGGTTCCTCTGGTTGTTGGAGTCCTGGCTCACCCCCTCTCAGCGGCCATGGTGCAAATGAAAAGCCCCGGCAGCGGAGGGTGAGCAGACGGCCAGAAGGAGCGCTAGGACAGCGCCAGTGATGCCGAGTGCAGGGTGCAATGTTCTGGCCAGAGTTCAGAAAGCCCTAGCTAAGTGCTGTGCAGGTCCGATAGATGCCCCCGCTCAGCCGCAAGTGACCGATAGCTTTATGCGCCTCCTGGCGCGAAACGTTCAGTGCGGCTTCCGGCCGCGGGTGCCTCTGGTTGTTGGAGTCCTGGCTCACCCCTTCTCAGCGGCCGCGGTGCAAATGAAAAGCCCCGGCAGCGGAGGGTGAGCAGAAGGCCAGAAGGAGTGCTAGGACAGCGCCAGTGATGCCGAGTGCAGGGTGCAATGTCCTGGCCAGAGTTCAGAAAGCCCCAGCTAAGTGCTGCGCAGGTCCGATAGATGCCCCTGTAGCTTACAGGAAAACAAAGTTATTCACATAAATAATGCATCATACACAGTCCCCATACGCTATCCGACCCCACCCAGCGCAGCCGCAAGACTCCCGCCCTCATTGGCCCTCAGGTGTGCATCAACCGCCCTCAGTTGTAGTTTAGTTCAGCTGCTATGCATTGAGATTCCGTCAATCTTCTTCCATTTCCAGATTCGTGCCCACGTAAGAAGGTATGTGGTTAGCGGACCCCAGATGTCTTTAGGGTGAGATTTAATGGGGAGCATTTCTGCATAGTGATGCATGTAATCCTGCCATGTGATCATGGTATGGACCCAATCTTTAAACTTAGGAGCGCACTTAGGAGCGCGGCCTCTACCCCACCTGCAGGCCACCTGACGTTTTGCCAATACCAGTCCCATCGCTAGGAATTTTGTACATGCCATTCTGGTACTTGGAATTATGCCCAGGAAAGCCATGAGTGGGCATGGAGCCAGTTTATCATCTATCATGTCTGACAAACCCTGAAATGTCTGTGCCCAGTATTCCTGAACCCGGGGACACTTCCACACTAGATGAAGGAACCCTGCGCCCTCTCTGCCGCAGCGTGCGCATGCATCATTATCGCGAAGGCGAATCCTGTGAAGCTTGGCCGGGGTATGATATATGCAATGAAGATACTTAAAATGGATAAGGCACAGCCTATTGTTGCCAGTCACCGCATCTATTTGTTCGCAGCTAGCCTCCCACTGTTCATCAGTAAGAGTGACGTTAAGATCTGCGTCCCATTCGCGTCTGGCGCGTAGCAGGCTGGGAGATGGTGTGCTACGTGCATGTTGGTAGAGGAGGGATATACCATGCTGTGGATTGTCTGTGTGTAATAGAGCATGCAGTGGAGCTAATGTCTCTGGTTCCAATGGAAAGTCAGAAATCAGAGCCTTCACACTCTGCCGAAGACGGACATACATAAACGTATCTATAACTGTCGGTTCGTACGTGTCAAAAAACTGTTCCCTAGATCTAAATTGCCCTTCCACATAAAGATCCCCCCAGGTACTGTATTTCAATTTCTCCAGCATCTTCTGACAGATCCCCTCAAAGGTGACCTGCAATAGCGGGTTCCGTAAAAGTGGCATTTTGTACAACAGGGGTACCTCCAACCGCCGTGCTATGTACTGCCATGCCCGCACAGTGCAGTCTACAATGGACGCATCACGGTCATGTTCTTTCACTGTGGTGAAGAGGTAACATTCCGGTGGCGTTGGGGCCATATACCCCGTCCTCCACCTCCAAGTGTGGCATAAAAGGCGGTGGGTGAAACCAGTTCATTGCGAACTGGGCTTGTGCACAGTAATAATACACCTCGAAATTAGGGACATCATACCCCCCCTGGCAGTGTGATAACATCAAAGTTGTCAATGCAAGTCTAGCCTGCTTCCCGCCCCATATTAGCCCTGTAAGCTGCGAGTTAAGTGTTTTAAAGAAGAAAGGTCCTGGATGATATGGTATGTTGATGAAGAGATATAATAATTTGGGTAATAAGACCATTTTGATTAGTGAGATCCTGCCAGCTATGGACATTGGGAGGCGGAGCCATTTGGTGACCAAGTCTGTGATCCTGTCCACTGCTGTACCGTAATTAAGCCGCATGAGTGCATCCCGATCCCTAGTGACTTGAATACCTAGATATTTTACTTCTGCATCATCCCAGACCAGGGGATAGTCCAGGTGGTGCTTAGGGGTGTTATCGGTGAGTGGGAAGACCGCCGACTTAGACCAATTCATTTTCACTCCCGATATAGCTCCAAATTTAGTGATTTCCCTAAGGACAGGGTTGAGGTTATCTTGAGGTTTGTGTATATACAGCGTCATATCATCCGCATATAAGGAGACAAGCAGCTGCCTGGCTGGGTAGATTAACGCTCTATGATTATGGTGTTGGCGGAGCTTAGCAGCTAGAGGCTCAATGGCCAAAGCAAAAAGGATAGGGGACAAGGGACAGCCCTGCCTGGTTCCTCTGGAGACGGTGAAAGGAGAGGACTTGGCTCCATTTAGGAGTACCGAGGCCACCGGGCGGGTATACAGCAAGTTAATCCACTGAAGAAAAGTGTCAGGCAGTCCTATATATTTCAAAGTGCCTAGCAGGTAGTCCCATTCTAGGGAGTCAAACGCTTTGGTAGCGTCAAGGAATACTGCAACCACAGAGCACTTAGGGTTAGGGAAGATTATGCGATGTGGCTCTGCTAGGAATAAAGCCCGCCTGGTCAGGGAGTGCCAGGCGCTACATCAACAGATTAAGTCGGGTCGCCAAAACTTTAGCCAGTATTTTGGTGTCATCGTTTAAAAAGGAGGAGGTCGGTAGGAATCGCAGCTATGGGAAGGTTTCCCTTGTTTTATTAAGGAAGTAATAAGTGCTTCCCGCATTGTGAGGGGTAAACTGCCTTCCTCCAATGCAGAGTAAAATACTTCCTTCAGAATAGGGGCTAAGATGGAGGCATATGTTTTATAAAATCCAATGGGTAAGCCGTCTGACCCAGGGGCCCGACCAGATTTCATTTGCATTATAGCGTCAGTTATCTCATCCAATTCAAGATCCAGGTTGAGAAACTTCCGTTGGGTGTCTCCCAACCAGGCTAAGGCCGTGTCCTCAAAATAGGATGGCAAATCCAGTGGGGTACCTCTATGGGAGGAATTTAAAGTGTTATAGTAGTTTCTAAGTGTGTGTAATTGGTCAGGGAGGTTTCTATGCAATACCCCTTCGTCGTCCTGCAGTTCCGTCACATAATTGGAGAATCTAGGTGGTCTGACCGCGGTTGCCAGGGCTTTCCCCGGGTGGTCTCCTTCTCCATAAACTCTTGCCACATGGTTCTTCCCCCGAAAATTACATTCCCTTTCAGCCAGGTCTTCATATTCCGTAAGTTTACTGCGCATAGCAGCTCTGAGGTCATTTCCAGCAGTAGCAGAAGTCAGCTCACCCTCCATGCATTTGAGCTCCTTCTCCAGCGTGGATAGACTAGTACACAATGCCTTAAGAATATCCCCACCCTTAGCAATGCACCGGCCCCGGACCGTGACCTTGAACGCCTCCCAAACTGTTGTGACACTCGGAACAGAGTCAAGATTGCGGTCGAAAAAGTCCCATATGTTTGGTTCCATTTCTGTTTGGAACCCTGCATCTTGCAAATATAGTGAATTAAGACACCAATTATGATATGGGAAGTGATTGAGGGGCGCATGCAGTTCGATAACAACCGGGGAATGATCCGAGTGCGTGCGAGCTAAGTGAGTCGCCCGTCCCAGCCAGTGAGCCATCCCAATGGATATAAAGAAGTAATCTAATCTGGCCCAGGAGGCATGGAATGCTGAAAAGTGTGTGCCCTCTCGCTTTGTGGGGTGTAGATGTCTCCAGGAATCTAGTAAGTAATTCTCCTCAATAATGTCCCGCAATATCCGTTGAGTGGCTGTGTAATGTGTAGGGGAGTCATGGAAACGGTCCATGTAGGGATACATAACAGTATTAAAGTCCCCGCCCCAGATAATATAGGTGATTCCTATCTCTTGTATCCTACCCCAGAGGCGGAGAAGGGCCTGCATGTCATCTACATTTGGCCCATAGTAATTAGCGAAAAGCACGTCACCCACCCATAACTCCGCCATCCAGCGGGTAGTTACTGCGGGACGGAGGCAAGTATCCGAACTAAACAGATGTCCAAAATGTAAAACTACATATACGTCACCAGCGTAGTCCTTGATTGTATGGGCAGTAGCAATGAAGTCCCTCTGCTGCCATCAGCAGTTGTATAGTTCAGGCAGGACCTGGCCTGGGCGATGCGGACCTGGACCGAGTCACCGCCTCCGACTCCGCAGTGGCCGAACGTCGGTGACGTTGAAGATAGTCTTCAGCTTGCTGTGGGTTCAAGAAGTAGTGCTGTGAACCATGATGTGTAATCTTCAGCTTCGCCGGATATAACATTGCATAGGGAATATGCTGCACTTGTAGTTTCTTTTTGACTGCTGCAAACTTCCGCCTATCATCCTGTACCGCTTGGGTAAAGTCTGTAAAAAAAGATAACGTTGTGTTTTCATATCGAACCTGCTCCTCTTCACGTGCCTAGCGTAGAATTGTGTCTCTGTCTCTGTAGTTTAAAAAGCAAGCAATCACTGTCGCGGTGGTGCGCCCGGTTTCGGGCGGGCTGCCAAGGTCCTATGCGCCCTCTCCACCGTAAGGTGTGCCGAGAAAGAGTCTTTGCCAAAGAGATCTATGACCAGGCGTTCTATGAAATCTTCCATGCGCCCCGTCTGTGTGGATTCCGCCAGGCCTAGGATGCGGACGTTGTTCCTCCGGGAACGCGCCTCTAAATCTTCATTTTTGTCGGCGATCACTTTCAACAGTTTATCCATTTGCGAGGCGTGTATCCTACTTGCTGCAGCACCATCTTCCAGGTCAGAGATTCTGGTCTCAGGCTCTTTCAGGGGGCCCTCATGCTGACCTAGTTTAGCAACTACAGAGTCCATGCGTGCATTCATTGAATCCATCTTAGCGTCTATAGATGTGAGGCTCTGCTTCATACCTAATAGAATGGCCTTCCAGTCCTCCTCAGGCGCCTCAGTAGTGTCAGAGTCTTCATGATCATCAGAGCGCGACTTGGATGTTTTACGTGCCTCAAATGGGAGCTTGGATTGTCGGGCGTCAGTGTGCCCCATGGTGAGAGGCAGCAGGTAAAATGAGAGAGGCAGCTGAAGGGATCCACTACTCCTACCTCAATAGCAGGCAGGAGAGCACCAACGTGCTTCAGGGCGCTAAGGTGATAGGGCGGGTAGCTTCCACATTTAGGAGGAGAGGCACAACAGTCGCTGCGTCCGTACTAGCGGGTGTTGCGACTTGGCAAGGAGGGCTGCAGAGGCCTGTCAGTCAGGCTTGCTAGGAACATGCGTCTAGAAGGTCCAGAGCGAGGGAGGAAAACCAGTGTTGCGTCACTAGCAGTGGTGAATCCAGTCTCCTCACCAGTATCAGCAAATGGCCCCAAAGGGAGCCAGAGGCAGTGCCCCCCACTGCCTGCTCCAATTGCTGACTGCACTGTCTACCCCCAGCACTCACACAGTCAGAGCCGTGGCCTATGTCCCCCAAAGGCCAGATGTGACGCGGTGTCAATATCTACCAATGCGGGATGGCATGCTGGGCAGCAGAGCGCCCCTGGGGGGTCCCAAGAAGGGCAGTCCCCTCTGGCAATGTGCAATACGCTGCACAGGCAGGATCCAATGTTGCAGCGTGTCCACTGTAGCGGCCACAAAATGGCGGCCGTCCCGGCCGTAGCAAAGTCCGTTTAAGGTAGGGAGGAGCGCCAGAGGCAAAACGGAGGGTGCAGAGTGGCCCGGGCCCGTCACCACTGCAACGCAGGGTGGGCAACAGGGCACATCAGGCGGCGCATGCCTCCAGGCTGCCGCAAGCAGACAGCAGCTATGTCCCCGAGGGCGGGCAGGTTTTGGCGCTTCTCCGTGCCACCAAACACCTTCCCGCCGGCGAACAGCGGGGTACGCAGCAAGTCGCGAGCCGCCAGAGCTCAGAAGAAGCCCGCAGACAACATCAGCGCGTCTCACCGCCCTCCGGGAACATCGCGCTCCTCTGCCGCAGGGTTCAGCACTCCGGCTCTCAGGCCCACGAAGCTGCAACGTTTACTGGCACGGGCCGACTGATATGGGGTCCCAGCAACAGACTGGCGCTCACCGCTGCCCGTCACCCCGGGCATTCCTCCGCCACACTCCAGGCCTGGAAAGCAAAGGTGATACCTCCGGGTGCAGCGCAATCTCACGGACCTCACGGTCCAGGTAAAAGTGCGGAATATGGAAGCAGGATGGGCATGACGGATGTTATGTATTTCGGTAGGGCTGGAGCCTCACAGGCTTGCGGCCATCATGGTCGTGCGCCACCTAGTGCCTATGTTCGGCACTTTATACTTTATTTCAAGAATTGAGAACTGATAGAAGTAAGATCCATCCTGCTTCTGGTATTCGCCAACTGCTGGATACATGTACTGGATCTTTAACATTCAGTGCTAATATACAACAAGATGCTCAAGAATTTCTGATGGTTATGCTTCGAGTACTAGAAGATGAAGGAATTCAGATTGAGAGTTTATTTGGACTCAGTTACAAATGGAAACATAAATGTGAACAGTGTTCATTAACTTCAAGCACTATAGTTGACAGAGAACGATTTCTATATTTAACAATACCTAACTGCAAATATGTACCATTTTCCAAATTAGTGAAAGAAGCTCATCATGAGAAGATCTGTTCTTGTTGTAAATCAACTATGCTATCTACATTATACCTAGAAAGATATGGAAAATATTTGATTATAATGCTGCAACGCTGTAGACCAAATGAAAAAAAAGTGGAAACCAAAATTAAAATTTTTGTTGCTAATCAAGTATCTATTTCTGGAAGAATTTTTGCAACAGTTGCTATTGTTTTCCATGCTGGAAATTCCACCAGAAGTGGACATTATACAGTTTATTTAAAGTGTAATAATGGATGGACTCACTGCTACAATACACACTTGGAAATGAAACCGAGAATGCCTTATGAATTACCCAACTCATATTTGATATTTCTGAAACAAAGATTTTAGATACATTATTCGGCCTAGAGGGAAAATGTGTAGATGCTTTAAGGAATTCATACTGGATGATCCTAAAAAAAAATTCAACACATTATTTGGTCTTGAGGAAAAATGTGAACAGAAACTACCGAGTAAAGGTAAGATTTAAAAATTAGAAATAGTATTGGATATGTTATTTCTACTAATTTCGTATTGTGCTTGCAAGAATTAGTAATTTGTTTTTTTTTTCAACAATGTAGTTGATTTTTTTTTCTCAGCAGTTTAAGATGATACTACACTAACCTCACTGTGAATAGTGAAGTTAACCCCTTCGCTGCTGGGTGTTTTCTCCCCGCTGCGCGGGGGAGGGGGGCTGCGCACGGCGCTGCTGTGCTTGTGACGAGCTCGGCTCATCATGAGGCAGAGTGCAGCTGCACTCATAATGAGCGGAGCTCGTCACAACCACACCACATTTTTTAGAACGTTCAGCACAGCGGGGTAATTACCCCTGCGTGCAACTTTCCAACGGCCGTGACGAGCTCAGCTCACACAACAGTTTTACAATTTATTTTCTTTTAGGTAGAGGAAAAGTTAGAAAAAACAGTACTAATAACAAATAGCACAATAGTAGTTCGATATTTAAAAAACCTTTGAAATTCACTGAAAAAAACAAAGGTTTTACAGACGTTATAGTTAGGAATTAGCATTTAAAAAAGCTTTGGCTCAAAATATATAGATAAGGATCAGTGGATGGGTATCTAGTATCTGATATTGGTGTGTCTATGGTTTCGAAAATGGTAGTGTGTGATGAGGTGCGTCAGATTGTCAGGTGGATGATGCCATCAGTGATGTCATTTGAGATGTCATCAGTGATGTCATGAGTGATGTCACTGACCATGTCATGAGTGATGTAATATGTGATGTCATCACCAGTGCATTGCGGGTGCGTGAGTTATAGTTAGATCAACTAACTTTAGCAGCCGAATTTCTCTGGTTTTATATGACTCACTGTCCAACTAACTATAACCTCTCTGAAACCTGTGTTTTTTTCAGTGAATATTTACATATATATACATATATATATATATATATATATATATATATATATATATATATATATATATATATATATATATATATATATATATATATATATATATATATATATATATATATATTCCACAATCCTCTACTTGAAAGTACAGGGAGACGACGCCATGTTCTGCTTTTTAAGAGATTTATTTACACAAGTCGGCTGCTGGGACGCGTTTCGCCTGTTCACCACAGTGAAAATAAAGTTTGCCATATTTAAAGCCCATCCAAACCATGTCACGTGAATGAAACTACACTGACAGTGCTATGGAAAACAGACTCGTAGTTTCTCGAGATGTTAATTCAATCTGCGGCTAACATTCAGCGTAAATGCGTTTTAATCAACATATTCAGCGTAAATACATTTTTGCCAACCAAAGTATTTCATGAAATTGAAAGATACCATATCCAAATATATTATGGTTGAACAACATTTCAATAAAATGACATTGTGCAATTCAAATCCATGCTACAACTCATTATATAAAATCAAATCAATATCGAGCAAGTGTTCGAATAAACCATTCCCCTGTGTTTATATTATTGCCGCTAATGTTTTCCGTATATAGCCCAAGTGGGCATTTCCATTAAGCAACATACATTTCGTGTCTATTATTCTGCTCTGGACTTTAAACATATAGACTAAATGTGACCCTAAAATAAAAATAAAATGTTTTAAAACCTCTTGCAAACATCGGAGAGGGATTTTTTACTGCTTATTAATTACAAATGTGTGTGAAGATCTTCTTTCATGTTAAGACCTCCCGGGTTTTTACTATTCAATTTGATTATGTACATTGACTCCAGTTTGCGCAACTTTTTCTCATAATTCCCACCGCTTACGTTTTGTTTGACAGCATCTACTACAAAGTAAGACAATCCTGCAATATTTCTCAGATGGTTTTTTATCGAAGTGTCTTGCGACAGGATATGTCTTATCTCCATTTTTTATGGCACGTAGATGCTGCAAACTTCTCATGTGTACAGGGAGGGTGGTGCTGCCTACGTACTTCAAGCCACATGGGCTATATATATATATGTCTATCTATCTATCAATCTATATATATATATTACCTACTGGCGGTCGCCAGTAGGTATATATAGTTAGGACCTAGTTTCCATAGGAAATCCGCAACATTCTATTGGGAATAACTTTGGCGCCGGTTGATGAATCTTCACGAATTTCTCAAAGAAGATGTCCCGCTCCGCTCCTTCCCTGAAAGTTTTGGGGGGGATTCGTCAAGTAGGGGCTGAGAAAAAAGGGGGTCCCAAAACGTGTTTTCCCCATGTTATTTTCCATTGGACGATTAGACACGGCTACAGCCCGAACGGCTGAACGGAATTACACCAAATTTGGCAGAGAGGTAGAGTTTGGTTCGCAGATCGCCCTTTTGCTGGTGTAAATCCCTCCAGTAGTTCCTGAGAAAATCAAAAGGAAAAAAATGTATATATCTATAAGCGCGCACCGTACGCGTACCGTACACGTACCGTGCGCGCACGGTGCACGTACTTGCGCGGACCTTCGCGTGCGCGAGCTGCATGCTGATTGGTTGCCAATGTCTGTCAACATTCCAAAACAGAAATTGTTGGCAGCCATCTTCTGCCTCGGTAGACTGAGGCACAGGAAAGCAGAAAAACAAACGTGTAGAACTCAAAAAGGGGGCAGGGTAGAAGCCCCCTGACCCCCTAGGCCTGCTCAGGGGGTCCCACAAGGACCCCCCAGGCCCCCAAAAAAATATATATATTTTATCGCGGGGTACGCGTACCTAAGCGGAGGTACGCGTATGGTACGCGTACCCTGCAATTTTTCACCCAAAAAAAATTGGGGGTGGGCCTTGGGGGTCCTTGTGGGACCCCCTGAGCAGGCTTAGGGGGTCAGGGTACTTCTACCCTGCCCCCTTTGCGTGTTTTCCACCTTTGTTTCACTGCTTTCTTGTGCCTTGGTTCTACCTTGGCACAAGATGGCTGCCAACACTTCCTGGTTTGGAGTGTTGACAGACAGTGGCAGCCAATCAGCATGCCTTCCCGAGAAAGCAGCATGCTCATTGGCTGTCAACACTTCTAACCAGGAAGTGTTGGCATCCATCTTGTGCTGGGTAGACCGTGGCACAAGAAGTCAGAAAAACAAACGTGTAGAAAAAAAAAGGGGGCAGGGTAGAAGCACTCTGACCCCCTAGGCCTGCTTAGGGGGTCCCTCAAGGACCCCCAAGGCCAAAAATGTTATTTTTTTTAAAACCCAGTATGTTTATTTAAAAATTACCCCCCAGGGGGACCAAATCGCGGGGGCATAGTGATAAAGAAGTGTGGGGGTGCCCAATCCCCCCAACACTTCCCTGGGAACCGCCGCCCTCTGGGGCAAAGCAAAGCAGCCCCCTGGTGCATACTGGAGGCTCCTGGTGGGCTAGTTGCCCCCCAGGGACCCCCTATGCAAGGGGAATTAGTTCCCCCTCTGCAAACACCCCGGGGGCTGCATTGCAGAGAGGTGTAAAAAAGGGTGTGGCCTCATTACACCTCTCTGCAATGCAGCCTACTGGCTTATACAGAAGGTTCCAGGTGGGCTAGTTGGCCCACAGTGACCCCCAGTATGCAAGGGGAATTAGTTCCTCCTCTGCAAAAGCGCCAGGGGTTGCGTTGCAGAGAGGTGTAAAAAAGGGTGTGGCCTCATTACACCTCTCTGCAATGCAGCCCCCCTGGTGCATACTGCAGGTTCCAGGTGGGCTAGTTGGCCCCGAGGGACCCCCAGTATGCAAGGGGAATTAGTTCCCCCTCTGCAAACATGCCCGGGGCTGCGTTGCAGAGAGGTGTAAAAAACGGGTGTGGCCTCATTACACCTCTCTGCAACGAAGCCCACTGGCGCATACTGGAGGTTCCAGGTGGGCTAGTTGGCCCACAGGGACCCCCATTATGCAAGGGGAATTAGTTCCCCCTCTGCAAACACTCCCGGGGGCTGCATTGCAGAGAGGTGTAAAAAGGGGCGTGGCTTCATTACACTTCCCTGTGGCGTGTTTTAAGTTGGGGAATTAATTCTTATTCAATCCAGAGGTCCCCTAGAGGGCAACTAGTCCGACAGGTACCTTGAGTAAGCGCCATGGAGCTGCGCTGCAGAGTGTTGTAAAAAGGGGGCTTGCCCTCTGAACACCTGCCTGCAAAAATTTAGTAAATCAGTATAAAAAAAATTAACAAGTAATACATTTGAAAATTGTCATTTAAAAAACCTTCGAAATTAAAAGAAAAAACCATAGGTTTCAGGCCTGATATAGGTAGGAATTAGCATTTTAAAAACCATTGAAATTCACTAAATAAACATAGGTTTCATACCTTATATAGTTAGTAATTAGCATTAAAAAAACTTTGAAATTCACTGAAAAAAACGTAGGTTTCAGGCCTTATATAGTTAGGAATTAGCACTTAAAAAACCTTGCAAATTCACTGAAAAAACATAGGTTTCAGGCCTTATATAGTTAGGAATTAGCATTTAAAAAACCTTGCAAATTCCCTGAAAAAACCATAGGTTTCAGGCCTTATATAATTAGGAATTAGCATTTAAAAAACCTTTGAAATTCACAGAAAAAAACCATAGGTTTCAGGCCTTATATAGTTAGGAATTAGCATTTAAAAAACCTTTGAAATTCACTAAAAAAACTATAAGTTGTAGGGGTGTTCTAGTTAGCTGGACATTTCACTCATACAAAACCATTGAAATTGCTCCTATATAGTTAGTTTTACTAACTATATTTCACGCACCCGCAATACACTGCTGTTGATGTCACATATTAGATCATTCATGACATGGTCAGTGACATCACTGATGACATCTCAAATGACATCACTGATGACATCAGTGATGTCATCAGTGTATATATATATATATATATATATATATATATATATATATATATATATATATATATATATATATATATATATATATATATATATATATATATTCACTGAAAAAACCATAGGTTATAGACCATATATAGTTAGGAATTCGCATTTACAAAACCTTATTTTACTCACACAAAACCATTGAAATTCCATATATAGTTAGTTGCACTAACTATATATCGCGCACCCGCAATCCACTGCTGATGATGTCACATATTACATAATTCATGACATGGTCAGTGACATCACTGATGACATCACTGATGACATCTCAAATGACATCACTGATGACATCTCAAATGACATCACTGATGACATCACTGATGACATCTCATTTGACATTACTGATCACATCACTGATGATACCATTCATGTGATAATACGATGAACCTCTTCAGACTCTAATATAACCTTAGATACAATCAGTGTAAACAGACACTCACAGACTGTCACTCATCCATGGAGTTACTCACACACCTAGTCAGTCATGCAAAGAATCAATCACACCTCCATTTCCTCAACTATACAGTTATACAAACTTTACTTATTCAAACATATACTAACACATATTTACTCTCTTATACAATCCCTGATACAAGTTCACAATGATCCATACAGCCACTCACACATTCACTGGCTCTTATGCACAGTTATTTATATATGTCAACTCTCACATGTACTGTGTTTTACATATGTACTTACTTTGACATGTAGCGCTGAGATATCCATTCACTCACCAATACACTCATGCACACAGTCAACCGCCCATACAGCTGTTTCCACATGCACTTTTGAAACCATACATCTAGTGAATCAACTGCTCACACATCTATGCACAGAGTCATACACCTCCCAGCCACCCACACACACACTCAGTCTCCCATAAAAATACTTGGGCAACCAATCAATAACCCATATAGTTACTCATATAGCTACTTATCAACACATGCAACAGTTTACAGAACAACAGACATAATGATGCACAAATTAAGACAGTTTAGTCACTAACCCATGCACTCAGTGAGACACATTTAATCACTCACTCATACAGTCAGTCATGCACCTACTAAATCCTTCATCCAGACACTTATACATCCACTCATTCTTCAATATGTAAGACATATTTTAACTTTACAGAAACATACAGTCACTGGATGTTGTCATCAGTGATGTCATCAGTGATGTCATTTGAGATGTCATCAGTGATGTCATCAGTGATGTCACTGACCATGTCATGAATGATGTAATATGTGACATCATCAGCAGTGGATTGCGGGTGCGCGATATATAGTTAGTGCAACTAACTATATATGGAATTTCAATGGTTTTGTGTGAGTAAAATAAGGTTTTGTAAATGCGAATTCCTAACTATATATGGTCTATAACCTATGGTTTTTTCAGTGAATTTTCAAGGTTTTGTAAATGCTAATTCCTAACTATATATGGTCTATAACCTATGGTTTTTTCAGTGAATTTTCAAGGTTTTGTAAATGCTAATTCCTAACTATATATGGTCTATAACCTATGGTTTTTTCAGTGAATATATATATATACATACATATATAAACATATATCATCTGTATATCTATATAAATACAAACATAAATGCATGCATACATATACTTATATGCATACAGATGCATGTTATTTACATGAAAGTTGAAAAAACACTAATAAAAGCAAAGCTAAAAAGCCACCTCATTACAAACAGAATGGCTTTAACTTAAACGAGGGCGAGATCTATTGCATTTTCAATGCTTGTTTACTTTGGTTCCATCAAGAAGGCATTCAGATGTGTCACACATTTGCCATAAATTCTGAATGTTAGCACTCTAGTTGCACATTAGATCACTGTAGTAAAGCTACTGCTCACCAGGGACGTCTGCTGCTGGTATTCAAAGTGCATGTTTCAGTCTGCATGTCAGAATTTTTTTAATGAAATAGAAGAGGATTTGAGAAGTCACTCAAAATGATCCCTAATTTTTCTTTCTGAAGCACTAATCATACTTTCTATGGCAAAATTAACCCCCTCATGTTGTTCCTTTTTAAATTGAGTGTTTTCAGACTTACCACTTCATTCCAATCAAGATGGCTTCTGGTGTGCCATACTTTTGTCATAAGTAAGACTGTTAGCGCTCTAGTTGTTCTTTAGAACACTCTGGGACATTCTGTCATTGGGCTATACTTGGGGTACATCTGGGTGATATTTGGGCTACATTTAGGCTCTTTTGTCTCTGGTGGCCATCTTGGGAGACTGTATGTCAGAATTTTTTAATGAAATTGAAGAGGGTTTGAGAAGTCACTCAAAATGTGCCCTAATTTTTCTTTCTGCAGCACTAATCATAATTCATATGGCAAAATATACCCCCTCATTTTGTTCCTTTTTAAATTAAATGTTTTAAGAGTTACCACTTTATTCCAATCAAGATGGCTTCAGGTGTGCCATACCTTTGTAATAAGTAGGACTGTTAGCGCTCTAGTTGTTCTTTAGAACACTCTGGGACATTCTGTCATTGGGCTATACTTGGGCTACATCTGGGTGATATTTGGGCTACATTTGGGCTCTTTTGTCTCTGGTGGCCATTTTGGGAGACTGCATGTCAGAATTTTTTAATGAAATAGAAGAGGATTTGAAAAGTCACTCAAAATGTGCCCTAATTTTTCTTTCTGCAGCACTAATAATACCTTCTATTGCATAATATACCCCCTCATTTTGTTCCTTTTTAAATTAAATGTTTTAAGAGTTACCACTTTATTCCCATCAAGATGGCTCCAGGTGTGCTATACCTTTGTAATAAGTAGGACTGTTAGCGCTCTAGTTGTTCTTTAGAACACTCTGGGACATTCTGTCATTGGGCTATACTTGGGCTACATCTGGGTGATATTTGGGCTACATTTGGGCTCTTTTGTCTCTGGTGGCCATTTTGGGAGACTGCATGTCAGAATGTTTTAATGAAATAGAAAAGGATTTGAGAAGTCACTCAAAATGTGCCCTAATTTTTCATTCTGCAGCACTAATCATACTTTCTATGGCAAAATATACCCCCTCATGTTGTTTCTTTTTAAATTAAATGTTTTAAGAGTTACCACTTTATTCCAATCAAGATGGCTTCAGGTGTGCCATACCTTTGTAATAAGTAGGACTGTTAGCGCTCTAGTTGTTCTTTAGAACACTCTAGGAGGCTGCAGTAGAACACAAAGGAATCAACTGACAGTCTCTGTCCTTGTTGGATGTACATGTTTTACTGAGAATGTCAGACTTCATTTTCACATGACTGAGAAAGATAATGTGAATTTACAGAAAATATGCTTTCAGTTTAGCTTATAGATCCCCTTCCAAACCACTGTGGGAAAATCATGAGATATTAGTTTTCTTTCAAACAATATTCATGATATCACAGCAGAAGGTTTTTTCACATGGTAAAATCACCTTAGAACCCACCACAATTCCTAAAACGAGTATGGTACCATCAACAAATGATTTATAATGTAACTAAAGTCCTAAAACCCTCTATTAACTACAATGCTTTTTAATGAGGTGCTATCATGTATATTGGTCCCAAGATGGCTGCCAACACTTCTTGGATGAAGTGCTGACAGCCAATCAGATCAGATGTGTGGTTAGGCTCCGCCCAGATATATATCTTTTTTTGAACCTAAATTACTCAAAATCCACTGGAGCACATATATTGAGACCTAGCAAAGGCACATCGGGCTAACAGTCCCTACAATTTTGCCAAGTTTCGTGCAAATCCATTCAGCCGTTCGAGCTAAAAGTGAGGCCAACCGCCCTATGGAAATTAACATGGGAAACACGCGTTTTGGGACCCCCCTTTTTTCTCGGCCCCCCCTTGATGAAACCCCCCCAAATTGTCAGGGGCTGCTCAGAAACAAAATGTTCCATTTTCCTGAAAATTTCAGCCAATTCCGTCCACAAACGCCAAAGTTATTAGACATAGAATTTTCAAAAATCCCATAGAGAAAAAATCCTAACTATATATACCTACTGGCGACCGCCAGTAGGTAATATATATATATATATATGCATCAATGATCCAAATAACAGCGTTCTCTCAGTATGCAGGAAAACAAAGTGTTATTGTCCAATGTAACGCGTTTCGAGAACCACTCTCTTGATCACACATCGGAGATAGTGAAACGGTGCTATACATAGGTAATGTTGCTGTGCATAGAAAGAGGACTGGTATGTTTGGCTGGGCTAGACATTGAGTACATTTGCAAGGCAGCCATCTTAATACATCATTAAACTTTAGATTTAGTGCATGGAAAAATGATCTTTTTGTAAACTTATTGTAAACATTACCATGTCTGAACCGCATTATTGCCACATAAATCATTTTTACAATATTGTGTAAATGTTTAGGAAAAACGAGGTGCATTCTTGAAGCAAAGTTCAATTAATTGCTTGTGAGCGGTGAAAATAATCCTGACGGCTTATATCATACCCCGAACCTCATGTGGCATTTGCACCTCAGTGTTTGCCTAAGTGCCTTCGCGCTGGGGTATAGCTCCGCTTGCACAAAACGCAAGTGCAAAGACACGCCCAGTGTCATTGCAATTTAGTAAAACTGAATTCCTAAAGGCCGGTATCCCTAGTGGGCCTCAACACTAGCGCCAAGTGGCTTCAAGTGCCTATGTGTTCGTGGGGTAATTTACCAAAAGTGTTCTGGCCACATTCTGTCCGGACAAATACAGGCTCTCCCTATTATGCACATTACTTTTAACAATACTTCTACAGTGAATTAAAGTGTACTTAATAAAGTGAGAAAAAGTCCTTATCTAATATTGCTAGGTGATATCTTTTGTGATGGTGAAGATAGGGTGGATGGCTTGTGACTTGCTCTTGACACTCTAAAGGGGCCTTTTATTCCCTCCTACAAGAAAAATATAAGACATTAGGTTAAAATGACAGTACATATGTACTCTTTTTTAGATTAGAATGAAGACTTACAAAACAAACTAGCAAAAACCATGGCACATATAATGTACGGTCGTATTCTAGACTGTGGATTACTCTTCTATCAAGTGTGTTGCCATCTCTTCATCCTGGTTGTGTCCCCAGGGCTGCTTAGTCTCGAGATCGAGGATCCATTTTGAGTCCTTTTTCCTGAGGCTGAGTTCCCTGTTACCTCCCTGGTGTCCCACATGTATCTGCTCTATAGCAAAGTATCTCAGTAGGCTACTGTTGGATAGATGAAACTCGGCAAAATGTCTTGCCACAGGGTATTGGGGGTCCTTATTAGTTATGGCTCTGAGGTGTTCAAGCACTCTCTTTTTTGCTTGTAGGGTTGTACTCCCCACATACCTCTTGTTACAGGGACACTCCAGAATGTAAATGACATACATGGTACTGCATGTTAAGAATTGGGATATTCTGTGTTTTTCTTTCTTGTGGGGAATACTGAATTCTCTTACCATTGTGCTATGTTTGCAGGCTTTACAATGGCCGCACGGAAAGAACCCTTGCCGCCACGGTTACGATCCTTGCGGCTAGTTATATCTTCACAAAACAATATGTCTTTAAAACTCCTGCTCTTTCGATATGTGACTCTGGGTCTCTCACTGACTTGGTGACCTATGACTGGGTCGCTTTTTAATATATTTCAGTTCTCATCAGAATTTTCTGCACTTTTTGTGCGTCCCTATTGAAAGTCAGTATGACTCTGGTATTGTTCTCTTCCTCTGTGGCGTCTTCTGATTTGGTTTTAAGTATTTTTTCATGTGCCATTTCCTTCATTTTAGACACTGCTCTGTTCAGGACCCAGTCTGGGTACCCTCTCTCCTTAAATCTCTGAAGCATGATTTTTTCTCTTCTCTCTTCTAGATACCAGCTGGTATCGCTGCAGTTCCGTCTCGCTCTCAGCAGCTCCCCATACAGAATGCTCCATTTAAGAGTATCTGTGTGGCTGATAAGAGCATGAAGGAGATTGTTACCTGCTGTATCCTTCCTATTGAGCTTGGTCTGTAAGGTGTTTGCAGTAGCTATCACCTTCACATCTACGAATTCTATTCCATCCCTGCTGGTGTTGTTGGTTAATACAATATTGTATTGGTTTTGATTAAGGAGCTCAACAAATTCAAGAGCTTTGGCTTCACTCCCTCTCCAGATTATAAAAAGGTCATTAATGTAGCGTAGACATCTGACTAACTTTTTAAAGAGGTCGGTGTAGCTGTTGTCAGTCTGTATTTCTTCCTCCCACCTTCCAAGGAACAGATCTGTGAAACTCGGCGCAAACCTCGTACCCATGGAAGTGCCAGTACGTTGTTTAAACAGCTACCCGTTAAACATAAAAAAATTGTTTTGGAGGCACATCTCCATCATCTCTGTGAGCATTTTCGTGTGTTCCAGGTACATTATGTGTTTCTCCCCTAGATACTTAGTGCATGCTTCAATACCATGTTTATGTTCTATGATGGTGTAGAGTCAACATACATCCAACGTTAAGAACATGTAACCTTCTTCCCACACAATTTTTTCAATTTTACACAGAAAGTCTTTGGTATCTTCAACGTGGGATGGAAGGCTGGTCACATATTCTTGTAGGAAGTGGTCAACTTATTTTGATATGTTCTCAAAGACACTACCTATAGATTATACAATTGGCCTTCCCGGGGGGGGCCACAGGGTATTTGTGTATTTTCGGCAGGAAGTATATTATAGGAAGTTTGGTATAATCTTTCTTTAGAAACAGATATTCTTCCCATGTGATTATACCCAGCTGCTGCCATTCTGCAAATCTGCCCCATGTCTTTATTATACTTTCATTGTATGTTCTAGTATTGCACTTGCAGTAAAATATCTCGTTGTCAAGTTGTCTATATGCTTCATGCAGATAGGTTTCCCTGTCTTGTAATACAACATTCCCCCCCTTGTTTGCAGGGTGGATCATTAAGTTAGTATCTTTGGCTAGGGATGTGATTATCGTTTTATGTTTCATGGTGAGGTTAAACTCTCTATGCCTTCCTTTAGACTATTGATGTTTTCATTCAAGAAGTGCTTTAGTAACCACCTCCTGAAAAGCATCTATGTTGTCATGTGGGAGGATCGGGTAAAAGACTGATTCAGGTCTGAACTGAGTGTTGGCAGATTTGTCTATAGTGATGCCCCAGAGATCTGGGACTTCACCTGTTACATTCTCATCATTTTATTCAGTATTCAGGACAAGATATTGCATTGTTCTGAGTGTATTTGTGTCCCTGATTGTGAGATTAGGTTGACTGTAAATGTCTGTGATTTCGAAGTTCTGGCTCCTGTGACTATTCTTAAATGTGTGCCACTTTGTCAGTTAAAGTCTCCTTAAAAATTTGAACATGTCAATGTAGGTTTCTGTATAGTTCAACAATTCTGTTGGCAGCAGTCGGGAAGAATAAGCCCTCCACTAACACCACCCCAGAGAGAAAGAGGAAACTGTGGAAGAGGAAGAGGCAGAGGCAGAGGGAGGAGCGCAGCAAACAAAGAAGAAAAATACGGAAACAAAGATCAAAGAAAAGGAAAAGACACAGAGCCGATGGGAACCAGACGTGGTGGCTACAGGAAAAGGAACCAACAATGAATGAGGACAATATGGTAAATAAGACTATTGTTAACCTCCCGAGTCGCCAACTCTCCTTCCTAGAGAAGAAAATCCTATGCTTAGGCCTATCCTTTTGCCCAACAGAATTGTTGAACTATACAGAAACTCGCGTTGACATGTTCAAAGTTATGAGGAAACTTAAACTGACAAAGTGGCACAGACTTAAGAATAGTCACAGGAGCCAGAATTTGGAAATCACAGACACTTACAGTCAACCTAATCTCACAATCAGGGACGCAAATACACTCAGAACAATGCAAGATCTTGTCCTGAATACTGAATACAATGATGAGAATGTAACAGCTGAAGTCCCAGATCTCTGGGACATCACTACAGACAAATCTGCCAACACTCAGTTCAGACCTGAATCAGTCTTTTACCCGATCCTCCCACATGACAACATAGATACTTTTCAGGAGATGGTTACTAAAGTACTTCTTGAATGCAAACATCAATAGTCTAAAGGAAGGCATAGAGAGTTTAACCACTCCATGAAACAGAAAACGATAATCACATCCCTAGCCAAAGATACTAACTAAATAATCCGCCCTGCAATCAAAGGGGGGAATGTTGTATTACAAGACAGGGAAACCTATCTGCATGAAGCATATAGACAACTTAACAACAAGACATTTTACTACAAGGGCAATACTAGAACATACAATGAAAGTATAATAAAGACATGGGGCAGACTTGCAGAGTGGCAGCAGCTGGGTATTATCACATGGGAAGAATATCTGTTTCTAAAGAAAGATTATCCCAAACTTCCTATAATATACTTCCTGCCGAAAATACACAAATGCCCTGTGGCCCCTACCCGGGAAGGCCAATTGTATAATCTATAGGCAGTGTCTTTAAGGACATATCAAAATACATTTACCACTTCCTACAGGAATATGTGACCAGCCTTCCATCCCACGTTAAAGATCCCAGAGACTTTCTGTGTAAAACTGAAAAAATTGTGTGGGAAGAAGGTTGCATGTTTTTAACGTTGGATGTATGTTCACTCTACACATTCATAGAACATAAACACGGTATTGAAGCATGCACTAAGTTTTTAGGGGAGAAACACAAAATGTACCTGGAACACACAAAAATGCTCACAGAGATGATGAAGATGTGCCTCCAAAGCAAAAATTTTATGTTTAACGGGGAGCTGTTTAAAAAAAGTACTGGCACTTCCATGGGTACGAGCTTCTTGCAGAGTTTCGCGAATCTGTTCCTTGGAAGGTGGGAGGAAGAAATACAGAATGACAACAAATACACCGACCACTTTAAAAAGGCAATTAAAGAAAAAGGGGTAACCCTGTGTCCCTCAGAACCTGGGTAGCACCGACGGCTCGTGGAGGGAGTTACGGTGGGGCAGGAGGGTGGGGAGGGGGAGGGGCAGGGTGGAGGTTGCTAAAAACCGGCATATGGATAATTGCAGGTAAGTAAACAATTTAATTAATAAAACGAATTTCGTAGCTCGCACTGCATTGCATTTTGCGATGCAAGGCGCACTACGAAATTCGTTTTATTAATTAAATTGTTTACTTACCTGCAATTATCCATATGCCGGTTTTTAGCAACCTCCACCCTGCCCCTCCCCCTCCCCACCCTCCTGCCCCACCGTAACTCCCTCCACGAGCCGTCGCTGCTGGGTAGGGAATGGTTAAACAAAGATGGGTTCTGTCGGGTAGGACAAAAGTGATTTGGCGATGCTCTTAATACATTCAAAGAAGAAAAGAAAGCTCTCTAACAAACACAACTCAAGGACCTAGCGCTGAATGAATAGGACGTGAGAACAAATGATTGTACTGTGTATTTATCATAATTAATTCATTCAAATGATACACACATTGCGTAGACAGACTTTCGGGGTCAATTTAAAGTGCAATTGAGTGACATTTGTGCATGGTGATCAAGTGGTAAAAAATATATAGAGTGAAAATATTTTTGCCTCAGTGGGTGGTCGCGGCGGGTCTTCCTCAAGGCAGAAGTGTGGGGTAGGTGTATTTGATTTGGTCGCAAGACCGTCTGGAATTAAATAAGAGGCTGTGTGTAAGAGAGACTGTAGGGGCACTAGGATTGCACCTAACAATTGGGGAGCAGACATACTCACCCTGTTTGAAGGCCCGGAGACCTCAACCCGAGTCTGTAGGGCACAATGGCCAAATTATCTGTGGAAAAGATTGAGTGATTCAAAACTAATCCTAGCGCACGTGCGAGCGTTCACAGTGATTAAGGCACTAGGTCTGGGGAACTTAACTGATGGGTAGAGAGTGAGGTTAAAATGCACGGAATCTCTGTGCCGTCGTCAAAAAAAGAGAAAAAGATGCATAATAGGATAGAATCAACACCCGGTAGCCATTTGCTCTGTCTCCACAAGGTTCTGCTTCCACTCGAACTCCAAGCACAGCACCTTGGCCAGCCTCAGCATTACACAGGGTCCTGACGTCACCTAGCTCACGGGCAGCGCGTGTTACACTAGAGGACGCCACGTTGTCGCTAGGTAACCGCACCCACCAACTGACGTGCCAGTGTCCTCGCGGCACTTGTTGGAAAAGGAATAGACAGAACGAGCCGGCCTCGCTGACTGATTGCAGCAGACCAATGGGACGCCGCACCATCCTCCTCTTACCGATTTTCAGATAAATTATACTCACGGGTAAGCACTAAAACGCTTCCGCATACAATTACCGCTGTATTAGCTGCTCTTTCAACGCGATCGCCCCGCACTCCCTCCGAGCTTTGGCAGGCGCCTCCGTGCCTTTTCAACAATGCCTGCGCTTCCAGTAATATTGCACTGCGGTTTAAACTTCACACAACTCGGACGGCAGGCACGCCTAACCTGTCGCACCCGCTATAACTTCACCTCTGAAGGCACATTCACTGGGCAACACAGCTACACGGTTGTCTGATTAACTATTCCCACATCAGGCAGTTGTTAGATACAACCGCAGTAGTTTGAAACAACCGTACACCACCAAATGGCCAGGTTTAAACTGGGTTGGCACAGTGAGCAAAAGAATGATGGATTTAACCCAGAGCTCTTGACTGGGAGTGAATTTTTTGATTTGTTTGGCATTCCATCCATCAATTGTGTGTCTTTCGCTTTCTCGCCCTAAGTGCGCCAGTAATGCCAAGACGTGGGTCCCAGGCTCACTATGCTAGTGGATTCAAGCTATCCTGGCTGAAAAGAGGTGAAACCCCAAAACCGGTCTTAGGATGCTTGTTTTCGGTCCAGGGAGGACCTGGCTTAGCAGTTCGGGATGGACTCTTCCCACGAGGCACAGAGTCAAGACTGATTTGCATATGGTCAGGTCTAAACTGGGGTGGCATGGTGAGCAAAGGAATGATGGATTTAACCCAAATCTCTTGACTGGGGTTGAATGTTTTGATTTGTTCCACATTCCGTCCATCAATTGTGTGTCTTTTGCTTTCTCGTCCTAAGTGCGCCAGGTATGCCCAGACGAGGGTTCCGGGCTTACTGTGCCACTGGATTCAAGCTATCCTGGCTGTAGAGGGGTGAAACCCCGAAACCGGTACTAGGATGCTTGTTTCCGGTCCAGGGAGAACCTGGCTTGGCAGTTCGGGATGGACTGTTCCCATGAGGCACAGGGTCAAGACTGATTTGCATATGGCCAGGTCTAAACTGGAGTGGCATGGTGAGGAAAAGAATTATACCACCTGCGTTATTTTGCTGACTTGATCTTTGAAATTTCTAGGTAATAATATTTGCCCTGAATTGTTGTGAGCGAGCAAAGTGAGTAGGCCAAACCCCTGCTAGAGGGTTTCTCGACCTGAGAAAAAGTTGACAAGAATGTGGTGAAAGAGTGCACCTTAAAGTACAATTTTCACTTAAATTTGCTAAAATGCCATCAGCACTGAAAAGGCACTTATTCAATAATCAAATCCTTTCATGATGGGCCCAGCAAATGAAATCTGATGTTCCCCTGGAGTTGACTCCATTTTTTCCAAAATGTGGTATGGGAGCCTCCATATGTCGAAAATTACCTCCAATGAGCCAGGGTCACATATTCCATGGGTGCCCCTCTTATACCAAAAATGACATAAAATCAGTCTACATACCATAGGTGACCGTATGTCAAAACGTATCCCAGCATGTGAGGGCCAGCATTTTGTCATTTCACCTACCTTCCCATATGCCAGGTTGTCCCCCTTTAAGCTAAGCTCCATTGGGCTATTATCAGCATTCTGCAACTGGCGCCCATATGCAAAGAAATTCCTCAGGTATTCCAGAATTTTTCGACAAGCATTCTATGTGCTGTAAATTACCTCTAGTATGCTAATATCAGTATTTTACCATAGTTTCCCTTTTTACCAAGAATCACCCCCAGTGTGCCAATGCCAGTTTGTTACAGGTGACCGTGCTAAGAATTGCTGCAAGTATGCCAGCGCCAGTATTTTGACCTGGGTGTATTAATAAGACAATAATTGCCTCCAGTATGCCAGCACCAATGACAAACTCACATTCATTCTCTCACTCACACTCATTCACATTCATACATCTTCACTCACAGTCTTTTACATTCATTCTTATTCATTCTCACTGACTAACTCTTAATGTAACTCATTCTCACTCACTCATATGCTCTGACACTCAGGCAAAGCTTTACTAACTCTTTGCACCAGGTTAGGTCTTAGGGTGCAGTTTATTATCCAATGCAAATCAGAATTTGTGTTGGATAGTATTCTAAAGTTGCAGGTTGCGATGCTTTACATTACTTGGCGTCAAGGGTGCATTCCATGGGTGGTGCATGGGCGTTCCCATGCAACTACCCATGGTATTTCTTTGCAAATCCCTTTCTAAAAACATTGGTAGACAGGAATTTGCACCAAAATCTTATGCCTTCTCAATGCAAGTGTAACGAGGGAAATGTTTTTATTTCTCTTTGTTTTTCCACCTTGCATGTGTGCTGCATTGTACAGCACACATACAAAGTTGGAAAAACCTTAAAATATAATGTTTGTACTGCCCCCCCCACCTTCCAGTATAAAACCTATGCTTCAGAGAATGCACACACTATAACTTTATGGTGCAAGAGTGTGTGCATTGGTGCATGGCTGGTGCAAGAGCACCAACGCAGAGGGGCAGAAATAATACACCATACATCAGTAGATATGGCACATTTTGTCTCTTTCCCTTTGATGCAAGACAGTACACCAACTTTGCTGCACTGTGGCCTTGCGTTAAAAAATAGTAATTCTGGAACTCAATTTCACACAATCTCATTTACTACCGGTCAGTGAGTCTCACTCACTTTCACTCACACACACCTGCTAACAAATACACACATGCTCTCACATACACATGCTCTCTCACATATACACATTTCCACCCACAAGCACGCACACAACATATATTTAAAACCATTTTTATTTACCGCAGCTGCCACCAAAGGTTACCATTCCAGGGAAGTGCGTTCTATTTTTCATTAAACTAAGAATGAACAGTAGAACATGTTCAGTAATATTATAATGAAAAACAGAAAGAAAAAAAGGAATGCAGAGCGCTCCTTAGTTCTCAACACTGATTTTGCCACTTCTGAGGGCAGTAGTCGCAAAGGCAGTGCCAGGGGTTGCAAGGGGCAAACCAGGAGTTGCAGCTGTGAGGGGGAGCGGAGGGTGGTGATGGTTTGGTGGCAGTGGCGGCAGTGGCGTCTGGAGAAATGGCCGTGGGTGGTGTTCGGAGTGCAGAGCTGGCAGTTGTTGTTCCTTCCTGGGTTGAGTGCGAGGAGGGCAGTTGTTTCATAGCTGTGGGTGGTCAGAGATCCAGGGTCTCTGGCACTGGTCGGGTTGCGGACAGGCATAGACGAGCTTGCCTTTGGCACACCCGCTGCGCTCCCACTTTGCATGGCTGTGCAGCAGCCGCCATTAAATAGGGAAGGCTGGAGGGAAGCGCAGCTGGGAGGCGGAGCGGGAACAGCGGGGGGGGACATGGGGGGGTCAGTGGTGGGAAAAAGGGTGTCTAAGACGGACACTGAAAACAAACACAAGGGCAACAGGCACACACAATGAAAAAAAGGGCAAAAATAAGGGGTCAATACAAAAGCACAAATATCAGGCACAGCAATGCAGGAGACAGACAGAGAGACAAAACAGGAAACAACACGCAGACAGACAACAGCGGAACAGCAATAGAACAATGCTCTCTGTCGCTGGTCCTTCAGGAATGAGGCGCAGGCAGTAGCCTGCGGGTGGAGGAGGGCCTCAAACACCTACCAGGAGGAGGTATCAGGGGCAGTGGCAGGTGATGCAACAGCGGAGCTGCAGGGGCGGAGAGCGGGACTCTGGCCTGGAAGTCAGAGGCCCAGTTCAGTCGTCCCCACAAAGGCCGCCATTAAATAGGGAAGGGGGAGGGAAGCGAAGCTGGGAGCAGGAATTGGGAGGGTCTGCAGGGGCCAGCAGAGGGGAAAAGGGTGGTGAAAATGTACACTGAAAACAAAAGCAAGGGAAAAACGAGAACTAGGGCAAAAATAAGGGGTCAACACAAAAAACAGGCACAACAATGCAGGAGACAAACAGAGAGACCAAACAGGGACAACATACAGTCAACAGTGGAACAGCAGAAGAGCAAGGCTCTCCCACTGGACCACCATGGATGAGGTGCAGGCAGGAGCCTGAGGGTGGAGGAGGGCCTCAAACACCTACCAGGAGGAGGTATCAGGGGCAGTGGCAGGTGATGCAACAGCGGAGCTGCTTGGGCGGAGTGCGGGACTCTGGCTAGGAGGACAGATGTCCTGCTCCCAGGAGGTTAGAGGTCCTGCTCCAGGCAACTGTAGTAAGTTTAGGATTTTGTCTTATGTTAGTTCTGTGAATCGGGCCCAAGGTCCACTGGACGGCTTGCACATGCCACCTCAGCTGCATCAAAGCGTACAGTGACACTGCAGATCTAAATGGGCCACTTCAGTGAGGATGTGTCAAGGGGCCTTGGCCAGATTGCAAATTAAAAGTGGGGTGGTTAAAGGACAACCTCTGATAGTGAGGAATTGTCGAATGCCAACAACATCTCTGCCACAGATGCACGAGTGCAGAGACAGAGTAGTGGCCGTACTCCTGTACCTCAATATGGTGGCACGTCTCATTCTGCATGTAGTCACAGAATAAAATTGTAGAGTACCGATCAGGGAGTGCCTAAATATTTTTGCCTTTTTTAGGTTGGTGCGTAACCAACCTACAGGATGAACGCATGTTGCATACATTTCTGTGTAATACAATTTATTTTGAAACAGTAGTGAAACTCCGGACGGCGGACAATAAAGGTATATTCACTTTGATAAATCAAATTATTGGGCAGCTATTTTATCTCAATTTGTTGATGTAGAACTAACCATTACTTAACTTGCGAAGTAATGTGGGCAGTGGTGGCTGTCACACAACAGAAGGGGGGGCATGGGGAATCTGGAGAACATGGGGATTGAGGGAAAAAAAATGTTTTTTAACCTTACCTTCTGCTGCACTGACAGTGATGGCGGCCCCGGTGCTTGACTCCCAGCAGTCTTTTGGGAGGCACAGGCTGCCCAACTAATCCAGACGCTGCTCTCATGGTATGAGAACAGCACTAGGATTGGTCTGAGCGGCCTGCTCTGCCGCTGAGACACTGCCTGGGAGCTTGCGACTTTTCTCAAATCCAGCAGTGAACACAGCTGGGTGGAAGAAATCGAAGTGTGCATGCCTGAGATGTCTGGCCAAACTTACATACACACTTCTAAGTGCCCACCACTCCTGCCTGTTATGGCCCGGCCCCACCTCACACTCACGCATGCACCATTAGCCAGAGCACCTCACAGAAAAATAAAAATTATATTATTATTTTAGCATCATTTTATTTCTCTGACTGACTGACCAGTGGGGCGACGCTCTCTCCCCATTATGGTGGAGCTGCGCTGAATGTGTGGCAATGTAGTCCCTGAGCATCCTTTCCTCCCCTCCTCTGCTCTCCTCTGTTGGATGCTGAACTGGTGGGCCGGGTTGTTCATCCTCAGAATCAGATTCTGACACCCCAATATGCAGGCCTCTCCTGCAGGCAATGTTGTGCAGTATGGCACACGTTGCTTCCCTCTTATAGGCAATTTCTGGTGCATATTGTAGGGCACCCCCACTCTTGTGCAGGCAGCGAAACCATGATTTTAGGAGCCAAAATTTATGCTCAACGATGTGCAGTGTTATATCGCCTCTCGTTCTGGGTGGTGGAAGAGAGGTAGGGTGTGAGAATCCAGGGATATAGGGCATATGCACAGTCACCTGAAAAACATACATTAGTGTGAGGCAACACACATTTTATGTGGACTGGGCAATTACAAATATGTTTTGACAATTATTTTCTGTACCAAATAAATATTTGTCATCAAACGCCCCTCTTTCCAGTCCTCTGTAAATTCTGCTGTACCTAAATATGAAGGACTTAAAATTAAAGAGAGGGACCCCGTAGACCAAAGGAATAGGGTTCAAATAACAGTGAAAAAGAAAGCTTCCTTTGGTGTAATAATTCTTATTACCTACCTACTCTCGCAATCCAGAATTTTATAGTTAAAAACATTTCATCAGATTATGAAAGCACTGTGCAGTGGCTAGAACCACCAGTAGAAAAGGAGATGCAATCTAATGGGCTTCAGCTAAATATTTCTTCAAACACGTATATGTACTGTCTATGACAAAATGTATTGTCTTGTTTTGTACTCTCTATTGTACCCTTTATGGTAGTGTTGTATATTTTTGTGGTTCTTTCATCTGTGTATGATATGTCAATATTGTTTTAGAACTATATACAAAACATATGTTTTGTCAATGTTTTTAATTCATGTTTTATAATGAAATGTTTTTAAATATACAAAAAAAAATAGACATATATTTTTCATATTTTTGTGGTTTAAGGTTTGGGTCCATGACCAGACTCCCTTCTGTATAAATGTCTGTGTGAGAGTTTCTGGATTGCCAGAGTAGGTAGGCAATAAGGATTATTACACCAAAGGAAGCTTTCTTTTTCACCTAAACATGGAGTCATAGGTGCTTCCGGTAAATTGTGACACTATATCAATATAATGTTGTGGACATTGCATGCCACATGAATGTTAAGGGAATGGGTATTTTTATTGTTCCTAAACAGATATTTATTATGGGACGGTGGACATATGGCCACGTGTGTCCTATCTATACACCCTACCACATTGGGGAAATTGGCACTCCTGTAAAATTGCAGATTTGTACTTTGTATTTTTTAGCATTTCAAAGCAGGTGTATGTGGCGATGGATGTAATAAGCATGGCATCTAGGAATCTCCTGAAGAAATGCCAAGGCGCACTTTGAGTCCCTTGTTTTACAGCAGCTATCACATCCGGGTAACTTCAACTGGCTGATAGGTGTAATGAGCACACCTGAACATAGGTGGGGATGGAATTGCTACACACAGTACTGCTTTCTAAATGCAGCTTTAAAAGGGCTATGATATCCAGAATGACAGTGCTAATTAGCCTGTACTGATCATAAATGGCTTCTTCTGTTTGTTGGAAAGATGTCAGCCTGGCTTGAAAAATGCTTTCTTGTCTCCGCCTCCTCCTCTGCTGAGCAGTCTGTAAGCACATCCTCAATTCTATATGGTGCAGTGCAACCATTGTGGACAGCATGGTGCATTCTGGGCATGCTTTTATAGTTTGCACCCATTTACCACCTGCTTTGAATTTGTGATAAATTGCTTTGAAAACGGACAAAATAGCTCCTATTCGTGACCCACTTATACATCTAATTTGCGAGTCGAAATTAGCGATTCCCTAATACCACCTTGCTATTTCTGGGGCATATGTAGGTAATTTCCATTTTGCGATTCCCAAATAGCGATTTTTAAGGAATTGCTATTTTGAGAATAGCAAAATGGAATGTAGGTGAAAATTCGCAATTTTTTTGCGAATCTCTAACATTTCTTATTTGCGATTAGCAAATTGCGGATCGCAATTAAGGAATGAGTGTCCCATTCATTCCTATGGGCCAAAAGGCCCATAGGAATGAATAGGGATACATTCTCAGATTGCGATTTTCTGTGTGAAAATCGCAATTTGAGAATCGCAATTCCAAGAGTGCCAGGGTGTCCAAAGGACACCTGTTGCACCCCTGGAATGTGCCTGTAAGTACATGTGGCGCACATTCATGCCCTAAGGGCATGTCTGTGCGCCACATGGCACTTTGAATTTTTAGAAAAAAATGCATTTTTGAAGGAAATCGCCAAATACCATCTACTGGAAGTAGGTGGTATTTTGCGATTGCTTATGCAAAAATCGCAATTTTTAAAGCACCCCTACACAGCATTTAAGAAATCGTAAAATTGCGATTCCTTAAATACTATAAGCAAAATAAGGAATCGCAATTTCTGCAATTCCTTATTTTGCTAAGTAGCACATGCATATCAATTCGCCGAATTTCGGAGTTTGCGAATAGCAAACGGCTACCTACATATGCCCCTCTGCAGCGACGGCTCGTGGAGGGAGTTACGGTGGGGCAGGAGGGTGGGGAGGGGGAGGGGCAGGGTGGAGGTTGCTAAAAACCGGCATATGGATAATTGCAGGTAAGTAAACAATTTAATTAATAAAACGAATTTCGTAGTGCGCCTTGCATCGCAAAATGCAATGCAGTGCGAGCTACGAAATTCGTTTTATTAATTAAATTGTTTACTTACCTGCAATTATCCATATGCCGGTTTTTAGCAACCTCCACCCTGCCCCTCCCCCTCCCCACCCTCCTGCCCCACCGTAACTCCCTCCACGAGCCGTCGCTGCCCCTCTGTTCGTTAAAACGTGTGCGTCCAGTTTGAGACCAATTTGAAAGTCGCAGATCTTTCGTACATCTGGCACTTAATCTTCTTCCGCATTAAGCAGACATTTGCAATGCAATTGGTCTCACATTTCAACCTTATAAGTATTTAGTGATGCAGCATATTATCGCACGTTAGTGCAACGTAGATCTCCGTGGACATAAATGTATCACTGTATAAGCACTCCATCAAATAATCAGATGCAGCCCCCTCTTAAATTCTACATCATGCAGTAGTTTGGTGGATAATATAAAGTAAAATTGTACACCCATGGAGCGAGTACATAAAGTGCAGAGGAGCTGGCTTTAAAGAGGCGCTTTTTGAATGTCAGGAAAGAATGAAAACTGAAGGTGACGTCATGAAATAAGCAGCATTCTGAATGACTATTGTTGACGATCTCGAGAGAAGCAGGGCTGTACTGAGAGGTTTAACGCGCCTTCAATTGAAGGTGACCAGCCGATGCCCCTGCCTCCCTGTGGCGAAATCCAGCAGCCCAAATTGAATACTTCGACAGATTGTGTGCAGGCCGCCGTGATCGTGTGCCCAAGTACTGATCTGCGTGCTTTTAGAGAAAGCTTTTATTGAAAGCTTGCAGAAAGCCTTCCCTCTCACGAAGAGAGCCTGGAGAATGTTCTGCCGCCACCGGAAACACCTCAAAAGCCTATTTCGTTAGCTACAATTATACAATGGTCTCCGCAATGCTTTGCGCACGCAGCTCCCCCACCCATACCCTCCCAAATTACGACAAACTTTGTAATTAGTGAAGCTGACAACCAACAAACAGCCAGCTCTGAGGGCAGTTCCACCGTGATGGCAATTTAACGAAGCGCTTTGGCTATGGAGGAAAAGGCTATAAATGTATCATGTGCAATCGCTCTGTCATGATCACAAATGTCACGCTGTACCAGTGGCGGCTGGTGACAGTTGGAAGTGGTGAGCCGTAAATCAATTATAGTACTGCACTGCAGCGAGCAAGCAAATATGTGAGGTCTACTCGCCTTGTAAAAGTCCACCGGGTATGAACATTTTGCCAGGGCTTAATTTGCATCCCAGTCTGGCCCAGTATAAAGTAATAGATTTGTGACATATACCCCACAAAAGCAGCCCAGAAATAACAGATGTAATCAGTCAAAAAAAATACTACTTGAAAAGTCCAACGCGGCTTGAAAATGTAGTTCTTCAGGAAAGAGGACAGAAAAAGGATACAACTGCAAAGAGACAGGTCCGCCTCTGCTAAATTCTGGAGATGCTGTCCATTAAAAGGGGGTTCGGTAATGAAACATGTATGTGTGCGCTAAGAGCACCGCCAGACTAACAACCACCTGCAGAAGGGTCTTTCATATTACCATGTACTCCAAACTCGCAGGCTGAACCCACTGGCACAGGGCTCCGTAGTCCCTTACAATGTAAATGTAAATGTATTTGAGCTTATATAGCGCACAGCTACCCACAAAGGGTTTCCCGGCGCTTGCTTAGGGAACCCGTCCTGGTATTCCCCTGTGAGATAACCCCGGCAGGGTATCCACAAGGTGAAAGCCAGGCATCCCGCCGCGAGGGGCTGTTGTGGAGATTAAGCAAGCTATTGCCCAGAGTCGCAGAGTGTGAACCCGTGAGTCGAGAAGGCACCGGAGCGAGAATTATCGAGTCCGTGGAATTTTTGAGCCCAAGACCCGCCGAGGCGGGGAATTGAACCCTGGTCCAGGGCCAATCTCAGCTTCCGGGTTGCCGCCTCTAACCCCTGAGCCACACTTCTCCACAATCAACAACAGAAATCACTTATGTAACAAGCAAGTTTTATGAGTGTCATATTTCTAACTAAATGAGGTTGATCTAATAATATATTAAAGGAGAACAGAGAACCGTGGGGACCAACAAAGCAAGTCAGTGAGTTTAAAGTATACCATTAAAACAAGAATATTGAACAACGTGAAATTGAAAAGCATCGTGGGGGTGCAAATGCCCTCCACTTGCCTCTGTTTCCTGTTTATTAATTTCAGTTGTACCCTTGTCCTCGTTGCATTAAAGAAGCTTACATTTTAATTTAAACAAGCATTAGGGAAGCCGACAGCTCTGCTTTAATGTGCGAGCACATACAAGCAGCAATGGGCCCGGTCTGGGTTTGCATACATTAGCACACTTCTAAAAAAAAAAAAAAAATTGCACCCTCTCTGATGCAGGGCCATTATTTTAATAGAGCCATTATAGAATATGGCAATTTTATATTTCACAGTAAAACCGTTAAAGTTGAATGTCTCATACAGCACAGGAATATAGTGCAGTCCTTTTTCAATGCCTGATGAGGTGTGCTTCAGGTGGCAGTGATAGACACAGAACGGGCTTTTTACTAGGACACAGAAGCATTTCTCTCCCGAATTCGGCCTTCTTCTGGAAAACTGCAATGCCCATTTTTTTCATACAGTCTGTTACGGGCAATGATTAAATAAATATGACCTATGTACCAGGGGCGGATTGGCAAGGCGGGCATTCGGGAATGGGCCGAAGGGCCGGTGCCTCAGTGCCCTCTGTGGGCCGTTTTTTTCTCCCCTGTCCAGGGCCGGACTGGGAACGGAAACCGGCCCTGGCACACTGTCTGCCAGCCCCCCTGGGGTGAGGGGGAGTGCAGCAAAGCAGTGTGCGAGGGCCGGTTTCGGCCGATTTTGTTACTGGGGGCCGATATTGCCGACCCCCGGTAACAAAAAACGGCCCCCAGGGGTCCAAAATCGGCCCCACCCTAGCGGCCCACCGGGGAAACGCCCGGTGCCCGCTATGGCCAGTCCGGCCCTGCCCCTGTCCCAGTCCACAGAGAGTAGACTAGGAAAGGGGAGAAAAAAAAACGGCCCACGGAGGGCACGAGACAGACAGAGAAAATGAAAGCAGCCTCGCTGTGCTGCCGGACAGCGATTGTCAGCTGTGGCCTCTCCTTCACCCCTGCCCTGCCAAGCAATCAAGCTGAAGCTGGGCTGGGGAGGGGTGATTGTTGGCAAGAATCGGCCTCCCTGGGGGCCAGGTGTTTCTCAGGCCTTTGAGCCATTTTCACCTCGGCCCCCCTGGGGCCCATGCAGCCCAGAAACGGTGTTAGTCTTAGCACCTCGCCCACAGCCCTTCACATTCAGGGCATAGTGGACGAGGAAGAATGGGTCTTGCTGTGGGGGCCAGGTGATGTTTGGAATTTTTTTATTTTATTTATTTATTTATGCAATTTTATATAGCGCGGACTTTACCCGAAGGTGTCAGAGCGCTTCACACAAGGAACAGCAATAATACATGAGGAGAAAAATGACAAGTGGACAAATTACAAAAGCAAACGTTAAGTTACATGAGTCAAAAGTGACAATAGTGAACAACCAAAATACATGAGGTAGCAATCGGTACATTACAGGAGGAAAAAGTGATATGTGTGCAGGTTACAAAAGCGTACAAAGTACAAGTAGAGTATAATACTGCAATAAATGGCAGACACACCAGCACAAGAACAAACGTTACATAGGCAATGGTGGCACTTGTGCAAGTATCTAAAGCAAACAAAAGTGAGAGATAGCATACAGTGTGATACCAGAGAAAAGTGACATGTGCAAGTTACAAAAGGGTACCAAACACAGGTACAAGGGCAATACTACAGTAAATGGTAAACACTCAAACTGCCAGAACACACTGGGAAGGCACTTCCCATGCACCAGCTTCACCTCAGCCTCCCCCCTGGCTACCTGGCTACCTTGGATGACCCAGAAAGCTGTGTTTTGTGCTCCCCTGCCAGGACATTTTCCCGAGGCCTGGAGGGCTGAATAATTTACTAATTGCAGGGGCCTTACCTCTGTTCATGTGCTCCTGAGCTGAAGGTCTGGGGAGGGCTAAGTAGGTTAGTAATAGCAGGGGCTTTGCTGCTTTTCAGGTGCTCCTGTGCTGGAGGGCTGGAATAATTTTGTGACAGAAAGGGGCCTTGCTATTTTTTTTAGTTGCTCAGCATGTAGGCCATTGGCACCTTTAACCTGTGTCCTGTGCAAGAACAGTATCCTCCCACTTTCATTCCTTGTCTGTGCAAATAGTGTTTCATGAAAGGGCACGCCCCTTGAATGTGGGCCACGCCCCTTAAATATGGGCCATGCCTCTTGAATGTGGGCCACTTTTTTCGTCAGTGCCCGGGCCGAATTGTGATCCCAATCCGACCCTGCTATGTACCCATGTACGCAACCAAGAAAGCATGCGGGACCCCACGAAGTGCAAATGATCACGCACAGCAAAGAGATTAGTGAAGTCAGTCGCGCTATACAAATACCCACGGGGAAGACCTATTTCTAGTAACTGAACTACGGTGGCGTAAACTGATATTTCTGTAACCTACACAACCGCTGCCTGACATGACAGGGGTGGAAATGGGGTAGTCGCGGGGAATGGGGATGGAGGGGTGGGGGGGGGGGTATAAAGCACTGCACTCAGTCCGGCCAGATTTGACTCCTCCACTCGACACTACGAGAGCGTAGCGGTGAGCGCGTAACGGGTCACCGCTATGCTCTACTGATCGTGAGGGGAGGGCGGCCAAAAATGTCGATAAAGGGCCGTCATTGGTAGCGTTACGCTCTCGTAGTGTCGAGTGGAGGAGTCAAATCTGGCCTGACTGAGGGCGCCGGCGGGCAGTGCGGTGCGTTATACTTGCAGGCACTCGGCACTGAGGCACAGGCAGCTTACACACTGAGACTTCACTCAGACTAATTGAAAGAGGTGAGAGTCTGAGATTATAAAGAAAAGATAAATGGCCAATAAGCAGCGACGGCTCGTGGAGGGAGTTACGGTGGGGCAGGAGGGTGGGGAGGGGGAGGGGCAGGGTGGAGGTTGCTAAAAACCGGCATATGGATAATTGCAGGTAAGTAAACAATTTAATTAATAAAACGAATTTCGTAGTGCGCCTTGCATCGCAAAATGCAATGCAGTGCGAGCTACGAAATTCGTTTTATTAATTAAATTGTTTACTTACCTGCAATTATCCATATGCCGGTTTTTAGCAACCTCCACCCTGCCCCTCCCCCTCCCCACCCTCCCGCCCCACCGTAACTCCCTCCACGAGCCGTCGCTGGCCATAAGCATATTGTCTTAATTTGAAGACAGGGGCTGGCATCCTGTACCGAGGAGAAAAGAAAGTGCAATATGGGCGACCCTATCTCTCGAGGTACATGTATGGAACAACATTTGACCGCTCGCTGTAAATGTGTATCTGAAGCATTGAAGGATGTGGGATTATTATCCTCAACGGGACTCAGTTTATTGACCTCCGAGGGTGGAAAGCCTCGTTTGCCCCCCTGTGGACCCGCAAGTTGAGTACATTTAATGAAGGAACCTTATTAATTCCATGAAGTTCTAGTGAGAAAAAAGGGTTTTGCTTCAGTTCCCTATCGAGATGGCTTGTGCCTGTGCAATGTGAAAGCATTGTGAGCAGCCAGGGCAAACTGAGTAAGGCAGAGTGGGATGTCTGTGAGAGTCAGTTCACACCTCAGAACTGACAGTCGGCAAAGTCAGTGTGAACATGACTTTCAGGGACTCAGTAGTGTTTGCCAAATGCATGAAAGGCGCCAGGAAAGAGAGGATGCCTTGCAGGTCGGTGCATGTTAAAGTAAAATTCTGTGTTTTTGTGAGCTCTGTAGATGTGTCAGTGTGTGTATTGGGGGGATGCTGGAGGTTACCGCACCAAGTCCCGGATTACTATTTCCATTCTGGTACTTCTAGCAGTTTTCTTTTATTCGTAGTAAATGCATAATTGTAGCTTCCACTCTGGAAAGAAACAAAAGTAAGTGTTACATATCACACCTGGCGACTGACAATTTCGTTGTCCGATGAGGTGGAAAAGGAACGAATGGGAGAACTTCCTCTATAAATTTCTCATTATAAAAGGCCTACCATTTTACGCACAGTTTCCAAACCCACTCCTGACTTGCACTCAGTATTGTACTGCTGGTAGTTTTGTTTTTTGGAAGACTGCATAAGTACCAGAATGCAAAGATAGATGGGCCATGGGTGCAGGGTTGGCTTTAGCACTGATGGTGCCCAGTGCCACCATCTTTTTTTTGCACCCTACCCACCTATTTACTCCTTCTCCAGGATTTGCCTTGTTACCACCCTCCAACTTTCCCCTCATTTCTCCATAGCCTCTCTCTCACATGTATTCAATGTAATGTATTTAATTTCTTATAGCTTTACTCATTCCAATGTGCATATTATGCGGATACAATAACTTATGTAAATGCGTAAATCAATGTATAGGAAATGTTGTATAAGACAATGAGGTGTAGTCACGCCATCCATACTGAAAGGCATTATATGTGACAAATTCTTAATCTGGAGAAACACAAACTCAGGATGTAAAGCACTCTGACACCCTACACTGGGATAAGTAACCCTATAAAAGAAATTAAATACATGTGAGAGAGGGGTTATGGAGAGATAAGGGGCAACTTTGGAGGGTGGTTGTGAGGCAATCTGTGGAGAAGGAGGATATGCCAACAAAGATGGCCGCCCTGGCCATCACCAGCGCTAAAGCCGGACCTGAATATGGCTAATAGCAGAAAACCAAGAATTTTAAAGCCCTTTGATGCCCGCAATGAAAAGCTCTTTTCTGTTCTATTCATTAATACCGCAGATCCCACTTACACCAGCTCCCGCTATAAGAGCATTCGCCTAATAAGAACATCTTTTTAAAGTCCCTGTGTGTTCCTCTCTATGGTAAGGTGGCGGTAATTTATGGAACAACAATATTTGTTGCAGCGCAGTGAAAGAGATTCACTGCACATGTGCATCCACTTAACAAATTATATTTATCTATTTGGGGGACTGCTAATTTTGACAGTAATTAAAAAGAACAATGTGGACGCTTGAACTGTGGGTGCCGCCCTTAGATATGAGCATGACATTTAAAAATGCAGATCTGCTCAGCAGCACACAACCTAGCAGTTAAACTGCTCACCATCCTTTTTCCCAAGCACCCCCCCTCCCCTAAGGGGCGGCAAACTGAGGGATAGGCCCAGGCGCCACAAGCTCTAGCTACGCCCCTGGATTCGTGAAGGCATGGCAGATGGCACACATGTTCCCTATTCCAACAAGTGTCCATTTCCAATCCACAGAAGGTTATGTAAGCAATAGTTCTGCAATAGAGGCTCAAGTATTGCCTCAAATGGTCAACAATCAACTACATAAAAAGAACAAGTGGATTATAAATTAAAGGAGCGCACGGCCGCTTCGTGGTTCGCTTCACTCTCTAAATCCACATACAGGGAAGAACACACAAATCAATGCAACGTATAATGGACCAAATGTAAAATATAAACAGCATTTAGGAAAATGTATATCTACAATTTGATCATTTTCTAATGTGCCCTTCCAAGTTACCCCTTCATTCCAAATCATTCCAAAGGAAGCTGAAGCAGGGCGAGCGCTTCCGTGTCAGTACACCTTTAAAAGGGGGAGTGTTCATGGCTGTGCGTCAGTGTAAATGTCAGCGCTCTCAAGGCTCCTGATTTAAGCAGGAGTAGCTCAGAGAGGCCAATATGATTTTTGCAGGCTACGAATGATATCAAAAAGTGCCCAATCACACCACACACACAAACACATTCACCCTGCACACCACACACACAGGCGCACACCAATTTTTTAACCATACATATTAAACCCTGTACTGGGACCATCAGCAAATCTAGGCTTCGCAGGACTTCAGTAAGCATTCCTCGGCAGACAGGACAGCCACCACACCTCCCCACCAGCATGTCTGCAGGCTTACAAACCACGTCCATACCAACAGCACGTCCCTCTTCAATTGTGTCCTTCATTACCACTCAAAGTCAAAAATACTTTTATAGATTCTTAAAAAATCCTAAAAGGATGGCAAACCATCATAAAACACAAAACATTAAATGAGAATTCATTTATTTTAAAACATAAGAGAGAAAAAAAGGCCTTAGAGTCGTGACCACAGTTAAAAAGCTGACAAGTAGAACAATACATTAAAAAAAAGTCAGCTAGCAGGTTACTTGATTGCTGCTTGGCTTAAATCAATTTTTTCCAGTTCCTTTGCTGCTATTTTCCAGAATGTAATGGCACTACAGGAGAGAGGAATCGAAAGCCCTCCAAGACACCTGATGACTGCAGCTCTACATGTTCCTATCTGTTCATTCCTTAAAAGCTCCAGAAGAGTGGATTTGCATGTTTTCAGTGAAAAAGTGCATGTACATAGTAAATGTAGTAGTGACTCCTCCCCTTGACAACAGAGGATGCATTCCTTAGATGGCCATGTAAATTCCCATTTAGGGTTCAAATCCTTAGAGTGGAATAATCCGATTCGTAGCAACATCAGGTAATGCTTTTTGTGATAGGAAAGGTGTTCAATTAGATACTGTTGTGGCTTTAGACTCTGGTAGGCCTTTATCACTTCCCAGGCATGATGTTTTTTTGCAAAAATCATTTTATCAGTTAACAAAGAGGTCTGCTTAATTGGGGTGTTCACCACGATTTTGAGTCCAGAATACGTTACTGGTGTTGACCAGACCTGCTCTAGCTGTAATGCAGACAAAGATATCTTCAGGATTTTCGTGGTTGAGTTAGCTTATCTTGTTTGATTTTCAATTTCAACCCAACAGAGGTGGGCTAGAGTGTTATCTTCTGCCTCCCTCATCCTCCAGTAATACTTTACTTAGGCACCTTTTCTGGCCCTGATCTGATTTTTTAGTCCAAATTCTAAACGGATTTGTTCCTGTGAGGTGTGTAACGGTATTGAGAACAGTTTTTTGAAGAATGTAGATTGTGCTGTATTTAATGTTCTAGCATCTTTAGTATTCAGGATTTCTGAGCCATACGAGATGGAAAGTAGGAATGTTGTGGCAATCACTTTTAGCAAATGACCAGTGGAGCAACCTATGAGCTTTTTCTTCAGGATTTTGAAGGCAAATAACAATTGTTTTGCTTTTGTGCATCCTTGTTCCACGTGTTGCATGAAGTTGAGCTTGCAGTCTAGCAAGAAGCCTAGATATTTATAGGAAGCAATGTGGGCCAGTGGTTGTTTGCCCAGTTCCAGGAGAAGGTGTGCCTGTTCAATGTTTTATTATAATTAGAAAAACACATGACTTTTGTCTTTTGATGGTTAATTGTGAGTTGATTTAAAGTGGTATAGGCTCCTAGTCTCGTGATCAGTTTCTGCAGGCCAACTGGTGTTTGTGCTAGCAACACAATGTCATCTGCGTATTGGAGACACAGTGTCGGTATTTTGCCCAATTTTTGGGGTCAGCTGGAATTGACTGCAGGCACTTGTCGAGATGTGACGTGTAAATGTTAAACAGACAAGGTGCTAAAACGCAACCTTGTTTTAGCCCATTTAATGTTGGAATCTTACCGGTTACGCTAGACACGTCTCCTTTCTTGATTTGCACCCACGTATGAGAATACAGATTGCTAATGGCATCCAGGAGTCTGGGCGGGAACCCCCAGGCTTGTATTTTGACCCAGAGAGAAGCTCTTGAGACTTTATCGAAAGCAGCTGTGAGGTCTAGGAGAGACCGCAGAGATGTTCGTAAGGGTGCCCATCACCGCCCGAAATCCTGTTTGCGTAGGAGGTATTAGGTTTGTTTGACTGACCCAAGCCTCTAACTCTACCAGCAGATTAGATGCATACATTTTCGCCTCCAAGTCTATCAGCGCAATCAACCTGTAGTTGGAGGGATCCGAACGGGAACCCGACTGGATTTAGGATGCTTCCTCCCCAGGACTCAGGGATCAAACGGTCGGCTGTAACTTTGGAAAAAAGAGGAGTCAGGACTTGAGACCAGAATTCGGGGTTATGCAGAAACAGGACATTTGGTAGTCTGTTCAGACCTGGGGCTCCCTCGAGTTTAATTTTTTTAATAGTTTTTAGAACTTGAGTTTCTGAAAACAACACAAAATCCTCAGAGAATTTGTGGTTCCTGGTATCATTAACTTTATCTCGACCTCCAGCCTCCTTCCCTGTTGATGATTTGCAATTTGGGGCCAATTGGGGTGTGGTTTCATTATATGGGAGTTCGATGTGAGCTCTCCATGTGGCTTCGAATGTATCCAAATTATGATGGTAATTCGAGTCATTAGTTGATTGATTTGTTCCCAAAAGAGCTTGGAGTCCCCCAATTTACAAGCGTAATGGAGTTTTGCCCAAATGTGTTCTTGGTACTCTTTTTTGGTGAGTTTTATGTCCTTTTTTAATTGTTTTCTTGTTTCTGAGATTAGAAGCTGATGGCATTCTCGTACCCGAGATCGTAGTTGTCTGAGGTATTTATTTAGTTGTTGTTTTTTTTGTTTACTCAGGTTGTTGTTGAACCAGGCCGCCCCTTTTACATTTCCTGCTTTATGGACATGGGCATTTTTGGAGAATTTCTTATTAATTTCATAAATAAAGGACTCCCAAGTTTTTATGGTCAATGTTTCAAAGTTGGATCTTTCCAAAAGACTGGTGTAGGTACTTGTGATGTCCTCAATGCTATCGTTATTCCAGCGGAGGCATTTTGGGTTATAGCATTGTGTTAAAGATGATAGCGCCTTTGCTTTCTCTGAGGTTGTGAAAGATGTTAATAAAGTAAAAGATTGCAGCTGGTGGTCACTTTCTGCCCTGTGTTTAATCTGGAAGTTCGCAATGTACGGGAGGAGGTCATAATCCGTAAAGGTAGAATCAATAGTAGAGTGTGTTTTTTGTGTAACCCTGATGTATGCTGCGGGCCGATCAGTCGAGCCTTGACCATTAAGTATGCACATTGAAAGATATTTCAAGCGGGCTGCTCATTTCTTACCAGATGTGTCCTGTCGGTTAAGGGCTGGTGCGGCCTCAGTTTTACCCTTACTCCTGGCGTATTGTAGATTCATTTTAAAACTGCCCGACAGGATGGTTTTGGCATCTGGGTAGGCAAGTTTTAGTGTTGTTAATGAGGTGATTAATTCTTCCATTCTTGACTTCTTTAGTTTGGATGCGGGGTGAATATAGTTGTTGAGTATGAGCAGGGTGTGGAACTCCGGGACGTCTATTTTGACACACAACATCCAGGAGCAATCTAAATCTGAATGAAAGCGTGCCACTGAATTTCTCTTGAAATAAAGTTAGAGAGACCCCCTTTGCTCTTCCGTATTTTGTGTCTCTCTTAGCTGGATTCAGGAATTCTGTAAAATCAATTATTGCGGATGAGGTTATCTGCCAGGTTTCTTGAAAAAGGAGAATGTTGTATTGTGTGATAAAGTCCATGAAATCTGGGACTTGTAATTTTGAGTAGAGGCCGTGCACGTTCCAGGAACAGATGTTACAACCTTTGTCTAAGTGTGAAGCTATTGGTGAGGTTGTTCATGCCATTCCCAAGGATGTGCCTTCTGTGTTTGAGTCCCGAGGGGTGAAAAACGTACCGGCTTCAGGATGATCAAAAGTGATAGTACTTTTCCTGGCCGGGTACTCTTCATCCCTTCTTTGACTATGGTGATCCTGGCCTTTTGCCCCTTTTAGAAGACTCGCAATGTAAGAAGATGGTTGTAGTGGGCTGGGGTAACAAAGGTGGGGTTATCTTTTTTAACTCGATTCCCCATTTGGTGAACGTGTCCTTCTGTTGCCAAATCTGGTTGATGTGCATTTTGTTGATAAATGTAGCTATTGTGGCTTCTTGACCGGTGAGACTCGGGTTTGAATAAATTCAATACTTTCAATATCATTGGTGTTTATGTGGCTTAGAGGTGGAAGAGCTTGAAATAGTTTAAGCAAGACACTTCTATTTAGCATGTCATGCATTCCCCTTGAAACGTATTGTGGATTAAAAACCACTTTGTTATTAACTGGGGGATCGTACTCCAATTTGTTTCCTGAAGTCCTTTCTGTTTTTTCCACCACCATGGGCTCTCAGAAGGTCTGGGATAAGTCTTGGGGTTCCGGAGTGTTTTTTTGTGGGTGGATTACACCTCCCTTATTTATTTACACAGCTCTGCTTGCGTCTGTGCCGATTTCTTCAGCCGAGGTAGACACACCCTGATTTGTTTTCCTTGCAGCCGACTTGGAGCATCTAGCTGATAATTGTGTAGCCTGAGTTTTTGAATGTTTTTTTTCTTTCCCAGCTACGGGTTTGAATAAGCTGTATATTTTTTCTAGCGGGGGCGGCTCCCTTGTATTGTGGTTTGAAGTGTTGGACGCGACGGGTGAATTAGAGAGAGGAATCGATTGCTCCTTAAGGGTTACTACTTCCATGCTGCTATGGATTACATTGTCTTCTTGAAGTGTTCCGTTTTGAACTGATGTTGCCAGGGATGAGTCTTGTACCTGGCTAGTTTTGTTTGCACTTTCTGGACTTTCTTAGTCATTTTCGCTCCCACTTTGAGAAAAGCTAGGGTATTTTTAGATGTCTTTCAAACGACTTGTTGCATCGATCTTGGAATGGGGGATCCTGGGTGCTGATCCAACGCGGCTCCAGAAATTACCTGCAAAACCATTACCATACTCCTAAGGAGTTATTCTCACATTACTCATCAGTGGGGCCCATAACACTGCTAGTCATTTATACACACATTCACCCTGCTCCAAGGATTGGTGAAGACTAGAGGAGAGCTGCTATATTTTTAGCGGAGTGTCTTATTTCATACTAAAATGTATACACTATATACATCTGCAGTTTATCAATTTCACCATGGTTTTAATTTCAAGAAGCATAATAACACCCCACCATTATTGCCAATGGATCTGCTGGTAAAAGTTAACTAATGGACAACAAGATGAGCTTAATTCTCCATTTATTTAATTTTTATTTTAGAATTAAAATCTCCTAGCATGACCTTACTTTTATTCACTCTATTTCAATAATCATTTAAAACATTAATAACCTAAAGAGAAAGAAAAGTTACATTCAAACACTTATATTTATTAGCATTACAGTTCAGGAAAGTAAGCAAAATTATATTACCAAAATTTCAGGACGCTGACATCAGCATAAGGACAGAACAGTTCTCAAAAACCACCTCTCTATTTTTTCTTGGTGTTCACCTCCCATCAGGACTCCGTACCCATTCGAAAAGTTAAAGTCCAGAAAAATGTTAAAGTCCTCGCACCATAAAATTCTGCAATCCGACAGCATGTTGTGGTGCAAAAATAAAATTAAAAAACAAGCTTTTTTTCTTACTTTCAAACTTTTTCCCTAACTTATCTATCTAAAAGTTGTAACTTTTAGGGTCTTTCTTTATTTTGATTGGTTAGTCCAAGGGCTGGATGAGCATACCCTCATTACATTATTGTTCGTATTTCCGCCAAGTCATCATTATAATTAAAAAAATAAAGTCTCTATTGTCTCTTAGTAGTCCTTTCCGCTTGTGTCCTTTAATTTGCAATTTCTTCAAACTTTCCCATGCTCATGATGCGGATATTCAAATTTGTTGGCACCGAATCGAGCATCCAGGCCACACTGTCCTTGACCCACACTGTAAAGGCACAGGCTGCTTGCACTTCTCTCGAGTTATGTCGCACATGCGTACATCATATCATACTCGGAGTCGCAGTAAACTTCCATTTTGGATTAGGCCCCATAGGCCATAATGGGAACTATTATAGAAACAAACACAATTAAACATTAATTTTCGAAATTTAGCCCTTCTGGTATTACCTCCCCCCATTCTAAGGTAACCTAGTTAGTTATTACCTAGCAGATACAGCAACAAATAAGCATGGTCTACTCACCATTCTCCATCATTTATGCCACAATTAGACATATAGACATATAGAAAGCATATACATACCGATTTTGGTTAGAATATGACATTTGCGCACAAGATTAGTATGACAACTTCACTTAATTAGTAAATTATGGTTCACAACATAAGCAAATTAGTATCCCATGTGTATTTATGTGTGCAATCTATTCTATGTTGGTTATTTTCAAAACCACACAATTAATACATGTTACTGTTATGGAGAAGTGATTTCACGAGGAGTACACAAACATTTCTGTTTTCATCCTCGCTCCATCAACTCCTTCCTTTGGTGATTTATCACCAAATAACACCCACAATGTTGTAAGTTTTGTCTCAACATGTTTCTAATTCTTTCAATTAGTATGAGTTATACTCTAGTTTCTTCTTGTTTCTTTCTGTCTTGGTAAAGTTTCTCTTTGAACTCTTCCATCTCAATATCACCTTTTTCACTTTCCCTTTCTTGTCTTTCTTCAAATTCTTTCTTTATAGAATTTTTAATATTCCTTCTCTATCTGAGTTTGCATCCTAATCTTGAAATTAAAATTACTACTAGTATTATTGTTACTGAAATAGATCTGTTGAAAAACGTCTACCAAGTTTCTCAAGAACACCATCAACCTCCAGTGGTTCAACTTTCATATGCAACTCTGTAAGATTTGTAATATATCTTCCAATGTTTTGACTTTTGTCTGGAATGTAAGTACAACAGTGTTGTACCTTTAAAATTCCACAGACTCCTCTTTTTTTGCCAAAATTATATCAAGAGCAAGTCAATTTTGCATCACCATAGCTCTCATAGAAACCATTTCAGTATTTACCATTAAAAATCCTCCAGCTGTGTCTGTTGACAAACAATCTACTATCGTTGACAATTTCCGAATTCTGTTTGCATTAAAGGATATATCCACTGCTGGTATCAGTGCTCCAAAAACATCACCTATTATTTCTATCGCACTTTCTCTTCTTCTACGACTTAAAGGTTTACCTATTTCATGAATTCCATTAGTACCTCTATCTACATGGAAAATTTTAGGAAAAACCAGGCCTATATAACATGGCCCATACCAGTGATCAGGCAATCTATAATAAGCTTTGTCCCCACAAAGAAAGTATATCCCAGGAAAGACTGGGTCATTACCACCTTTACATCCCCAACCCCCTTTTATAATGTATGTATCTACACATTGCTCCCACAAAGTCTTTATCATACAAAGTGTTATCTCTCTGAATACATAATTTCCCTGATAATGGTGTATCTATATTTATAGCTAAATTCACATTATGTCCTTCTATATTATCATCCTCAAATGTCCACATTTTAGATTTAGTTTGCTTTGCTTTTTCTCTTCTTTTATACTGAATTCTCCTTTCTTCTACCATATCCAAAAATGCATTTTCTTCATATCTCATTTTACAGGTCAAATTATGTTGGTTTTTTTTTTTTGTGAAAGTTTTTATTGTGGGTAATGACCATGGACACAGCTTAGTGCCTACAACCACACAGTGGCCGGCAGCGATACGAATTCAATATATAACAACAGTAGTAAAAGCAAAGAGGATGGTATTTATACACAGCAAGCCGCTTACAACCACAAAGGGCCGGCCGCGAATAGTATAGGGTAATAATAAAGCAACATCAGTTATGTAGACGGCACTTAAAATAACAAATGGTGAAGTAAACAGCAGTATTACGTGATAGCAGGCAGTTGCTGTCGACCATTAGGGAGCTATGCATCCCATTCTCGCAAAATTGAACATTATGTGGCATGAGTCCAAACAAGAGTAGAAGGGTCCTAAAGAATAAGTTATGTAAAGCACACAAATTGCATTGAGTATGAACTGGGTCCATCCTATGCGGTGAATACCCAAAAGTAGAAGGGAAATCAACGATCCCTTAGAATAGAAAGAAACATTAAGAGAAAAACCAAGTAACCTACCATCAGTCAGTACATAGACATCAGCATTAGAAGACATGGGATCAAGCAGTATCTAACATAGATAGCGTATAAAGGGCACATGGCGTCTACATATAATCAAAACATGTTGAAGTTGTACAGGGAAGCACCATGGGTGCGAACACACAGGGCTCACTTTCGGTCGAGGGGGTATCGGAGGCCAGGTTCAGGAAGGTGTTCAGCCCATGATCCCGTGTCAGGGGGGAAAGGATAGACCTAATCTAGGAATCATCATGTTAGTCAAAAATATTAGCAGTCTAAGGGGGCCGTTCCACCCTATCATCTTGTGCCGAAGACCCAGCCTCTGGGGCGGGGGAGGTCACCCTGAACTCCGCCCACTGTATGAAGGGCTCCCAAATGTCTCAAGGCCGAGAGGCAGCAGGCATAGTCTCGTAGTAGACACTCAGCTGAGTATGACCATAAGTAACATCCGAGAGCCAGTCCGAGATCTTGGGCAGCCTGCGTCTTCCCCATTTGAGTGCAATCTGTCTTCTAGCATACAGCAAGAGTAAAGCGTGCAATTTCCTCCTATTAGGCAAAGTTTCATTTACTAACCCCAACAAGCCCAGATGTGGGGATGGCTCGTCCGTTCTGCCAATATCTGGTTCACACAAACAAATATCTCTTGCCAGAAGTCAATGAGCTTAGGGCAGAGCCATGCAACATGTAAAAAACTAGCATTATCATGACCACATCTCCAACATCTGGCGTCCTCACATAGGCGCATGCGGTGAAGGCTGATCGGGTGCGGTAGTAGCGGTGCAAGAATTTGAAGTGAATGAGGCGTAATCTGTAATTGGGCGAAAGCACCATTAACCATTGTTCCTCAGTAAGAGGGGGGTCCAGCTCGGCATTCCAGTTAGCCATAGACCGAGGCTGCACCACCGGGGATTGGGTCTGCATTTCATTGTATAGGCGTGTTACCAGTTTCTTAGGTGAGGCGCAGGCTAGAATATTTTGTGAGGCATTAAGTGAGGGAGGCGCATCAGGGAAATCCTCCCAAAGGGAGCGACATGCCAGTTTCAACTGGTGATACAGAAATCTCTCCTGAAATGGGGCCACCCCTCCGTCCTCCCGAGCAGGTGGGTCCCGAAAAACCCCGTCTGGGTATAGATCAGCAAAGGTGGGGAGGCGGACGCCACCATGCACTATTTTGCCACCACGAGTCTCAAGGCAGGCCAGCATCAGGTTACCCTTCAATGGAACAGCGGGCGCATATAGAAGAGGGAGCTTGGCACGTTTCTGTAACTCCCGCCAAGTCGAGCGCAGAGTGTTAGCAGAGTCGACATCCGATGAGGGGCGAACATGTTTTTGGTAGAGTGCAACCACCAGGGGAGTGGGTGATAATGAATCTTGCTCTACTGCGACGTGCGGTTGATAGGGCGTCGGGTACACCCAGAAGTACTGAAACTGAGCCTGCGAGCAGAGTGCATAGAGGTGCATATCAGGAGCTCCCAGCCCTCCCTGACATAATGGTAGAGTTAGCAACGCCCAAGTGACCCTGGCCTGACCACCAGCCCACACCAAAGAGGTCAAATGGGAGCGAAGGCAAGTGAAGAAATGACTGGTGAGCGGGATCGGTATATTATTAAAGAGGTAGAGAAACGTGGGGAGGATTACCATCTTGGTTAGGGCAATCCGGCCTGCAAGGGAGAGTGGCAAACTGGACCAAATCGTAACTTTGCTTTCTAGCCAGCCGATAGCGCGCCCGAAGTTTAAGGACCAGATGTCCTGCAAATTGCGGCTGAACCAGACCCCTAAATACTTGATCTCATCTGCTGACCAGCGCAATGGAAATTCGGATCGCACCTCAGGGGTGCCGTCAGTCAGAGGGAACACGACCGACTTCGACCAGTTTATGGCTATGCCAGACAATCCACCAAAATTAACGAATTCTCGTAATAGGGGGTCCAGATTGATAGAGGGGTTAAGTACATACAGTGTTACGTTGTCAGCATAGATGGATATCAGCAAGCTGCGAGAACTGAAACCAATCCCCCTCGCAGTGTGGTGCTGTCTAATACGGGCTGCAAGTGGCTCCATCGCGATAGCGAACAGTAGGGGGGACACCCCTGCCTCGTACCACGGGTAACTTCAAATGGCTCGGAGATCATATCGTTGACTCTCACCCGAGCCAGCGGGCCAGTGTACAAAAGTTTTATCTGGACAAGAAAAATAGGGCTGAAGCCCATACGCTTCAAGATGCGAAATAGATACGGCCACTCTAGGGTGTCAAATGCCTTTGTGGCGTCAAGGAATACGGCGACGGCCTGCACCGTAGGGTGGAGATAATGCAGCACCAAAAAAAGTGTCCGCAGGCTATGCGCAGTAGATCTGCCGGGTATGAAGCCCGACTGATCTGGCAACGCCACTATCGGGAGAAGGGGCTGTAGCCGGTCGGCTGCAATTTTGGCATAAATTTTAATGTCAACATTTATTAAAGATAAAGGTCTATAAGAGTCCAGTGAAGCCTCGTCCTTGTCCGGTTTTAGAAGCGTCATAATAAGTGCCTCTCTCATAGATGCCGGTAAAATGCCCGCCTCCAGAGACTCCGCATAGACTGCATGTAGTCGCGGTGCCAGCTCTTCCGAGTATGCCTTGTAAAAGGCAGTGGTGAGGCCGTCTGGCCCAGGGGCTTTGTTGAGCGGGAGACTTTGAATTGTTTTTTGGATATCTTCGACCGTAACTGGGATGTTCATATACTTGCGGTGTGTGTCGTTAAACCACACCAACGCTATAGAGTCCAGGAAGTCGTCAAAGTGCTCTGGGATCGCGGGCTGGGCGGTTGTGTAGAGGTGGGAATAGAAAGATTTGAATTCCTGCAGTATCTCACCCTTACCTATGACGGTAGTGCCGTCGGGCCGCTGAATAGTGTGGATAAACTGGGCTGCAGGTGATTTTCTAAGTAGGCCTGCCGGAGTGCGGCTCGGTCTGTCACCCTCTCCGTATCGCCGGGCCTCCGCCTGTTTACCTAAGAATTTCAATTCACGCTGGGCCTCCTCATCGAAGGTCAGCAGCTTCTCTTTTATCTCGGCTGCAATTGTAGGGCTAGGCTCAGTGCAGAATGCACGGTCAAGAGCCACCAGCTGCCCCTCCAATGTGTTCAGTGTACCCCTGATAGCTTTTAGAACGCCAGCCTGTCTAGCGATGCATTGCCCCCGAATAACCACCTTGAAAGCCTCCCACAATGCAGATTCAGTAGACACCGAACCAGAGTTCAGTGAGAAGTATTCTAAAATGTCTTTCCTAATTTCCTCCTTGAAGGCACCATCCAATAGGGCGTGGGGAGGGAGCCTCCAACTAAAAGCACGTGTGGGGGAGTCGGGTGGGGTCAGTTCAAGAAGGCACGGTGCATGGTCCGACAGTGATCTGGCAAGGTGTCGAACATCCACCGCCCAGGTGACCACCTCCGGGGATATCAGCCAGAAATCTAGTCTAGACCAGGCAGCGTGATGGCTAGAGATACAGGTGCTCTTCCTATCCTCCGGGTGTCTAAGCCTCCAAATGTCGGACAGGCAGCCTTCCGCCATGATGTCCGTAAGGGCTTGGCAAGCAAGAGGGTGTAGCTGTCTAGATGAGCCCTTCCTATCTAAATCGTCATTTAGTACCACGTTACAATCTCCCCCCCAGATGACAGTAGGACAATCAAACTGACCAATCTGTGCCCATACCTTTCTGAAAAACTCAGGCACATCTGAGTTCGGACCATACACATTAACCAGCACCACAGATCTGTCGTACAATCTTCCATGAACAAGTATATATCTGCCCTCTGGGTCCAAGGACACCGAGCATTCCCTCCAATCCAACCCACGGTAGGATCGTATCTCCTCTGGCATAATTAGAGTAGATAGCAGAGTAAACAGATCCCCATCTACCATATTTAAGTCTGGATGAAGGCGAGGAATTAGGGTGGGTTTCCTGTAGGAAACATATATCTATCTTGTGTCGTAGTAATTTTGCATGCATCAGTCTAGCCTTTCGATTGTCATTCAACCCCCGTATGTTCCAAGTTAATATTCTGACAACATCTCTAGACATTCCTATGTTTTCCCCAACAAATCCACATTGTAGTCGCCCTGCGCAGAAATTGATGACCTGTGGTATATGTTAAGCCAGATATTCCAGCACAATGACTGATGGCACAACAAACCCCAACTAAACCTCTCCAACCCCCCGCCCACTCCAACCCCCCAAACAGGTTGAGCAATATACCCTGGAACCATGCGAACATTGGGAAAAAAAACCCTGGTGGGCGAGGATCCCCAGGCATACACCCCTGTTTGCACAGGGTGGCCATGGGGTGAAAGTCGGCAGCACCAGCGGCCCCAGCCAGCCCCCTGTAGCAGGCATCTTACAGAATGTAGTTAGCTGATGTTGACCCTTGAGCAGCAGGACACACCGACCACGGATATCAACCCCGCACCCAGTGGAGCACGCGACCACCCAGGGGCATAAAAGCGTGCACAGACAAAAACGCAACTAAACCACAGCAGTAACATATAGCAATGCACATGAGTGAGGCAGAAAATAGTTTTAGTCATTATCATAGCTGATCTCCATCCTGGTCACGGCGCCCACGTGCAGTCCTTTTCTTGGCACCACAAACATGTTTTAGCAAATTTAAGAGCGAACTTAGCGTCTGTGAAGAAGTGCGCCGAACCCTCGTGAGTGACCCTGAGCTTGGAGGGATAGAGGAGCGCATAGGGAATCTGCGCCTGTTGCAACAGAGGTTTGGCGGGCATGAACTCCTTCCTTGCCGCCTGCACCAAAGGCGTAAAATTCGGGTTTATTACCGGCGTGAGTTATTTGACCTTTCTCGCGCGCCATCTTCAGAATTAAGTCTCTGTCCTGATAGTTCAGGAGTTTCGCCAGAATAGGCCTCGGTGTACCACCAACAGGCGGTTTTGTGCCTAGTGCTCTGTGGGCGTGCTCCACCACAAAGACCGGGGAAAGGCTCAGATCAAACAGTGTGTGGAGTAGGTTAGTGACATAGTCCTCCATCTTACCCGTGTTGGTCGTCTCCGGAATTCCAGTGATTCGGAGGTTGTTCCTTCGAGAACGCGCCTCCAAATCATCATTCTTCGCCCTTATAATCATAAGCATCTTGGCCATTTGGAGTAGTTGTTCCTTCGTCTTGCGTTGAAACTCCACGTCCTCAGTGTGCCTGTTCTCAAGCCCATCTAGTCTAGTTTCATGGGTGGAGACCTGCTTTCTGACCTGATCCATCTGGGTAGTGAGTGTGTCCAGCTTCGAGTCTATGTTTTGTAAGCTAGAACGCACATCCAGCATCAAGGTTTTGAGATCCTCCTCGCGGTCAGTGCCACCCTCCGGGCCCCCAGCCGCTCCCCCATCCACACCCTGTGCATCTTTAGATTTGGCAGGTCTGGAGTTATCAAATGAGATCTTGGATTGTCTGGCGTCATTTTTCCCCATGATGTGATAGGCGAGGGCAACACGCAGCCAAGAGTGCGGGACCAGCCAAGGTTTCACACACCAGTGCGCTCTCAGTTACCCCAGTAGCTACACAGTACAGCAGCAAATTGGTGAAAACAGGGTGGCAGCGCAATCGTGGTCGGCCTCAGACTCTCGCTGTTCCGGAGTGTAAGGGGTGGGCCAACGGCGGTAGAACACGTTGAGGGACCGATGGGTCACCGTCTAGGGAGTGTTCACCAGCAAGGACACAGATGGGTCATGCGTAGGAGAGTGGCGCCCGTGTCTCCTCGCAGCTGTCCAGTGTGGTAGCGGTCACGTCAGGTGTCAGCTATAGTGCAGGCAGGGTCGCGGCACGGACACCCCAGGGCCGGGCTTCTGGAGTAGCAGGACACCGCAGGTGGAACGAGTGGGCACAGTGTCCCGGAGCTCCCAAGCACTCGTACCACTACTACGGCCCACCAGGAGATCGGTGCAAGGGAGCAGCATAGTGTTCTGGAGGGTTGCGGTGGAGGGGGGGGAGGAGGGCCGCAACAAGCACCACAGGGGGGTGCACAGGCAACCACATACCTTACCCCTCACAGCAGCGGCAACGGCACCTCCGAGCCACCGCCCGCCCCCGGGGCACCGCCGGACATAAGAAGATGGCGCCCAGGGCCCTATCGATGATCCCACAGCGACATCTCCGCAGATGTCTCAATCCGGGCGGAAGGCGCTGGCCGCCAGCAGCGGACACAGCCCGACGTCTACACCCCTCTCCGCAAGGTTTTTCCGGGCCTCCGGTGCAATCCTCCAGCCCACAGCGTCAGCAAAACTCCAGGACCACGAGCTCAATTTCTCAGCACAGCCGGAAGCGGAGTTGTCTGGTCCGGCCACAGGCAAAGGACGCGACCCGATGAAGGCTTCGCAAGACCGCCGCAGCGCCGGAACATAGCCTCAGGATGGTCGCAAGGCGGTAGTCGCATGCAGCAGGGTCACAGGGTTTCAGGGCACCTTCCTGGAGCCACGGATGCCGCCGATAACAGGATTTATTAAGGATATTAAGCCATGGCCGGTGGAGCTCGCTCAAAAGGCGGCCATCTCGCAGCCCGGCTAGCCATGCCCCCCTCAGATCAAATTATGTTTAAACGCATATTCATGGGTCAATTCTTGTGTTTCCAAAAAATATTCTCCAAAAAGTTTTGCAAGTTTGATTTGATTCAGTTCAGTTACAATTTTCAATTTCTCAAAAACACCATCAGAATTAGAATAATAATACTCTAATTTACCTGTTCTATAAAAAAAAACGCTACAAGTAACTCCATATGTTAATGGAAGATGGTGATATGTCATACCCTCTGATACAGATGCTGGTAATTTCACACAGACGTCACAGTCACTTGCATCCATCGTTCTCACATATTCAGACAATAATCTTGAAAGCGAATTACGGGAAAAGTCACTAATGGAGTTATCTTGATGTACTTTAGGTCTATATACATGTAATTTTTCACCTTTTGATTCATAATTCTTTTCTTTCGCACTCTCATTTCCTTTTGCTTTTTCAAAATCCGGCCTAAAAGGGATAATTATAGCTAAAATCAACCATACTAACATTAATAATCCAGTACATATTAACCACATTCTACACCATTTTCTAAAGATGGTACATTCCGATTTAGTTACATCATTAGTAGCCATATTGTTTTTTGTTGTTTTTTTTACACAGCGCTTTCCATAACCTTTTCTGCTTTTATATTGTCTCCTTAAACCCTTTTCTTTGCACTCAGAGTGTTCTTACCACCAGAATTTCAAATTCATGTTTCTTTCTACTTTTCTCTTTCACAGTTTAGGTACTTCTTTTCTTTCTTTTGAGTCACAGTTCACTCACTTTCCTTTTCTACACTTTGGCAACTCAAATTTTATTGGCTGCTATTTACTTCATTTATTGGAGGCAAGACCATATACGTCCACTCAGGTGACTTGTATTTTTGATTTGGTCTTCTTACTCTCTTTGGTCTTTGCACAATCTCTATTTTCTTCCTCCAACAACTCCTTATGACTGGTTATCTCGTTTACTTGATCTTATTATTATTATTATTCTGAGTTTTATATAGCGCCTGGTTACCAAAAGGCATCCCAGCGCTGATACTTTTGCTTTGTTAACCAGTTTAAATGTATTCTATCAGTTTCTTTAGGCCAATTATCTCCTTTATGAGCTCTCTTTGGTCCGACAGTATTAGGTTCCACTCTCCAAGCTCTTTTTCTAGAACTTCTTCTCAATTGAGTTTCATCTTCACTGTCATCAGTTTCAGTTTCAGGTCTTTCTACGGTTTTATTTATGGTGAACTTTATAATGTCTGTTTCTTTCTCAGAACTTGTCTTCTCTTTGGTCAGTTCTTTCACTCTGTTAGGAACTTCTCCATAGCTGGTACGTGGAATCTCATCCTCATCGTGAGTTACTTCCTTTTCACCAGTTTCAAGATTTCGGTTCCTACTTTCAGAGCATTCAGACTGTCCTTCAGCAGTTTTCTGACTACCAATTTTATATTCACTTTGCTCAGTGTCCTTACTGGTATCAGTTCTTACCAAATCTCGACTTTCAGGTCGATCTTCAGAATTTGGTACTTCAATAGCTCCACTTTCTCTTTCAGACGCAGAACTAGCATCTGATATCTCCAGATGTCGACGAACAGGTCGAGCTTCAGTATCTGGATCTTTCTCCGGTTCACCTTCAGAATCTGAATCAGTTGTGCTTCCTCCTTCGTCTTATGGATTTTCAGGCTCGGGCACACAGACGGTGTGGCTGGCATGTACCCATCTCTTTACTCCAGCACATTTAAATGCAGTTGTGCTAACCAGAATGACTTGTCTGGGCTTCTGCCAACGAGAGATTAAGCAGTTTCTTCTCCTATGTCCCTTTATCCGAACCCAATATCCAGGGACTATATCATGAGCTGGATGTTTTTCTTTCGAGTTTGCCTCAGTTCTCACCTGATGGAACACAGAAGTTACCAAGTCAGACAGATTTTTGCAGTAATCCAGTCTGATATCATCATTAATTGTTAACAGTTTATCAACTGGCACAAATGCTTGTCTCATCACTCTTCCCATTAGAATCGCATGCAGACTTAGTCCGATCTTTTGTCAGTATGCTCCTTAGGGTCATCAGAACAAGTGGCAAACCATCAGGCCATTTCAGTCCAGTGGCCAAACACATTTTTGCAATTCTGTTTTTATTGTTCCATTTACTTGCTCAACTACCCCAGAAGCCTCTGGTCTGTAAGCACAATGCAATTTCTGATGAATGTCCAGTGCTTCACAAATCATCTGCATTAGTTAGTTGTGAAAATGTGTTCCACAATCTGTCTCAATGGTTACTGGGAAACCGTAGCATGGGATAATTTCACGCAATAACAGTTTTGCAACAGTCACTCCATCATTCCTCCTTGTAGGAAAAGCCTCCACCCTCCGAGAAAACAGGCAAATGATCACAAGTACATATCGAAGTCTATTACAAGGTGGTAGCTCAATAAAGTCTAGCTGCATTCGTGTGAATGGACCTCCCTCCCGTCCTATGGTTCCCAAACTCACAACTGTTTTTCTCCTTGGGTTCAATTGTTGACAAACAAGACATCTCTGACATAGGCTCTCAGCAATCCTCCTGAATTTAGGATTATGCCATGTCTGCCTGAACATTTGTATCATGGCGTCCCTACCAATATGGACTTGACCATGGTAAACTCGGGCCACGTTTGAAATCATGTTATCAGGCATTACTGGTCTTTCATCTTTCTAAACCCAAATATCATACTCTTCTCTCTGTCTACATCCTGATTTTAACCGGACATCTTTCTCTTCCTCACTTGCTTCTTCCTGCATTTGTCTCACTTCCTGCCAAGTCTCAACTACTGTGGTTAGCATTAAAGGACTTGAAACATGTTCAGCTTTTCTGTCCTGATTTATAGATGCAAGATTTTTAGCACAGTATTTTGCAATTGAATCAACGTAACAGTTACCTTGGTGACATAGTCATCTCCTTTCTTGTGAGCTGCACATTTCCCAACAGCAATTTTATCAGGTAATTGAATTGCATCAATCTACATTTTCACAAATTCAGCATTTTTAATGGGGGATCCTGCAGAAGTCAAATAACCTCTTTGGGACCACAGTTGACCATAATCATGGACAACCACAAAGCCATATTGACTGTCAGTCACTATAGTGACCCTTATCTCTTTTCCCAGTTCACATGCTCGTATCAAAGCAATCAATTCTGCTACTTAAGCAGAACAAATTCCTTTCAGACAAGATGCTTCCAGGACATCTGCCACTGTGCATACAGCATAAGCAGCACTCAGAACACCTTCATCTGTTCTCAGGCATGAACCATCAACAAACATTACGTAATCAGATTCAGGCAATATTTAATCTTTGATGTCAAGCCTTGGCTTGGTACAGTATTCAAGAACATCCAAACACTTATGATCAACTTAATTTCTCACCTCAACATCTGTAACATCAGGTAGCAATGTAGATGGATTTACATTCACACGTTGTGAAATTGTCACGTTATCTGCACCTAGAATTGTCTTCTCATATTTTGTCATCCTGTTATTGGTGAGGAACTGTGTCTTTGTCCTAGTGAGGAGAATCTCCACTGAATGAGGTACATATACCCTCAAAGGAAATGCCATCACTATACCTTCACTTTGTTCCAAACTCACACTTGTAGCAGCTACTGCTTTTAAACATCCTGACAATGCTCTTGCAACTGGATCCAAAACAGCTGAGAAATATGCAATTGGCTTTCTCAGTTTTCCATGTCTCTGAATTAGGACTGCCAATGCACATCCTTCTCGTTCACTGCAATACAGTTGAAACTCTTTTTCATAATCAGGCATTCCTAATGTGGGTGCTTCACATAGACTGGTTTTTAGTCTCTCAAAAGCTTCCATTTCAGTTTTATTCAACACTATGGGATCGTTCACATCTGCTCCTGTCAATCTCTATAAAGGGTTGGCTATTACTGAGAATCCACTAATCCATTGTCGACAGTAACCTACCATTCCTAGAAACATTCTCACTTGTCTCTGTGTTTTTGGAGGCTGCATTCCTTGTATCATTTTGATTCTCTCTATAGTGACTTGTTTAATTCCTTTAGGAATCTTGTGACCTAGGTATTGTACTTTTTTCTGACAAAACTGTAGCTTTGATGAGGACACCTTATGTCCTTTGTCTGCCAAATGGTTCAGTAATGCTACAGTGTCTGAAACACATGCATCTTTTGTCTTTGATGCCACCAACAGGTCATCAATATATTGAACCAGTACGGATTCTCCAGGCATGCTTAGACTCTCTAATGATTTCTTTAACAATTAATTAAAGATGGATGGACTCTCAGTATACCCCTGAGGAATTTGGCACCATGCCAAGATACTTTCTCCAAACCGGAAAGCAAATATTGGCTGGCTATCAGGATGTAATGGAACGGTAAAGAACACATTACATAGATCAATGACTATATACCATTCTGCATCATGTGGAATTTTGTATAGGATTACTGCTTGGTTTGGCACAATTGGACAACATGGGACAACAATTGTATTGAACTTTCTCAAATCCTGCACTATCCTGTACGTTTCATTGTGCTTTTTCAATCCCATTGTAGGTGAATTACAAGGACTGCTTTCTATTTCTCTCAAAATTCTTTGTTCAATCATTTTTTATATCACTGGAGTTATTCCTTCAATTATCTCTGCTGTCATTTTGTACTGGGGAATGTTTGGGTAACTCACTCCTTCTTTTACAAAAACTTTCACAGGATCTACATCTTTCATTAATCCAATATCTTCTCCTGTGAAATCCCACACTTGTTCTTTGACTAACTCTTTCAGTTCAACAGCTATCCTCTCTCGATCAAATACAGGTAACATACCATTCTTTTCTGATTCTATCAGTGACATAGTCATTTTATACAGGCTATATGGGTTTGAAGCTCAATGCCATCTGGTGAACAGTAAATGGCACAATTCATTTTGCATAGAATGTCCCTACCAAGAAGGTTAATAGGACTACTGTCACACACTACAAATCGATGCATGTCTTTGAAATTTCCAATTTCTACTTCCACTGGTTTTGTTAAGGATCTTTTGATCTGCCTATTTACTACACCTGCAACTTGGATGCTTTCTCCAGGGAGAGGAAGATTTTGAACTTCTACTGATCTGACAGTAGAACGGGTAGCACCTGCATCCACTAGGAAAGTCACTTTCACATTATTCACCTTTCCATTCACAAAAGGACCAGATTGATCTAACTCTAGAGTGGCGCCAAGTACGTACTCTTCTCCCTCTCTCAGGCACCGTCAGAAGCTATCATCCGACTCACTCCCACCTTCCTTCAACTAATACTGCGAACTCACATTCACTCTAGGTGATCTTATTACCTGATCTCCTCCACAGAATCCTGTCTCTGCACTGTATTTCTGTAGATTTACTCTGTGTGGAAGTGGAGGTTTTGGCACCTGACTCTTGGGTAACTACCTGCTACTGTGGCGATGGCTGTTGAATGACCTGATTCTGCACCAGCAGATTCAATTATGTATTTTCGGGATTAACTCTTGGTGGGTACTTACACTCTTTCTTCCAATGCCATAACCTGCCAAAATTATGAAAAGGAAACTTTTTCTTACCCTCATCCAGATTTCCCATTACTTTTGTTTTGTTAAAATTTCCCTTCATTCTTCCTTGACCTCCTTCTGTGCTTTTATTCTCTACTTGAGCTACTTGATGTTCAGCTACTTTTATTTGTGCCCACATGGCTTTCTCTTTAAGCTTTCTTTGCTTAACCTCAATCCCAGCACTACAGTATTTCGCATGTCTCAAATCTTCGTCTACCGAACATGATTGCCATTCCCTCAAATTATGCTTAATCATGTCTCCTGTCTCTGGTCTTAATCCAAACACAAAACGATAAACAAAATGACTCATGTCCTTATCATTCAATTCCTCATATCCACTATACATCATTATTAGCCATATTGTTTTTTGTTGTTTTTTTTACACAGCGCTTTCCATAACCTTTTCTGCTTTTATATTGTCTCCTTAAACCCTTTTCTTTGCACTCAGAGTGTTCTTACCACCAGAATTTCAAATTCATGTTTCTTTCTACTTTTCTCTTTCACAGTTTAGGTACTTCTTTTCTTTCTTTTGAGTCACAGTTCACTCACTTTCCTTTTCTACACTTTGGCAACTCAAATTTTATTGGCTGCTATTTACTTCATTTATTGGAGGCAAGACCATATACGTCCACTCAGGTGACTTGTATTTTTGATTTGGTCTTCTTACTCTCTTTGGTCTTTGCACAATCTCTATTTTCTTCCTCCAACAACTCCTTATGACTGGTTATCTCGTTTACTTGATCTTCTGGTACTTTTGCTTTGTTAACCAGTTTAAATGTATTCTATCAGTTTCTTTAGGCCAATTATCTCCTTTATGAGCTCTCTTTGGTCCGACAGTATTAGGTTCCACTCTCCAAGCTCTTTTTCTAGAACTTCTTCTCAATTGAGTTTCATCTTCACTGTCATCAGTTTCAGTTTCAGGTCTTTCTACAGTTTTATTTATGGTGAACTTTATAATGTCTGTTTCTTTCTCAGAACTTGTCTTCTCTTTGGTCAGTTCTTTCACTCTGTTAGGAACTTCTCCATAGCTGGTACGTGGAATCTCATCCTCATCGTGAGTTACTTCCTTTTCACCAGTTTCAAGATTTCGGTTCCTACTTTCAGAGCATTCAGACTGTCCTTCAGCAGTTTTCTGACTACCAATTTTATATTCACTTTGCTCAGTGTCCTTACTGGTATCAGTTCTTACCAAATCTCGACTTTCAGGTCGATCTTCAGAATTTGGTACTTCAATAGCTCCACTTTCTCTTTCAGACGCAGAACTAGCATCTGATATCTCCAGATGTCGACGAACAGGTCGAGCTTCAGTATCTGGATCTTTCTCCGGTTCACCTTCAGAATCTGAATCAGTTGTGCTTCCTCCTTCGTCTTATGGATTTTCAGGCTCGGGCACACAGACGGTGTGGCTGGCATGTACCCATCTCTTTACTCCAGCACATTTAAATGCAGTTGTGCTAACCAGAATGACTTGTCTGGGCTTCTGCCAACGAGAGATTAAGCAGTTTCTTCTCCTATGTCCCTTTATCCGAACCCGATATCCAGGGACTATATCATGAGCTGGATGTTTTTCTTTCGAGTTTGCCTCAGTTCTCACCTGATGGAACACAGAAGTTACCACGTCAGACAGATTTTTGCAGTAATCCAGTCTGATATCATCATTAATTGTTAACAGTTTATCAACTGGCACAAATGCTTGTCTCATCACTCTTCCCATTAGAATCGCATGCAGACTTAGTCCGATCTTTTGTCAGCATGCTCCTTAGGGTCATCAGAACAAGTGGCAAAGCATCAGGCCATTTCAGTCCAGTGGCCAAACACATTTTTGCAATTCTGTTTTTATTGTTCCATTTACTTGCTCAACTACCCCAGAAGCCTCTGGTCTGTAAGCACAATGCAATTTCTGATGAATGTCCAGTGCTTCACAAATCATTTGCATTAGCTAATTGTGAAAATGTGTTCCACAATCTGTCTCAATGGTTACTGGGAAACCGTAGCATGGGATAATTTCACGCAATAACAGTTTTGCAACAGTCACTCCATCATTCCTCCTTGTAGGAAAAGCCTCCACCCTCCGAGAAAACAGGCAAATGATCACAAGTACATATCGAAGTCTATTACAAGGTGGTAGCTCAATAAAGTCTAGCTGCATTCGTGTGAATGGACCTCCCTCCCGTCCTATGGTTCCCAAACTCACAACTGTTTTTCTCCTTGGGTTCAATTGTTGACAAACAAGACATCTCTGACATAGGCTCTCAGCAATCCTCCTGAATTTAGGATTATGCCATGTCTGCCTGAACATTTGTATCATGGCGTCCCTACCAATATGGGCTTGACCATGGTAAACTCGGGCCACGTTTGAAATCATGTTATCAGGCATTACTGGTCTTTCATCTTTCTAAACCCAAATGTCATACTCTTCTCTCTGTCTACATCCTGATTTTAACCGGACATCTTTCTCTTCCTCACTTGCTTCTTCCTGCATTTGTCTCACTTCCTGCCAAGTCTCAACTACTGTGGTTAGCATTAAAGGACTTGAAACATGTTCAGCTTTTCTGTCCTGATTTATAGATGCAAGATTTTTAGCACAGTATTTTGCAATTGAATCAACGTAACAGTTACCTTGGTGACATAGTCATCTCCTTTCTTGTGAGCTGCACATTTCCCAACAGCAATTTTATCAGGTAATTGAATTGCTTCAATCAACATTTTCACAAATTCAGCATTTTTAATGGGGGATCCTGCAGAAGTCAAATAACCTCTTTGGGACCACAGTTGACCATATTCATGGACAACCACAAAGCCATATTGACTGTCAGTCACTATAGTGACCCTTATCTCTTTTCCCAGTTCACATGCTCGTATCAAAGCAATCAATTCTGCTACTTGAGCAGAACAAATTCCTTTCAGACAAGATGCTTCCAGGACATCTGCCACTGTGCATACAGCATAAGCAGCACTCAGAACACCTTCATCTGTTCTCAGGCATGAACCATCAACAAACATTACGTAATCAGATTCAGGCAATATTTAATCTTTGATGTCAAGCCTTGGCTTGGTACAGTATTCAAGAACATCCAAACACTTATGATCAACTTAATTTCTCACCTCAACATCTGTAACATCAGGTAGCAATGTAGATGGATTTACATTCACACGTTGTGAAATTGTCACGTTATCTGCACCTAGAATTGTCTTCTCATATTTTGTCATCCTGTTATTGGTGAGGAACTGTGTCTTTGTCCTAGTGAGGAGAATCTCCACTGAATGAGGTACATATACCCTCAAAGGAAATGCCATCACTATACCTTCACTTTGTTCCAAACTCACACTTGTAGCAGCTACTGCTTTTAAACATCCTGACAATGCTCTTGCAACTGGATCCAAAACAGCTGAGAAATATGCAATTGGCTTTCTCAGTTTTCCATGTCTCTGAATTAGGACTGCCAATGCACATCCTTCTCGTTCACTGCAATACAGTTGAAACTCTTTTTCATAATCAGGCATTCCTAATGTGGGTGCTTCACATAGACTGGTTTTTAGTCTCTCAAAAGCTTCCATTTCAGTTTTATTCAACACTATGGGATCGTTCACATCTGCTCCTGTCAATCTCTATAAAGGGTTGGCTATTACTGAGAATCCACTAATCCATTGTCGACAGTAACCTACCATTCCTAGAAACATTCTCACTTGTCTCTGTGTTTTTGGAGGCTGCATTCCTTGTATCATTTTGATTCTCTATAGTGACTTGTTTAATTCCTTTAGGAATCTTGTGACCTAGGTATTGTACTTTTTTCTGACAAAACTGTAGCTTTGATGAGGACACCTTATGTCCTTTGTCTGCCAAATGGTTCAGTAATGCAACAGTGTCTGAAACACATGCATCTTTTGTCTTTGATGCCACCAACAGGTCATCAATATATTGAACCAGTACGGATTCTCCAGGCATGCTTAGACTCTCTAATGATTTCTTTAACAATTAATTAAAGATGGATGGACTCTCAGTATACCCCTGAGGAATTTGGCACCATGCCAAGATACTTTCTCCAAATCGGAAAGCAAATATTGTCTGGCTATCAGGATGTAATGGAACAGTAAAGAACACATTACATAGATCAATGACTATATACCATTCTGCATCATGTGGAATTTTGTATAGGATTACTGCTTGGTTTGGCACAATTGGACAACATGGGACAACAATTGTATTGAACTTTCTCAAATCCTGCACTATCCTGTACATTTCATTGTGCTTTTTCAATCCCATTGTAGGTGAATTACAAGGACTGCTTTCTATTTCTCTCAAAATTCTTTGTTCAATCATTTTTTATATCACTGGAGTTATTCCTTCAATTATCTCTGCTGTCATTTTGTACTGGGGAATGTTTGGGTAACTCACTCCTTCTTTTACAAAAACTTTCACAGGATCTACATCTTTCATTAATCCAATATCTTCTCCTGTGAAATCCCACACTTGTTCTTTGACTAACTCTTTCAGTTCAACAGGTATCCTCTCTCGATCAAATACAGGTAACATACCATTCTTTTCTGATTCTATCAGTGACATAGTCATTTTATACAGGCTATATGGGTTTGAAGCTCAATGCCATCTGGTGAACAGTAAATGGCACAATTCATTTTGCATAGAATGTCCCTACCAAGAAGGTTAATAGGACTACTGTCACACACTACAAATCGATGCATATCTTTGAAATTTCCAATTTCTACTTCCACTGGTTTTGTTAAGGATCTTTTGATCTGCCTATTTACTACACCTGCAACTTGGATGCTTTCTCCAGGGAGAGGAAGATTTTGAACTTCTACTGATCTGACAGTAGAACGGGTAGCACCTGCATCCACTAGGAAAGTCACTTTCACATTATTCACCTTTCCATTCACAAAAGGACCAGATTGATCTAACTCTAGAGTGGCGCCAAGTACGTACTCTTCTCCCTCTCTCAGGCACCGTCAGAAGCTATCATCCGACTCACTCCCACCTTCCTTCAACTAATACTGCGAACTCACATTCACTCTAGGTGATCTTATTACCTGATCTCCTCCACAGAATCCTGTCTCTGCACTGTATTTCTGTAGATTTACTCTGTGTGGAAGTGGAGGTTTTGGCACCTGACTCTTGGGTAACTACCTGCTACTGTGGCGATGGCTGTTGAATGACCTGATTCTGCACCAGCAGATTCAATTATGTATTTTCGGGATTAACTCTTGGTGGGTACTTACACTCTTTCTTCCAATGCCATAACCTGCCAAAATTATGAAAAGGAAACTTTTTCTTACCCTCATCCAGATTTCCCATTACTTTTGTTTTGTTAAAATTTCCCTTCATTCTTCCTTGACCTCCTTCTGTGCTTTTATTCTCTACTTGAGCTACTTGATGTTCAGCTACTTTTATTTGTGCCCACATGGCTTTCTCTTTAAGCTTTCTTTGCTTAACCTCAATCCCAGCACTACAGTATTTCGCATGTCTCAAATCTTCGTCTACTGAACATGATTGCCATTCCCTCAAATTATGCTTAATCATGTCTCCTGTCTCTGGTCTTAATCCAAACACAAAACGATAAACAAAATGACTCATGTCCTTATCATTCAATTCCTCATATCCACTATACTGTTTGAACACTAACAGCAATCTCTCATAAAATGCATGTACTGACTCTTGTGGTTCTTGCAATGTCCTGTCAATATTTACCCAATCTGACTCCTTTGGTGGGATTTTATTTTTCAGAAACACTATTACTTCTTCATACTTTCGCATTACTTCAGGTCCAGGAGCACCCGTTTTTGTATCTCGTGGATATTTAGTTCTTGGCGAGTCCACTGAAATTTTACACTAAGACCATAGATCTGCTGGCACTACTATGTCAAAGAATCCACCTAAATCCTCCCATAGTACCTTTGAAACGTTTACAAATCGATCCACCTGTCGATACCATTCCACTGGTTTTTCTCTCAGTCTGGGGAAATCATTTGTGAACGACAATATATCCTGTCTGGTCCCAGGAACATGTACATACCCTGCTCCCGGTATTTCTCTCATAGGAAATTCATTCTCTACTGGCTCTTTTTCTCTTACTGGAAATGCTAACGTTGTTTTATCACTGCTCTCTTCTCTTTTCTTTGCCCATTTAGTTTTCCACTTATCCACATCTCCCCATTTTCTCAGTAACACAATTAGCTCTTTTATTTGAGTTAATATTCCAGCAGTATTCATGTTGTCAATGTCCTTTTCAGTGAAATCTACTCTGTAAGTTTTCTGTAACACTTTATGCTTTGCAAAATCTACATTTTAGTTCACTTGCCAATCCTTCTAATTGATCATGCATAGTATTCGCTCTCCAAGTAATGCTTTTACACATAAACATTAATTCATCATCTTGGTATGCTTTTAATCTATATGTCCCAATTGTTCAAATTATTAATTCTTCCATGTCGATTTTCAGTCTAACCACATTTAATACTTTAGGTTCTTGGGGCCAGATGTAGGTAGCCCTTTACCGATCGGAATCGGCGGAAAATACCGATTTTCGGCCGTTTCCGATCGGTAAAGGGCTATGGAGATGTAGGTGCACATATTCGGTAATTTTACCGATTCGGTATTATTATCGATTCGGTAATTTTACCGAATCGGTAATATTTACCGATTCGGTAAAATTACCGAAAATGCTAGATTGATATGTGGGTAGCCAATTTTCCATTGGCACATGGCTTTCAGAATCGGTATTTTACCATGGAATACATATCCATGGTAAAATACCGATTCCTATGTACATGCACATCTGTGCATGTACACATGTGCCATGTGACAGACAGACGTGCCCTTAGGGCATGTCTGTGTGCCACATTGCACACATGCCCGTTTTGGGGGTGCTAGAGGGTGTCAAAGTGACACCCCCTGCACCCTTGACAAATTCGGTATTTACTGATTCGGTAAATACCGAATCGGTATTTGAATTGAATCCTATGAGCTTCAAGGCCCATAGGATTTAATAGCAAATACCGATTCGGTATTTACCGAATCGGTAAATACCGAATTTTCAAGGAATCAGTAACAAATCCAGATGTTGGTACCTACATCCCATTTACCGATTTTGAAATACCGAATCAGTAAAATTCGGTATTTCAAAATCGGTAAATGTGATTTACCTATATCTGGCCCTTGGTCTTTTACCTTTAAAGTTTTAAGCCAATCACTTAATTTCTGCTCTGTCAGTCCTACTGGAGTTTGCGACAAATCAATTTTCTCTATACTTTTCTCGGGTGTTGCAGACTCTGTTTCCGCACCAGTTGGAAACTTATACAGAAGACTTTGGTTAAAAGTCAAATCAGGTGGTGTCATTTGGCTAGTACGCCTAACCTCGGACAAATCTGGATAAACCTTTTCTCTTACTTGTTATAAACTTTGATTCAAAGGGATTGTTAATGACGGTTCTTTTATTTTCTGGTTTTCAAACACTGGAATGACAGGACCTATTGTTACTGGGACTGTTACAGCTTCTATATTTTTAGTGAGTTCCTGTATCTTTTCAGTTAATTCATTTGTAGAATGGGAACTATTATAGAAACAAACACAATTAAACGTAAATTTTCGAAATATAGCCCTTCTGTTTACCTCCCCCATTCTAAGATAACCCAGTTAGGTATTACTTAGCAGATATAGCAACAAATAAGCATGGTTTACTCACCATTCTCCATCATTATGCCACAATTAGACATATATAAAGCATATACATACAGATTTTGGTTAGAATATGACATTTGCGCACAAGATTAGTATGACCACTTCACTTAATTAGAAAAAATTATGGTTCGCAACATAAGCAAGTTAGTATCCCACATGTATTTGTGTGTGCACTCTATTCTATGTTGGTTATTTTCAGAACCACACAATTAATACATGTTCCTGTTATGGAGAAGTTCTTTCACGAGGGGTATACAAAAATGTTTGTTTCCATCCTCGCTCCAATTAGTGCCTAGGTTATCTAGAACACTTGATGGCATGAGTGTAAGTGTTATTGACTTGGTAAGTTTAATCGATACGGGTGTTGACTCTTGTTTGCTACTTTTTTGCCCCTCAGAGGAATTGGGACCTTCCAAATCGATATCCTTTGAGGCTGCATTTTCTTTCTCTAATGTTATTGCTTTTTCTTTTACAGTTACTTGATTGAAACTTCCCTTGTTGTACCCAATAGTTCAGTAAGTTTGGTTGAAACAGAGGCTAATTTGTCAATTATTCGAGTAAAATGACAGTGGCACATTTGAAAAGCAGTTTCCTGATCTAGCTGTTCCTTCAGGATCATCTCATTGAAGCTTTGCAGCTTTTGTTCGACCCCCTGAACATGAATTGCAAGGATTTTTAGGAGGTCTGCTTGAGTGTCCAGTTTGTCTGCGTGGAGGATCATTGCTTTGCTGATTATGTCCATTGTGCTTAGCAGGTGAGGCCATACAGGTGAAGTTAATGAAGTTGAGCCTGCACAGTGGTCCTAGGGGCGGTTGTCCTGGGGATAGTTCACTCAAATGACCTGAGGGCCTGATGGGTGATGCCTTGTTTTGAATAAATAGTGTCTTGGAGGCTGATCTTGAATGGTTTAGTTGGCGGTTTGGCACATCGTTTAGTTTATCCTGCCGAAGGTGTTCTATTATTTCCAGCAGGTGTAAGGGTGAATCAGGGTGAACTTGGGTAGCGAATCTTGAGTTGAGTATCCCCTGACTGGTGGGGGGGTGGGTCCCCTTCAGTGGATCTAGTGTTCCCAAGGGACAAGAGGTGGTTTTATTATACTGATATGCTGGGTTACTTTCAATGTGATAATCTTGAGCACTTTGGCCTTATGACCACTGTGTCCAGGTGGAGACTGATGTTCTTGAGACTGGTAAGGCAAATCCCGGTGAGACAAATGGTGGTGGATTAGAACCTCAGTTACTTGCTAATTTTTACCTTTGATGGATCTCCAGAGAGCAGAATATTTTCAGAGATAGTGGTTGGAGGTTTTGGTTTTCTTGGTTTTTGTTGCCCGAGATACCCAAACCCGCGTACCGGAGGTATTTCTTTTCTTTCCATTCAACCTCACTATTTGTTGTATTTCTGTCCCCTGGTGAGGTCGGGTTTGCATCATTTTTTATTTTGGAGGGCTTTGTCATTGTCAATTAGATTAATAGGTTTAGTTGCTTTCGTGACGTGATGACTCTGGTATTCCTCCGTTGTTTTAGAAGCAAACTTTAAGAAGTCCGTTAAAAATGCCCATTTGCTGCTATTCGGGCAGGAGTTATGTCTTTAAAGGGTTGTGCGGGACGCCTTCTCGCTACCAACACACTTGGCTTGTGTGGCGGACTCTATGGAGGTTATTTCTGTAGTTTCCAAGATGTTTGCCATGGGAAATGATACATCTATTATTGGTCCGCACTCATGCCGTGCTTCTGTTGCTTCTATTACTTCTATGCCCTCTATGTTTCGCGTGCCAAGATTTATCGAGGGCATATCAGAAGGGTGACACTTTTGGGCTGTGATATCAGTCAAGGCTCCTTACTTGTCCACATCTTTTCCATTTTTGGCTGAGGCTGGGGCTTGCAAGAGTTCATCTTTCTTGTCCCCTCCTCTTATTTTCTCTGACCGCATTTCTGGTATTTACCAAATTTATTGGCGGTGTTAGATCTGGGGGTCTCTAGTTGGCAATGGTATTCACCTTTGTCCGAATAGGGATCCTTACTTCTAAGTCAGGATAAGGGGATTACACTCCTTAATAACCCCTGCTCACCCCCTTGGTAGCTTGGCACGAGCAGACAGGCTTATCTCAGAGGCAGTGTGTTAAGCATTTGTGAATCTACACAGTAATACAGTGAAAACACTACAGATGGACACAACTCAGGTTTTATAAAAATAAGTATTCTTTATATAGACCTAACACAAGACCACAAACGACAAAAATCCACAATACTACACTTAAGATTGCTTTAAAGATGATAAAAGTTACTTAGTTCAAGTTGATAATAAATGCGACAAAGTTCTCAACAAAGTACCTGGATGCGTAACGCAAAGTAAACAAAAGGGTCGCAAAAGGGGAGATGCGTTGGTTCCGTGATCCGGGGGAAATGATGCGTCGTGCTTCAATGCTTGTGCAGAGTAGGGGATGCATCGTAATCCTTACCGGTGTGGAGGTGATGCGTAGATTCTCAGCCTGCGGGCCTGTTGCTGTGCGCAAGATGGCGCCTTGATGCGATGTGATGATCCGGTTGCGGTGCGAGAAGATGGCGGCTTTGATGCGGCGATGCGATGGCGATGCGTAGATGCCCTGGCAGCCTTGCGATGACTCTGTACTTTGGAGCCACGACAGGCCCTGCAACACTCTTATCAAGTGATGCAATGGCGAATTTCTCGATGGCGTCATGCTTCTCTGGTGATGCGACAGCAGGCAGCTTCGATGATCACACGCTTCCAGGGAGATGCAGCGAAGGCTCGCTTCTCCGGCTATGCGATGATTTCAGCTGCGGTGGCGACACACTTCCTCCTGATGCGTCTCACTTTCAGCTCCCAGTGACACGCAAATGTCTGGAGTTGAGAATTCCCTGCAAGGAAATTCAGAGGGGAGCTGGAGGTGAAGTCTTTTGTCCCTGAGACTTCAGCAGGAGGCAAGCACAGTTCATGCCCTTGGTGAATATTCTGTAAATGAGGAAAGTCCTTAAAAATTTCCCTCTCCTGTTCTTGGCAATGAAGCAACCACTTCAGGCCAATCCACCAAACAGCACACTGGCAGAGGGGCAGTCCAAACACCTGCAACTTCCTTTGGTTCTTCTCTTTGGCAAAAGGTTTCTTGTTCCCGAAGTGATCTAATTTCTTGATTCAGGGTTCCAATATTTATACCCCAAAATCCTTTGTTCTCTGAAGGCATAGAGGCCTCTGCCTAGTCCAAACCAGTTCCTGAGCACTTTGTTTACATGACTCTCTTCTTCCTTTCACTGTGCAGGGCAGGGTCATCAGCCATCCCACAGGAGGTGGAGCCAGCACAGGGGAGGGAAGGCACAGCTCTGGAGCACTTTGTTGACAAGATTCCTTCTCTCCTTTCACAGTGCAGGGTAGACACCTGAGACAAGCCACTGGATATGCAGCCAGCATTGTAGAGGGAAGGCCCAGCCCTATTCAGGTACCAGGTGCAACTCCTCCCTCCCATCTAGAGGCAGATCTCTCTAGTCACCACTGGGCTGCCACAGCCTGTCTGCTGGAATCCCCCAGCCCTGTCACTCACAAACCCAGACAAGGAATACACAACCTAGCAGAGGCAGGTCTGGACAGTTAGGCAAAAAATACCTATTTTCTAAAAGTGATATTTCCAAACACAGAATATTAAAACCAACTATACTAACAGTTGTATTTTATTATTTTGAGTTCAGGTATATTAAATTCGAATTTCTGCCATGTTCCCTGAGTCAGTTAGGATTATAAGAATGTAATAATCTAACTGTCCATTCTAGCCTATGGAGAAAAGGTAGCCTTCAATAGTGAAAAACGAAAATGGCTGTAATTCACTATTAGAACATGCTACACACATCAGAGCATGCCCTACCTTATACTTACAATGCACCCTGCACTTGGGCCTACCATAGGGGTGTCTAATATGAAGCAAAGGGAAGGTTTAGGGACTGGCAAGTGGGTGCACTTGCCAAGTTGACATGGCAGTGCTAGAATGCCCATATGCCTTGCAATGGCAGGCCTGAGACACACTTTACAAGCTGCTTCTGTGGGTGGCACAACCAGTGCTGCAAGCCCAGCAGCAGCATTTGATTTACAAGCTCTGGGCACACATGGTGCACTGTACTAGGGGCTGACAGGTAAATCAAATAACCCAATCATGGAATCACCAATTAGTACATCAATTTAGCATAGGGAGCACTTGCACTGTGGCACTGAATAGCAGTGGCACAGTGCCCAAAGCATATAACCAGCAAACACATATCAAAACAGAGGAGGCAATCCGTCAAAATGGAAGGGACACTCACGCCAATGATGCCAGGTATAACAGGGGCCAACACTCTAACCACTGTAGCGTCGTACCAGCCATGGTGAAGCAGGTCGCTGAGTCTGAGCCGGGACTCTGAGCACTAAACACTAAACAGATGTGTATCTGTGCGACGAGCTGAGTTTGTTTAACGATGATTATGGAAATGGGGTCCTTAATGTAGTTGAATTTTGCTAGGATGAAGGCACGGTTGCTGATCACTCCCTGAGGCTTAGAGTTAATTTGTATTCTTTTTCTCTCTTCCCTCCTTTTTTCCCAGCCACGTGGCGAAGGAAGGGAGCAACTGAAGGGCGAGTTTGGGAGGGCAACCCCCTCTGTGTATAAAATACGGGGGGCCGCAAACAGGGAGCAGAGCGTGGGGGCTTGGAGCCAAGAGCAGCTGGCGTCCTCCTCGCGTCAGCTCACGCGCCTACTCGATCAGCGCGAAAACCCAAACTAGAGTTGGGCCTCATTAGCACTCATACGAAGCCCTTCATAACAGCCAATGTAATATAAAATACAAACTTGCACCTGATTTTCTCTCTACTTGGTTACATTTATAAAGCAACTTATGTCTAAATGAAGTTCGGGACGCTTCAGAAAGTTCATCTTGTGCAATAGGGATAAGCACAAGGAAAGCAAGGTGCTCAGCAGCTAAGAACCGAATGAATGTTTGTGTAAGGAGACTTTCAGCGGCTTTCTCTATTTAAGGGGCCTCATTATGAAAAAATATATACTTGTATAAACACCCAGAGAGAATGTGTCCTTGTAAAGGTAACTGGTGCTTGTGTAAAGCACTCCAGTAGTTCACGCTATATACAATTCCAACAAAAACAAGTGATGTGCGTGCAGCACGGGCATCGGTCCGCTAGCTGACTAATAACTCAGAATTTTTCTCCCTCCGCTCTGCCTTTAAAACACATTTTTTAAGAGCAGACACTTCCAAAACAATAAAAACTGGTATTAACTATTAAATATGTCTATAAAAGATTTAAATACATTGATAAAGCTCAGTTTCCCACCCTAGACTCAATGTGAGAGGATGTGGCATAAGGGCCAGAGCTGTCGACTTTGGAGTTGGGGAGCCAGGTCCGAGTCTCGGCGTCAGCTCAACATCCTGTGATTGTGGCCACATCACTTAATCTCCAGTGCCTACCAAAAATGAATGTGTCATTGATGGAGCAAGGATTCGCACGTAAAGCGACTTGCTCTCATTCATGAACCTCGTTAACTTGTAATAGTATTAATCAATCCTGTTTGTCATTAATATTTCACTTTTACAGTACACGCGGGTGTCCCAGAGACGCTTGCCTGTGTGTCTATTAATCCTAACCACGCTTGCATTCTGCAGAATGGCTGCTTCGCAGAAATCCAGTCTGCGCATGCGTCGGTCATACCCATGTGATGTGACGCACTCGCAGTTTTGGAGGGATATTTCGCTCATGCGCATTGTAGCTAAAAATGGCCGTTTGTCTCTAAACACGCTCTCTGCTTGCCCGTGCCGCTTTACATTTCTATCTGTTTCTGCATAACATCTAACCGCTATAGTTATTATAAAGTAAGGGGTGCAGTATAGATTATCATGGTGTACAGTGTATTCATTCTTTCTGTGTTTCTAATTTGTTTTCGCTTACTTTTCATGTACCACGTATCTGTGGGCCTGGGAGTGGGGAGCGGCTCCATCTTTGAAACCCAGTACAACCCCGTCATGTGATGAGGGAAAATTCAAACTGCGCAGAAGCAACACCAAGCCAGCTGGCTTCTGAAGTTGAGATGCGCCTGGGAACGACTTTCGTACACCGAGAGAAGATTTCAGATGTACCGAAACTGCAACAAATGTATTTTCTCATGTGTGCTCTATTGTTTTACACCTTTCTCATGCCCTGGGAACTGGAATGTAAGGGGTGGGTACTGAAATATAAATATTAATTATGGGAACCCAGAAGTTTAGGTGGTGACAATGACCTAACCACCTCTCCTGACCAATCATAAGTTGGGGACCCTGTCACTTGCAACATTTGTGGGTGGTCTAGGGACCCGAAAAGAGTATAACTAGCCTAGTTTAGTTAGAGAAATTGTCCGACTTGTCCGAGTAGCAGACCTGTCACCGACCCTACGAATTCTATAGGTGATTGATACAGAGAGCTGCGGAGCTTTCTGTCCGAAATTTTCCACAAACTCCAAGGGGTGGAAATAGTCTTAAGTGCTGGCAAAGCACTTTGCTGGGAGATTCGAGAACCCAATCGGGGTTACTGGCGGATTCCGTGCAGAGAAGGGGTAGCGCAGGCGTTGCATCCGAAGCTGCAGGTGTTGGTCGTGCCCTTTGGTGAGCCCAGTCCTGACCCAAATCCTGAGGGGTATCCTGTCCTGATTGTCCGTGAGCTGTACCTGCACACCTACTGGTATCTTAAATCCTTGAGGGTCCTTGTCCTCGTCTTTCCCGAACTGACCCGTGGCCAGGGTTAGTCCTCATTCCTGTCTTAGGTAAATATTCCTTGTGGTTGTTCGTCTTTCTATCCACCTTCCTCTTTCTCTTTAAATAAAGCCTCTATGCCCATGATATTCTCTCTGTTCTCTCCAATGTCGTATATGCAAACTGTTTATTAGTGTGTTCCATTTTTCCCCTTCCCTGTAGGACATATTGAAACTGTATTGCTTAAATAGAGTGATGATTTATATCAATGTCTAGGATCTAAGTTTAGTTTAATAGATAGTCTAAGATTAGGGATTGAATCACTTGTAGGATTTTTAGCACTTCACTTACTAATGTTGTTCTGACTCCCTCACCTTAGTATAAGCCTGAAACTGAGTAGAATGTTCCCTTTTACCTTTTCCCAGTATATTTCCCACTCGCACTCAATGGTGCTTGCCCTCATCCATAGCTATATAATTGTAGTAATTCTGATTATTGAGGTTCTAATTTGTATCTGCCTTATACTCTTGTCACTTTGAATTTCAATACTATATAAAATCCTTAAAACCCTTCAGGTGTCTGTGGTCATTCAAATTATTATAGGATGAATAAAGTGTTTTGAATTATCTTATTGCTTGTCCTCTGCTAGCTCCTGAATTAATCAGGGAAGTATGTGCCTGTGGTAAGTCAGGTACATTGGTAGTTGTGTTAGGAGTTAACACACACAAAGTACTGATAGTGGTGTGTAAACTCGCCCGATTCACAAAATTGTTGTCATACACACGTCATGGGCCCAAGTGCGTGAAATCTGGTAAACCTAAGGGTCGGGCGACCTGCGCGCTCTATCAGTATTTTCTGGTAGCAGAGGATGGTTAGGACTAGTTAAGATAGGTAGATAGGATAGTTACTGTTGAACCGTGAAAAATTAAAATGTGCTGCTAAATATTTTTGCTGCTAAAATTAAGGTTGTTGTTGCATTTAAATGTTATAAATAAATTTTATTGTATCTCGTAAAATGCTGTTAGAATATTGTATGTAAAATTGTGAGTAAGTGTTCTATGTTGTTTAGAATCCCCGGGGAAATAAAATAGCAGGTGCTGAGTAGAATCCACTTGGCTGTGAGGTCACTGGCTAGGAGGGAGATTAGTGCATGGTTAGGCAGAACTGGAAGCGCTAATTAGGATCTTTTCCGCATTTATTTGTGTTTAAATGTTAGCTCTGAGTTCCCTGATGAAAATCCCGTTGTGATATCACCTAGTAAGGGTCACGTGCGGCAGGAGTAATAGGTTATTTGGAGCTTGAGTGACAGCAAAGGGAGATCGCTGATGAAAATCTGACTTAGTATATATCCCGGAAAGAAGTGGATTAGTCAGAGGAGTAGCAGGTTCTCTATTGCTTGTGTGGGAGGATAGGTAGAAGAGATCTATCCGTATTGAATGAAAAGTAGACTAAAGTGGTTTACTTGCAGTAAAAGGAAAACCCTCTTTCTTTTTAGAACCCTCACGCACAGTGGCAAACGTTATACGTTGTTAACTTGCACTTTAAGAAAAATTCAAAGTTTCCGTTACCTTGTAAAGGAGGGAGTCGGTCGCAAGGCTGCACTGACGTCACTCCGTGCCGCGCTGGTATTGGTTGAGCCAGCGGGAGTGTAGCGGAGTCAGAATTGTAAGGGAGGGGTGAGCGCCGAAGAGTGAGACCGCGTCTCACGAAGGGGCCGCGCACTCATTGGTCAAGAGCTTTTTGCAACCTTGGTGCTGATTGGTTGCTGTGAATTGGAAAACGCACTGGTATTGGAAGCACATAAGTAAACAAAATTAATCAATCCGAGCTTGAGGATAGTTTGGAGAGGTGTATGTGGTATCCTGAATTCTTACCTAATCCACAAAACCTAGGTTTTCATAAAGAGCAGATGCTAAGAGGTAGACCTTACAATATGTACGGAGGAAAGAGAAAATTGACCCTTGCCAAAAAGATCAAGAATTATTTCAAGAAAGACAAGCCTATTAGAACTAGGGAGGGTGTGATCATTCCACCTCCTAATACTCCTGCATCTTTCATGATGTTTGATAAAGGGTATCATACTTGTGTGTGGTTAGAAAATTGGGTAAAGTACACTGAAGATGACGGAGTCCTAGCATTTCCCCTTGATGGTACCTTTAATGGTAGGATCCTGTTTAACCTGAGGACCCAAATGAATGAATTACACCCCCGACCCAGATTAAGGCAGTACGAAGCTTTAGAGGAATGGGAGATTGAGGCTCTAGAGCGAGACAGGCCCCGGATGGATAAGGGAGTAAGCAAATGGTATCCAAAGTTACAGCGAGAAACAAAAGAGCAAAAGATGAAGCAGTGGAGACAGAATATGATGGTTGAGGGACTATTTCCGATGTTTGGGGTAACTGAACAAGAAGGAGGAAAAAAGACAGAGAAAACTCGACATCTAATGGCCATGGGCGATTCCGAGGATGAATATCTGGAGGATTTATTAATGAAAAATCCACCTCCTTATGCTGAAGCGTCTGGGACCCTAAGTTCGAAAAATCCTTTTTTCCGACACCCAAGAAGTCGAAGGGCCAGTGAGACGGATGTAACTGGTGCAGGTAGCAACCCCAGTAATAGTGATGAGTTTGGCAGGCCTAGTACAGCAGTCCCAAATTACCGACCTTTTGGTGAGGACAGGCCAGGGTTAGCCATCCCCACTGCCCTGAGTATATATCCTCCTTTGGTGCCCCAAATAATGCATGACAATTCAACGGAAAGGGTTTTGCACGAACGAGAAAGAGATGCCCTGATTAAGCAGCGAAATGACCTAATTCAGACTATAGCCCAGATACATCCCGGTCCTGATGCCCTGACAATCCCAGTAACTATTGGTCCTGCCATACCTCTTTACGGGGATAGGCAGGCTAGTCCCAGAACCCCAGTTATTACTCCAATCTCAGCACCCCCAAGGAAAGAGCCGCTCATAGTAGATGATCAGGCAAGTGAATGTGAATCTGTGATCTCCCTAATGGATTTACCCATAAGAGAGCCAGGAACCAGTGAACCACGGGCAGGGAATCAGGCTAAGGCGAAGGAGGTCCGAATTGAAACAACTTCTGGGATCAGGAGTGCCACAGTGGTGACTCCAGAAGAACTGGATAGATGGACTAAAGAGATAGACAGGGAAACTCCCCAGCCCAAGCCCTTAGATATCTACCGACTAAGAATAGAAATAGAAGAGTTAATGGCCGGAAATGTGGGATTAGACAGATTGAATACTCTTAGTGAAGAAGAATTGCTGTTTATCAGCAAAAGCCTTACTCGGAATTCCAGAGTGCTCCACGAAAAATTAATGGACACTGCTGCTGATATGGGAATTGATGTAAGTCGATCTAAAGTCTTGCAGAAACCTTATAGAGCAGAATTCTCCGATAAGGATTTGGAGAATATGAATGTGTCAGGGAAGAAAATACAGATAAAGGAATTGCTGAACATACTGCAAAAATGGGGAGATCTAGATAAATGGAAAGCCAGGTGGGCAAAGAAAAAGGAAGATAGTAAGGTCAAACCAAAGACTTCTGAATACGTGTTAAAAGAAGTGGGCCAAGCAGAAAAACTGTATCCCATGAGAGAAGTGCCAGGTGGGAAATATGTACATATCCCGTGGTCCCGACAAGACATTTTGTCTTTTACCAATGACTTCCCAAAATTAAGAGAGAAGCCAGTGGAGTGGTATAGGCATTTAGAGCGATTTGTGAAAGTCCAAAGGTGTCTCCTGAAGGACCTGGATGGGTTCTTTGACATCGTAGTTCCTGTAGACTTGTGGACTGAGTGCAAGGTAGCAGTTGATTGGCCCAGTGATGAATATGCAAGAGATTCCCGAACCGGAGCTCCTTCCCCAGATGTAATGAGAAAATATGACCAAGTCATACAATACCTAAAAGGAAAAGTGCCAGCAAAAGAAACTGATTGGACCCGAATAGATAGAACTACCCAGGACCTTAATGAAACTGTGCATTCCTATTATGAAAGACTATTACAGGTATTCAAGACCTATAGTGGCATCGATAACATTGAAATGAAGGATATGACCCATTTCATTTATCGATTCGTATTGGGTTTGAGACCGAAAATATCCCAGTGGATTAGAGATAATAAAATCTGTTGGCAGGGACAGCCCATAGATGAGGTTCTCAAGTACGCTAAGTACTGTGAGGATGAGATGGAGAACAAAAGGAAGGCCCTTAAGGAGAAGGTTATGTGGGCACAAGTAAAATTGGCTGAGCAACAAGAGAAACAGTTAAGTAAACTGAATAATAATACTCAAAACTCTAACTCTGGGGGAGGAGGGAAGCCCCGAGTAAAGATGAGTAAAGAAGAGGCCAAGAAGAAGTTCCCCTGTCACGGGTGCGGTCAGATAGGGCACTGGAGAGACGAGTGTCCACATTTGCAGGCTGGTAATGCCCCCATAAATGGTTTAAATCCACAGGTGCAGAAAGAGGGGCCACGAAAGAATCAGCAACAGGTAAATCCGCATCCATTGCCTCGAGCTCCTAGACCTAACTACAAGAATCAGGCTCAACAGAATGAGAGGGTTGAGGTATGGGAAGGAGGGAATGAGAGAAATGCAGCAACTTCACAATTCCTGTTAAATGATACATTCCTCTGTGATGAACCATACTGATGGGGCCTGAGGGGGGAGGAAGAGGAGTGCGTGCTTGGCGCCTCCTTATCGGTAGACCAGACAGGGCCATACATTGAAGGAAAGGTTGAAGGAAATGATGTCACCTTTCTGTTGGACACTGGTGCTACCCGTTCGACTGTGAGAACAGAGGACGTTCCAAACCTACCCCTCTCGGGAGAAGCTATCCAAGTAGTGGGCGTATCAAATCAGATAATTAGTACACCTGTAACTAAACCAATGGAGATTTCTATAGGGAATTTCAAAGAGATGCACAGGTTTGTTGTCTGTGATTCTAGTCCAGTGAATCTACTGGGACGTGATTTGTTGTGCAAAATGAACTGTACCATCTTTTGCACACCAAAAGGCGTAGAAATTCAGACACCAGATGAAGATGGCCTGTACTAATTAATGTTGCTAAGGCCTGATGCAGCAGTTAAAGCTCTGACCATTCACGACTTACCTGAAGAACTCCAACAAAAGGTGATACCAGAGGTGTGGGATTTCACTGGGAGAGATGTAGGATTAATGGCAAATGTGGACCCAGTTAAAATAGCCAATAAACCCAATGCTACCTACCCGAAAACTAGACAGTACAAAATGAGTGCAGAAGTAAAAGCTGGAGTCGTATTGGAAGTAAACAGGTTGCTGGAGGCAAACATAATACAGGAGGTAATGAGCAGTCCTTGTAACTCTCCCATAATTGGAATTAAAAAGCCTAGCGGAAAGTACAGGGTAGTGCAGGACCTGCGAAAGGTAAACCAGATTGTTGTACTTTGCTGTCCCATTGTGCCAAATCCTGCAGTGATCCTGTACCAGATTCCTTGGTATGCGGAATGGTTCACTGTCATTGATTTATGCCATGCGTTCTTTTCCATCCCATTGCATCCCGACAGCAAATTTCTTTTCTCGTTTGAGTTTGACAGTCATGTCTATGTCTGGAATCGTGTCCCCCAGGGGTACACAGAAAGCCCCTCGATATTTAATCAGATTCTAAAAAGATGCCTTGAATCCTTAGTCCTGCCAAAAGAATCTGTCTTGGTTCAGTACATAGACGACCTTCTAGTGGCGTCTAAAAGTCAAAGCGACTGTGTTACTGATACCATTGCCTTACTGAATCATTTAGGCAAGGGAGGACATAAAGTATCGCCTGACAAATTGCAGTTTTGTAAAAATTCTGTGAAATATCTGGGGCACCAGATAGAAAAAGGTATCAGAAGGGTTACTTCAGAAAGAATTAGAATAATTCGAGATATGGAGTTACCTAGAACCCAGAAAGAAGTCAGAATGTTCCTAGGAGTTGTGGGCTACTGCAGACAGTGGATTGTGGGATTTGCTGTTCTAGCCAAACCATTGATAAAAATGACCAAGAAAGGAGTAGATGATCCAGTTAGCTGGGATGACGAAAGCATGACAGTCTGGATAAAATTACGAAATTGTCTGTGCTCAGCTCCTGCATTGGGAATGCCCGATTATTCCAAAAACTTTGAATTGTTCTGTGATACACGGGACAATTGTGCACTCTCAGTCCTAACGCAAGAACATGGTCTGACTAGACGCCCAGTGGCCTACTTTTCAGCCACTCTGGACCCAGTGGCTGCTGGGTTACCCGGGTGACTGAAAGCAGTGGCTGCTACTTGCACGAGTCTGGAACAAAGTGAAAACATTGTCATGGGACATCCTGTAACGGTTTATGTTCCTCATTCAGTTGCGATTTTGTTGACCCGAACCAAGACCCAGTATCTCACACCTAGTCGGCTGACTAAGTATGAGAGAATTCTTATTGGTGCAGAGAATGTGATAATTTCCCAATGCAATATTTTAAACCCTGCAACTTTATTGCCTCTCACCCAAAATGCCGAAGTGGAAGGTGAAATTGAACATAACTGTATTGATTTAACTGAATTTAGCACCAAACCACGACCTGATATAAAAGAAACGGCCCTTCCCATAGAGGACCTTGTGATGTTTGTGGATGGCTCCTGTTTGAGACATGAGGATGGAGGGTTGAGTGCTGCCTATGCCGTAGTCACACTGGAAACGACCCTAGAAGCATCCTATTTAAGTGAAATAAAATCTGCCCAAGTAGCCGAATTAATTGCACTGGCAAGAGCTTGCAAACAAGGGAAAAATAAGAGAGTAACCGTATACACTGACAGTCAATATGGTTACGGGGTTGTTCATGACTTCGGCCAGCTATGGTTACAAAGAGAATTCATGACTTCCTCAGGTACCCCAATCAGAAATGGAAAAGTAGTACAAAACCTACTGGAAGCAATCCAGTTACCCAAAGAATTGGCTGTGGTCAAGTGTGCTGCTCACAAATCTGGTAACAATGATGTGACAGCCGGAAATAGATATGCTGACCAAATTGCCCAATATTGTGCCCGATACAAAATGTCCCTCAAAATTAAATTATGGGGAGGCGGAAACAGCTGCCAACTTATGGTGTTTGAGAATGTATCTACTTGGAGGGAACTGAAAGAGTTGCAGCAAGCAGCAGAGGAGGAGGAAAAGCAAAGATGGGAGACTGAGGAATGTCAGCTCAATGAAAGAGATGGTATTATGGTTGATAAGACGGGTGTGCCTGTGTTACCAGACAGCATGGCTGCCCCAATGGCCCGGATGATACATGGAGACACACATATTGGGAGGGATGCAATGTGTCGTATGTTCAATGAAGTGTTCTATAACTCAAAGTTCAGAAACATTGCGGAGATGCTTTGCCAGAGGAGCCTAGTGTGCCAGCAGTTCAATGCAGGGAAAAGGATTGTAGTGGAGCAAAGTACAATTGGGAAGGCAGAAGGTCCCTTTGTCAGACTGCAGGCAGACTTTATTCAGTTACCCATGTGTAAAGGATATAGGTATGTCCTAGTAATAGTTTTCCTATTTTCAAGATGGGTGGAAGCCTACCCAGCAAAGAAAAATGATGCCCTTACTGTAGCCAAATTGTTACTCAGGGAGCTAATACCTAGGTATGGATTTCCAGAAACAATTGAAACAGACAGAGGTGGGCACTTTGCCAACGAAGTTTTAAAAGAGCTCTATACAGCTTTCAAGATTGAGCCTAAGTTACACTGTGCATATCGTCCAGAGGCTTCTGGAATAGTCGAACAAGTGAATGGCACTATAAAATCAAGATTGGCAAAGATGTATAATTCTACAAAGTTGAACTGGATAGAAGCTTTACCCCTTGTCTTGATGGGATTGAGAAGCATTCCAAACCTAAAGACAGGCCTAAGCCCCCATGAAGTACTAATGGGACGAGTGATGCGACAGGCATGGGTACCTGGACACAAACTGCTGAGTATTTCTGATGATTTGGTGCTAGAATACTGCAGGCAGCTGGGTGACCAAGTGCGTTCTATCTCTCACCAGATTGGGGAGGCTGCTGTCGAATGGCCAACCACTCCAGCCCATAAACTGAAACCTGGAGATTGGGTTGTGTTGAAGAAACACACCCGGAAGAGTTGCCTTGGACCAAAGTGGGGAAAACCGAGGCAAGTGATCCTTGTCACTACCACTGCTGTAAAGTGCGCTGGCGTGCCAAAGTGGATTCATGCCAGCCATACCAAGAAGGTAACCAAAGAAGAGGCGGCTGAGGCTGAAGGTGGTGCAGCTGAGGAGACTCCAGACGAGGGTCCGGATCTATTTGATGTAATACTACCGAACACCAGTCAGGACGAATGGTTCCCAGCAGACGATCTGATTCTTGATCCAATAAGAACCAGAAAATATTCCTACCTAGATAGAGAGTGGGATAGTGAGGATGAGACAGGACTAGAAGAAGAAGGTCAGGTTATCGAGATTCACGTCAGACCTGATCAGGAAATAGGTCAAGTAGGGACAGACCAAGTCATCGACACCCCTCCAAAGACTCCAGAAACTGAAAAGGGACAGATAGTAATTAAGGCTGAAGTTCATGCGGAAGAAAAGCAAGGGTTCGAAGTGCATGAACAGGAACAGATAGACATAGTCGAACGTGTTCAGGAGACAGAGCCAGAAACCGTTGAAAACCAAAGACAAATCCAATACATACCTGAACAAGGCCAGCTTAGAAACTAGGCAGAAGAAACTGAAGAAAGACCTGGGACTAGTCAGGCAGGCAGGGAAAAAGACACTGCCAAAACAATCGTGCCACAACAGAACGAAAATAAAAGAGCTCGTGAAGAGGGCCAAACTACAGTAATAGCTAAAAGGCTCAAGAAGAAAAGTAAACCCAGATGCATAAAAAGGCTGAAACTCAGATTAAAAACAGTAGAAGAAAAGATAGAAGACCGGAAAAGATCTGCTAGTGAAAGACAGAGAGCTGGAACTCAGCAAAACAGACGCAGTACCAGAGTAAAAAGACTAAACAAAAACTACCATAGTCTTGAATGGACCTACTTGGTGTTGGAAGAAATTGATGATCCTGAAGTAAGTGACAGAAGCGATCAAGATTCGATCGAGGATCTGAGTCCTGAGGAAGAGGTTCCAACCTGAAAGTAAAACTGCGTAAGCCTCTTGTGTTGAGAAACAAAGAGGGGTTGGAAAAGCCACCTGTAAGCTAACATGTCTGATTCAAATGTGAATGGAAGACCTAGAGGGAATTGTTGTAAAACGTGCTGTAAAATATGCTTATGCAGCGTAGCAATAGTTATAGTAGTATGGATAGGACTAACAGTCTTTATACCTTTTATGATAAGTAAAGATACTAATTTGTACCCTACTAAATCAATGACCACAGGCACAGAAGTTGTACATACCGTAGAAACACCATGAAGTGTAGAAAGACGTGACAATTCAGTTAGCCTGAAACAAACACGACCTGACTTAGAAGCACCAGATGAGGAAGGACTACATTTTCACAAAATGAGAAACAGATCACATTTAAATGTCTTTGCAAATCTTTTAGTGCATTACGTAGAAGCTATGGAAATAGAAGATTGTTATGTCTGCATGAATCTACCTACTTCAGTAGCTGAAGGTGTAACCTATCACCATTTACCCCTGACCTATGGAATTTCCTGTAGTATATTAGCAAGCTTGTTTTATAGAAGCACTTTACAGTATTACTATTCAAACACTGACGTGATTTTTTCTGAACTGCCTATTCGGGGAAACCTGAAAATTGTACATGTTAGAAGCGAAGTGACCCGTTACATGAGAGAATACTTTCTGACTATAGGTGACATAGATTTAAATGAAGCTCGCAGAGATAATTTGACTTGTTCATTACATGAACAAGAGAAAATGTTTTTGAAAATGGCAGAAAAGAGAAGGGAGAGTTTCCAAAGAAAGGCAAATGATAAGAGACAGAAAACTCCTAAATGGGCTGAAAACATGGAAAGCACCTCAAATGGCGAAGCAAATCCTGCACTGTTGCTGGATTTTGAACGGAAAGGGAAACTCTGTCTTCATAGGGAAAAGACTAGTTATTATAACAATGTATTCATCGGTTCCAGTGAATGCGAACATAATTACAAGGTAATTGGAGGTTGGGGTTTTAAAAATGGGTCTGAACCTGTGTTTCCCGGAATTTATTATATATGTTGAAACAGGGCTTATTTCAAATTGCCGGATCACTGGTATGGAAGCTGCTATTTTGGCATTGTATTCCCGAAAATATACCATGTGAACAACGCCGCTGGAAGCAATGAAAATACTAATGGTTTAGTACGTAGTAGACGAGAGAGTGTAGGAGAAATTATAGGTGATATATTTAGTGCACTGATACCTGGAGTGGGAGTGGTTCTGAATACTCACCGTATTTGCAAATTATCTACAGTAGAGGATCGGTTGTCAACCGACACTGCTGCTGGATTTCTGCTGGTCAATACTGAAATGGTTGCGATCAGATCAATGGTTCTACAGAATCGCCTTGCTCTTGATACCTTATTGGCAAAAGAGGGCGGAGTCTGCAGGATGTTGAAGGCGCAACATTGTTGCACTTACATTCCTGATAAGAGCGTAGAAATTAAGAAATATGTACGGAACATAACTAATTTGGAAAAAGAACTCAAACCACTGGAGGTTGATAGTGCCTGGAAGAGACTGACTGATGGTCTCTCCTCGGTAGGTAGTTGGTTTTCTAACATAGGTCGAAGTCTTGTTGGGAAAATATTGATGCCAATAGCTGGAATAAGTTTGATTGTGTTTGTTATGATTATTTGCTGCAAATGTCAAAAGTGCAGAAAGAAATATATGGTAAACAAGAGAGGAGTCAAGAGAAATATTGACAAACTTGAATTAGAAGAGTTGAGAAATCAAATCTACAAAAAGGCCAAGAATTTCCATCCTAATAAGGATGCTGAGAAGAAGGTCAACAACAAATTTATAGAAATAGAGATGAATGACATGTGAGTAAACGAAGTTGGCATCTGTTTCCATTAATAGTGATGATAGTAAATATCATCAAAGAGGGGATTGATGGAGCAAGGATTCGCACGTAAAGCGACTTGCTCTCATTCATGAACCTCGTTAACTTGTAATAGTATTAATCAATCCTGTTTGTCATTAATATTCCACTTTTACAGTACACGCGGGTGTCCCAGAGACACTTGCCTATGTGTCTATTAATCCTAACCACGCTTGCATACTGCAGAATGGCTGCTTCGCAGAAATCCAGTCTGCGCATGCGTCGGTCATACCCATGTGATGTGACGCACTCGCAGTTTTGGAGGGATATTTCGCTCATGCGCATTGTAGCTAAAAATGGCCTCTTGTCTCTAAACACGCTCTCTGCTTGCCCGTGCCGCTTTACATTTCTATCTGTTTCTGCATAACTTCTAACCGCTATAGTTATTATAAAGTAAGGGGTGCGGTATAGATTATCATGGTGTACAGTGTATTCATTCTTTCTGTGTTTCTAATTTGTTTTCGCTTACTTTTCATGTACCACGTATCTGTGGGCCTGGGAGTGGGGAGCGGCTCCATCTTTGAGACCCAGTACAACCCCGTCATGTGATGAGGGAAAATTCAAACTGCGCAGAAGCAACACCAAGCCAGCTGGCTTCTGAAGTTGAGATGCGCCTGGGAACGACTTTCGTACACCGAGAGAAGATTTCAGATGTACCTAAACTGCAACAAATGTATTTTCTCATGTGTGCTCTATTGTTTTACACCTTTCTCATGCCCTGGGAACTGGAATGTAAGGGGTGGGTACTGAAATATAAATATTAATTATGGGAACCCAGAAGTTTAGGTGGTGACAATGACCTAACCACCTCTCCTGACCAATCATAAGTTGGGGACCCTGTCACTTGCAACATTTGTGGGTGGTCTAGGGACCCAAAAAGAGTATAACTAGCCTAGTTTAGTTAGAGAAATTGTCCGACTTGTCCGAGTAGCAGACCTGTCACCGACCCTACGAATTCTATAGGTGATTGATACAGAGAGCTGCGGAGCTTTCTGTCTGAAATTTTCCACAAACTCCAAGGGGTGGAAATAGTCTTAAGTGCTGGCGAAGCACTTTGCTGGGAGATTCGAGAACCCAATCGGGGTTACTGGCGGATTCCGTGCAGAGAAGGGGTAGCGCAGGCGTTGCATCCGAAGCTGCAGGTGTTGGTCGTGCCCTTTGGTGAGCCCAGTCCTGACCCAAATCCTGAGGGGTATCCTGTCCTGATTGTCTGTGAGCTGTACCTGCTCACCTACTGGTATCTTAAATCCTTGAGGGTCCTTGTCCTCGTCTTTCCCGAACTGACCCGTGGCCAGGGTTAGTCCTCATTCCTGTCTTAGGTAAATATTCCTTGTGGGTGTTCGTCTTTCTATCCACCTTCCTCTTTCTCTTCAAATAAAGCCTCTATGCCCATGATATTCTCTCTGTTCTCTCCAATGTCGTATATGCAAACTGTTTATTAGTGTGTTCCATTTTTCCCCTTCCCTGTAGGACATATTGAAACTGTATTGCTTAAATAGAGTGATGATTTATATCAATGTCTAGGATCTAAGTTTAGTTTAATAGATAGTCTAAGATTAGGGATTGAATCACTTGTAGGATTTTTAGCACTTCACTGACTAATGTTGTTCTGACTCCCTCACCTTAGTATAAGCCTGAAACTGAGTAGAATGTTCCCTGTTACCTTTTCCCAGTAGATTTCCCACTCGCACTCAATGGTGCTTGCCCTCATCCATAGCTATATAATTGTAGTAATTCTGATTATTGAGGTTCTAATTTGTATCTGCCTTATACTCTTGTCACTTTGAATTTCAATACTATATAAAATCCTTAAAACCCTTCAGGTGTCTGTGGTCATTCAAATTATTATAGGATGAATAAAGTGTTTTGAATTATCTTATTGCTTGTCCTCTGCTAGCTCCTGAATTCTTCAGGGAAGTATGTGCCTGTGGTAAGTCAGGTACATAGGTAGTTGTGTTAGGAGTTAACACACACAAAGTACTGATAGTGGTGTGTAAACTCGCCCGATTCACAAAATTGTTGTCATACACACGTCATGGGCCCAAGTGCGTGAAATCTGGTAAACCTAAGGGTCGGGCGACCTGCGCGCTCTATCATCCTCATGTAAAGCGCTCCAATACCTTTGGTCGAGTTCGACTATGAAGAGAAAAAAAATGATTTTCCCGACATGTAAAAAATATGACTACGACGAAGAAGGGCTATTGCGTGCTGTAGGAGGAGGAAGTGTGTGATGGCCAACCAAAACATCGCTTTGTGAAATTGCTTGGGCCGAACCAAGAACCCAAATGATGGACAATTGAAAGCAAGGGCCCAATAGAAAAGCAGCATTTTTTAAACTGCACAACAAAGAACCAATGGCAATACATGGGCCTGCTTACAGCCCATAGACTGACTACCCCAGTTCTCTCAGACAGAGCAAGTGCTGCCAGGTTCGGCCTAAAAAACAGGAATGTGACTTATGTAAAGTAACTGGTGCTCATTTAGAATGCTCCAATACCTTTGGTCGAGTTCGTACTAAGAAGAAAAGGAAACATTATTTCCCCGACATGTAAAAAATATGACTTCGACCAGGAGGAGCCATCCCGTGCTGTACAAGGAGGAATCGTGTGATGGCCAACCAAAACCATCTCTTTATGAAATTGCCTGGGCCGAACCAAGCACCCAAAGGATGGACAATTGAAAGCAATGGGCCAGTAGAAAGGCAGCATTTCTAAACGGCACAACGAAGAACCAATGGCAATACATGGGCCTGCTTACAGCCCATACTAGACTGAATACACCAGTTCTCTCAGACAGAGAAAGCGCTGCCAGGCTTGGCCTAAAAAAAGGAATGTTACTTGTGTAAAGTAACTGGTGCTCATGTAGAGTGCTTCAATATCTTTGGGTCGACTTTGCACTACATAAAACAGCTAAAAAAAAAAAAACAGACCACACTCCTGAATATTTGCCTTTTTATACATGTTACATTACGGTCATGAGACTTATCTAGGTTCTGCTGCTCTTTCCCAGGATTCCTCATGTGTGTTGGATGTTGTTGGATTCTGTTTTCAGGTTTCACTCTAAGGATGCACGTTGCTGATATATATTCCAGTGCTAATGGGCGTCTCTCCAGCTTCCTGTCTTCCGGCTGTGAATATTTTTTTCTTTCAGGGATTAAGCCTGGTCTGCTTGGTCTTGCGACGATGCTGCTGTTTGTTCTTGTGCAGCTGTGCACCTAGTTACTTGCCACTAATTGAATATATGTTTTTAATGTCTAGATCTTGCGCCTCTTCATCCAGAATACACCCTTAAAACACCCTCTTAGGGATATGCACAATACGTCCTCAAAGACCTGAGAGCCCACCTTATTGGGTTGGGCTCTCTAGAAGTGGATTGAAGCCCTGGGCGGAGTCACGCGCACCTACGCTTGCTGCTGGGTCTCGTGCAGATACCTAATCTTGTCATAGTCAGCCACGATGTGGTTCCAATCATTTTTGGAATGCTCATATGTGAATTTAGACACAGAAAGGATTCTTTTGCATTCAGATGCAATTATCAGAGGACTCTGAACACAAATTTCCCCTGCCAGGCAAGTGGGGTCTCATCAGGTAGATGAAAGCTGCTCGCCATACAGACTCCTTGCTGCAGTGTCCTCATCATGGAGCCTGAATTTATCTTGATAATATGCAACTGCCTTCCGTCCTGAGGAAGCTGGATCGTGTGACATCACGCAGCCACGTGTCCGATACATCGAGCATTCCAAGCGCAAGTAACAATGCCTATTCTGCGCTTCTGGCCTAAACCCTGCTGTCAGGCAGACATGCAACCAATCAGACGGTCGCATTCGGCTCCACGGGTCAGCGCGCCAATAATCACCAATTACAAAAGCACAGTTTAAAGAGGTAGACAACAGAAGATATACTCCAGGGAGGAGGGAGTGTTCTCAAGCAGCAACTCTCACGAGGTGCTGTGCTTACTTACGTCCGTTTCGGTTACACATAGGCGAGTCGTCCCCCTCAACAAGCCCTAGATGTTATTCTCTAAAGTAAACCATCTCATTTATTCAATCTCCGATACACGTGCGTTGTACAAGTATCACCTATCTGTGCATTCGTCATTCTCACACCACTATTTCCATGACAGATGTTATATGCCCTCATCTCAAACTACACACAACACTGCCACGTTTCCTGTGTAGCACAGCTTCAAGAGCTGCAATAAATAGTGTGAGCTCACCGCACTTCAACTCCATTATTTGTGATTTTCAATTCACCCTAACTCCAAGTTCTTCATCACAATAGATAAATAAATCCTTCTGCCCTCATGCCGATAATATATAATACATGAAAAAGAAAATGACCACTAGATGGCAGGCTTGCATTCTGCTTGATCGATCTTTAACGCCATAACATGAACTATATGCCGGGCGCTCCAAACGGTTGAAGTTCCGAATAAGTACTAAAACAACAGGAATAAGAGGAGGTGATGCTGTGGTATGATGACCTAGTGGCAGGCGATGCACTAGCACACACCGGCAATGTAGCAAGACGTGTCACGATTAAAGTAAGTGCAAGCATGGCTTGTAAATATCTGAGCTTTGAGAAGATCACGTGAGCCACAGCCAGCATCGCGTGGGCAGCCTCGCTCCCATTCTTAAATTATGACGTATAAAGTGAAGGGCCTATGCAAAGCGAATAAAGCACATGACTTTGTAATATTATCTGCACCCACACAGCCGAGTGTGTAATAATCATGGAAGTAGCTACATTTCCATCCTCATTTATAATAGGCTGATTGCCTTGTTTGTGACTGTGCAGCCATGTATTTTTTTTAAACACACTTTATTGATTTTACATACATAGTCATTCATCACAGTTCGACATCAGAAATATTAACTCAGGAGGCTGAGTCCACTATACTCTGCGTGCCTCAATTGACCGAAAGGAGCCCTGCTAATCAGAGCCCCACCACTGTGCAGCCATGATGCTTATGTTTCTGAGACTCATGTTTTGTGTCAGGTGATGTGACAGTGACCAGGTGCACTGCTTAGCATTATGTCCTCTGTTTTAACCACATTTCAATGTCCATCCAAAAGTGGATCTTCCACTGCAAGGGGCCACTTAATGCTGAAGTAATGTCTATCCTCTGCACACGCGCACATTTTAAATACAATTAACATATTCTTCATTGTATAGGAAAGAGTACTCCGTTTTGTTCTTTCTTTGTCTTTAATTTCACAATGCCCAGCCAACCCGTGTTTCGGCGATAGGGGAAGACCCCACGACTTCCTCAGGGCTGTCAGGCTCTTCTCCGTCTCCTATCACTCTTTTCCTCTCCACCGGTTCTACTTCCGACCCGGCTGGTCCAATAAATATATATTGTTGCTTATTAGGCGTAAAACGAACCCCTATGTAATAAATCCTGTCTATGAACTTGCATGTCACCAGACTGCCGTTATGTCTGGTATGAGACGCTCTTCCATGACCTGTTTGTTTTCTATCCTCTCCTAAAAGCGAGTACACTTGCAGTCTCATATTGTCTCAGTGGTCGTTAACTGTTAACAGGAAGCAGGGGCGGCCTTAGGCATGTGCAAGCTGTGCACCTGCACAGGGCCACTGTAGTATCCATGTAATTCACGTTCAGCATTCTCAGTTAGAATTGTTATTGTATACTTGCACTGTAACATTCTATGCATCTTTGAGCCACTCTCTACTGGGCTCCTGCTGGAGGTGGTTGTTCAAGCTGTCTGTGGAATAAACCTTCTAACTTCTACTTGGTTTCCTTGAGCCTCATTACCACATAAATTTGGCGACGACCGGGATCTTCTACACTCAAGAACTGTCAAGACTCCACTTCAATTATTTTTTTTCCTCAAGAAAAGAACCCACATTTTCAAGGATTCCTTCTAATGAAGAAGCCAAGACATTCCTGACAGCGTTCACCTATGCAGTTCAAAGAAGATTAAGGTATTTCTGTATCTTAAGTGTAAAAAGATTGCACCAGCGGCTGTTTACTTCCTTATGTGTCTTGATTGCACCAGCGGGAGTTTGTTTTATGTATTTATTGATTTTCTCCTCGTTTAACTGGCGATATATATTTAAAAACTAATTAACACTTATTTATCATCTTAACGCGATCTTCATATGCCAACGCGTTACAGTTTTGTGACTTTATTCGTATTTTAAACAACTGTTTACATCTGCATTTTTCGAAACCTACCCAACGAGCGCTCCCTGCCTCCACGAGCACTCTTGTTTACACCGGCATCTATCTACACGAGCGCCTCTCCCACGCGAGCGCTTTTCTTCCATTGTTCCGACTTCTGCAAAGCTGTGTTCCTGTCGGTGACTCCTCTCACGTCACTTCCTCATTGTCATCACGCACGCATCACGTGTATGCGCTTGCGTTTCAGCAACCATTTTGTTTCCAACGTTACCATGGAAACAACTACGATCGTATACATGCAACATTCACGATCGTTTTCTGTGTAATTCGCCTCATTTACAGTTTATTTAAAGCCATCTACAGCGTTTTCTTTTCATTTTTGTTCTGATGAAAACTGGCTGATGAAAACTGTGCTAGAGGGTTGTTTGGGTGCAATTGCATTTCAGGATGATATCCTTATTTATGGTAAGAATCATGAGGAGCACGATGCCAACCTAGAGAAAGTCCTCAAGTCTGTTCAAGAGAACGGTTTAACCCTGAAATTATCTAAATGCAAGTTCAGACAGAGCAAAGTGGAATATCTTGGCCATGAGATTTCCTCAGAAGGCATTAAACCTAAGTTCAACCATATTCAGAGTATTTTAAAAGCTCCTGCACCGTCAAATAAGGAACAATTAGTCTCCTTCTTAGGTTTAACTGAATTCTATAGCAAGTTTGTTCACAATTATGCCTCCAAAGTACACTCCTTAAGGTCTTTACTAAAGAAAGATGTAAAATTCAGCTGGTGCAAAGACCAGCAACTTGCTTTTGACACTATGAAACAAGAGGTAGCTAATGCTCCGTTCCTCAAACCTTTTAACCTGGGTAAAGAATGCATAGTATGCGTGGATGCAAGCAATACCGGTTTGGGTGCTGTGTTAATCCAGAAAAATGATGGTGTAGAATATGTAGTTTCTTACGCTTCCAGGACTCTGCGTGGTGCTGAATATAATTATTCTACCATAGAAAAGGAACTCCTGGCTTGTACCTGGGCTTGTGAGCATTTCAGGCAGTTCATTTGGGGTACCAGTTTTCGATTAAGAACCGACCACAAGCCTTTAATACACATGTTAGCAGCTGGTGGTGGAAGAACTTTAACCGCGCGTTTGGCCCGCTTGGCTGCTAAACTTCAAGAGTTCCAGTGCATGGTAGAATATATTCCTGGTCGCTTAAACGTACATGCCGACTGCATGTCCAGGTTACCCCTTGTTAATTCTATTTGGCCTCATTCTTCTGACTCTGACTCTGATGTGGTTTTTAACATTGGTGATGTCAATGAATGCAACAGTACAGGTTTATCTACTGGTATTTCTGAGGCTGCTTGGAGAGAGGCAATGTGTAACGACACCTGTTTATCTGGTGTTGTAGATTATTTACAGTATGGTTGGCCTCAAGAAAGGCACTTATCTGGTGACATTCTATCTTTCTTTAAAGTTAAGGATGAACTTATGTTTAACCAGGGTTTTGTGTCTCGCAGCGACAAAATTGTCCCTCCCTCCTCCCTAAGAGAAAAAATTGTTTCAATGGCACATGAGGGTCACATGGGCATGTCCAGTACCAAAAGGCGCATCCGTGAATTCTACTGGTGGCCTGGCATTGACCGGATGGTTGATAGGTGGGTAAATTCCTGCTCTCCGTGTGCCAATAGTGACAAAACTGTAAAACCTTTGTCTACTGATATTTCTCCTATCGAGTTTGTTGACTATCCCTGGAAGAAGCTGGGCATTGATATTGTTGGACCTTTTTCTTTGTCTCCGAACAAAGAAGTTTTTGCTTTAGTTCTAATCGATTACTTTTCCAAATGGCCTGAGCTCAAGATTGTTGACAAGATTGGCTCTACACAGGTTGTCCAATTTCTAGACGAAGTCTTTTGTAGAGAAGGTATTCCAGCTGAGATCGTGTCTGATAATGGTCCGCAGTTCGTCAGTAAGGAGTTTGTGTCTTTTCTTCAGAGATGTGGCATTGTCCACAAAAGAGTGTCCAATTATAATCCCCAGGCCAATGGCCAGACAGAACGCTTTAACAGGGTTATCAAGGAGTCTATCCAGTTGGCAGTTAAGAGTAACCTTGATTGGAAGAAAACCTTATGTGCTACCCTTTTATCCTATCGCACCTCCCCTAACTCTGTTACAGGTCTTTCGCCTTTTGAGATGCTTAGAGGTAGGAAACCTGGTTCGAAACTTCTTCCCTGGTGGATGAAAGTTAAATTTCCTGTTGGTTCTTCCTTTGACCGTGATGGAGTTAGGGATAGAGTGTTGAGATATCAAGAGAAAATGAAAGGTTGTGCCTTGTCTTCTGGCAATTGCAGTAAGAAAATCAGTGTCGGTGATTTTGTTCGTGTCAAGTTTGGCAGATCTATTGGGAACAGGTGGAACAAATGGTCTGATCCTTGCAAAGTTATTGAAATTTTCTCCAAAGCTGTTCGCGTTGAGGGGGGGAAAGTGTGGAATTTCAGGAGAATCTCTCTGTGTAGGAACCCGAATCTCTTGTCGTCTCCTCCACCCATTAATCCCATCTTGGAGGATCCTGCACCTTATTCTCCCATGATTGACACTTTCATACCGGAGGGTCAGAATACTAGTGTGCCTGTTCCTGTGAGCAACATTTCCTCTCAGTGTGTTCCTTCCACATCTGTTCCTGTTACACCTGTCAATGAGAGTTATGTTCCTCCCTCTCCCATTGCTAGCAATGTTGACAATTCCTGTGTTCAAGCGAATGTACCTGTACCTCCAGGTCCTACTACTCATGGGAATGTTCTTCCTGAACCTGGTCCCAGGAAAAGTTCTCGTGTTAAACAAATTCCTGTAAAGTTACTTGATTATTGTTGTTGAATTTTATCTCCCCTCTCATCCCTTGTTTCTTTCCCTCCAGCCCTCTATTTTTTTTTTTTGTTCTGTTTTTTTTTCTTTCAAAGGGGGAAGGTGTGTAGTATCCATGTAATTCACGTTCAGCATTCTCAGTTAGAATTGTTATTGTATACTTGCACTGTAACATTCAATGCATCTTTGAGCCACTCTCTACTGGGCTCCTGCTGGAGGTGGTTGTTCAAGCTGTCTGTGGAATAAACCTTCTAACTTCTACTTGGTTTCCTTGAGCCTCATTACCACAGCCACCAAAGCCCAGGGGCCACCATGCCAATATATATCCTTAATATAATAATCCTCTAAGGATGGATACATTTTTGCGTGGCGGCCCCTGGCAGGGATTTGGCGGCCTCCGGCTCCGTTCCTCTTCCAAACTCCCTCGCCCCCCCCCCCTCTTCACTGGCCTCCGCTCTCCACCCCGATCGGACCCCCTCTTCCAGGGCCCCCTACCTACGCTCCCTGCCCAGGGCCTCCATGAGCCTAGAGCCGCCCCTGCAGGAAGCTTTAATACAGTACTCTTTCTTATACAATGGAGAATATGTTAATTGTATTTTGAATATGTGTGTGTGTAGAGGATAGACATTACTTTTGTGGTTGACCTCAGGGTCAGTACTGTGGAGGGTTCAGGGAGTTTCCCCTCCCCTTTAGCACCGCTAAGAATCGCAGCACTTTCTAGCGAACATAAGTAAATCTGTGAGCGCCCTACATATCCTAGGACTAATTACACCCCACCCAGGGCTTTAAGTGGGACGAAAAAACTGGGGGGTCTCTCAAAGGTGTGTGGCCAATGTAATGAAGGGGTGGCTTACAAATCTGTAAGCTAAAAATCTGTTCTTAGCATAGTGTGCCACCTGACTTGTATTTTGCTGTTTTTGTAATTGCAACCAGATATATAATACAACAAGTAACATAATACCTACAACAAGTCAAGACTATTGGCTTTTTCAATGGTTGTTAGTTGCATAAGACAAATAAGCAGCAACTATGGCTTGTATGTAATACTGAAAAAGCTTCCACTTAAAGCACTGGTGACCCCACGACAATGTTGCTGCTCCTGAGTTTCAAAAAGAGAAGGGCAATCCAGATAGAAAATGACTCTTAAAAGGATTTCCCTTCCCCTACAAGGCTCACCTGGCATGACGTCATGCTGTAACTGATACACTAGTGAGAAGTGAGCAGTGTGAGCAGGCGCACATGATGTGCCAGCTGTCACTGCAATCAAGAAAATAACGGACCGCTTGTGCCAGGGCACATAACAGAGCCCGATAGAGACCCGTTTCGAGGCCCCCTTTAAAAACTGCCGGAGGTCAGCATTGGTGAGACCTGGCCCACTTAAAGCCCTAACCGCAAAAGGACATGCCACTTAAATGTTTGACCACAAATATAATGATTGATTTATACAAGGACTGGGCACAATAACTGTACCTTGGATTTTTATAGCAGTGATTTGCAGTCATGATCAAGTGTGTAAAACTAGGTGCTCATACACAGCAGACCACACCCCTCTTTTGGTGCAGCTCCAATGGCTAGCTCACCATTCCAGGGACACAGCAATCCAGACGTCAATATTCCTCGATTCATTAAAAGAGTCCAAACCCATTTATCAGTTAATGAAAGTGCATGGTGTAAAGTGTAAAAAGGGAGTTAAGTGCTGACTGATGCTTTTAAGGAGCTCCCTGGCCTTTGCTAAAATAAGTCAATCAAAATGGCAGCGAGGTATGTAAATGCATTAATTATCAAACTTTTACAGACAGAGTACCATAATGGAATCAAATCATTAATTGACCTTAAGTGGGCCATATTTACTGATATTTTTACTAGCAAAAACATACTGAAGCATAATTCAGAGAAAGGTCCACATATGCAAGAACTGACATGTTTTAACCCCACAAGGCCCAAACTGGCAGTGCTAAAAGCAGACACAGACTCCACCTGATAATCTAATACAGTATACTTATGGAGTGTTAGCAACCTAGGATGGATACTGAAAACCAAGGCCTAATGGCCAATGCTTACACATTATACACGATGTAAAGGCATGTAATCCCAGCTTCCAGCATGCAGCCCCTCTTCTGCGTTGAGGCCATTCATTTCCCTAACCCACTGTCACAAGTTAATACGATTTCCATCCTTCTGAGCTACAATTCAAGGTCCCTTTCTGTTCCTAGTACTGTCCAAGCACTTTAATAAGAGACGGATCACTGGCATGTTTATCTGCAGAGTGCTTGCAACCAGATAGGCCACTCCTCCACTGTGTGTAAATGCTCCAGTATTCTTAGTTTAATAGTTATGTTATGTTATGTTATGTTGAATTTATAGAGCGCACAGCTACTTAAAGTGTCCCAGCGCTAGCTCCTGAAGAAAGAAGTGTCCGATTGTCAGATAATAGTGCTTCCAAAGTAAATAAAGTTACGCGGGCATAACCCACGAAATCATAATGACAATTAATGACAGTTCTAATGTCACATTTCGGGTCAAAGTGTACATTCTGTATCATTTTACTTTTATTGCTACATATATTTCTCACATGAGAAAAACCCAACCATTTTGGTATTGAGCCAATTAGTTAACGCCTGGTTCTCAAGACGACTCTGTAGTATCCTACTCATGTTCTAGTTCTTGTTATGCCCTTTACATCCCCTGTTCAGCCAGTGTGTTTGTGAGTGTGCTGCACGGAATGTTGGAGTGATGATGCTATCGGAATGTTGGGTGCATGAGAGGTTGAAAGTGACAGTTGAGAATGGGCTGAGCAACAAGCAGGCTGCTCCTGGTGGGGCTCCTTGACTAGAACCTATGTACTTGTAATTATCTACAATAAAGACTTCTTTAACTACATCTTTCCTGCGTGGACCTTCATCGCTACAGACTCATGTATAATATTCTAATGTTTCAAGCTGTTGATAAGAAAACTATTGTCGCTCGTGCTTTTCATGAAAAAATGCAATTTCTTTTTCTGATGTTTTTGTTTAGGTGCCAGAAAAAACATATTTCCTTCAAGGTAAAGCTTGAGATTTGGCTTACCTAATAACTTCAAGATCATAACCTTTAATTTTAAACCTTTCTTCTGTTTTGCGTGCTTTTATGTGGAATTCGGACATTTTCAATTTCTCCTGGCTCTTATAATCTTGCTGTTTGGAATACTCACAACTAATTTCGGTGGATGACAGCCATCAACATGTAACACCGAATTAATGACAGAGACCTTGTGAAATAGTTTGTTATGCAAGTGTTCATGTTCCTCAAACAATATGTCCAAGAATGCTGCTTTTTCAAAACTACAGGTGTAGGAATGTGTAAACTGAACTTGCTATCATTAACAAGCAACAGTGGGCTTCAATGGTGTAATTCTCTCTAGCGTAATTACTCGTATTTACTGCAAAATTTGTCTTAATTATGGGTAATAATGTGAGAAGCGAATCTAGCATTTAGGGGGTCATTAGGATCGCGGACGTACTTGAGTCCGTCCGCGACCCCAGAGCATGAGGGAACGTCCGCATGGGCTGCGGCGTTCCCTCTGTGCAGATTAGGATGTGACCGCCTGGGTGGCGGTCACATCCTCTATTTTAACATTGCGGCGGGTGGAGCTTCAAGCTGCACCCGCAGCAATGTTAAAAAAGCATGCACAGCATTTGCGTGCACAAAGCGGCAGGCACCGCGCGGTGCCTGCTGCATTGTGCACGCAAATGCAGGGGGGTACCATAGGTACACCCCATGTGCACCCCCCACCCCCCACTACACCTAGGGGGCCCGCAACGGGCCCCCGCAGTGCAGTTACACATGCTTTTCCACGGCGGAAAAGCCGCTGCGGAAAAGCATGTTCAAAAGCACATCCTAATCTGGCTGACGGTGTCTGAGCGACACCGTCACCATTTTAGTGCTTTTCCGCCGCGGTTGTAAGCCAGCCGCGGCGGAAAAGCTGCGGACCGAAACCATGACCCACCAGCCATCCTAATGTGGCGGTGGGTCCTGGTGGGTCCGCAGAGGATTTTCCGCATCCTCCGGGCCGGCGGTGGCTTCCGCCGGCCCGGAGGATGCGGAAAATCCTCCATCGTAATGACCCCCAATGTACTATTCTCTTAGGGCCAGATGCATCAAGCATCCATTTTGCGATTCCTAAATAGCGATTTTTTGCGAATCGCTATTTAGAAAGCGCAAAATGGAAAGTATGTACAAAATCGCTATTTTTTTGCGATTCCTTATTATTCTTTATTTGCGAATTCGCAAATAAAGAATAATTTCCAATGCATTTCTATGGGCCAGGAGGCCCATAGGAATGATAGTGCAATCATTCTCAAATTGCGAATTCGCAATTAGCTAATCGCAATTTGAGAATTATTCCAAGGGTGCAGGGGTGTCTCAAAGACACCCTGCTGCACCCTTGAAATTTACATGTGTGTGCATGTGGCACACATACATGCCCTATGGCCTTGTATGTGTGTCACATGCCACCCTCACAAATGCCAAATAGGGCATTTTTAAAAGAAATCGCAAATTAGCACCAACTACAAGTTGGTGTTAATTTGCGATTTCTTAACACAATTTCGCAATTCCAAATAGTTACATACATATCATTTAAGGAATCGCAAAAATAGCGATTCCTTAAATGCTATGGCATAATAAGGAATCGCAATTATTTGCGATTCCTTAAATTGCGATTATTTGATACATAGCAAATCATGCAAAAATGCCGTTTGCGAGTTGCAAAGGCCGAAATTCTGCGAATTTTGGCCTTTGCGAGTCGCAAAAGCCTTGATACATCTGGCCCTTAGTGCGAAGTGCACCCTTGTTTCCATAATGGGCATGAGGATGCATTTTTCACTAAGAAAAATGACAAAATGCTAGAGGACACGAAGAGCAGTAGCCAGCAGCCACCCACTGTCTCTTACCCCCAGATGCATCAAGCATCCATTTTGCGATTCCTTATTAGCGTAAAATAAGGAATCGCTAATAAGGAAAAGCAAAATGCTATGCAAGAAGAACTCGCCTAAAAAATTGCGATTTCTTAAAATTCCTTAATTGCGACTCGCAAATTGCACTCACAATTAAGGAATACCTCCCCATTCATTCCTATGGGCCTAGAGGCCCATAGGAATGAATGGGAAGACAATCTCAATTTGCGATTCTCAATTAGAGAATCGCAAATTGAGATTGCAATTTCAAGGGTGCCAGGGTGTCAAAAGAACACCCTGTTGCACCCCTGAAATCTGCCTATGAGTACATCTTGCACACACACATGCCGTTGGGGCATGTGTGTGTGCAAGATGGAACTTTGAAAAATGCACTTTAGTGCATTTTTCAAAGTTTTTGCATATTACCATGAAGTTCAACTTCATGGTAATTTGCTCCCCCTATTAGCAAAATCGCTAATTTTTTTACTTTGATGCATTGCATTTAAGGAATCTCAATTTGAGATTCCTTAAATGCAATTGCAATTTCTTAAATTGCGATTTTTGCATTTGGGATGATGCATCCCATATGCAAAAATACTGGTCGCAAAGGGGCAGATTCTGAGAATCTGCCTGTTTGCAACCGTTTTTTACTTTGATGCATCTGGACCTTAGTACGTTGTTCCTGTGCTCCTGTAGTAGATTTTCCGACCTAAATTACTCAAACTAGTGTAATCATATAGGTTTGGGAATTCTGCATCACAAGAGTAATGCATAATTACTGAAATTGCTCAGATTACTCAGGTTTACTTGTAATTTCGCCCAGTTTATTAAAAAGTCTCATCCATTTTTTAATTCTTTGATTCCTCCTTCCCATATGGTCATCAAAATATCTTAACCATGACATAATGTGCCTTTAACACTTTTCCAAATTCTGTCCCAGTTCACTTTGTGTTCCCCAAAATGTATCTTCAGATTCACAAATGTAGGTGCCACAAAGGAACACATTAGGAACTCCATATTTCTACAAAAAACACTTGCCATCAAAAAGAACGAATTTCTTAGATAAAGCCAATTGCATCATTTCAAAACACATCTGTACTGTGAACACGATGGAGTGGGTCTATCCTCTCAAAAGTATTCTATTGTTCTCAAATCACACAACTGTGTGAAATGATACATAAACGATACAAGTCAATACTTTTCTTTACAAGGCAACTCATTAAGCCTATTGAGCTCGTACCTGGCATCCCGGACATATGTGCGTGGACTTTTAACATATGGGAAAAAAAAATAACATATAGAGCTAAATTGCCTATTAAACTGCCAATGCTCGCCACAATTGGCTTCCAGGTGGCTTATGTAATGAAGTATGCACTCATGGAAGAAGGTAAAATGTAAATGTGACAGGATGATTTACTCTCACATATTCTAGATCTGATGACAAAAACTCTGCATCAAACCGCTTCATCGGGCGAACAAAGCAAGCGCAAGCAGATGATGGAGGCAAACACACAGAGATCATGGACGGAGCGCTGAAACTTTTCAGACACTCACCCACAGTCACAGATCTGGGTTGAATCCATCATCATTCTTTAGCTCACTTCGCCACCTCAGTTCAGACCCAGCTATATGCAAATCAGTCTTGACCCTGTGCCTCATGGGAACAGTCCAGCTCGGACTGCTAAGCCAGGTCTTCCCTGAACCGGAAACAAGCATCCTGGACCGGTTTCTGGGTAACACCCTTCATCAGCCAGGCTAGCTTGAATCCAGTCGCAAAGTGAGCAAGGGACCCACGTCTGAGCATACCCTGCCAATTTAAGGCGAACAAAGCAAACACAAGGAGATGATGGACAGAGCACAGGAACTTTTCAGACACTCACCCCGAGTCACAGATCTGGGTTGCATCCATCATCATTCTTTAGCTCACTTCGCCACCTTAGTTCAAACCCAGCTATATGCAAATCAAATCAGTCTTGAACCTGTGCCTCATGGCAACAGTCCAGCCCGAACTGCCAAGCCAGGTCTTCCCTGAACCAGAAACAAGCATCCTGGGACCGGTTTCTGGGTAACACCTTTCATCAGCCAGGCTAGCTTGAATCCAGTGGCAAAGTGAGCAAGGGACCCACGTCTGGGCATACCCTGCCAACTTAGGGTGGACAAAGCAAACACAAGGAGATGATGGACGGAGTGCTGAAACTTTTCAGACACTCACCCCCGGTCACAGGTCTGAGTTGAATCCATCATCATTCTTTCGCTCACTTCTCCACCTCAGTTCAGACCCCTAAAAGGTCCTAGGATGCTTGTTTCCAGTTGGGGCTGGACTGTTCACATTGGGCGCAGGGTCAAGATGGATTTGCATATGGCTGGGTCCAAAATGGAATAACATGGTGAGCAAAAAAACTATGGATTTAGGCCCAAGTCCCTGTACTGGGGTGAATATATGAAATTGCTCTGCATTCTGTCCATCAACTGTTCTTTTTTGATTTGTCAAACCGCTTCATCAACATTTCATATATTGACAAGTCAAATCTCGTTTGAGTTGCACATAGCTATGGAGATCATTAATGTGTTGGTCACCTTCGACCAAATATAACTTAACATCCAAAATGACAATATTTCCACCTTTATTCGTGGGCTTTATGACAATATTCAGATCATTCTTAAGGGTTAGAAAACCAACCCATTATTGTTTAGTTAAATAGGGCTTAATCCTGTTATCTGAGCATGTGTCTAAATCATGCATAATCAATGTTTCAAAAGTCTTGAATTGTCACTTTGAATATTTGGACAAAAGGAGGACTCCCCACTGTCAATCGACTCATTAATTTTGAAACCCTGGTCAGTGAAAACAGTTGCATCAGAATCTAAATCCTTATTATAGACTTCTTAGTCAGACATAAGATATTCAAGTGTTGCTAACTCTTTAATGTCACCTACAGTGAGATTGTCTGTTAAATCTTATGATACAGTGGATGTCCATGCTGTTTGTATATGTTTATTATAAAGAAATAAAAGTGACACTTTGATTATCAAAACAGGCTGCTTATAAAATGTCAGCCGCCCTTATTCTGATAATTGATTGTCAGTAAAGGCACTACACTTTGTTTGCAGTGATACTTTTGACATTACTATTTTGTGCTGGTGACATTAGACTGATACCTCGCTTTCTAACTAATGGTATACCTGCTTCAATGCTCCTCCTGGTACTGCAATCCATTGACATGTGGAGATGATCGCATTTTTCCCTTTCAAGGGTGGACGAACAGTGTAGTACAACTCACTGGTTTGCTTTAACTACTTCACGGAGAACTACTTTATATGATTTTTCCCTCTATACATGTTTCTTCTTTAAATAGACAAGCAGTTTGGGCTGGTCTGTTCCTAGTGGAGCAGGATCAAGACACATTTGTTTATGGCTGGATTCAAACTGAGGTAGTATGGGGCACAAAATAACATTGGACTGGAGTGTGGTCCAAGTAATTACCGGTGGCTGAGATTAATTAAAGCAATCCATCCATAGATTTTGAGCCAATGACAGTCTCGGGTCTTGCAATTCGCAGTGTCAATGACTATCCAACAGCAGCTGCTATAACTTTAAAATCAAGGAAGAAGTATGGGTACCAGATGTGCTACACATGTGTACTAGCTTCACTCTACTATGTAGAACTTTGATTTTGGCATCACCATGGCATAAAAGAAAATTTGTGGCAGCTCTTTTTTTTTAACCATGATTTTAATGTTTTACCCTTACATAGAATATCTCATGTAAAAAAATAATTTTTGAAACATTGTAGACAGGTCTTTAAAACCTGCATTACCTCCCTGTCTGATCTGTTTGAAAATGTCATGCTCTTATATTGTTTTAAAATAGTGTAAAAAGTATAATTTCACATCATTTGCTCATGCTTCGTCTATTAAAAAGTACATTCGTGAAAATGAATGTTCCAATTACTTACCGTTAATACTCATTACCGCGATTCATAGTCCTTCTTGTCCCATTCCTGCCTCCAATAGAGAACTCAACATGCCCTCGAAGCAAAGATCCAATTTTTTAGTAACTCTATTATGTCTATGTCCCTATACTTACTCATACTCCACCTCTATGCACCCAAGTCCAATTCATTGGAGGTGCACAAAGAAGGGCGGGAGGGATGTGGACTGAGATGAGGAGGACTATTAAATGGGGTGTTGATACCGCCTCATCTAGTCCTCCTGGTCCTAGTCCATACTTATTGAGGCTATACCAAGCAGTAAGAACAAGCACCAACAATGAATATTGCTGAAAACAATTTGTTAACATCCAAAATTATTGCATTGCCAACATTAAAACAGAGGAGGCAAAATTACAATGAGCAGAGCTCATCAAAGCCAACTTATACTGCCTAACAAAAGTCAGTTGTGAGGACCAAGTTACAGCCCTGAATATCTCTTGTAGGCAGGCTCCTCCAGATTCTGCCCAAGAAGTCGAGACACCTCTAGCAGAGCAACCTTGTATATCAGAGGCAACCGAATGACCAATTGATTTATACACTTGGGTAATTGCCTACCTTACATACCTGCTTGTGGTCTGGGATGTCACCTTCGTTCCTTTACTGGCTGTACCGTACAACACAAACAAATAGTTAGTGGACCTCAAAGCTTTTGTGCTGTCCAAGTATATTGTCAAACACCTATGTATGTCTAGAGAAGAAGGGATACCCGGTTCATCTCCTGAGTGAAAAACTGGGAGGATTTTCCTCTGAAAACGCTTTCAGGAAATATTCCCTTTTGGAATGTACTTAGGGTCTAGCCGAAGGATAATATGGTATGGAAAAATTCTCAAATATGGGTATGATATCAACAAGGCACCCGAATGACCTAATATTCTTGCTAAGGTGACTGCTATGAGAAAAGCCTTTTTTGAAGACAACCAAAGTCGATATGCCTGATATAATGGTTTAAAAAAATGTTGTTGCAGACCTACCAGAAAACTGATAGATCCCAAGTAGGAGCATGGTACAGAGGCAATGGCTTTCTGAGCCTGAAGATCCTCAGTAACCTCCAAACCAATGATAATATTTCTGAAGAATCTTGACTTGGCTTCAATGCTTTTATAGACGCCCATTGGGCAGAGAGTTTACAATGAGAGACCATGCTATAAACATTCCCTTAAAAATGTGAGATTTTGAAAAGGATCGATAGATACAGCATTCCAAACTATAGCAACACACCACCTCTAAAAAGAGGTACAATATCTCCTAAAAGGAGACCTTGAGGCCAAGAGATCGCCAATGTGTCCACTGCCAAGTCTGTGGACACCACGGCCCCATGCAAAAATTGGTAGAACTGCATTAAGTGGTGATGTAAATAGATCTATCCAGAGGCGATATATTACTGATGACGTCAGGTTGCGGCTGAGGGTGTCTGCACAAAAATGTAATTGCCCCTGAATGTACACTGCTGACAAGGCTAGCACATGCATCTCGGCCCAGGCAAAATACAGCTACCCACCTGGTTGAGGAGTTTTATATTTTTGCCTCCATGACAATTGACATATCACTGTGCTGCCTGATTGTCTCTCCTGATCACAACATGTTTCCCTTTCAATTGTGCAGAGAATTACTAGAGTGTTCTCCACACTTTGGACAATTTGCTCCAATTGGACAAGTGCTTGCTCTCCTCTTATGACCAGGAAGTTTTCACTTCCTGATCTCCAAGAGTTGACCCCCAACCCTAAAGATTGGTCTCTGTTGACATATGAATGGGAGCTGGAATGATTAGTGTGACACCCTTGGACAGACAATTATCAACCAACCACCACTAAAAGTTCTGTCATATCTTGCTAGTTGCTTGTAGTGCTGTAAATCCAGGAATCAAAATTGCAGCAAAAGATTGACTAATGGCTTCAAATGGTAGCGATTCCATGGAACCACAGGTGTTGCAGCAGCCATCAAGCCCTAGATCCCAAGCCATGCTCTGACATTTGACTGAAAAGGTGGTTTAGAATTGCTGAAGGCTCAAGAGACTTGTCTGGGAAGGAACACCCATCCCAACCGAGAGTTGAAGCGTTCACCAATAAAGACCCAGTCCTGTGATGGTTGTAGCTGTGAGTTCTCGAAGTTAATGGGGAAACCCAGTTCACAGTCTCAATTGCCTTTAAAAAAGAGCTAGCAACCAATCATCAATATATGGGACAATATTAACTCCTTCAAGCTGAAGATGTGTGATGCCCAGAGCTGATTCCTTAGTGTACACTCTAGGAGAAGTAACCAGACCAATGGGAGAGCTTGGAAATTGAAATGTTGACTTCCCACAGCAAACCTCAGGACACATTGACTGTCCGGATGGATTGAGACATGAAAGTTTGTTGCAAGAATGTTATGTTATATTGAAGATATTTTGTAGTAAGCATAGGCTGTGGAAGCAGGAGATTTGTACTACGTTGACTTGCTCTGTCATGTTGAGCTTGTTGCCTAGCATGATCCCTATATTTCTTTCCTGTTCTGTTTGTCTAGGTCCTAAGTCTGACAGCCACCAGGTGGAGTTCTAGTGGGAGGTCTTGTTGCCGAAGACCGGTACTTCGATCTTCTCAGAGTTGTGCTGCAGGCAGTTGTTTCTCATACAGTCTGCTATCATGGTCTTAGAGTTGGCGAAGTTGGTTTTGGTTGTGGTTATCTTGTCTGTCAAGGATGAGTTGGGTGTCATTAGTGTAGGTGATGACTGTAATGTCTTGTGATCGGATGATGTTGGCAAGCCATGTCATGTATATGTTGAAAAGAGTGGGGCTGAGGGATGATCCATGTGGGACTCTGCATATCAATTTCTTGGTCTCAGATGTGAAGGGTGGCACCCTGAACCTTTGAGTTCTTGCTGTGGGGAAGGACCAGATCAATTTGAGAGTGGATATTTGTAAGCTAATTTTGTGGAGCCTTCTGATGTGGATGTAATGGAAGACAGTGTTGAAACCGCTGCGAAGTCCACAGAATGAGGGCTGATGTTTCTCCTTGGTCTAGGATGATTTGCATGTCATCGGTGGCCATGAAGAGTGTTGTGGCAGTGCTGTGGTTGTTTCTGATTCCTTACTGAGTGTTGTCTAGAAGATGGTGAAGTTCAAGGTGGGTTGTGAGTTGCTTGTTGATTCACTTCTCAATCACTTTGGATTGATAGGGGAATAGAGAGATGGGTCGGTAGTTGCTCAGTTGGTTTGAGTTGGCTGTGGACTTCTTCAGGAGTGCGTTGATTTCTAAAAGTTTCCATTCATCCAGGAAAGTGGCAGACGTGATGGAGGTGTGGATGGTGTGGGTCAGGGTGGTGCTGATGGGTGATGTTCCCAGGTTGTAGATGTAGTGGGGGCATGGGTCCATTGGCGCCCGTGAATGGATGGTCTGCATGATTGCCACTGAGTCATTTCTGGTGAGGGATGTCAATTCAGTCAGGTGGCCATCTCAGATGGTGATGGGTAGGTTATCATTGAGTTCTCTGGGATTGGGTTGTGTTGCAGGGATTCTGTGCAACCACAGAACCATGCGTTGGATTGCAGGCACGCGGTAGGTAGGGACTGAGTCCTCATCCCACCTCAGCACCCCTAAGCAAAGAGCCAACTAACTATTGTGCCTCACTTACCTTCCGACTCAGCCCCAAAGACACAAGTGATAAGGCACCCCTGAACACAACACTCCAGACTCTCTCAGGAATCGTGGTTGCAAGATACTCCCTTTTGCTCCCACTATTGTATTTGTCCACAACAAGATCTGACAGAGACACAAGCAAGTTTAAAATGTTTATTTTACCTAACATGCTCTATTATGCAGTATACGTGCCACAATAAGCAGAAAAATGCATATCACAAATATGGTCAGTATAGCAATTAGCCCGTAAATCATAAATGGTGCTGTTATTATATACAACAGAGTAGCCTAACCTCCCTCCCCATGTACAGAAGCAAGATGGTTATATATTAGAAATCTCTGGGTTGATCTACATCACAGGTGCCTGTATGCTCTTTTCCCTGAAAGGTCCCTCTCCAATTGTTAGCTACCTATCCGTGTATCCCAATAAGACCAAAGTGTGTATTCCCAAACAACAGCTGAATCTGCATGTTGACCCATAGCACGGAAGGAACATCGGACCGACAGCTCAACATTGGCTTAATCTTTGGACTCAGGTTTTTTTGGGATCCAATCCACCAGCTTAAGCCATACTTTCTCTTTCCTACTAGAATCACACAATAAGTCCTGTTTGCTTACACTTTTTTGGCATTCCAGGAAGTGGGGTGCAACGTTTGCCTTCCATGAGTTACAAATCTCTCTTCTTCCTAAAAGAATTACATTAAAAAAATCTTGCATCTAATCTACTAACATTGTTATTGTTGTCATGCCAAATTCTAAAAAAGACCAGGACAGGACTGACCCTCACAGTAAAACCTATAACTTCTGTTAAAAATTGGCGCACCTCAGACCAAAACTTATCAAATTCTGGGCACGTTAGACACATATGAAGATCATCAGCTACAGAGTCCTTGCATCTTGGGCATTCAGAGTGTGTCCCCCCAAAAATGTTCTTATCTCGCCGGGGACCAATATACCCTATATGCGGTGAAGAGCTGATTACGTTTTAAATAGGTAGGTTTTGCAGTTTCGCTCAGCAATGCAAAGGAGGCCATCCACGTGTCCCTCAAATCAATATTCAAAATTCCCTCCCCCCAGAGCCTCTGAATATCTCTATCTAAATCGTCTTCTGCAGTAATCAGCGATTGATACTACAAAGCTACCTCCTTCTTAACGACACTCGTTTTTAGCGCTTGAACTAACCAGGTATCATCCTCCTCTTCATTCCAGTCTTGAACCCCCAACACGCAGAGAGCTGATAATATTTAAACCTGGTTAGTTTACCCCCTGCAATTAAATTCAGAGTTTCCCAACCAACTAAGTCGGTTTCCGACTTCAAATCCCCCAACAACAGATACCAGAAACCTTCAAAGGGAGACTAAGTGAACCATGCAGGCACGCGGGGGTCCCTGGGGATTCCCAAATCGGGGCCCTAGGTGAATAATTTGGGATTCCTGACTTTTTCCAAATATGGACCCATCCTTTCAAAGCCCTCAATAGGATCTTCAATCTTACTTTTTTGAAGAACTTTGGGTCTCCAAATTTGAACATAAATTGATCTTGGTCCTCCCTTAGTTCCCCAAGCATTGCCCCATACAGAGTACCTATAGCAGAATTGTCGGCCCTTTTTAAAAGCATCTTACAATTCTTGAAAAAAAGCATACCCATACGTAGTCAGATCCGCTCAAGGTAGCCCCCCCTTCTCCAGTCTCCACCTTAATCTCTACCAAGATATGCGTGGGCCCTTAGAAGCCCAAATAAAGCTTCCTAGCCTTCCTTGGAGTTTAGCAATTCCTTTTCTATCAAATAATAATGGTATAGAATTAAAAAGAAATATCATTTGGGGTAAAATAATCATTTTAATGAGATTTACCCTACCGTACAAATTTAGAGAGAGATTTGCCCATCTAACCAGCAGTTTCTCAACTTCTTGGCTAATCTTTTTCCAGTTTACCTTAGTAACTTCGGCCAATTTCTGAATAATTATAACACCAAGGTATCGCATATTCGATTTTGCCTGTGGTTGTTGTTCTGGTTAGTTCCATTCCATAATTTCGGTCTTATTTGTGCTCACTCTGTATCCTGAAACCCTCCCAAATGCTTCGGCTTTGGATATTAGTATGGGAATAGACATTTGTGGATTCAGGGTATAGCATAAAAGGTTGTCTGCATATAGAGCTAACTTAGCCTCAAAATTGCCATATCTAAAAGGAATAATGGCATGATCTTGTCTGATCCATATCGCTAATGGTTCGATGTACATATTAAATAAAAGCGGAGACAGGGGACATCCCTGTCTAGTTCCGCGTAGTATATTAACCAAATCGATTAGCTCCCCATTTACCAACACCCTTGCACTTGGTGAATGATACAAGAGTTGAACGGCCTTTATTAAATTAGGAGGAAAATCAAATCTCTTTAAGACTTCCCACAGATATGGCCAGTGAATCTGGTCAAAAGCCTTTGCGGCATCTACTGCCACCAGCGTTACAGGAAGACTGTAGGTTTCCGCTAGGTCTACTATTCCCAGTGCTCATTAAGTTTTCTTTCAGGAATAAAACCTTTCTGGTCTTTATGTATTATGCCCTTAATGATCTTTGCGATTCTGGCGGCAACAATACCCGCAAATACCTTATAATCCGTTTTTAACAGAGATATAGGCTTATAAGAATCGAAGGAGAGGGGGTCCTTATTAGGTTTCAGTATCAATGCCACTGTTGCCTCAGCCCAGCTTAAAGGAGGATCTACCCCATCTATTAATGTTATGTTAAAAAGCTCCTTAAGCTCTGGTTCTACCTCATCCAAGAGGTTAAGACAGATCTCGATTGGGAGGCCATCTTGCCCTGCAGCTTTCCCTCAGGCCATTTTCCTAAACTGTTGTTGAATCTCCTCTTCTGTTATCTCGACTGATAGGGTCACCTTCTGGTCTTCGCTCAGTTTCGGGAGTTCGATATCCCTAAAGATACCTTTGATGTTAGCTCTCCCAGGAAAAGTGTCTTCTTTATACAATTTACACATATGTCTAGAAACCTCCAGCCCAATTTTGACATTAGTGTCCAATATATCTCCTGTCATATGATCTCTAAGGCATTTTATTTGATTACGAGCCCTATCGGCCTTTGCTTTCCATGCCAACAAAGCGCCACTTTTCTCACCATAAGGGTAATTCTGCAGTTTACTAACCTTCCATCTATCTGTTAGTGTCTTATCCAGAGCTCCTTTATATTCTGCTTGCAGTTCTAGTTATTTCGTAAGAGAGGCCACGTTGCTGGAGCTCTCAATGGAAGCTTTTTGTACCTCTTGCTCTTTATTCCTGATGATTTCCAAAAGGCTTTCTTCTTGGCGCCTCGTGCTACATTGTTTACCCACCATGATACCAGTACCTATAGATCTTAAAAAGGCCTTAAAAGAATCCCAAATAGTTTGAGGTTTAGCCGACCCACTATAGGCTTCATGAAAGATCACAGCCTCTTCTTTCATTTTGTGAATTGCCCCCTCATCTAACAAAATCGTCCTGTCCAGAGTCCACCTGGTTATACCCCTCTTATTTGGAGTTTTCAGTGATAGGAGGACAACTGAATGATCCGAAAGTATAGCAGGTACATGCTTGATCAATTCAACCCCTGATTCCAACTCATAATCTAATAAAAAATAGTCAATCTGGGAATGGTGACCATACTTTTTGCTAAAGAAGGTGACATCTCTCTTATCTGCCATCTCATGTCGACAAATATCGATTATGATTAACTTACTTTCCATAGTTTTAAGTACTGCCATGGTTTTTAGTACAGTAATATATTTGACTTTGGAGGTTCTAGCCAAACATTTATTTAGCACTAAATTAAAATCCCCTCCAATTACCACTGTGGTATTAGATGTCAGTAAACATGATTCCAATTTGGTTAGTGCATCGGGGCTATTCTCATTGGGCCCATAATAACTGACAACAATTACAGATGTTCCTTGTACTCTTATCTTAACTAGGGCCCACCTCCCAGAAGAATCTGTCTGATGACTTTCCACTGTAATACCCACATTATTTCTTATGAGAATGGCCACCTCCCCTAGTGTTACTACTTTGATCAGAACAAACGTTATTTTGAACCCAGGACCATTTTTTAAAGGCGTTCACACATTCATGTTTTGTTAAGTGCGTCTCTTGCAGTAATATAACATTGGCCTCAGTTCTCTTCAAAAATTCTATTACTCGAGCTAACTTCTTTGTAGACCTCAGACCATTTACATTCCAGGATACAAAGTGCACTAAATTCTTCATCATCTGTCTAACTTTGGAACCCTCCCAGCCCCTTCTAAATCAATCTTATGTTGAGCAACCGTTTGTATGCATACACAAATCACAAAATCCACATAGGCTAATATGAATCACCAATCAGATAGCAGAAAGAGGACAATATGTTTTATTTTTCTCCCACATGCTCCCAACCACCCGGGACCCACCCACCAACCCCCCTGGGGAACCCCCCACCCTATCTCTAAGGCAAAAAAGCCTTTGAGGTCTCGCTGTGCAGAAGAGAGAGAAAGAATCAATAGTAAAAATATAAGACAAAAAAGGAAAAATCATGTGTGTTATGTGTTCCTATACATTAGGTGTCCATAGTGTATCTCTTACGAGTATTGTGCCGTACTATTCAACTGAATGAGCTCTCTATATACATCTATATACATATTCTATCCCTATTTTGGGCTTCCCATCTGTTTTACCAAGCCGTCAACCTCCATGGGGTCTCTGATAACATGCATTTTGTTTTGTCCCATTATATTCAGCATGGCAGGAAATTTCATTTGAACTTGGGCCCCCCTGGAGCGTAACTCATTAATTTTTGAGCCAAGCTCCCATTTTCTCTGAGAGGTCCTTTTACCCAGGTCAGAGCGCATTTGATAGGTGACATCCTCATATTTTAGCTCTCGTTCCTTCAACGCCCTCCCCAACAACAACTCCTTGATTGAAAAGGTTAGGAAGTTTATTAAGATTCTTCTTGGGGCCTTTCTCCCTGGGTGAAGTCTGTAAGGGTCTCTATGAGCACTTTGAAGTTCTTTTCCCCAACCGATATTGCTCCTATGGGGAACAGATCTCCCAAAAGTTTACATAGAAAGCCTTTAATATCCGGGCCTTCTGCATTTTCAGAGACCCCCAAAATACGGAGATTGTTTCGTATAGCATGGAGTTCCAGCCTTTCCAGATTCTCCTGTAGGGTCTTATTTTCCTCTCTAAGGTCCGCTATTTCCTTAGAATTTCCTGCAATGGCCTCGCCCAGCACCTACACATCCTCCTCCAGTGCTGCCATGCACAGAACGATCCCGTCAACCTTTTGTTCAAGGATCCCACATTTTTCCTGTATGCCCGTCTGATTTTGTTCTGAGGTTTCAAACCTGGACAGCATGTCCTGTCTTAAACTGAGTAAGAGATCTGTCACCTGAATTGCCATGGGGGATCCCTCCAAAGCACCATAGTCCGTCCTCACGCCTTCTTCATTGGCTCCCAAGAACCCCTTCCTGCTAGGGCCCTCCTCTTGAACAAGTTGTAGTATAGGCATAGGTATAGGCGCAAGCATAGGCGTAAGCGTAGACGCAAAGGGGGCTTGCAAAGGGGTACTCAGAACCCCGGGGGTACTAGATATAATTTCTTTAAAGCTCTCTGCCACAATCTCTGTGAGAGGAGAAAAGTGATTCTCCAACCTCAATGGCTCACTCAGATCTTTTTGTCCTGCCTGTGAAACTGGGGCGCTTGTCTCATCCCCTGCGTCATCAGGAGACTTCTCGGTCCTTACTCAACCAGCCACATGCTCCATGATTTTAAAATATGACCTGAGAGAAGGTGGCGGTTTAGACAATAAAGCTGCTTATTTTTTACACTTTCTGATTCTACCTCCTTTAGGGAGTATCTTAAAGAGGTTACAGCTTGGGGCGTGTTTACTTGATTTCTGATAGGACTCTTCTTTTCTGGGACAGAACGCAAAAGGTATCTACTCCTTCCAGTTGAGGAAAGCTGTACACCCTTACGGGCCACCTCACAGGCCCCAGAATTCCCAGGGCAGCTGAAGGTGTACATTGTTCCAGTTCCCGTTCTTGCGCTATAGTGGACCCCCAGTCTCTTTATTCCCTCTGCTCTCCCAGTACTCCAGACATTGAGAGGTAAGTCCCGTGGTGCAGGGTTCTTCTCCATCCACTCCTGGATTAAGGTAGAATCAGAGACCTGCTCATGCGGTATTTCTGTAGGGGATGAGGCTCCCGGAGCTCCCCAGACAGCCCATCTTACAGACCCCCTTATCCAGATCCTTTCAACATCCTGTATTTGCCATAATCGCTCTCCAGAGAAATTGCAGACAAAAGGAACACAAGTCTTCCTCTCCGCCCCTCTATAGATACAATGTAGCCTTATTGAAATCTGCCGAGCGGACCTCTCAAAAGCAGCCGCCCGGACCCAGCTTCCTTTGGGGGCAGAGTCATGTCCTGCGACTGGGATCAGACGAACGCCGAGACCCACACAGGGGATGACAAACACAAGAAATTATAGCTTAACTGTCCCAAACGTTGAGAAACGAAATACTCTGCGCTGGCGCCACCTTGCCTTACTGTATTCCAGCATAATCTGAACAATTCTCTCTCCTACCGCTCGGCGATCCCCCCGACCGAGGTTTAGCCAGACAGCATGTTCCCCATCCACGTGACCCAAGCTCGTATAGTAAAGTGTGAAAAGCAGCATGCAGACTGCAGAGTGCTCATGCTAACTTTAGGAAGACAGCAATGTCCCCACGGTCCATGTGACAGTTGGTGTGCGAAGTTGCTGTATTCTGGTTGGCTAGGGCATGCGCCTAAGTCAGGCAGAAACAACCATTCTAGTCAGGGCAAGGGAGTTACACTATGAAGATACCCCATGCTCACCCCCTTGGTAGCTTGGCAGAGCAGTCAGGCTTATTATCCCAGAGGCAATGTGTAAAGCGTTTGTGCGACACACACACACAGCAGCGACACACTAGGCACACTACAAAGGAAACTCCAAACAAGGTTATATCAAAAATATCCTTCATATTATCCATAAAACACATTAGAACATAATCATAAATGTACACTGTGCCATCTGGCACTTAGGTATCACTTTGCAGGGGACTATATACATTAAAGGGCCAATCGGGCCACTGTTATTACCATTAGAATCGCACAAGTAGTAAACAATCACTACCAGTAACTACTGGTAAAGGCATTATGCAAAACATAATCAGCAATAGTGCACTGTGGTGAATACATAACACATCCTGCCCCTCTTAGGCATAAATCACCTTAGGCATATATCATAATCAGCAGTACACCACAGTAATACAAGTAAGGTGCACACAGCTCCTTAGGGCCTTGCGCCCCACCAGAACGGAAGGCGATCTCTAGGCCAACTGGCCTTCCTCTCAGGGACCCATTTTGGGCTTCCCCGCATTGCTCTATGTCCCAAGGAACTGCCAATAATGTTACCTCAGATTCATCTATATTCAAAACCATATTGGAATTCAACTCAACATGGGTCCAAGACTTATAGTTCAGTCTAAATCAATCTTTTTGTTGTATTTGTACATCTCAAAACATTGATTTATTTAATTTCACCAAGTTTTCATTTTTAGCATCTAATTCACAAATACAAAATCTTACATTTGATAAAACCATCAACTCACATATTATAGATCATTCCATACAAACTATCACTCGCTCTTGTCAAACATTCACACACATCACTCTTACATTCACAGAACTGAATATCTATTTACAATTCATTTCTGATTTGTCTTTTGCCAGATTTACAACAACCCTAGCAACCAATTGTACAACAATTTCTCTGTTTTTCATCAAATTGTAGCTTTTTTCTATATATTTAATGTTCTTATGGCTCAACAAGAAAAATGGTCTAAGCGTTTCAAACTCCTACTTGCTGTGGAGTACTCATCAGGACCCAAAGGCTGCAAAAAAAGAACAAACCACCTTTTTTAACTTCCAGCCTTTTGTCATAATGCAGTTGGTCTCTACTTTTGTACCTCATATCTTCCTCTTACCTTTTTCAATACAAGCCTGACTTTATTTACCCGACGCTGAACACTGTAAAAAAACGGGTAGAAAACCATAGTCCCACTTGGGACAATCTGATTAAAAGCTCCACAGACATCACTACTTTTCAAAAGTAATACTTACATCAATCACACACATACATACGAACGCTTCGATGTCTCTACATGATGTGGGGTACCTGAAAAATGAATTAGCGGTCATCAGCACAGCCATTCTTGCTATAAACACGCTTAAAGTATGGCTAAACAGTCCGCTAGTTTGGGACTTACTAGTTTCAGTTTGTTGTCCCTTTTGAGACGATCGGTAGATGCGGGCGCTCAGGGCAGACCTGTAAGGCAAAGGAAGGTTTTAGTGCTGGTCTGCTTACAAAAGAAGAAGTGGAGAAGTGTGGCTCAATGATTATAGCAAACAAAACAGGTGATGGACCGAATGTGGATCAATGTCACACATTCATCCCAGTCCAAAGATCTGGGCCCAAATCCATCGTTTTTTTGCACTCCACACCACCCTGGGTTAGACAATGGCGATATGCAAATCAGCTCTGACCCTGTGCCCCATGGGAACAGTCCAGTCCGAACTACAAAAGCCATGTCCTTCCCAGAACGGAATCAAGCATCCGAGGACCGGACCGGTTTCGAGGTAACACCTCTCATCAGCCCGGCTAGCTTGACTCCAGTGGTGTGGAGTGCCTGGGACCCACGTCTGGGCATCCCCAGCGCACTTAGGGCGGCAATTGCAAACAAAACAGGTGATGGACCGAATGTGGATCAATGTCACACATTCATCCCAGTCCAAAGATCTGGGCCCAAATCCATCGTTTTTTTGCACTCCACACCACCCTGGGTTAGACAATGGCGATATGCAAATCAGCTCTGACCCTGTGCCCCATGGGAACAGTCCAGTCCGAACTACAAAAGCCATGTCCTTCCCAGAACGGAATCAAGCATCCGAGGACCGGACCGGTTTCGAGGTAACACCTCTCATCAGCCCGGCTAGCTTGACTCCAGTGGTGTGGAGTGCCTGGGACCCACGTCTGGGCATCCCCAGCGCACTTAGGGCGGCAATTGCAAACAAAACAGGTGATGGACCGAATGTGGATCAATGTCACACATTCATCCCAGTCCAAAGATCTGGGCCCAAATCCATCGTTTTTTTGCACTCCACACCACCCTGGGTTAGACAATGGCGATATGTAAATCAGCTCTGACCCTGTGCCCCATGGGAACGATATGGCTGTGTAGTTCGGACTGGACTGTTCCCATGGGGCACAGGGTCAGAGCTGATTTGCATGAAGCCATTATCTAACCCAGGGTGGTGTGGAGTGCAAAAAACGATGGATTTAGGCCCAGATCCTTGTACTGGGGTGAATGTAAGACATTGATCTACATTCTGTCCATCAAATTGTTTTTTGTAATTTTCTCCCTGAGTGTACTGGGGTAGCTCAGACGTGGGTCCCAGAGCCTCCACACCACTGGAGTCAAGCTAGCCGGGCTGATGAGAGGTGTTACCTCGAAACCGGTCCGGTCCTCGGATGCTTGATTCCGGTCTGGGAAAGATATGGCTGTGTAGTTCGGACTGGACTGTTCCCATGGGGCACAGGGTCAGAGCTGATTTGCATGAAGCCATTATCTAACCCAGGGTGGTGTGGAGTGCAAAAAACGATGGATTTAGGCCCAGATCCTTGTACTGGGGTGAATGTAAGATATTGATCTACATTCTGTCCATCAAATTGTTTTTTGTAATTTTCTCCCTGAGTGTACTGGGGTAGCTCAGACGTGGGTCCCAGAGCCTCCACACCACTGGAGTCAAGCTAGCCGGGCTAATGAGAGGTGTTACCTCGAAACCGGTCCGGTCCTCGGATGCTTGATTCCTGTCTGGGAAAGATATGGCTGTGTAGTTCGGACTGGACTGTTCCCATGGGGCACAGGGTCAGAGCTGATTTGCATGAAGCCATTATCTAACCCAGGGTGGTGTGGAGTGCAAAAAACGATGGATTTAGGCCCAGATCCTTGTACTGGGGTGAATGTAAGACATTGATCTACATTCTGTCCATCAAATTGTTTTTTGTAATTTTCTCAATGATTATAGCGGCAGACCCTGATGCAGAAGTCTAGCCTGGGAACAGAGTTCAATTCCCCGCCTCGGCGGGTCTTGGGCTCAAAAATTCCACGGACCTGATAATTCTCGCCTCGGTGCCTATTCCAATCATGGAGTCACACTCTGCAACTCTGGGCAATAGCTTGCTTAATCTCCACAACGACCCCCACAATGCTAAGGATGCCTGGCCTCCACCTTGGGGGTGCCCAGGAGTGGATGCCTCACAGGGAAAGCCAGGATGGGTTCCACAGCGGTATTTGTACAAGCGCCTTGAGACCCTTGCGGGTGAGTAGTGCGCTATACAAGTATCAATTTACATTACAGTGGTTCCTAAAAATACAACAGTGGCGGGGGAATTGTATGTATCTGTGTGATTGATGTAAGTATTACTTTTGAAAGTAGTGATGGTTGTGGAGCTACTAATCAGATTGTCCCAAGTGGTGACTATGGTTTTCTACCCGTTTTGTTACAGTAATTAGCGTCAGGTAAATAAAGTCAGGCTTATATTGAAAAAGGTAAGAGGAAGATATGAGGTACAAAAGTGGAGAGTAAAAGCATTATGACAAAAGGCTAGAGGTTAAAAAAGGTGGTTTGTTCTTTTTTTGCAGCCTTTGGGTCCTGATGAGAACTCCACAGCAAGTAGGAGTTCGAACGCGTAGACCATTTTTCTTGTTGAGCCATAATAACATTAAATATATAGAAAAAAGCTCCAATTTGATGACAACAGACAAATTGTTGTACAATTGGTTGCTATGGTTGTTGTAAATCTGGCAAAAGGCAAATCAGACATGAATTGTAAATAGATATTCGGTGCTGTGAATGTAAGAGTGATGTGTGTGAATGTTTGACAAGAGCAAGTGGTAGTTTGTATGGAATGATCTATAATATGTGATTTGATGGTTTTATCAAATGTAAGATTTTGTATTTGTGAATTAGATGCTAAAAATGAAAACTTGGTGAAATTAAATAAATCAATGTTTTGAGATGTACAAATAAAACAAAAAGATTGATTCAGACTGAACTATGAGTCTTGGACCCATGTTGAGTTGAATTCCAATATGGTTTTGAATATAAATGAATCTGAGGTAATAATATTGGCAGTTGTTTAGTTTAATATTGGTCAGTTGCTTGGCCTTACTGTTGGGAGCCCAATCCCAGTGGTGTTATTTGTTGTCTATGTCTCAAGGGTCAGGGCTCTATGAGCATGTTGCTTCCACCGGCCCGCACTCTCATGGGTGTGAGGGTGCAACTCAACCTTGGTTCTCATATGCCCAAAAAGAAAAGAAATGCTCCCTTCGTTTCAGCTGCCTGCAATCTGGCGACGCAGCTGTGCATATAAATCAGCACCAACCGTGTGCTGCGTCAGCCCCACTCACCGAGGCTGTCCTTTCCTCTGGCATTACACGCGGGACGTCAGTACGGAGCGTAGTCTCAGTCAACCCTGTCTCCTTCTTGGCGCCACACGCAGGGCTTTCCTCAGTGCTACGGGAGCCCCGCCTTTGTTCAAGCACAGGATTTCCTGACTTCCCCTTTCCGGCTGTCTCCACTAGGAATCACGCGGGGCTGTCATCTCTTCCTGGGAGCCCCACTAGTGTTTTTTTTCTTGGTGCCTCTTATTTGCTGGTGATAGCTTCTGAGTGAAGCCTTGTAGGTAGTTATGTTAGTGGTGTTGTGGCGGTTCTCCATTTCCTTTCTAGCTGCTTACAGGGTTGTTTGGCTTTTCAAAGGTCTTCTGTGTATCATCTGGTCTACTTGTTTGAGCTACTATGCTTTTTGGGGTTGATGGGCGTGAGGGAGTCCGCACAGCTCTTCATCCAGTTGTTGAAGTTCTTGATGCCCTTGTCAAAGTTGTCTCTGGGGCCAGGTTGATCTGTGCAGAGGGAGCTGAGCCAGTCTGCTTCTGTGATTTTGCACCAGCTGTGGCTTTGAATTAGGTCTAGATGGAGCTTGCGGAGTTTTACTCCAGGGAACTTCGCAGAGCTACTGATAAACTCCACAACATTCTGCGAAGTTGTGTGAGCAGGTGGAATATTGCTGGTCGACCCGTAATTGAAGTCCCCTTGGATACTGAGATTAGTTGGGGGCCAAGAACGCCTCCTGTTACCACTAGTAAGTGCCCCACAGTGGGATTGCTGAGACCATTGAGGCTGCGTCCCCTTTTTCAACCCCTCTGCAAATGCTCTGGTGCACAACTGGTTGGGGGAGGAACTCCCCTTGGTTGCTAGGGGACATTGGGGGCCATTTACCCATATTGTCACCACCAGTAAGTCCCCCACAGTGGAAATGCTGAGACCTAGTTAGAAGCCCGTCCCCTTTCTCAACCACTCTGCAAATGCACCTCCTGGTGCACTACTGGTTGGGGGATGTGTCCCCTTGGCTGCTGAGGGTTGTTGGGGGCCAATAACCCCTATTGTTACCACCAGTATGTCCCACACAGCAGGTTTACTGAGACCTCATGAGAGGCCCTGTCCGTTTCTCAACCACTCTGTAAACATGTCTCCTGGCACAATACCAATTGGGGGATGAAGTTTAGGGGTGAGCACGCTGGTAAACTCCACTCTATCATGAATGGCAGAAGTTTTTGCCAAAGTCCAAGTTCCAACCGAAGCGTAGAGTGGCAAAACTCTCAAAACTCTGCCAGTACAGCAGAGTTCAATGCCTACCCCTACTGGAATGCTAAACCTGGTAGGGGTGTTGACTTGAGGTGTGTAGATTTGGAAGTGGATGATGGACTGGTTGCTCGATGTGAGTAATGTGGTGAAGTTGTATTTGATGCTGTCGCTTGTGGCGAAGCTGGGGTCCAGTGTTTGTCCTCTAGTGTGTGTTGGTCCAGGGACACGCAGGGTAAGTCGTGATGTTGCTCAATCTTTCAAGGTGTGATGTGGAGCAGTGGTTTTCAGTCTTCCAGGTGAAAGTTGAGGCCACTGAGAGGAATGTAGGCTCTCGAGGCAATGTTGAGCGGAGCAACGAAGTTGGTGATAAGGTTGGTAAAGGTGGCTCAAGGTCTGGGTGGTCAGAAGATGAGGGCTCTGTTCACGGTAAAGTTTATGGAGATTAGCAGCATGAAGTGCAGGTGTTCCATGAATAGAATGGTGTTCTCTGTGGATGTTGTACATTTGATTTATTCCTAGTAGATCATAGTGAGTCCTCCTCCTGGCTTGTGAAGCTCCTGTTAAGCTATTTTGTAGCCAGCTGGAATTGCCATGGCAATGTTGGGAGCTGATGAGGGGTTTAGCCAGGTCTCTGTGATGAAGAAGATGTCGGGTGCATTGCTACACAGCAGATTCCATATTTCCATTGTGTTTTTGCTGAGTGCTCATGTGTTGAGAAGCATGCATGAGAGTGGGTGTTGATGTGCGTGTTTGCTGTTGCATGTATCATTGGGTGGGTGTATAGGCATTGTAGGTGCTTGTGTGGCACTATAAAAAAAATGTTTGTCAGAAAGGTGCTACAGAGAGATGAGGTGCATTGTTGGTGCCACTGCAACTTTAACCTCCCACCCATTGCCTTGCCTGTGCGGCCAATGACAATACCTATGCAACTACCAACCATAACACTGTACAAGTGTGACTATTTCAAGCCCCCAAAGCTATAAGAATGGCATGGATGTCAGGAGTTTATCGTTTTTAATGTATATTGAATTAATAAACAGCTGTTCTTCTCATCTCTAAATTACACAGACAGAGCCACCACGTGGCAGACGGTCATAGTGCCTGTGTGCACAATTAGGTGCCAGTGCGGAGCACCGGAAACCACCTGCACTAATTAAGCACTGGTGCTGAGGTAACAGGGGAGAGGGACATTTGTTCAAGAAGGTGTGAAAGAACAAAGTAGAGATGTGAAAGATGAATAGAGGGAAAGGAGAGGTGTAAGATGCAAATAGACAACAATTTGAATGGAGAGACTTGAGGTGAATGAGAAGTGCAGATGGGCATGGGAGGTGACGGGGCCAGAGAGGCCATGAGATAAATGCGAGAAACTGTTAGAGATGAGGGCAGTGAAAAGACAGAATGGCAAGAGGTGATTAAGGGTGAAGTGAGAAGCTGAATGGGGAGAGTTCAAAAGTTGTAAAAAGGGGTGAAATAAAATGCCGGCAATATGAGAGAGGGATACGGGGTTGGTAGAGGCGAGATGGATGGATGGAAGGGAGGGGGTGAGAGGAAAGCGGCATGGGTAAATTGCTTAACTCTGCACAAGACCGCCAGGGTTTTAGGGACCCCTGCTGCTCCCGGCCAGGGCCAGGTGAGCTTCCAATGTGGCAGCACATATTCCAGCGGAGTGGAAGGCCCATCACAAAGGTTGACTAGGCATCTTTCTGATGTTAATTGCTGTATTTTGGCTATAAACTGGTAGTGTGTTATTGTGTGCAAAAAATGTCAAAATAATGAAGCAATTCTATCCCAAAATAAAGTGCATCACATAACATTATTTACATTTTCCTCACACACAATTTAGTCAAGCCTTTCGTGTACTTTGGTCCTCACCTGCCTCGTAATTCCAGAAGCCCTGCCTACAGGTTTAGAAATGTTTGTCAGGAGGGGGTCCTTACGACTGAAAATGTTGACAGGGGGGTCTCGGCACCCAAAGGTTTGAAGACCTCTGCTGTACAGGGAGTAAGACCCTTCTTGGGCTTGTACTTCATATCTCAGTTCCTCTCTTATGTGCTTAAGCAACTCAGGCTATTGGAACGCTTGGGCATATTTTCCTTTTTTTGTCAGAGTCCTGTTCATCTTTCCACATTTATGAACCTTTTTGATCTAAGCTCAATCAGGGCTGAGTCCACAGCTTCCTTTATCATGGCTTGGAAAGCTGTCCTCAATTTTTGGAGGATTTTCTCCTCTTCCACACAGTGTGGTTCTTTCAAATTGTGGTATTTTTCAGTTGCTTTTCTACTTTCCATTATGCTTTAGCAGATGAATGCGCTAAACACAGAGTTCTTCCTGCTTTAAGGGTTGCTTTGGTAAGCAGACCCTACTTTTGTGAGATCCTGCTACCAAAGAAATACCATCATCTATCCTCCTCAAAGGTGTGCAGAGAGCTACCGGAAGAGCTGCTGATGGAAGACCAGGACACCCGAACATGGTGAGTTCTCCGTCAGAGACAGGAGTGCCTCAAATGACAAGGAGTGGGAGGAGGAGGGCTAGCTGAGGAGGTAATTCTCTGTGGCCTTTTACCTCCTTCTTAAACTCCCGGTGTGTTAAACAATGCGGCTGTGCTCTTGGAAATGCTTCTTTTTGTGTTTTAAATTAAAATCCCAAAAAGTGATATTCTTCTCAAATTTTCTTCTTTGTTGGCACAGTCCTGGCGTGCTTTGTTGATTTAATTTATAAGAGCCTTAGAATCTCTATCCTCTTTGTGGACCCCTGAAATACTCCATTTCCATTTCCATTTTCCATTTTATTTCACTTGTATAGCGCGTAAATCACCCGAAGGTCTCAGAGCGCTGGCAGCTGACAAGGATCCTTAAAACCCAACAGATTCAGGAGGTCGGGGGGCTCGATAAGCTAGAGCTTAAAAGAGCCAGGTTTTTAGTTGTTTTCGGAATTTCATATGATCTGGCTCTGCTCTCAGTGGGATGGGGAGGGAGTTCCATGCTTCTGGGGCGGTTTTGCTGAAAGCTCTGTCTCCGTTTCTTACTGTTCGGACTCTGGGAACGGAGAGAAAGGCTTTACTGGAGGAGCGTAGCGTCCTGCTTGGGACGTGAGTTTTGAGTTTCTGTTCAAGATAAGCAGGTCCATGTCCATTTACTGCCTTATGGACTAGGCAGCAGAGCTTGAACTTTATACGCTTTTGTACGGGGAGCCAGTGCAATGATCTAAGGCATGCTGCTGAGGAGGTGCGGGGAGGTAGATCTAATACCAGCCTAGCAGCTGTGTTTTGGAGGACCTGCAATCGGTTCAGTATTGTTAGGTTGATGGCCGAGAACAGGGCATTCCCATAGTCCATCCTGTTAACAATAAGTCCCTGGACTAGGGGCATGCGTGCTGAGAGTGGGATCCATTTAAAGATCTTCCTCAGGCTACGCATCTGGCCATAGCTGCTTCCCACTGTTTTTTTTTATGTGTTCAGACATGGTAAGCTTGTTGTCTAGAATTACTCCCAGGTTCCTGACGTATGGCTTAGGGTCGGGGTAGGGGCCAAGGGAGTCTGGCCACCAGTCCGATGACCAGATTTGGTCAGCTTTGCCAAAAAGCATGACTTCGGTCTTCCCTGCGTTCATCATAAGATAGTTTCTAGTCATCCATTCTTGTATATTAGTCATACAGCTTTTGAACCTATTTTTTACGTCATCAGGGTTTTGGTTAATGGTGACGAGAATTTGAGTGTCGTCAGCATAGGATATGGTCCCAAAACCATTTTCTCTGATGATCTTTGCCAAGGGGGAAACATAAACGTTAAAAAGGGTCGGGCTTAGAATAGATCCCTGCGGGACACCTTTATCATTATTGTAGGAGATAGAGGTGTGGGGGCCTAGTTGGACCCTTGATCGCCTGTTTCCAAGGTAGCTTGATATCCATTGGAGAGCGTTGCCTTCAACACCAATCTCAGCAAGACGCTCTAGCAGAACGCGATGCGAGATGGTGTCGAAGGCCGCAGATAGGTCCAATAGAACCAGGATGGCTGACTTTTTTGAGTCCAAGGACAGTCTTATGTTGTCCACGATCTCCAACAGGGCCGTTTCAGTGCTGTGGAATGCCCTGAAACCGGATTGAGATGGATCAAGGAGTTTGTTAGACTCCTGGTGGGCAATAAGCTGTTTGTTAATTAGGGTCTCCATTTCTTTCCCAAAGAGTGGTAAAAGGGAGATGGGCCTATAATTTACAAATTGATCCGGGTCAGCCGTGGGTTTTTTCAGAATGGGCCTAATTATTGCTTCCTTCCAGTGGTTGGGGACAACACAATGCTGTATTGATTGATTGACAATGTTGGTCAAGGTGGGGATCAGAATTGGGGAGATTTTGGATATGACTTGTGGCGAGGCAGGGTCTCCCGTTGCTCCAGATGTCATTTTCAGCAGAGTTTGGTTCACGTCTTTTTCGGTCAGGAGTGAAAACTGTTTCAGCGTGGTGGCGTGGGTATCGAGGGAGTTTTGCCTTGTGCTGTGACGGGTGGTGGCCTCATCCTCTGTCGTTGGTTGGGGAAACCGTTTGTGAATTTCATTTATTATCTCATGAAAGTAGGAGGCTACGGATTCCACCCAGTTCTTGGAATCAGGGGGTGCCTGCTGTGTGCCTGGGGGTGTAGTGAACTCCTTGACAATATTAAACATTTCTCGTTGTGAGTTTTCTGCTAGAGTGATCCTATTGCCTAGATAGACTTTTTTGGCCTCCGCGATGTCCTTCATGTACTGCCTATGAGCCACTTTATATAGTTCCCTGTCTTGGGCGCTTTTTGTCTGTCGCCATTTTCGCTCTGCCATCCTTGTGGAATATTTTATTTGTTTAAGCTCTGGCGTAAACCAGGGAGAATTATTTTTTGGAGGCTTAGAAGTGCGCATAGGTGCTATATCGTCTAGCGCAGTGGTGATAGCCGATTCAAATTTCATTGCAGCTAAACTAGGATTGGTACATTGGGAAATTGAAGGAGGGGAAAAGGATTTGTCAAAAGCTGGCATGGTGATTTTATTCCATGGTCTGCTTTTTTTCACCTTGCCTGGGCGGGTCGCCGGGATCTGAGATCCATTTATTGCGAATTCTATGATAGAATGGTCCGTCCAGAAGACTGAATCAGTCTGTATATTCGTGACCTTTGGGGAGTTTGTACATATAAGGTCAAGAGTGTGTCCAGCTACGTGAGTTGGACCTGTGGGGAGTAGACAGAGTTGTAGAGCTTCTAGGCTGGCGGTTAGGTCTATGGTGCAAGGGTCAGTGGTGAGTTCAAGATGGTAATTTACATCTCCCAGGAGGAGGAAGTTCTCCGTAGTAAGAGCATAGGGTGCTATTGCTTCTACTAATTTCTCAGAGAAATTTGTCTTGGAACCGGGGGGTCTGTAAATGAGAGCTACCTTCCATGCTTCTTTGTTGCTCACAGTCATGGTGGCAATGAGCATTTCACCCCAGCATTCGAGAGAAGAGTCATTTATATAGATTTTTATAGCTGATTTATGAATTATTGCCGTCCCCCCCTTTTTGTTGCCATGGCGGTCGAGTCTATGTATTGTATAGGCCGGGGGAAGGGCTATTGCAATATCTGGCGCGGACGATTCCTGTAGCCAGGTTTCTGTGACAAACAGTATGTCTGATTTAACAGAGTCTAGGAGTACCCAGATTTGTAGAGCGTATTTGGCAATTGATCTTGCATTGCAGTAGAGGCAAACCTGGTTAGGTGGAGTCTTTGGGGCACAAATGGTGTTATGAGGTTTAGGTAGTTTGGTAGAGGCAGGTTTTGGTTGAAGACTAGGGAGCTGGGATATAGAGAGTAAAGGTTTAGCTGGGTTAAGGCTGTGTAGTTCAGTATTCGTATACCTGATGATGTCCATTTCTTGTTGCTGTGTGCGGTGAGAGGCGGGCCGGGAAACAGGGTGACGAGCAGGGTTTCTGGCGTCTGGAGTCGGCCGGGAGCGGACGGGCGCAGACGGGCTTGCCTTTGGCGCGCCTTCGGCGCGCCGTTCCCGGCCTGTTTGGCAAATGGAGTTCTATTTTTCTGATTAAATTGCCTTTTCTTAAAATATATATATGTCCATCTATATTTCTCCCTTTCCTTTGCTCTCTATATCTTTCCTACATTAAATAAGTATTCCAGAACAGTAATATTATTTTGAAGTTGTGATTCCTGACCTGGCTGGATAACATATTGCTCTGTCTGGTTGATTCAAAAGAAAGCAGCATTCCAAGTACCTCCAATTTAACTCTAAATCATTGCTTAAAATCGCACTCATGTTAGTTTGCCCTCACCTGACCATAATTTACCTGTCTTGCAAATAGCTCTGCATTGAATCACAGTTTCAGCAAAGTAACTTCCTCATGATGTCATTTTTAAATGCATTACTCTGCCCACTTTTCATTTCTTGAGTTTATTTAAATTATAGTAAGACTTCCATAAAATGTATTTCTATTTAAGGTTGTGTTCCTCTAATGGCTCTACCTGATAGTTGATTCACTGTCATGCTGTTTTATTCTAAGCTGGCGTTTCAACTTCCCTGATGTCAGACTCGTGTCAACACTAACCTGTAGATATGAATGTTGCCACAGGAAAGATGTGGAACCAGCTAATCTCCTTCTTCGTCCGTAGTATGAGATATGACTACGACTGCGCTCAGAGCTGATGGAATATGGGGGGGGGGGGGGGGCAGGGATAGGGCTTTGAAAGAAGTCTTTACAAGAAACGCCATCAGTTTGTAATCACACAGCTCATGCTTTCAGATGGTGGTTCTCTCAGATATTTGTGCGGTCTCTGATCAGTGACTGCTCTTTTATACTAAACAGAACAAAAGCCCTCTGTTGCTCTCTGCTCTTAAATCAGCTTAAAATACACTCAACTTATTCATTTACATGGATTGTGCATGCATTCTAATATTCTGCAGGAAATTATACAAATATAACATTTACTCAAGTAATGGATGCACTATGGCAAATATTCAACAAATCAATGGCGCGGGACATTTATCTTGTTAGAGCTAAAATAATCATCTGGAGACTGATCTTATTCTGATGTCCTATAGCAGTTGCGTTTGCTCCACAACTTGAGACACCAATTAGAAACAAGCATTTGCAATGCAATAGGTCTCGCATTAATTAAGTTTGAGCTATTGGCATTGCTAAATTTTGCAACACCAAATTGCAACAAAAGTCTATAAGTGTTTGTGTGTGTGTGTTGTTGTGTGTGTGGTTGTGTGTATGGTTGTGTGTCTGTATAGTTGTATGTTTGGTTGTGTGTGTGTTTGTGTGTGTAGTTGTATGTGTGATTGTGTGTATGTGTGTGTATGTGTGCTGTGGGTGTTTTTGTTGTGTGTGTGGTTGTATGTGTCGGTGTGGTGTGAATGTGGTTGCTTGTGTGGTTCTGTATGTATGTGTGTGTGTGTTTCTGTGTGTGTGGTTGTATGTGTGATTGTGTGTATGTGTGTATATGTGTGGGTGTGTGTATGTGTGATTTTGCAGCTGTGGTTGTATATGTGTGTGTGTTGTGTGTTGTTGAGTGTTTTGCGTGTGAGTGGGTGTATGTATGTGTAGTTGTTTGTGTGCTTGTGCGTGGTTGTGTTTGTGTGTGCTTCTGGTTTAGCAACCCTATTTCAAACCATTGCTTAGATAACAACACGTGAGACATGGCGTATGTAGGAGCAGACTGCATGTGCCACGCTGGACATGTCCCCAAATGGGATTTTTTTTTTCAAAGCTGCACCTCTCCCTTTAATGGACCAAAGCTACTCTAAAGAGCACATTTCTGTAATCAGAAACCATTCACATGGAACTGGAGCCATTGTAAGCCCAGAGGTCACTGCTGTTGCTGCTGTGACTTTATTAAGCTCCCCAACGTTTACTGCATATAGTACAGAGGGAGATACAGAAAAATAGAGAGGGAGAAACAGAGATATATAATTAAAGTAAGTGTGTGTGAGAGAGAGAGAGAATATGCATTGATGCTAGATGGATGAATGGTAGATGGATGTGTGGGTGGGTGACTGGCTAGGAGTCTGGATGGATGGGTGTGTGGATAGGTGGATGGATAGAGGTGGATGGTTGAATGAGGAGATGAAAGGAGAGGTATAGAAAGGGGAGAAAGAGTGTGAAGATAGTTTTAACATTTGTCCTACAGCAGGTTGTTGTTCCTAATCCGTGCCTTAATCTTCCTTACCCAATAAATGTTAGGCTGATGATTTTGTTATTCTTTGTGAAGGGACAGTTTCCGAAGTGGCCTATTAGTACAAAGACAACACTAAAGAAAGGGAGTTAGAGGAACAATAGCTAAGGCTCACCCTCCAAAAACTATAGTCAAACAAATGGTCTCTGTTACCAGATTCCTAAGAGCCTTGCTAGTTACTATGAACCACAATCAACACACAATGGGGTCGGTCGTGGAAAAATCATATTTTGCAAGACCCTTTTCTAAGATTTACCTCTACAATGAGTAGAGACCAGTTGGTCCTTCTTGACTTGAATATCAGAGCGGATAAAGGTAAACTAACAACCACAACACACTTCAAACCCACGTCGAAGAACTGTTTATTAAGCTTTGAAAGTTTTCACCCTCGACAACTCCGGGAAAATCTACCTTTCGGACAGTTTTTACGCCTAAGGCGAAACTGTTCTGAAAAACGTGATTATGAGATGCAGGCTGAAGAACTATGCACAAAACTACGCCAGAGGCAATATCCACAAAAAATTGTCTCAAAGGCAAAAAAGAGAGCATCAAACAACAACAGAGATGCACTCTTAGAGTCAAAACCCAGAAAACAATCTGCAAATAACTCTGAAAGAAGATCCATCTGTATCACTACCTATACTGTATAAGTATGGGCGGAAAATACGTTTCGCTCGCGGATTTTGCGGATTTTTGGGAAATTCGCAATCCGCGAGATTTGCGAATTTCCCGCAAAATCCGCAAATTCGCACGCAGCGGATTTTTTTTGCGGCGCGCGGCGATACAATTTTTGCGGCGCGCGGCGTTTATCATCGTTTGCCGAGTTGTTTTTCTCGATAGTTTGCGAGTGCTGCGCCATTTTGGATCTTGCTGTGTGATCCCGCGGGAATTGGCGAGCGCGATTACGTCATCGCGGCTTGCCAGCGATAGTTTGTCAACGCGAGTACGGCGAGATCACGTCTCGCGGTACTTCGCAATTGCGAGATTTGAGATGCGGCGAGCAGCAAGAATCTCGCACAAGCTAAAATATAAAATTTGCAATTCTGCACAAGAAATCCACCAGCAAGCAGCATAAACCTTCTTGAAATGATGATTTTTATCTGAATAACTCCTTAGGTTGACATTTGCCTGCACTTTTTTTAGCGAGGAGTCCATTTTGGGGAGGGGGAGGGGGGTGGGAGGAAGGAAGTGCCCCACAGTCTTCAACTTCCTGTTCCTGTTCAGCAGGCTCCTCCCAGTGCTTTGTCCATCTCCTGGTCACTTTTCATTTGGATCTGGAGCTGGAAGGATTACTTTTTGTGGATGCTGCTGGATCTTTGGATTTGAGGCCTTTTTGACTTTCTTTGGATCACTGTTGGATTAGAAATTTTACAAGTAAGTTTGTTTGGGGCATTACAGTTGCTGCAACTACAATTTTGGAATTTTCGATTTTTGGGCTGTTTTGGGGCCTTTTGCCCAGGGGTACTCAGTGGTGGGTGGACTGAGTCTTTCTGTGGGTTGTCTTGAACTTAAACATCATGGAGGGCATGGATGGATTGGGATTGTGCTGATTTTTCAGTGATTTTCGTTTTTTGGGGCTGTACTTGTGGCCTTTTCACCAGGGGTATTTGAGTCTAGCATGGGCCTAGTCTTTCTGTGGGCTGTCTTGAACTTAAACATCATGGAGGCCATGGATGGAATGGGATTGTGCTGATTTTTCAGTGATTTTCGTTTTTTGGGGCTGTACTTGTGGCCTTTTCACCAGGGGTATTTGAGTCTAGCATGGGCCTAGTCTTTCTGTGGGCTGTCTTGAACTTAATCATCATGGAGGGCATGGATGGAATGGGATTGTGCTGATTTTGCAGTGTTTTTCGATTTTTGGGGGTGTTCATGGGGAGGGACAGGCCATGTGGCTGGTGGCCATTTTGAGTGCAGCTACAGGCACTGGCCATGTGCTGGCAGGCAAGTGGCCATTTTGAATGCAGGCTTTGTTGTTAGGCCTGCAACCATTTTGCCTACTTTTCAACCTTTATTTATGCCCAGGGTTAGTGAGTCTTGCATGGGCCTAGTCTTTCTGTGGGTTGTCTTGAATTTAAACATCATGGAGGGCATGGATGGATTGGGATTGTGCTGATTTTTCAGTGATTTTCGTTTTTTGGGGCTGTACTTGTGGCCTTTTCACCAGGGGTATTTGAGTCTAGCATGGGCCTAGTCTTTCTGTGGGCTGTCTTGAACTTAAACATCATGGAGGGCATGGATGGATTGGGATTGTGCTGATTTTGCAGTGTTTTTCGATTTTTTTTGTGCTGTATAACTGAACTGATGTTCCTCTGTCTTCCATTGTTTTTAGGTGCACAAGACTCAAGAGAACCACCAGTGCCAGGAAGAAGTCCTGCAGCGGTGTGTGTGTGCAGCATAACGTCACGCAACGTCACGTCTGGCCTCAGACAACTCTACAATTCGTGCAACTGCGGCCTGCTGTCTGACCTGCTCTGAAGAAGATGGCCCCAAAAAAAGGTCTCCGTAGCTCCTCTAGCAAGAAAGTTGCTAGTAAGGAGCAGAAGAAGCAAGTTACCAAGGAGGCTGGTGTGCCACCCGCAATGTTTTTTGGGAGCAAAAAAAAAAGTACGCCTGCAGCAGCAGGATCTGCTGGGGACCAAGCTGGGAGCAGCACCCCTGCTCCATTGGGTTCAGTGCCTCCACCACCACGCCAACTTAAGTCAAAGCCCTTGAGTGCTTCAGAGGCAGTCAGTGTACTTCTCCAATCACCATCGACCAGTGATGTTGGCTCATCGCAAGAAAGTAGCAGCAATGTCCCTGAATCAACACAGGTTGTTGTAACTCATCTGACAAGTGTTGAACAACCACAGCCGCAACAACAACACCATGTGCAAGTACACGCTCAAGTACATGTGGAAGGAGAGGCAGCAAAAGGAGATGCGCAAGCAAAGGTGCATGGAGGTTCACAAGTGCCCACAATAGTTGTTCCTCCCGAAGTAGGGGCACATCAGGAAATCGACAATGAAGCCGAGGTATCATTGGAAGCCACTCCTCCTGATGATCATTCACTGTCTTCCATATCCCCAGCAAGGAAAAGATCAAGGGGGGTGTCTACATCTTCTTCAAGCCCACCTCCTACTGATGATCTGGATGACGATTGGGTACCATCACCGCAGCCTGAGAGTGAGGCACACCATGATCTGACAAAGGTACCTAAGCGTAAAAGGAAGGTCGTCGAAAAACTCATAGCTATGGAGTGTGATGAGGCTCAACAAGAAGTGACAGATACTGCTGGTGATGAAGCCTCTCACGATGACGACGAGCCAGTCATCACAAAGGTCACTGCAGCCCCACCGGGCATGCAGCAAAGAGACATTTTGACCCTATCCCGAGAAGCTGCTGAGCATGATGATGATGTCGACGAGGAGGCAATGGAAATGGAATCATTAGATTTGGAGTTAAGTAGTACACCAAAACCTACCGCTTCCATATTTCTTCCTCGCAAGAAGGTACCCAACTCGACCTCAATTCGTGGTGGTGAAAGTGCAAAAAGTACTGAAGTTCGGCAATCCACATCCTCCACTTCATCTGGCATTAGCAGCAGGACCACCACCACCAGTATCGCCGCCTCCTCCGGCCCCCAAAGACATTTCAAGTCTCCAGTTTGGGACTTCTTTAGTGTTTGCCCAAAAATGGAAAACGTAGCCATTTGTAGCCTTTGTAAGGTTCGAGTTGGTCGTGGTAAGCTTGGTTCTAACTATGGTACCGGAGGCCAGAGAGGTCATCTTAAGAGAGCGCACCCTGTCCAATGGTTTCCGCACCTAGAGGCGTTTAATCAAGCCAGAATTGCACGTAATGAAAACGTTGATTTTTCATCTGATGATGACGAGGAGGAAGAAGACGATTCAAACACTTCACTTACACCCAGTACCCCTGTCAGCAGCACACCCCATGTGAGGCACACTAAGAGTGTGGGAGAGAGTGAGACATCAATGCGGAAAAGTTCATCAGCGAGCGTAACTGGGTCGAAGATATCATCATCATCCCGTAAATCCTTGGTCCAGGGCAACATTAAAAGATGTTGTTTACAGAAAAGCAATATGAACGCAACCACCCACTGACGCGTCTGTATAACACTAAGCTGGCTAAAATGCTAGCTCTGGACCTTCTCCCTTTTTCTTTTGTAGAAGGGGTTGGTTTTCTAGAATTAGTGGCAGCGCTCTGCCCTAAATGGAAGGTTCCTAGCCGGTTCTATTTTGCCCGAGTTGCGGTTCCAGCACTACATGAAGATGTTCTGAAGGTGATTGGGGCAGCTTTGCAGAAGAGTGCTGTTCACACTATACATCTGACAACAGACATGTGGACCAGTGGCGCAGGCGCTGATTACATGTGCATCACTGCACACTGGGTCTCTTTTTCAGGGGCTAAAGCAAAGCTAAACACAGGTGTTGACACGGACATTGTTTTTAAAGCTGCTCGGAAACATGCAACACTAGCCATGTTTGGTTTGGAGAAACGTCACACAGCAGAAAACATTTTGGATGTCTTTAAGACAAAGGTCCTTAAGTGGCTGTCCCCACTAAAACGCCAGGTTGGTTATGTTTCCACGGACAATGGCGCCAATATAGTTAAGGCCATGAGGGACGGTGACTATTTCAGAGTGCCGTGTTTGGCGCACTGTATAAACCTGGTTGTCCAAAAATTCTTGGGTAATAAAGGCAGTGCAGCGTACAGTGTATTGGACACCTGCCGAAAAATGTGCAAGCATTTCAGCCATTCTTTTAAGGCCCGGAAGCAGCTGAGGAGCCTGCTATATCAACATCAAATGCCAGTGAAAGCACTCATCCAGGAGGTGGTAACACGTTGGAACTCAGCCTTCTACATGCTTGAGCGTCTGTATGAGCAGTATAAGGAACTCGATCAATATTTCCTTACAGAGGGTACAGAGGAGCTGAGGATGGGTGCGGCGCAATGGAACATAGTTCATAGCCTGACACGCATGCTTCGTCCTTTTGAGTTCTTCATGCGTGCAGTCAGCAAGGAGGACTCTAATTTGGGAAAAGCTATCCCATTGTTGTACATGCTGAAGGACGAACTGAAGGAGGTGTGTTCTGTGTTTGCAGACGATGACAAAAACCAAGACTCTTTGCTTCTGGCTGAGAAATTATTAGAGCTCCTACAAGGTGATGAACGTCTTAAAAAGATCCACTCAGAAGAGCATTACATTTGTGCTACTATTCTTGATCCACGCTACAAAAAGGCGCTGGCAGGCCAAGCATTCTTTCCTTTTGATGATGAACATGTTCCAAAGTACAAACGTTGGCTAGCCATGTCAGCCAAGAGGTTTGAAAGAGAACGGCTGGAAATTGAAGGAAATGGCAGTACATCAGCAGGCCATCCCCAGTCAAAACAATCCACTTCTGCACCTTTGGCTGTGGCACAAGTGACCTCTCAGCCGTTAAAGACACCGGCAACCGGATCATCTGCACGAAACACAACAGAAACATTGGAGGCTGAAGAGGATTGGGTATCTCTGCGTGGGTTTGGTTCTCAAAAGGTCAGAGGCACAGCAAGAGCTAAGCAAAGTGGAGGAACCTTGGATGAGGACCTTGAGTCGATGGTGAAGGACTATCTGAATGACTCAACAGAGGTCTATGTTAATTCTGACCCATTGGCGTATTGGCATGGGAAAAAAGAATTGTGGCCACAGCTCACCAACCTGGCTTTAAACTACTTGTCTTGCCCACTCGCAAGCGTGTCTTCTGAACGGGTTTTCAGTGCTGCTGGTGGCATTGTAACTCCCAAACTGAGCCGCCTCTCGCCCAAAAATGTGGAGAGGTTAACAATGATCAAGATGAATCTGCACCTCATACCACCAGATTTCAGAGTACGAGAGAGCGTGCCGGATGAAGAGGAGGTGGCCAGCAACATAGATGAGGGAATTTTTACTCTGTCAGGTGACACTGAGCTCACCCTGCCTGAATTCGCAGAGTATGATGACGAAGCCTTATTCTTATTCCTGGACCGTGATACCGAGCCCTGAAAATGAGACAACGAATCAATAACTTTCTTTTTCCTCCCTATTCACTTTTATTCCTGTGTGTCTGTCTTTCTTTGTTGTGCACAGTTAATATATTTCAAACTTTAATCAGATAATCACAAAATCAAGCCCATCAGCAGAACTGTCTTCACTGGTTTGCTAATTGATTTGAAGTTGCCGCAGTCTGCATTCCTCAGGTTCACAAGTTCAGAAGAACATGCTCCTCTATCCTCCTCCTCCAGACTCCTATTTCCATCAAACCAGAGGGCTGGTTTACGCCCAATGAAGAAAGACTCAGCACTTGTGGGGGTATTGTTGTACCTCTTTGCAGGTGAGTTGACGGCTCTGGGACCATTGTTGGGAAGCTCTAATACCGGATAAAAGTGGTTTGGACCAAATCCCAGGAAGAATTTTTTTTGTGTTTTTGATGACTTGCTTGCCTTTTAGGTGCTCTTAGGGAAGGTTCCGTCTGTTTGTGGGTGAGTTTCGTGGTCTGGGAGCATTGCTGGGACACTCTAATCTTGATTGCATTTGCTTTTCAGGAAATCCGTCGTGGCAACCCCAACTTATGGCCTAGCTACGCAGCGCGTTTGGACCGAAGGCCGAGAAATATTGCAAGTATGAGATTTTGCTTTTGGCCTGTTTGGGGGTGTTATGCTTCTTGGCGGGTGGGTTGGCGTGTCTTGGGCCATTCCTGGGAAGGTCTAATACCGTGTAGAAGTAGTTGGGACAAAATCCAGGCCGATTTTTTTTGGCTATTTCTGACATTTTGCTCAATGTAGCGTTTTCGGGGGCCTGTTTGGGGGGCTTCCTGGTGTTTGTGGGTGAGTTTCGTGGTCTGGGAGCACTGCTGGGACACTCTAATCTTGATTGCATTTGCTTTTCAGGAAATCCGTCGTGGCAACCCCGACTTATGGCCTAGCTACGCAGCGCGTTTGGACCGAAGGCCGAGAAATATTGCAAGTATGAGATTTTGCTTTTGGCCTGTTTGGGGGTGTTATGCTTCTTGGCGGGTGGGTTGGCGTGTCTTGGGGCATTCCTGGGAAGGTCTAATACCGGGTAGAAGTGGTTGGGACAAAATCCAGGCCGATTTTTTTTTGGCTATTTCTGACATTTTGCTCAATGTAGCGTTTTCGGGGGCCTGTTTGGGGGGCTTCCTGGTGTTTGTGGGTGAGTTTCGTGGTCTGGGAGCACTGCTGGGACACTCTAATCTTGATTGCATTTGCTTTTCAGGAAATCCGCCGTGGCAACCCCGACTTATGGCCTAGCTACGCAGCGCGTTTGGACCGAAGGCCGAGAAATATTGCAAGTATGAGATTTTGCTTTTGGCCTGTTTGGGGGTGTTATGCTTCTTGGCGGGTGGGTTGGGTTGGCGGGTCTTTGCCTTGGGGCATTCCTGGGAAGGTCTAATACCGGGTAGAAGTGGTTGGGACAAATCCTCGCGGAAAAGCCTTTTGGCACTTTTTGTAACTTAGGGTTCGTTAAGGTTAGCCCTAGCAGCAGGATTGCATGTGTTTCGGGGTGTTCTAGATTTTTGCAACTGAGTTCTGGGGTCTTAGAGCACTCGTGAGAATGTGTAATTTTGGTTGCAAGTCATTTGAAGAAAATCCATGGTGGGAAAGGGGGGATTTGGCATAGTTAAAGAAAGCCTTTGCCACTATTCTTAACTTAGGGTTCGTTAGGGTTAGCAGTATTTCTATTGCATGTGTTTGAGTGGGGGGGATTTCGAGTCTTGGAGCGATGCTGGCTATGGCTAATTTTGCTTGGTTGGTTGCAAGTGGTTTGAATGCAATCCACGGTGGGTAAGGGGTAATTAGGAAGGGGGTACTTCGGCCTACTTTTACTTTCAAAGTAAGTTTTGTCACCAGTTTTCTGCTAGGCCTCGTTTTTTGAGATTTGATTGGGGGTCTTCTACATTTTTGCGACTGGCTTTAGTAAGGGTCTGGGTGGGAGCACTGCTAGGAAGATCTAATTTTGTTCTAAAACACAGTTTACAGTACACCTAGCTTGAGGGGAAAGATCCGCTACATTAATTTGCCCATACTTATTTATCCTTCAAAAGGTGACTCAGACAGAGTACGCACTTTCAAAAATATTGTACTGTCTACTAGGAAAATCAAATTGTGACTTTTTGCACTCCACGGCCTACATACCTTATATTTATTTATCAGTGGTTTTGTAATATTATATCACTTCCTGTTTTTCGTTGAATAATTACAGGCCGGGTTTCAGTCTCTGCAATGGGGAAAAAAGGATGGAGTCAGGCTTCACAGTAGCGAGCCACAATTCAGCATCAGGCAGGCAGTGGACAGGGTGTCTTCTGGTGACCAACATCGATGGACGAAGCGTCGGCTGCAATGGAGGAGTGCCGCTAATAAGAGGATTTTTTTTCTGCAGGCAACTTACTTACCACTTCCAACAGGACAACTACAACCACATAGATACAGTATCCCTTGCCTTTTTCTCTGATTGTGACTGCATTTCTTGGATCTCTCTCTGCTTCTAAATTGATCCCTTAACACATCACTTAGTCCACTCCACTATCACATCTGCACCACACATAGTCATTTGTAAGTGCTCCTACGTAATTCGCAAGTCGCAGCACGCCCCAGGCCGTAGAGGACTGGGATGGCCCCAATGATGAAGCATGTCACCAAGGGGCAACCCTGGTGAGTGAGGGGACACCTAGAAAAAAAGCAATTTCTCCTTTTCTATCTACTATACCTTCCAGACCAACCCCGTTGAGTGTTGTTGTGAATGGATTTATAGTGACCAGCAAGGCTCTCGGGTATCTGGCTACAGAGACCTTATGTTGAATATCGTTATCAATAATTCCACACAGGCCCTGTACTGTCGCATTCTTTCTTCCACAGTTGTCGAAAGTACTACTCACTTTTCACTGACATGCATGCAGTAGTGCATGCACTTTCAAAGATTGA